>NC_064646.1:416117481-416794815 GCF_023864345.2 Schistocerca serialis cubense | reverse complement strand
CCTTGATATGCCTCGGCATTGAGTGAAACAGAGCTTGGATGGCGTATACAGGTACAGCTGCCCACGTAGCTTCAACACGATGCCACAGTTCATCAAGAGTAGTGACTGGCGTATTGCGACAAGCCATTTGCTCGGTCACCATTGACCAGACGTCTTCAATTGATGAGACATCTGGAGAATGTGCTGGCCAGGGCAGTAGTCGAACATTTTCTTTATCCAGAAAGGCCCATACAGGACCTGCAACATGCGCTCGTGAATTATCCTGCTGAAATGTATGGTTTCGCAGGGATCGAATGAAGGGTAGAGCCACGGGTCGTAACACATCTGAAATGTAAGTCCACTGTTCAGAGTGCCGTCAATGCGAACAAGAGGTGACCGAGATATGTAACCAATGGTACCCCATACCATCACGCCGGGTTATACGCCAGTACGGCGATGGCGAATACACGCTTCCAGTGTCCGTTCACCGCGATGTCGCCAAACACGGATGCGACATCATGATACTGTAAACAGAACCTGGATTCATACGAAAAAATGACGTTTTGCCATTCGTGCACCCAGGTTCGTCGTTCAGTACACCATCGCACGCTCTCCTGTCTGTGATGCAGCGTCAAGGGTATCCGCAGCCATGGTCTCCGAACTGGTAGTCCATGCTGCTGCAAACGTCGTCGAACGTTTCGTGCAGATGTTTGTTGTCTTGCAAGCGTCCCTATCTGTTGACTCAGGGATCGAGACGTGGCTGCACGATCCGTTACAGCCATGCGGATAAGATGCCTGTCATCTCGACTGCTAGTGATACGAGAACGTTGGGATCGAGCATGGCGTTCCGTATTACTCTCCTGAACTCACCGACTCCATATTCTGCTACAAGTCATTGGCTCTCGACCAACGCGAGCAGTAATGTTGCGATACGATAAACCGCAATCGCGATAGGCCACAATCCGACCTTTATGAAAGTCGGAAACGTGATGGTTCGCATTTCTCCTCACACGAGGCATCACAACAACGTTTCACCAGGCAACGCTAGTCAACTGCTGTTTGTGTATGAGAAATCGGTTGGAAACTTTCCTCATGTCATCACGTTGTAGGTGTCGCCACCGGTTTCAACCTTGTGTGAATGCTCTGAAAATCTAATAATTTGCATATCAGGGCATCATCTTCCTGTCGGTTAAATTTCGCGTTTGTAGCACGTCATCTTCGTGGTGTAGCGATTTTAATGACCAGTAGTGTAATAATTTGCTCCGTCTTCAGGCCATAAGTGGCCCATCGGGACCATCTGACCGTCGTGTCATTCTCAGCTGAGGGTGCGGATAGGAGGGGCATGTGGTCAGCACACCGCTCTCCCGGTCGTTATGATGGTTTTCTTTGACCGGAGCCACTACTATTCGGTCGAGTAGCTCCTCAATTGGCATCACGAGGCTGAGTGCACCCCAAAAAATTGCAATAGCGCATGGTGGCCCGCATGGTCACCCATCCAAGTGTGGGCCACGCCCGACGGCCCTTAACATCTATGATCAGACTGCAACCTGCGTGTCCATTGCGGCAAGGCCGTTGCCAGTTATTGATGATACTTAAACAATAAAAATAATATATTGTTCTCCGCACAGCGATTGTGTACATACATAAGCATAAAGAAGACAGTCAATCATGGAATCCATGTGACGTGGAGACAGCATAACAGGCACTGTAGGGCGGTAAGGCTTTCGAAACTGCTGCAACCACTTCTCGAGTTCCAAGGGATACTTTGAAGAGGAGAGTTTTGAAGAAAAATTTGCATGCTGTTGGCAGAAAGATGAACTATGTAGGATTACAGAACGTTTTAACCTCAAAACCAAAAAAAGGGAAATTTCTGGCTATCATCTGCTGTTGGAGAGAAGATTTTTCGGCTCAAAAACTAAGGATCTGCAATGCACACCATTTGAACTGGCCCTACAGGAGTTACCTTTCTCATAATTTTAATAAGGGGATCAAAATGGCTGGAAAGAGGTGGACTGTTGTCTTCGGGAAAAGGTTTCGCAATTTGAGTCTGAGAGCAGCTGGCGAAGATATGCAATGTTAAGGCAACGCTTCTTGGTAACGATGAAAATCCTGTTTGTGGAAGAACTGTGATTGTTACTATTTGAATTTCTTTGCTGTAGTTTTTCTCTTTCCTAATGATAACATTGTCTTGACAAAAATTGTAATTATATATCTAATTTTTACGCTTGCCATGAACTCTTACTGTAAACAAGTTTTTTTCTAATTTTTCTCAATTAAAACTGGCTTCCTCAATTTATTTCATTTGTAGCTTTGTAGCCGTTATGTCTCACCCCGTCGGGGAAAATGGTCGCCTGGGTATTGTTCGGATTACTGATCATTTAGATGCTTTCCTTTTGTCCAACTTCGCGAGGGTAGCCGCGCGGTCCCAGGCACCTTGTCACGGTCCGTGCGGCTGCCTCTGTCGGAGGTTCGAGTCCTGCCTCAGGTATGGGTGTGTGTGTTGTCCATAGCGTAAGTTAGTTTAAGTCAGATTAACTAGTGTGTAGCCTTAGGGACCAATGACCTCAGCAGTTCGGTCCCATAAGACCTTACCACAAATTTCCAAAATTTTGTCCAACGTGAATGGAAATAATGGATAGCTGGGAGGATAGTGTGACTTTGAGGCCTATGATGGTGGAGTTTCTCGATCGATTAAAATAAAACTCATGAAATCTTGGGGTAGCCGCTATGCCAGTTCTTTTCCTGTGTTTAGTCTTGCGATCGCTATAACTGGCCGCTTGTCAACATCTTGCGGAACCCACAGTACCTTGTGAGTCAAAGGTAGACGCATATTCTGTTAGATTTGATACCATAACTTTCTGGACTATCACTATAAAGATGACTCACCCGAGGAGGCCTATTAAGCTTGTCTGTGGCAGTCTCCCATAATTTACGTGTCATATTAAAGAAATTACCAAAGATTTAATTGAGGATAACCAGACTGGGTTTTTAAACTTACTCCTCATGGGAGTAAACTCCACATAACCATCTATTCAAGCCAGTCGTTGAGAGCAAGCTTACTGATCCCTTCTTGTAATTCTGGAATTCTGAGTACATCATCGAACATGGACCCGACATAATTCCTTGTATTACAAGATGAGAGAATTTTTCAAGTGTTTCAACAATATCAGTGTGTCAGAGTCTGAAGCACAGAGCTGTATTAATGAGACGAACAACTTCTGATTTTAATAAATTATTTCGATAACTTTAGGAGGCTGTCGTCGGTTATCTATGGCGTTGCAGGAAAAATAATGACGAAGAAGTCGCCACCAGTATAGGTCTGTTTAAATTATCTTGCGCATTTGTCAATGTAGCGAAATCATGCTCGAAATGGCTACCTACTGGACATCACGTCTTTCTGCTGTTTCTGAAAGCTGTCACGAGACACAATTTAGCTTTAGCGTGCAGCATGGGGAGAGTGGTAAGCTTTTAGTCCTTGTCAACAATAGATGTGTTCCAGATGGTGTAACCGGGGAAACGCCATAGTTGGTTCTGATGCCAGCCATGTTCGGTGCGAGTGGAGTCGCTGTTGCTGCGTTCGTCGTGTATTATGTGCTCGGATGGTAAGTTGCTTCAGCGCCGTGTACGACTTGCCTGTGGATCAGGTCTTTAACTTTATTTGGCAGTATAGGCGTAGTAAGGAGAGGAGCGGGCTCCAATAAGCATCCTCCCATTTTGGAGTAGCTTTCTTAATGATGTTTAAAGTTACGGATAGCTTCTTGGTTTACTGGACACCTTGAGACAGCCACAATCGGAACTGTAAAAAAATTTTGCAATTGGTGTATGTTGTGACGGTCACAATTAATAAGTAATGAAATAGCTTATACGTGTAGCTTTGCGGTTACTTAACCCTACATTTCCGCATTTAGTACTATCCGTATTACATTCGGTACAACATATTTTTCGCTCCTAGTTAAAACGATTGTAGCATCACAGTTACATAACGCCTGAATGTCGTATGTTCAAAACCTGTGGAAAATAAATTTACAATATTTTCTTTCAGTTTTATATTTCAGTTTCCTGCGTAAAGAATTTAATGTTTTTTTATAATTCAAGTGAGAACGTACAATGCTATGTCACGTTCTCAGAAAACGACAGACATTCGGTATTGCAGAACTCTCTAATATTCCAATGTAAATTATGATTTTCTTAGAGCATTGCTGATAAACGGCTGTGATCCATTCCGAAGCTTTCAGTGAAACAGCGATTGATAATGCGACAAAGGTATAATTTACGCTGGACAACACTCACTCTCTCTCTCTCTCTCTCTCTCTCTCTCTCTCTCTCTATCTCCCTCTCTCTCTCTCTCTCTCTCTCTCTCTCTCTATCTCCCTCTCTCTCTCTCTCTCTCTCTCTCTCTCTCTCTCTCTCTCTCACACACACACACACACACACACACACAGACACACACAAACGAACACACACGCACAC
Organism: Schistocerca serialis cubense; assembly: GCF_023864345.2. Lineage (NCBI taxonomy): Eukaryota > Metazoa > Arthropoda > Insecta > Orthoptera > Acrididae > Schistocerca > Schistocerca serialis. The sequence goes on along the minus strand of NC_064646.1, from coordinate 416,790,366 downwards.
AAACACACACACACACACACACACACACACACACACACATACACACACACACACACACACACACAAACAAACACATACACACATAAACACACACACACGCAAACGCACACTAACGCATGGGCTCGGTTGGAACAAGGAGTTCATCTCATAATTCACCATGTTCTTCACAACACACAAACTACATCGTCAGGGCAAACTTTACAAATACCATGTGTTCTTACAACAAAAGGCATTGTACTGTTAAAAAAAAGATGTACCTATGTCTGTGTTGTACACTTCGTAAACATTAAACGTACGATAAGCAATTACACTACGATCAATGAAACTTTCAAGTTAACGTCCCTTTTCAACTTCCCTAGCTTTTAGCAGTAGTTTTCAGATTGTATCGCTGAATGAAAACGACCTTTTCATACTTAGCAAAAAAATGGTTCTGAGCACCATGGGACTTTAACTTCTGAGGTCATCAGTCCCCTAGAACGTAGAACTACTTAAACCTAACTAACCTAAGGACATCACACACATCCATGCCCGATGCAGGATTCGAACCTGCGACCGGAGCGGTCGCGGGGTTCCAGACTGAAGCGCCGAGAACCGCTCGGGCACACCCGCCGGCCATACTTAGCAGGATGGCACGATACGCCTGGAATAATGACGTCGGAAGATGTAGGCTTATGATAAATGCTAAAAACGCTTATATGTTTAGTCATGGCGACGGAAAGAGCTAAGGAATTAATACTGTTATCATGCTGGTGCTCAACCGTAAAAGTAATTTTATTGTGAATTTGCGGATTAGTCAGTTTCTTGTTGTGAGCCACGGAATAAGACGAGAATGTCGTCAACATAACGATTGTAGTAAGTTATACAAGCCCTTATTTCAAGGTGTTCCTAGAAGAATTTATTTTCCAATCGATTGACGGAAATATATATCAGTGCCTCTGCCAACGTTGATCCCACAGCTAATTCATCTATCTGGAGGTAGATCTTGTCCTGAAACGCTAAGTAATTATACTTTAGTACCATTTCCAACAACTCAATAATTTCAGTGACTGCCCTAGGGTTAAGTGTCTTGTGCATTATGAAATTATCTTTATTCGCTGTTATCGTTTAGTGAGCAGTGAGATTAACATACATGTTTATTATACTGAGCGAGGCAAAACCTCGCATTCCAAAATAGTACTGCTCTGACTGTAAGGCGACCTACGTAGGCAAACCGGAAGAAATTTCAAAAAGCGATTTAAGGAACGCACGGAATTAAAAAGTAAACACTTATGTAGTCATTCCACATTCCAACTCATCTTATACAAGATAGTCACAAGGTACACAGTATTGAAAACAACCTCGTAATCCTTCATACAGTAGAGAAGGACTACATCTTATGAAGAGATAGAGGTCTACACTCACCTGAAAAAAGCCAAGGAAAAGACGCTTAATGAACAATGCACATTAAGGGGCACCGATATCTTGGATATCTACCGCTAACAGCTTCCTTCAACGATTTTCCCCAAGCTGACAGCTGTAGCTAGTTGCTTTAAACATATTTTCGTCAGCCGACGACGATACGTGCAAGCTGTACTAGAGCCCTCAACAGTTCCCGGTGGTTCAAATTTTACTTGCTAGAGACGGTACCGTGACGCTCGGCTTTGACATCTCTCCTTCATTGCAATTCTTTATTCCAAACATGCAGCTGTAATTCTGAAACATGTCAGAGTATAACTCTTTCAAACTAAAACATATTAACAGTTTTTCGAATTGTACATACCTATTCTGCTCATGACGTCATTGGATGAGAAACTTTATTAAACCCACTTCTACTTTTTATATCATCTGACCTTACTTCTCTGAAACATAATGTAAGTTGTATATTAATGCACTTGTATTATACATTCATAATTATTATCTCTAAACTGTTATTATAAAAAAAAACATCTCTATCCCCAACATCATATTATTGCATCATTTTTCAAGACATTTGCTTGAAAATCGCGTGTAAACACATACAGAGACACGTGCGCACGCCTTGTATTTCATACGTTAAATTACATACTCCTTGCACGTTTATCTCTCTTACAAAGTAATCCAGTAACAGTATTTCTGTTTCCTTGTACATACGGGCACTTGAGTGGCTGTGCGGTTCTAGGCGCTACAGTCTGGAGCCGAGCGACCGCTACGGTCGCAGGTTCGAGTCCTGCCTCGGGCATGGATGTGTGTGATGTCCTTAGGTTAATTAGGTTTAATTAGTTCGAAGTTCTAGGCGACTGATGACCTCAGAAGTTAAGTCGCATAGTGCTCAGAGCCATTTGAACCATTTTTTGAACATACGGGCACACATACTCACACCCTCCGCCCCCCCCCCCCCCCCCCACACACACACACACTCACACACATTTGCTTATTTCGGACACAGTAGCTTCAGCAGAAAATTTCGCTGTTCATTTTCTTTACTCGTCTTCATACTTAAGTTTATGTCCACATCTAAAACTGTTGTACAGGGGCCTCAGACGTGTCTAAATGTTCTGAAATTTTGTGCCACTTTCAAAAGTGTTTACTCAGACAATTATGCAAAGGGTTTAACTTGCGGTATTTAAAAGTGCTTTACAGGGTTCAGAAAGATATCCGAATGCATTATTTTTTTTGCACCATGACCAAAAGTTTTTCTGCAGAAAATTACGTAAGAAGTCTAATTTGCAAATTTTTTGATGGCGATCAAAGGTATCCAAATGCTCTGAATTTTTTAAGTATATTCAAAAGTTTTATGATATCTATCACTGTTGTAGAAATAGTAGTAAGTTTATGCTTTTGCAGCTACTAACAGTGATCGGTAAATTCCACAAAAAGTTCTCCCTCTTCCATAATTTATAGAATCCAAAGATAAAGTATTATGCAATAGTTCTTCACAGACCAACATATTTAAACACAAATGAATATTTTGTAAGCATCTGTAATGATTCACTAGTGATAACAGACTAACTTGCTGTTTACTGAATCTAAGTCCGAAACCCGCAAACAGTATTTAGTTTTCACGTGATTTGCAAGATGGGCACAAAAAAAGAGTATTTGTTCTCAACTTTATCATGCTGTCCAACACAATATGGCTCAGCAAACATTTAGTTGTATAAAAATATTATTTGTAATATAATGGTATATTTATAATGGAGCAATGAGCTTTAATGATCTGAATGTTAACATTAACACAAAATCTGTACAGGAATTATTAATCATAAATGTAGGAGATATTTTAAATACACAATATATTTTGTCATTTATGTTGAAGATGGGGCCACAATGTAGTCTGTGTGTTTTCATATTAATATAAAACCTATGTGGGAACACTCATTTGAAAATAACGTATTAAGTTTTCTTAATATTCATAAAGGAAGGTCGTTTATACTAACAATAGGATCATAATGTGGCCTCAGTTGATTACATGTAAAATAAAGATGTGCCAAAATGGTTAAACAAAAAAGTGTCACTCACTAAAGGCCTATATAAATCCTAGAAATGATAAATGAAAGGAAATAATCTAAAGTATGCCAACTATGTACCAATGATGTCACAGATGAGAGTGAACATCTTCAAAATGTATGAATATATACAAAAATTTTAAAATGAAAATGTAGGAATCAACTTCAGTGTATGGCCTCTGTGCCTTCACGATAGATAAAACACATTATGTACCAAAACAATTGTAGTTGATGGAGAGAATTAACAATTCAATAATACGAATAATAAAAGAATACTAATGTTCGCCAGAGACTGCTTTTTATGCTCTCTCGATGATGATCTTGCGATTGACTTCATAGAAGCGTGTGTTTCATGACACTTCACCTTCACATATTTCGTAATGTTTCCGCCACTCTTCTTCTTCAACGACAGAGACGTCGCAACAGACATAAACTTAACCAATCAAATCGTAGAATGGTGATTGCATGTCATCGTAACAATTCTTATCTTTTTTACAATAGCGCCTATGCTCCTCTCCTGTCAGTATAGTAGTTCAAAGCGAATGCGTTTACTGTCTCATAATAATGGAGAGCAAAGGCGGATTCCGTCTGAACCAATCAGATACAGAACCAAACAGATGCCAACTCGAGAAGAAGGACCAGAAGATAGAGAAAAATGAACACCAGATAAAATTAATGGGGAACGAAACTAATTCAGTGATTAAATGGAAATGTACTAATTGTCTCCTGTCTTTAAAAGTGAGTCTCTGGACACAGAAGAAAGTTTAATTGACTTTATGGAACTGACGGGATGTATTAACAGAATCTAAAGACGATTGTCATTTAAACAGTGACCAAATTAAGTCATGTGGCATTGTCGTCTAAGTGAAGATTGTGTACATGCTTTATGTGAAAGGTATGAAAGTTCTCCACGCGTAATGTTCGACATACACATGTTCGTCGGACACTGATACATGCAGCAAGTCGACATGTGCTGATAGTAGGATTACGCTACACCATTTCAACAATGTGTGGAGTTCCTGCACAAGTTGTTGTTCTACGTGTGCAGAAGAAAAATGAGAACGTGGAAGAATACCTGATTGACACACTGTAATGAAAACTGGTACGCATTCTATGGTCAGGATTTCGGCGTACCTGAAAACGCTTACGGTATTGCTCGACAACAGCAGGAACATTATAAGCGCAGAAGCCGTAAACATACGCCATATCTGCATGTTCTTCATTAGCGTAGGTATGTGACATGTTAGACAACGTGTGTACAAACACAGTTAAGCGATGCTTCTGTTTAATACACTCTCAATCCCTCTGCTGTTAACTGCTCATTAAGTGGGATAGTTTAATGGCAAACGACATCCTGAGCAAGGAGGTTGAGAATAAGGTAGGCTCAGCCGGAATGAAACGTCAAAGATGTTGGGTGAGTGTGACCATACATAACACCAAAAACAAACGTACATTAGATGTGTTCTATCTTGAAAACCATTTGGAGTATGGCATGTAAGAAGCTTTTTGTCTCAGATGGTCTATTCTGTCGTATCTATGACTACTGATCATTCCTCCAGGGATAAACTGTCCATAAAAAATACACATCATATACTCAAGAAATGTAAACGCTAAATCAATGAACACATAAATCATTGGCAGATTCTCAAGTAACACATTCTCTTCCTGTGAAGAAAGATAATTGACAATGATAGACACACTCTCAACCACAATAAATTCCACTGCTTCTCCGTATCGACTGTTTCAAAATATCCCAGATGCACTCCATGTTAATTTTATTAAATGGATTCTACTGTCGCCTGATTTCAGTCATGGACCGCTCCTCTTTAGTAATCTTCAGCCTCTCATCTTCCATCAACATCTTCATTCATTCTTCGGTGATCTATGATCTTCTACTAACCTATGGTTTGTTTAAGCGGTGCCAATAATGGAACTGTATTTTAAAAACTTATGCAGACAGTTTGGAAATTTTTAACGTAAAGGTCAATACAGCCTAAAAAGTGTGACACAACAATCGAACTTCTTAGCAGAAGTGCCAATAAGAAAGCTGCATTCATTTTAATAAGCAATATCGACAATTTAGATATGCAAATATTTAACTGCAAGACTCACGGTCCTGCAAACTGTCTTTTGTATTCTATATAATGCAGTTTTATTTTCTGCATGGTTAGAAGTCCCAAGATGTGCATTTTTACTTCCATGTGTTTTGATGGATAAATATACCTTCGACATACTGACTGTCATTATCTTACGTTCTATTACTGACGTTGGTCGTGTTGTCGTAAAACAAAGCAGGCACTCGACAGTTCAAGTGGTCCAGCATCTAGACCAAGACAATTAGACTTCTAACTTCCAAAAATTAGTGGAATTCTGGAAACAGTTGTATTCACTCGAATAGGTCTGTGATATGAATAATCTAAGTTTGCCCGATTTATGAGTGGAGCATCAACCGTGGTGAAAGGCAAACAACTACAATTTCGGACTTTTTCTCGCTTTTTCCGATTCCTCCTAAATTAAGCGTTTAATCGGGAAAATTCAAGGTTACCTAAAATGCAGAGCATTAAATTCTGCACCGATTGAACACCAAAAATTTGCTATTTGACTAGAGCATCAAGTTGTGTATTAAAAAGTCAAAAGTCAAAGAAAGTGACAAAAAACCTAGCTAGTAAATAAATACCCCCACAGTTCAATTTTACGTAAATCAACCTGTTGACGACCAGCATCAACGTTCTGCTTTGTGTAACGAACTTTTTCAAGATTCAGCTTTTTCATCCTTGTTACTGGTACCTAATCTCCAACCTTCACTTTATTGAGACGATAGTTCTGAAAAGTTTGAAACTAGCAGAATGAATTAAGGACAGGCAAAAAAAATTTGTTTACAACTGAATTAGTGAAAAGAAATGCATTACGTTTGTTATTGCTTTATTCGAGATGTAGAAACTTAATTCGGTTGACGACAAATTTATTAAATATGTTTATATAAAAATGCGTTAAATTTATGCAGTAAAATACAGTATCTTCTCTTAGAGCAAAAGAATAATGGTCTATAGTTTTTTCTTAATTTAACAGTATTACTTCCTTACGCCCTTGGAGAATAAAGGCCAAGATGACGTTAACTCTAAGTCATTTCTACCGTATTCATATCCTCGACGATCTCTTCTTCCTTCTTCCAAAATGTCGTTGTCTATGTCACAGTCATCAATGCCAATAACGAGAATGGTAGATGGAACATTGGTACAGGATTGGCCTCAGTATTATAGCCTGCAAATGGTGGTACACTTAATGCCATTATCTCCTGCAGGAATAACTTCCATATCACCCTGTTCGGCATATGCACTAAATCGTCTTCAACAATTCCGCAAATGCTGGTTCTTCAGCTGTGGCAATTAGCGTGAGGCCAAAGTCTTAAGCCTTTCAACACCGTTGCAGTGGATCCATCGCGTTGCTCCCTAAGCCTGCACCTGCAAATACTTACTCAGTGGATCCTGTCGAGCAGCTGCTTCCGTAGGAGACAATGAAGCGAAGTTGAATGACGTCTTTGATCCACATTCTTCAAAGATTTGATAGATAAGTGAATTTAATAGCTTTGTTTCATCTTTGCAGCACAAGACTGCCACGAACTTCAGTCTAACTTCATTAATCGCCTCAGAAACAGCATTTCAATTGATAAACATCTCTGCTGCTTTCCGAAGGTTGTTTTTCAACCCCAGTTCCTTGAGAATTTTCGGCTTTACTTGGCAAAAAAAAAGACAAAGTCGTATCGCAGCCACTGTAGGAACAGAATGTTGACTTTCGATACTTGACACAACGTGAAATTTAAGAGCCTGTAGACGGCGGCGCCTGTCTTTCTATTGAAATAGAAATATGTTGTGAGGCAATGGGGCTAATGTGCTCGAAATCACAAGAAGGGCTGTGTTCTCCACAACGACAACACAGTCAGAAAACTGGGCAACGTCAACTGCAATAACTACAATTATTCCATCGGCGTCCTCAGCAGACTGATAACATAAAAGTGGTCACCATCAAGATGTCCAGCTGTTTTGGCATGGCTACTAACACTGTTTATTTTGGTGGCTCTGTGTAGCCGCTCAGCTGATTGCGTGCTCATGTCACTTGTGTCAAGGTATCCATCAAACACAATCATGACTTCTCAGCGATACCAACGCTTTGTGTAACCCACATACTTTTTAAGTACGGAAGAAAATAATCCTTTGCCAACCATGTCACGCTACGCAGCAGATATCCACAACCTGCAAGGAACTCTACCTTTTCGAAGACAATTGAGTCTTTATAGGCGTCAAAGAACTCGTAAAACACAGCTGTTTTATGTATTCCGCATACCTAGGTCATCAAACACGGGTAGAGGATACGGGGCAAATCGTATTCAAAATAGCGCATAGCTTTCTTGAGTTTTCCGCATACCTACGCCATTAAACACAAATAAATAAATAAATAAATAAATAAATTAAACACCGATAAAGAATAGGGGGCCAGCTGATGCCCAACATTGGCAAGGGTGTCCTCGTCATCCGTTGTTATTTTAGCTGGCACACACTTTAGAGGTAAGACTGGATTTCTTCTTCGAAATTTCACACTGTCAACGCTGCTACCGATAAACTCTGAAATACATAAATTGCCAAATCCATCACTGGCAATTGATATTTTCATCACCCTCTATCCTAGTGCTAATGGATATTACACGCTCACGAACAGGAAAAAGATCAGTGACAAAAACTAATCATACAACTTTTTTTATTCTTGTATTTCTCGAATCAATCGTTGCTCAGTAGCTGCAAATGAAAGACCAGAGAACTGTTTAACTTGATCGATTAAGCCAGCTGTTGTAGGTACCGAAGCAATCCATCTGACCAGAGTACTATCTGGTAATCCACTATCTTGTGTTCACACACAATTACTTTTCATTTTAATCATTACAGTTTTTTCAGCTTTCATATCAGACCAAATACCTTCACAACTTTTTTTTTTTTTTTACCTTCGGACAGTGAACCATCCCTTACTTACAAGAAGCTCATATTCTTGTCCCTACGTTTCGTTTCGAGTTCTGTCGCGTCTTCTAAAAATAAATGACATAGTTTTGCATAAAAGCAGTGACCACTGGCATGAAAATAGCATAGTATACACTTACGTGTTGCAAATACAACTGACTACCTCCAACCTTCTCAGTTCCCACAAATTTCTTCACAGGACTTACAGTTTTGAAATACTGCTCCCATAATCGTGCTGTACCTGTAGAACTGCTTTAACTTTTTGATCAATTATTTCGGCCACCAATTTAATCGAAGACGCATCGACATCCAAACTGTTAGCTTTCCAGCCACTGAAGATAGATTTCAGTGCTGAATGCTCTTCCTCCGTTTGATCGGGCCTCAACAAAACAATGTGGGCCGAAGTCAGGCGTGCCAACACACGGCTCCGCAAAGCTCTTGAGTAGCCGTGTCCAGTCATAACCTTTGTGGAAGTGTCTGCGTAGATAATACTAAACAAATTTTACAACCCACTTCCACCCATAATATATCTTATAGCTCCCACGAAAGTCGTTAATAAGCGAAAACCTCCAAAGCGGGCAATGACAGATCCCAGCACATTGTTAGGATCGCAGGAAACAACGAATTTTCGAGCTCTTAGATAAATTTGAGAGTTCTGCTTTAGTTAGGAGGTACTTCAGTCCCCTCTCTCCTCTTAGAAATGGAACTATAGGCATAGTTCAAAATTTTCATGAGGCAGCTGCAGTAAGAACTCCTGTCTGTTTTGGAATCGGCTCTCCAGCACGCATTGATGACTTTTGTAATATACACTGGACGCAACCCACAGCGTAAAAAGTTTTTCTTCCATCACTAGTACCAATATTTACGCCTACGTTGCCGAATACAAGCTGGATAAAAGAATTGACTTGATAGATTTCTACTGCTTGTTACGTACCATATACTTGACTGTCCAATATATAGGGAACTGCAAAATCCATAAGCTGATAGCAAATCTACAAGCTCCTTTATCCGTATCTTTTGTGCATCTTTGCCCCAGGATCTAGTTATATATTGTAACAAAGGGTCTCGGCCTTGTGTCTGAAAAACTGCGTACACAAGGAAATTGATTTTCGTCTTTAGCTTCGAGTGTTCCCCTTTCTTTTTTAAACAAATAATCTTTGTAAGAAGTAATTGCAGTGATTGTGGAATGTCACTTTCAAGTTTGTCCAAAAAAGTGTCTGAAGGGAGGTATACCTCCACTTGCATACTCGTGATCTGATATCCTTCAGGATTACAGCTGCTTCAGTTTCAAAATTTGGATGCGTTATTTTTCTCGGTCTTTCCTTCTGGTCTCATACCACATGTCAGATATGATGGAATGCCCTGTGGTTTGACAGCGTTTTGAGAGATGACAAGTAACTCTCTCACTTATTTTCATATACAAGGCTATTCTTTAATGTTGTTAACACACCCCAGACATCATTTTCTGTGAGACGACAGGAAGTTATCAACACGAACAGACGTTGATGGAAACAATTCTTTCCTGAAGTTGAGAAAAAACAGGCAGTTAGATTATTTAACGGTAAATCTTGCTGTGGACATTCGGGCCTTGGAAACCACGTGCACCTGCTAGGGAGAGGAACACCTCAAAGCACTTGCAGGAGACAGAACGCTGCCCCAGAATTTCTAGCACCATTGTGCAGGCAATGCTTTTGACCGAAGAGGTGAGAAACTGCCACCTGACGTTATACGTTCCTGGCCTCAGCAGGGACAGGGACTCAGGAGAGAAAGTAGCTCACCCAAGTCGTTTCGACGGTGTCATTTACGCCCATGGTGTTCAGAGCTAGCGTCCGTAAAAATTCATGAGTTTCCATGTTCACCTAGGAGCGGACACCATAGGCAGAGTCATCCGGTTGTGTCATTCATCTGTCTGCCGAGTTTCTTATGAAGCCTTGGGTCTTCGGAAGAATTTAGGGATAGAATGCAACATTTATGGTGGCTCTGAAATGGTTTTTGTTGGGACACAAAAGCACTTCTCTTAGTTTAGCCGAGGACCCTGGTCGGTCATGGTGCAACGTTTCGTCCATCAAGATAATGATCTCTGTGATAAAAATGTTACGCATTTTATGCCTAAACGAAAACTCTCAAAACATGCTGCCTAAAGTGGTCCCGTAGGAAACTCATTCTGGGGCGTAACGTGTTCTCCTCCCTGTGCAGAAATTTACGAGTCAGGGATTGCAAACAAGCTAGAAGGGAGACATGACGCTCATGATATCTTGTGATTGGTATGAAACCTGAGTGGGGGCGGTTGTGTTGGTGCACTTGTCGAGAGTACAGAGTTTTGATGGAAAGGATCGAGCAGAGCATTGGGGGTCTTCGAATTCAGACTCCTGTCAGGACAGGAGATTCTGGCCTTGCTTCTATTTGTGTTTCCAACAGTTCAAGATTTGTCATCGCGCTTAGCTTGCGTTGTGTGTCCTATTTTATGATTGATAAACTCTTGCCATTTTTATAAAAGGTTAATCCTGCGTTTGTGCATTAATCATCAATCAGCAATTGATTACAATAACGACAGGCGGCCATTTTATGATAGCAAGGTTTTGGTACTCAATCGAAGCAAAATTGAATGTTCTACGTTTCGGGTAACCGTAGTTTTTTTCGACTTAATACATAGTTTCGAGGGAATCGGAAAATATTTGTGCTTTTTTATTTCATCAGGACTGAAGCTCAAACCATAAATCCGGACAAATTCGGATTATTCATATCAGAAGCCTGCTTTAGTGATTAAAACATTTTCCAGAATTCCACTAATTTCTGGAAGCCAGCCCACTTTTTTGAGCTAATTTTAATGGCCTAATAATAAGAGCACCTTCTTCCTTCCTTCCAGAAATGGTGTTTGGCTATGTTACATTAGTGGTGTTTCGCACTGCATATTTTTAATAGGTGGTGCTATTATTTAGAAGTTAATTATAATTTTAAAGAGTACCTCGGTCCCATAGTTCCAACTCGTAAATATTACAGTCGTCGTTAAAAGTTGTTGTTGTTCGTAAGATGTAATAAAACTAAATCGTTTGTAATGAAAACAGTAATTGTCAGTTACCGTCAACTGGCATATTTTTCGACTAATAGAACTTAATGCACAATCTTTATCTTATTAACATACTATTTTAGCTAACACCTACTTTCTGCAGTTATAAGCTTGATTACGGGCACAGCTTTCGACCTCAAAGCACGCAAACCCTCCCGCCCGGCACTGAAAGTGCCTACGATAAGGCGGTATCCCCTGGCAGGGACTTTATTCGTTGCTGATGTATTTTTGCGGATACTTTCGATTTAGGAATGACACTGTGACGCTTGAAAAGCGTTATAGATACAAAAAATAATTAGAGACTCCCAGAGCCGATCGCGGTCCTCTGGTTTGGAGCCGAGTGGAAGGCTTAAACCAGAGGCTCAGACGATTCTGCGGAGATCTGGGGTGCAAATTTCTCGACCTCCGCTATCGGGTGGAGAAATGTAGGGTCCCCCTGAATAGGTCAGGCGTGCACTACACGCCGGAAGCGGCTACAAGAGTAGCGGAGTACGTGTGGAGTGCACATGGGGGTTTTTTAGGTTAGAGAATTCCCTCCCTAGGCCCGACAAGACGCCTCCTGAGACGCGGCAAGGTAGGAGTAGGCAAAATGCAACAGGGAATTACAATATTAATGTGCTAATAGTAAACTGGAGGAGCGTCTATAGAAAGGTCCCAGAACTGCTCTCATTAATAAACGGTCACAACGCCCATATAGTACTAGGGACAGAAAGTTGGCTGAAACCAGACATAAACAGTAATGAAATCCTAAACTCAGATTGGAATGTATACCGCAGAGACAGGCTGGACAGTGAAGGGGGAGGCGTGTTTATAGCGATAAGAAGTGCAATAGTATCGAAGGAAATTGACGGAGGTCCGAAATATGAAATGATTTGGATGAAGGTCACGGTTAAAGCAGACTCAGACATGGTAATTGGATGTCTTTATAGGCCCCCTGGCTCAGCAGATGTTGTGGCTGAGCACCTGAAGGATAATTTGGAAAATATTTCGAGTAGATTTCCCACCATGTTATAGTTCTGGGTGGAGATTTTAATTTGCCGGATATAGACTGGGAGACTCAAACGTTCATAACGGGTGGCAGGGACAAAGAATCCAGTGAAATTTTTTTAAGTGCTTTATCTGAAAACTACCTTCAGCAGTTAAACAGAGGACCGACTCGTGGCGATAACATATTAGACCCTCTGGTGACAGACAGACCCGAACTATTTGAAACAGTTAACGCAGAACAGGGATCAGCGATCATAAAGCGGTTACGGCATCGATGATTTCAGCCGTAAATAGAAATATTAAAAAAGGGAGGAAGATTTTTCTGTTTAACAAAAGTGACAAAAAGCAGATTACAGAGTACCTCACGGCTCAACACAAAAGTTTTGTCTCAAGTACAGATAGTGTTGAGGATCAGTGGACAAAGTTCAAAACCATCGTACAATATGCATTAGATGAGTATGTGCCAAGCAAGATCGTAAGAGATGGAAAAGAGCCACCGTGGTACAACAACCGAGTTAAAAAACTGCTGCGGAAGCAAAGGGAACTTCACAGCAAACGTAAACATAGCCAAAGCCTTGCAGACAAACAAAAATTACGCGAAGCGAAATGTAGTGTGAGGAGGGCTATGCGAGAGGCGTTCAATGAATTCGAAAGTAAAGTTCTATGTACTGACTTGGCAGAAAATCCTAAGAAATTCTGGTCTTATGTCAAAGCGGTAGGTGGATCAAAACAAAATGTCCAGACACTCTGTGACCAAAATGGTACTGAAACAGAGGATGACAGACTAAAGGCCGAAATACTAAATGTCCCTTTCCAAAGCTGTTTCACAGAGGAAGACTACACTGTAGTTCCTTCTCTAGATTGTCGCACAGATGACAAAATGGTAGATATCGAAATAGTCGACAGAGGGATAGAGAAACATTTAAAATCGCTCAAAAGAGGAAAGGCCGCTGGACCTGATGGGATACCAGTTCTATTTTACACAGAGTACGCGAAGGAACTTGCCCCCCCCCCCCCCCTTCTTGCCGCGGTGTACCGTAGGTCTCTAGAAGAGCGTAGCGTTCCAAAGGATTGGAAAAGGGCACAGGTCATCTCCGTTTTCAAGAAGGGACGTCGAACAGATGTGCACAACTATAGACCTATATCTCTCACGTCGATCAGTTGTAGAATTTTGGAACACGTATTATGTTCGAGTATAATGACTTTCCTGGAGACTAGAAATCTACTCTGTAGGAATCAGCATGGGTTTCGAAAAAGACGGTCGTGTGAAACCCAGCTCGCGCTATTCGTCCACGAGACTCAGAGGGCCATAGACACGGGTTCACAGGTAGATGCCGTGTTTCTTGACTTCCGCAAGGCGTTCGATACAGTTCCCCACAGTCGTTTAATGAACAAAGTAAGATCATATGGACTATCAGACCAATTGTGTGATTGGATTGAGGAGTTCCTAGATAACAGAACGCAGCATGTCATTCTCAATGGAGAGGAGTCTTCCGAAGTAAGATAATACTAAACAGGTGTGCCACAGGGGAGTGTCATGGGACCGCTGCTGTTCACAATATACATAAATGACCTGGTGGATGACATCGGAAGTTCACTGAGGCTTTTTGCAGATGATTCTGTGGTGTATCGAGAGGTTGTAACAATGGAAAATTGTACTGAAATTCAGGAGGATCTGCAGCGAATTGACGCATGGTGCAGGCTCAAATGGCTCTGAGCACTATGCGACACAACTTCTGAGGTCATCAGTCCCCGAGAACTTAAAACTACTTAAACCTAACTAACCTAAGGACATCACACAGATCCATGCCCGAGGCAGGATTTGAACCTGCGACCGTAGCGGTCTCGCGGTTCCAGACTGTAGCGCCTAGAACCGCACGGCCACTCCGGCCGGCCATGGTGCAGGAATGGCAATTGAATCTCAATGTAGACAAGTGTAATGTGCTGCGAATAAATAGAAAGATGGATCCCTTATCATTTAGCTACAAAATAGCAGGTCAGCAACTGGAAGCAGTTAATTCCATAAATTATCTGGGAGTACGCATTAGGAGTGATTTAAAATGGAATGATCATATAAAGTTGATCGTCGGTAAAGCAGATGGCCAAACTGAGATTTTTTGGAAGAATCATAAGGAAATACAATCCGAAAACAAAGGAAGTAGGTTACAGTACGCTTGTTCGCCCACTGCTTGAATACTGCTCAGCGGTGTGGGATCCGTACCAGATGGGGTAGATAGAAGAGATAGAGAAGATCCAACTGAGAGCAGCGCGCTTCGTTACAGGATCATTTAGTAATCGCGAAAGCATTACGGAGATGATAGATAAACTCCAGTGGAAGACTCTGCAGGAGAGACGCTCAGTAGCTCGGTACGGGCATTTTTTAAAGTTTCGAGAACGTACCTTCACCGAAGAGTCCAGCAGTATATTGCTCCCTCCTACGTATATCTCGCGAAGAGACCATGAGGATAAAATCAGAGAGATTAAAGCCCACACAGAAGCATACAGACAATCCTTCTTTCCCCGAACAATACGAGACTTGAAAAGAAGGGAGAAGCGATAGAGGTACTCAGGGTACCCTCCGCCACACACCGTCAGGTGGCTTGCGGAGTATGGATGCAGATGTAGATGTAGATGTCGTTGTGCCTTACACCAAGTGTGGTAAGCAGACAGAAGCATGAACACCGACATCTACTTGCGACGACGAGCAAAAGGAGCATAGAGCACCAGTGATTTTATTTGGCATTCTCCAAGTTTTTTAGTATACTTTTAAATTCCTTTTCAGTAAATACGTATTTGTATCACGCTAATTACAATGCATAAGCACCTGTTGGTTTTAACTACACCGACGGAAAAGAAACTGCAACTCCAAAAACAAAACAAAAACATATAGTAATGAAATTCCTAGAATACATTTGCCTATGGAACACATTTAAGTGATTAACACTGCAAAGTCAGAGACAACCGGTATAATCGACAGAATGCTGAATACAGCTTGCAAAATCGCGTGCTTTGTATCATACAGGTGCCGGATGTCAGTTTGGATGATGGAATTCTATGCCTGTTGCACTTTGCCGGTCACTACATGGACGATTAATCCTGTTTGTGGATGATGGTGGAGTAGTCGTCCGATGAGGTTCTAAATTTTCTCGATTAAGAGAGATCTGCTGAATGAGCTGGCCAGGGGACATGTCGACATTCTGTAGTGGAACAACAGTATGTGGGCGAGAGTTATCTTGTTGGAAAACACCCTCTGGTATGCTGTTCATGAATGACAGAACAGTGGGTCGAATCTCCAGATAGACGTTAGTTTTACTGCGTACAGATTTGCTGTTAGGGCGTTTGGGGTAACCACGAGAGTGCTCCTGCTATAATTTGAAATCATACGCCAGACCCAGGTGTTCGTCCAGTATGTCTAGCAGATAGACAATTCCGGTCCAGACTGTATACAAATTAGGTTGATTTCAGAGTATGCTGATGCCGTAGCTCCATACTTAACAATCTTATACAATCGCTCGCTCGACGAGAGATCCGTACCTATAGTTTGGAAAGTTGCACAGGTCACAGCAGTATTCAAGAAAGGTGGTAGGAGTAACCCACTACAAGTCATTATATCATTAACGTCGATATGCAGCAGGATTTTGGAGTATATATTGTGGTCGAACATTATGAATTACCTCGAAGAGAATGGTCTACTTACATCGTTCTTGTGAAACACAACTAGCTCTGTACACACATGAAGTGATGAGTGCTATTGACAAGATATTACACATTGATCCTGTGTTTCTAGATTTCCAGAAGGCTTTCTACACTGTACCACACAAGCGACGTGCCTAGAAATTGTGTGCTTAAGGAATATCGCCTCACTTACGTGACTGGAATCGTAATCTATCACAGAGGTTACAGTTCGTAGTAATTGACGGAACGTCATCGACTAATACAGAAGTGATTTCTGGCGTTCCCCAAGGTAGTGTTACAGGCTCTCTGCTGTTCCTTATCTATATAAGTGATTTAGGATACAATTTGAGCAGCCGTCGTAGGTTGTTTGTAGATGAAGCTGTCCTTTATTGTCTAGTAAAGTCATCAGAAGATCACATTGCAAAACGATTTAGAAAAAATATCTGTATGGTCCGAAAATGGCAATTGACCCTACGTAATGAGAAGTGTGATGTCATGCACATGAGTGCTAAAAGAAATCCCTTAAACTTCGGCTACACGATACATCAATCAAATTTAAAGGCCGTAAATACAATTAAACACCTAGGAAATTCGCTTACGAACAACGTAAATTGGGAAGAAATGTTACGGGGATGAGAAACCAAAGACGGCGTTTCATTGGCAGAACCCTTAGAAAATGTAACAGATGTACTGAAGGGAGTGCTTACGCTACGCTCGCCCACCCTCTTCCGAAGTTCTGCTGCGCCCTCTGGGATTAACGGAATACATTCTGGAAGCTCAAAGAAGAGGAGGATGTTTTGTATTATCTCGAAATACGGAAGAGACATGATACAGTATTTAGGGTGGACACCATTAAAATAAAGGCGTTTTTCGTTGCAGCGGAACCTTCTCACGAAATTTCAATCACGAACTTTCTTCTCCGAATGCGAAAATATTTTGTTGACGCCGACCTACGTAGGGAGAAACGATCATCACGATAAAATAAGGGAAATCAGAGCTCGCACGGAAAAATACAGGTGTTAGTTCTTACCGTGCACCGTTCGAGATTGGAAAAATAGAGAATTATTGTGAAGGCGGTTCGATGAACCCTCTGCCAGGCGCTTAAGTGCTATGTGCGGAGTATCCATGTAGATGAAGTTGGTTGTTGGCCTTCAGCTGACCTCCTTCTAACCAACACACGCTCCTCATTGACACCGAGGCCACACCAGCTTTCATCAGAAAACGCAACAGAAGAAAATGTTCAAATGTGTGTGAAATCTTATGAGACTTAACTGCTAAAGTCATCAGTCCCTAAGCTTACACACTATTTAACCTAAATTATCCTAAGGACAAACACACACACCCATGCCCCAGGGAGCACTCGAACCTCCGCCGGGACCAGCCGCACAGCCCATGACTGCAGCGCCTAAGACCGCTCGACTAATCCCGCGCGGCAAAACGCAACAGAACTCCACCCTGCCCTCCAATCGCTCTCGCTTGACACAACTAAAGTCACAAACTGGGCTGGTTTGCGGTTAGTGGAATGCACGCTACAGAGAGTGTGGTTCGGAGTTGTCCTTGAAGTAACAGATTTGTAACAGTTCGTTGTGTCATTGCGGTGCCAACTGCTGCTCAAATTGATGTTACGGATGCAATACGATGCGCCAGAGCCATATTCCGAACATGATGGTTACACCGCTCTGTAGTGCCACATGGACGTCACGAGCTCGGTCTTCTTGTGACCGCATATTCTCGTGACCACCGCTGCCAGCAGTTATGTACAATGTCTTCATTCGTGCCAAGTTTTTCTACAATATCGCGGAAGGAACGTCCAGCTTCTCTTAGCCCTATTACATGGCCTTGTTCAAACTGAACTAGGTGTTGATGATGGCATCCTTGTTGCCTTAAAGGCACTGTCGACTGATTTCAGCGTACCACATCCAATTTGAATGGCAACTAACGTTCACGACCGTTGCAGTTTGTATTGAGAGGAAACATAGTGGCGATACGAGAACCACTCTTACGCGACTGGCTCCAAGTTTCAATAGACGACATGTTTCAGATATAGAAACATGCCTATCAACTTTCTTTTATGTCGCACAATTCCTCCTAAGTGTTGTGAATTTTTTTCGGTCAGTTTGTTTGTGGGGACAATGGTTTATAACAAAACTACAAATATCACAAATTGTACTAAATGCTTATGGTGTCGATTGAAGTTCATGACAGAGCATATACGATGCAAAGCAATAAATAACGTTTTCCGTCTACTTTGTATGATTGACTGAACCTGGACCGTGGAAAGGTGCTTCAGCTAGTCAGACCCCCGTTAATTCTTAAACGTCAATGTACTTCTCCCTGGGCCGCTCTTCACTTGAAGTATCTGGAACAGAACCGATTTGTCAAGATTCAGCAGTTTGATCAATGTGTTTCTTGACTTTTCCGTGCTGAAACCTAGGGTACAGTTAACTGTGTGTGTGTGTGTGTGTGTGTGTGTGTAGTTGGACCTGTGTTTCTACAGTACATGTTCCTGAGATTGATTTCATGTATCTAATCTCTGCAAGGTAAGTACAAGAGATCTTTTTCCAAATCGTTTTCAGTCAAAACATACGCGCCATTAATAGTGTCTGCATATTTAATGCTGTTGCATCGAAAACTAATGCTGTATGACATAACTGAAACCCCACTCAAAGAGAATTTTGTAGACAAACTTTGACCTGTTTTTTTCCTTAGTTAAATGTCTAGAATGTGCGATAAATAACAAGCATAGAGTCAGTAGTGAGATAGGTGCCATTGACAAGAGTATCATATTGAAACTTCCTGGCAGATTAAAACTGTGTGCCCGACCGAGACTCGAACTCGGGACCTTTGCCCTTCGCGGGCAAGTGCTCTACCAACTGAGCTACCGAAGCACGACTCACGTCCGGTACTCACAGCTTTACTTCTGCCAGTACCTCGTCTCCTACCTTCCAAACTTTACAGAAGCTCTTCTGCGAACCTTGCTTTCAGGAGTGCTAGTTCTGCAAGGACACTAACATAAAAAAAAAAAAATAAATAAATAAATAAAAAAAAAAACAGTCAGCCTTCGGCGGCGCAGCGGTTCGGACGGTGTTTACGTCCCTGCCGCGCGAGGGGTGTTTACGTTACGTGTGTAGCGGTGTGTCGCGGTAATACATAGAACGAATCATGCCCTTGTCCTTCCGCAAATCGACACTGAAATTTAGTTTTGTTAACGAATATGCTCGACCGAAGGCTTACGAGCTCGAATGTTATTTACGGGACGAGGTGAAAATCGAACCTGACGTTCTAGTTGGAATCCACTTATCTATAGTCAGCAGCGTGGTTTATGTCAAGCTTATAAATGAAGCGGCATGTGACGAACTACTACTTCGACACAGACAAGGACTTCGTTTCTGTCATTCGGACGGGAATGTTGGAGGGGTAACAGTTGAACACGCCGGCATGGGACTCAGAACGATCCGCGTCTTTAAGCTTCCATTCGAAGTGCCAGAAGAATTGGTAACAGACGCCCTGCGTCCTTACGGAGCGGTCCTATCCCACGAGGCTGAAAAATGGGCGTGCTTCCAGACGTATCCTGTCCTCAATGGCGTCAGACAAATACGGATTGAACTCCGAAAACACGTCCCGTCATACTTGTACATCGCCGGTTGTAGGGCGATTGTCATTTACGACGGACAACCAAGGACGTGCTCTGGATGTGGGAAGGAGGGACACATACGTTCTGAGTGTGCTCAACGAAAGTTATTACAGCTGCCACGGGATGATCCACCCCTCACGCCGCATCCGACTGTGCTCCCCATGACTTACGTCGCCGCATTACGCGATGACGTGGGCCGCGAGACAGACGCGTACCAGAACACACAGACAGCGGCGGATCGTGGCGAGCCACAGAAAGACGACGTTGCGCTGGACCGCCTGCAGCAGTCACAGGACGCCCTCTCTTCGGTTCCGCTTGAGGCCCCTTCAGATAAGGCACTTGGAGACGTCGAAAATACGACGGCGCACGATTCTGACGTCCCCCACGAACAACTGGAGACCATGCTGACCTCTGATTCCGAGGCCCGGCAACGTAAACAGCGCTCACCAAAACGCCGGAAGAAGCGCCGCCTCACGGTGGAGAACGATCACTCTGATCTAGCAGATAATTCTGAGAAGTTTACGGGTACAGAACAGACGACCATGGATACAGAAGAACTACCTCGCGTGGATGCAACGGTGGCCAGCGGGACGGCGGCACGACCTACCGCTGACGATGCTCCAGACACAGCGAAGGAGCTCGATAGACGGCAACAGGCTACTGAGGAGGCTACGGCGCCTGCATCGCACGACAACGATGGGACACTAGGGGACTGGTCAGAAGAGCCACCCCCTTGGGGAACAGATGATGCCGGAGGAACTGCTCCCACGCACTCTCCCGGTGTAAGACCGGCAGGGTGCACGGAATAATGGCAGACTCTATGAGGGGACGGCGGGGGACGTTAGTCCGACAGCAGCCTATGTACGGCAAAATTAGCGACCGTACGGTACCCTATCTACGTTGACCGCCATGCACCAAGCTTATCGGATAGGGTCTGTTAACATCAATAGCATTGGGACGCCGGTGAAAATCAAGATGCTCAGTGACATGTTAAAGGCTGCGGATTTAGACATCGCACTATTACAAGAAGTTCGGGTACTTCCCCCCTCGGACTTTTACGGTTACGACATTTACTGTTCCCCGTGTGACGAGAGAGGCGTTGGTACAGCTATACTATTAAAGGAAGGGATACGTGCAGACGAAATAGAGTGTTTGCCTTCTGCCCGTGGTACGGCCGTGACCATAGGAGGAATACGTTTGATCAACATATACGCACCGTCAGGCTCGGATAAGAGAAGGGACAGAGCAGATTTTTACGCTCATGAGGTTGCACCGTTGTTCCAGGGACGATACGATGGTTGCATACTCGGCGGAGATTTTAATTGTGTGCTTGACAGAATGAACCAACAACCTAACTATACTACTAGCCAAGAACTTAGGGAGCTGGTCAACGGGATGGAATTAGTCGATACATGGGACCTGAAGTATCGCAACCAACCAGGATATACATTTTTTACTAGCCACTCCGCGGGCCGTTTGGATCGAATCTACGTTTCAAGGGCGTTAGCAGTGTCGACGGTGGACGCAGAAATATGGCCGACAGCGTTTACAGACCACGAGGCATATATTTGTACAGTTAACCTTGATAGACAGCAGGTGTGGAGACGGAGGGGTAATTGGAAGATGAACGTCTCCCACCTGCGAGATGCAGAATGCCGACGCATGGTAGAGGACGCGTGGCATGGCTGCCTCCGTCGACGAAATTCTTTCGGTTCTATCCTGCAGTGGTGGATCGAGTGCGCGAAGCCAGCTTTACGGAGGACGTTAATAGGTTACGGGAAGGAGGTTTCTCAATGGCAGTGCACGACCACTGAGTTTTACTTTACGGCTCTCCGGGAACTGTTAGCTCAACCACCTACACCAGAACGCCAGACGGCCGTCCACCGAGTTAAGGCGAAGCTGGTACAACTTGCGACGCAGAGGATGGCAGGTACGATGATACGCGCGAGGTCGCAGGATTTCCTGCCCAACGAGGTTCCCTCGATGCATTACGTGATAAAGGAAAGACGAAGAAGACGCAGGAATTTAATACATTAGATCGATCTCGGCGATGGACGTCGTTTTACAACACAAAGGGGCATAGCACAGGCGTTCACGGATCATTTTAGCAGATTCTATGCGACCAACGGGGAGGGTCAGAGGGAGCTGGGGAACGTCCTGGAAGAGATCCCTGACGCGACGACTGTGAACGGGGAAGCAGACGGGTTATCCGAAATTACGTGTGAAGAGCTGGAAGAAGCGATTACACGAGGTGCTTGCAACAAGTCCCCAGGTCCAGATGGATTCCCGTTGGAATTTTACCGTGCCTTCGTGACCATAATGACACCGATGTGGCTATGTATGTTTAATGAGCTTCTGCGGCAAGAAGTACCGGTTCACATTCAGTTCACGGAAGGACTCATGATACCGATACCGAAGCCCCGTGGTGGCAAACGGCCTTGTGATTATCGCCCCTTGACCCTCCTTAATAGTGACTACAAGATCTTCATGCGCATCCTGGGAAGTCGTATCAAAAAGTCGCTGGAGCATCGAATACATGCCGATCAGACTTGTCTTGGCGGCATCAGTAATATCCACACAGCCTTGGGAGACTATCGTGACGTCGACGCCCTCGCGGCTGCATGCCGCCTCCGGGGGGCGATGGTTGCTGTAGATTTCGATCATGCTTTTGATCGCGTGGATCATGTGTACCTCGCGGCGGTGATGAACAGGATGGGTGTCTCGCCATTACTGACCAATGCTGTGATGCGGCTGTTGCGCCAGATCAGCGATGGTGGTCAACGGAGGGAGAACTGAGTATTTTAAGATCTTAAGATCAGTGAGACAGGGTTGCCCCTCGTCGATCCTCCTTTATGCGATTGCCTTAGAACCGTGCCTCGCAGGCCTTCGCCGCCGTCTTACCGGGATCTCCCTACGGCATTTATCATTCAAATGCAGAGCATATGCGGATGATATTGTGTTCCTCGTACGGAATGAGAGGGAGACTCAAACAGCACTGGATTGGCTACAGACGTATGGGATGGCAGCTGGAAGTGTGGTCAACTACCGAATATCACAATTCATGCATGTGGGGCGTGGCCTAGAACCAGGAACGGAAGGACCCTTACCTGCGGTGGAAACCCTTCGCTGTTTGGGTATCACCTTTCATAAAGAGACAGCGGGAACGGCTGCGGACAACTACCGAAGACTGTTACTCAGAGTCCGCACGGCAGTACGACTAAACGCCCTGCGGTCGATGGATATGCTGCAGCGAGTGTTACTCGTCAACCTTTTTCTCGCGCCCATGATGTGCCACCTGACACACCTTCTCCCCTTGACGCGTACGATGGCTATGAGGATTCAGGCGGCTTTTGGGTACTATGTGTGCCTGGGACAACTCTTTAAGGTACAGTACAACACGCTTACCCTCCCAGCGCGAGAGGGGGGCGTTGGTTTAGTGAACGTGCACGAGAAGGCGCGTGCCATGTTTATTAATACTATGCTCAAACGGTGGCGCAACAGGAACCACTCACTTACGGGGACGATCATCGTAGAACTCGTACCAACATCGCATCTTCCTCCAGTCAGCGTCGGCCATATATCGCCCCCTTTAACGTATGTGCGCACGTTCATCGTGGAACACAGTTACGTTCGAGAGCGTTTACCGACGACCCGACAGTCGACATCGAAGGACGTGTACCATCTGCTTCTTCGACAGATCGCCCGGAATAGGGTGGAACGCAAACATCCAGCTGTTAATTGGCACGTGGTGTGGCGCACGGTCCACCACCCCCACCTACCTACATCAGTCAGATCAACATGGTACCTTGTCGTCAACCGAAAATACCCTACAAATGATAAAAAGTACGCAATACATTTGGCGGATTCGCCCTTGTGTCAGCAATGCGGCGTGCTGGATACGGACGACCATCGGCTGGTCTGCGGCGAGGCATTGGCTGTCTGGACTCTCGCAAGAAAGATAATAGCGTTCATGCGGCGCACTATCTATACAGCAGTCTGTTCTGACATAGTATTTTTTCCAGAGGAAACGTATTTTCCGCGTCATAAGACGAACGCGGTGGCGTGGATCACAGGTATGACGGTCCATTGCATCTATAGAGACACACGTACGAACTTACTGAACGTCCTGGATTACTGGCAATACTTGCAAGATGGACACACAAAACTATTACGGCTACAAAAGTAGAAGGATTGGTATGCCAATTTCCTAGTAACGGTTTTTGCGGACCCGCCATATACCTGGGGTGTGCCGGGTGCGCAAAGATGAGCGGCGGTGCTGTCTTGTGAAACCGACCAAGTTAAAGTGATCGACTAAGAACACTATGCGACTTACGAAAAACTCACGCTTGAACAGTTATCAAAATGGATGTATTTCAAATTTTGTTTTCATATCCAAAATATTTTTCTTTAGGGTGCCGGAGGTGGCCACACTTCGATTTTGTTGTTATTTCATGCTGCATGGTAGGACGGCAGCAAGGATCCTTCCAGAACAGTTATCATGTGACAGGACGTACTATGTTTATTTTGTGAATAATAAAGGTTTCTGTTTCTCCTACTTTCCTTCATATAAATAAATAAAAAAAAAAAAGTTGTTAGTGCACTTGCCCGCGAAAGGCAAAGGTCCCGAGTTCGAGTCTCGGTCGGGCACACAGTTTTAATCTGCCAGGAAGTTTCATATCAGCGCACACTCCGCTGCAGAGTGAAAATCTCATTCTGGAAGAGTATCATATTGTTTACCTTTGTAACACTCGTCGACAATAGAACTTTAAGCTGTAGGTTAGGTCAACAGTAGCGCTCATGTAGAGTTTGCAACGAAGTGTGTCACGGTTGGTATCAGCAACACGAGATTTGTCAGAGAGTGTGAAACGCTCATTCACTGAAATCAATCATGCTGATTGTTGGATGTAAGATCCGACATGTTTCAGCATCTCTGTGCTATCGTCAGTGGGTTTCTGTTTTATTTAATCTTTAATGTGAACATTTTTACTAAATGATTACAAAATTACTGGAATATTTAGTTCAATCAAAAATTTGTTTCTTTTAATTACTACCTTTACACACGGTCTGCATGATTTTTCAGGACTACTTGTGTGTTATTTATTACAGGTAGCTTTTTTTTAAAAAAAATCTTTATGTCCATAACAATACTAATTATACATGTTAACCCACCTCCTAACATGATTAGTGGGTCATAAGGTGATACATGAATTGGGTTACAATCCAGCTTAACTATTACAATTATGTTAGTGAGCTACAGTTTAAACTACTACAGTGTGTTAGTTTTCTACAACAATGGGCAGTTTAATTTAACCTACTTGTTAATTAACTAACCTAGAATGACTACTACCTGCAGCGTTACAGGTGCGCCAGTAAAGTACAAACCGACTTAGAGTAGCCATGCTCCACGAGCTAACCCCGAGGAGCATACCCCTGGCACTGGGCTGGCCAAAGTTTGTATTCGCTGCAGTTTCCTAAATTAACGTCCTAAATCTAAGTCCTACAAAAACTAACTTAGCCTACGTCATATCCGGTGCTTTTGTCATGATCGGTGGTGTTGACCCTCCCCCCCCCCCCCCCCCCCAGTCCCGTACGTGGCGGTTTCCAACTATGATGGAAGTCGGCCATTCCACGCACAGGCGGTATGGGAATGGGATCTGGTCTCAGTCGGTTGGTCCCTCAGGTATTCTGCTAACACTTTCCGTGATACCTCATCTGCCAGTGCATTCAAAGTGTGAAAAGTGTCTTCTTGTCTGAGTAGTTGGTATGTGTTGCTCTTCGGAAGTCTGTCTCGGAGTGTTGTCGTGACATAAAGTGAATAAGTCCTCGTGTAGGTTCAAAATATTTCATACCCCCTCGCTCTTTTACGTCTGGTAAGAACTGGAAGGTTCTTCTCCCGGTTTCTTCTTCCTCCCAAGCCCTCTGCCAAAGTTCCTCCCCTTTGTTTCGTATTTCCCTCTTATCCTCCAGCCTCACTCCCATAATCTCTATTATTTTCTCCCTGTTCCCCTTTTTGGCCCAGTACCACGCCGCTTGCTCACGTATATTGATATCTAGTGGAAGGCTATTATGACTAACAGAGCTCCCCCCGGAGATGTTCTATAGGCCCCCACAGATCTCAAAATCATGCTTCTTTGGACCTTTCTCACTGTCATGGTGGGCACGACCCTCGTGAGCCTGTGCGCCCAGACTCCCGAGCCGTAACCCACTACTGAAGTTAGAATACTATTGTGATAATGTTTTATGACATGAGGAGGGAGATGAAATCTTATATGTCCAATGGAGATGAGATTGTTTAGTAGTTGGAGAGCTCTCTGGGTTACGGTGTCTATGTGTTTCCCGAAGTTCCATCTCTCGTCAATTATGACTCCCAAGTATTGCGTCTCCCGTCGCCGAAGAACTGGTGAGCCATCGATTCTTACAGTAGGATTCCTGATTAGCTGACCTTTTAGAAGCAAGTATTTAGACTTACTCAGAGATATTGTCATTTTTGTATTTTGGCACCATTTGTGCAGTTTCTCTATGGCCCTTTCGATCTTTGGTTCGATGTCTTCTCGGCTGCGACCGCCAACCAGCATTAGGAGGTCATCTGCGTAGGCTATCACCTCTAGCACTTCTTCACTTTGCTGTAGTCTGTCTAGTAACGGTTCCATATGGATATCCCACAAAAGGGGTCCCAAAACGGAGCCTTGGGGACACCCTTTGGTGATTACTTTCCCAATTCTCCCGCTAGGGGATGATAGCCATACCTCCCGCTCATTACAATAGCTCCTCAGACACCCATATAGCGGCCCTGGACACTCTTTCTCCCGCAGACAGGAGAAGAGCGAAGGCCACCACAGGTTGTCGAAGGCGCCACTGATATCCACCATGATGCCAACTACGTACTTATGCGGGGTTGAGCCACAGACCTCAGCCGCCAGACCGATAGCATCAGATGCCGACCTCCCCGGCCTGAAGCCGATCTGCCTGCCGCTCATCCCGCACAGCACCCGGTGAGCCGTCAATCTGTCAGCCAACAGTTTTTCCAATTGCTTCCCAAACAGGTCCAACAGGCAAATCGGCCTGTATGATTTAACTTCGGCCAGGTCTTTTTCAAGTCCCTTTTTTATTATTACCACATTTGCGGTTTTCCACTTCTTGGGAAACTTTCTTTGTCTTAGGCACTCGTTAAAGAGGTGAGTTAGCGGCGCGATTAACTGGGGTGTCAGGAATTGCACCACATCAGCCACAATGCCGTCTGGTCCTGGAGCTTTCCCTCTTTCTAGGGATCTTATTTGTGCAGCCAGCTCCTCTTCCGAGAATGGGTAGACTGCCGTGTCGTTGTTGTATTCATCTAGGTCCGTATCTCGCAGTTGCTGCTGACTTTCGGTTTCTCCATCCGCATTGTCGTCAGGCAGCAGGGACGGGAGGAGGACCTCTGCAGTCTCCTGCCAAGATTCCGTCATCCTGTCCCCCTACCTGACTGTTGATAACTCCATGGGAGAGCGGATTTTTTCCCTCACTAATTTATAGGGGAGACCCCACGGATCCAAGGCCAGCTGGTTCAACACGTAGATCTCCCAGCTACGCATTCTTACTTCGCGTAGTTCCTTCTGAAATTTCTGCTTGGCCTCCCCATATTGCAACTTCCATCTTTACCTTTCCAGCCAGACGACACTGCGCTGGTAGTTCCTCCTTAGCCTCCTTAGTTCCTCTAATTCGGCCGACCATGGTGACGCTGAGGCCACCATAGCCTTCCTCCTGGTTGGTACAGCGGCCCGCACCGCTCTGTGTACTGCGCCCACCAGTTCCTCAGCTCTTTCGTCCACGTGTATGTCTTGATGTACGTCACCGTCCGGTCAGGCAGGAATGTCGCACTCCCTTGCTAGGCGTTCCCAATCTGCTTTGCTGTAGTTGAATTGTACTTCCCACCACATGGTCCAACGGCACTCCCTTTCACCTAAAGTGAAAGTTATTAAATTATGGTCGTTAGTGGTGGCATTGCTCACGACCTTCCAGCGCTGTATGAGATTTGCTGCGTTTGGAGATCTTAGGATTACGTCGATGTTCGTGCCCTGTCCTCCTCCTGCGGCGTAGGTAGGAGGGTTGCCCGGTTTGTTGGCCACCACGAGTTGCGAAGCCATGATAAATTCTTCTACTTTGTCTCCGTTTGTATCTCTGGTGCCGCTGTACCACAGGGGGGACGCCGTGGTAACTCTTGCCAGATGTTGCTCAATATCATCTCCGCATTGAAAGTAAGTGTTTATGAGAATGATTACTCCCACTGGAGACTGAAGCTCCACGACGTTGCAGTGACTAGTTGTGAATTGTGAAAGCGTAGTGACCCTCAGAAGTTTATTTGTAACCGCTATTGCCGCTCTTGGGTCCTCCCCTCTGCTGACAATTTGCCATGTTGCGGCAGCAAAAGCTATTTTTCCAGCTTGGTAGTACGGCTCCTGTAGGCAGAGCACATCCAGTCTCCTCTCCTCCACCTCTTTACGGAGCTCCTGCATTACAAGTCGGCTATTGTGAGTGTTAAATGCCCAATTGTTATTTCACTCATCAAGGAAAGTATGTGTGCATGTGATCGTCCGGCCAGGTCTTACTCCAGTCGAAAGCAATTCGTCCATTTGCCAGTACAGCCTGTTCGTAGATGTCCTTGAGGTCAAACTTCTCACCACGTCTCTCCAAAACTTTCTTAAGCAGGTCCTGCAGGGCTCCGAAATCTGTGGGGAGATTCACTGACTCCATTACCGAAAAGGTGACCTTCCTACCCTCTTCATGTCCTACACGGACCACATGTCGTAAGGCAGTGGCCAGGGTAATCGGCTCTTCCAGCCTAGGCAGTTGCATCGTGTACTCGATATTGGGGTACACCCTTACCGGGTCCACAGATGGCAATCTGACTAATGGAGTGCTCTGTGTTGTGGAATTTAGAATTGTGCTCGTGACTGCGTTGACTTGAATTGGTTGGGTTTCTTTAAGTTGATTTTCTTTTGGGATTGTTACAGCCACAGGATGCCCTTGCCGCTTCAGATGGACAATCGGCTTCGTTCCCCGGAGTTGAGGGGCGGGATCTACGCCCATTGAGGGGAGATCTGTCTGCATACTGTTGTCTATCATGTAGGGCTCTGTTTGGATGGCCTTGTCTAATGATTCTGTCTTAGTGGCGCCCGAGAGCGCCATCAAGAAATTCTTAAATCTGGTTGCCCTCATTGCCTCCCGCCTCCTCCTGCTCGGGGATTTGCGCTTTGGCATCCTGTTTCGTGGGCTGTAATCAGCCATAATCGATTCTAGAAATCAATCGTTGCTCCAGCATCCGATATGTTAAGCAATTACGTCCCGTGGTTCCACATGACTTTTTGCCGCGGCTTTTGCAAGGAATGCAGACCGCTGCTGCCTTGCAGTCTTTGCGGTTGTGACCGTTTGTGCCACACTTCGTACAAGCCGACTCCCTGGTACAAAGCCTTAGAATGTGGTCCAGGTCACCACAGTTGTGGCAGCGAGGTACCACGATATAGTCTCTGACGTTGACCGAATGGAAGCCAACGTACAATCTGCCCATTGCCGTGATCTTTCTCCACATTGGTGCCGTGACCTCGGCCCCGTCTTGAACCTTAGTTTGAAACTGTTTTTAAATTATTCCTCATTTGCGTTGTCAAAATTTTGCTCTCTTATTGTGTCAATAAGCTCCTCATCGGTCATTATGGTAGGTACATCGTAGAGGATAACTAAGGGATTCCTTTTCTTTGGAGGTTCTACTACTGAATTTAATGTTTGGTTGTTCAATAACTTGCCTTTGTCCTCCTCCGACGCAACCTCCACAATTACCGAATTTTTACTGGGTTTGCCGGCCGAAGTGGCCGTGCGGTTAACGGCGCTGCAGTCTGGAACCGCGAGACCGCTACGGTCGCAGGTTCGAATCCTGCCTCGGGCATGGATGTTTGTGATGTCCTTAGGTTAGTTAGGTTTAACTAGTTCTAAGTTCTAGGGGACTAATGACCTCAGCAGTTGAGTCCCATAGTGCTCAGAGCCATTTGAACCATTTTTTTTTACTGGGTTTGATCCTCTTTATTCTGATCTTATCTTTTGCTGAATTGATGGTTTTCGTCAACAGCTCTTGAATTTTCTTCACACTGGTGTCTTGCCCAGGCAGAGTCCTGAGAAAGACCGCAGTGTCTGTTGTCTTAGCTACTTTGTCTGTCGTCTCTTTAGTAGTGTTTGGCTTGGTTGGCGCTTGCGCGGCCACCGCCGCCCGGGTCTTGACCGGTTGGTTCCGTAATCTGCTATTTTCCTTCTCAAACTCTTCCACCGGCCTTCAAGTTTTGCATGAGCAATGGCCCATGCTGTGAGTTCATTTTTAATTACAGACAGACCCGCTTGGCTTATCTTGCCATTTTTCACATTTTGCTCTAAGAGCAGTGAAATTCTGTCATGCCTCTGTGTCACTGTCTCGCCCTCTTCCTGTCCCAGCTCGTCCTGGGGAGAGGGATCAGGCGCAGAAGAAGCGTGTTTCGACGCACCCGAATCACTCGTTTCAACTGTAGCAACCATGAATAAACGAGTGATAAAAGACCACAGGTAGCTTGTCGTCTACCACCAAACGATGTTGATTAGAACTTTTGTTGGGGGATAACCTATCATTTTATGCTTTAAAGGTAATTTAGTTAGTTGCGATATTTCGCGCCTATATTCGTTTTTCCTTCCTTTTTTATGTGGCAAGCCCTTTTCTCAGCAGCCTGAAGAGGTGTTGTGAAGCACAAGTAAATGTAGCACAGATTTTCACAAATATGGTCGTAAAAGCACTTTGCACTTCACACAAACCACACTGCAATCGCGAATGTTGCGTGCCCCAGCCGTCAGTGTTCATTTGTTCACCAGTGAGTTTTGAATTTTGTGTGCATTTTATCTTTATGTGTGTGTGTGTGTGTGTGTGTGTGTGTGTGTGTTTGTTTGTGTGTGTGTGTGTGATTAAATAAAACAGAAACCCACTGATGATGGCACAGAGTTGTTGAAACATGTTTGGGAACTTGCCTTGTGACACTCGACAGGCAGCATAGAACAATTTAAATGTGTAAAATAATTAATTCGAGGCTTTGTTGTGCTCCAGATCATCTGTGCAACACAAATACAAATATGCACCCATATAAGTGACACTTAACGTAATTTTTTAGATCAGAAACATTAAGTACGAAAAAAGTACAGCATAAAATCAACGATATGTACTGACGAGGATGCAGTTTCACATACCGCATCGTCGGCAGTACATGCGCACAGTTCAGAATGTCTTTAAATGATGCCATTTCACGTAAATATCTTTGACGGTGGCGCCTTAAAGGTTAGGTCATGGAGGTAAAAAAAGAAAGGAGGTGGCTGTACAGACTTACGTTGTACATTGTTTTGAGGTCAAAATGGGTGGGCCATGCCACCAACTTAAAGAGCCCAAAACATTAGCAGACTAATGTTTACGATTGCTTCTTGTTCATTATTTCTGCCGTGCGCACGCAACAAATGTTTTAAAAACTAAAAATTATAGTGCTTACATGAGTAATATAAGCGA
Organism: Schistocerca serialis cubense; assembly: GCF_023864345.2. Lineage (NCBI taxonomy): Eukaryota > Metazoa > Arthropoda > Insecta > Orthoptera > Acrididae > Schistocerca > Schistocerca serialis. The sequence goes on along the minus strand of NC_064646.1, from coordinate 416,758,997 downwards.
CAGGAAGCCAATTTGAAGTTTTTATGTTCTTGAGTGCCTATTTGCTCTAGTGATACGACACATTTGCCCTCGTTAACCTGTTTTTTGCTACTACATTTCGGATAACGAGAAAGAGAAGGAATTGATGTGAAAAGTACGCTTTCGTAATCTATTTCATTCCACCTTGTATCGATAGCAAATGAAACTGGAACTCCTAAACCAATGCTTGTTTGCTTACTGGTATAGATAATGCTTTTTGTTCATTACAATTTCAGCTTTGAACACATATGCACAACATTTTTAGGGTTCATGTTTTCAAAAGCCTTACATACGTGTTCTTTGCTAACCCATAAAAGTCTGCAATGAGGAAAGAAGCAAGACATGCTATGGTATCTTGTGTGTGTCCACAAAGTGAATGGCTGTAGAAACGTCAAAGAAACAGAACTGCTTAGAAGCATGCCTCTGTGCAGAATAAGGTTCGTGCTTTATTAGATTGTCAGTGCGTTAGTCCCTCCATAGCCTATCCATCTTCTCACTTTCAAAGCTTACCTACGACTCGTTATTCCATGTGTGGCAATAACGGCAATTTACAGGCTAAAAAAGTGACATATTTTTTAAACATCTTCCAGCATTGTGGAATTCTACATCCATATTTTGCTTTAACATGTATGCAAGTAACATGTTAGTAATGATAGCCTAACGTGTGTAAGGTGTAGGCCTACTTTTCCAACATTAGCCTATTTGATTCTTTTCCCAGAATATTTCTCCCAGTAACTGTGCCAGCTTTTCAGGAATAACCAAACATAACACACCTGGAATGTACATCTACTTTGATCATCTGCTTAATTTTACTTTTGACATTCATTTTGAGCCTACACCACGTTTTTTTTATTTTTTATTTTTTTTTATTTTTTATACATCAGTAGATAGTTACTTAGTTAGTTTCATGTTCCATGTATCATTTGCACAATAAATCGTGATAATCCTTTTGTAAATATGCCTCCATGCTGACCATGCATTAGTTTTTACGTTTTTTGATTAAAGACAGTAATTCCTACCAATAACCGTTTACCCATTACAGAAACAGAAATAGGAGGAGTTGTCAAAGAGAAACGTTTTCACTTTAGTTTCAAACTTTACTTTGCTATGTGTCAGGCATTTTATATCAATGGATAAGTGAGCAAAATTTCTGGTTGTAGCGTTGTGAACTCCTGTTGGTGCTATGGACAACCTTAATGTGGCGTAATGACAATCCTGTTTTCTTCTGCAATTGTAATTATGAACGTAATTTTTACTTTTGAAGTGCAGTGGATTATTTACATCAAACTACATGAGAGAATAACAACACTGTGAAATGGACAGATACCTTCTCACAGGACGAGAACAAGGCAGGCACGAAGAAAGGAGTGTCAATATAAATTTTCAACCAAAGTGTTCTTCAAAAGGAAGCAATGCACATACATTCATACAATCATACAGTCAAAACTCTTGCCGGTGAAGGGAATGTAGCAAGAGATGCTGCCCAACAATCAGTGCAGTTATGTAGACAGTGGTGTGCGGGGACGACACCGTTGATACAGTGTGGGTCGGAAGTTGGAGTGTTTGCGATGTGGAAGGCAATGAAAAACACAGGAAAGAAGAGAAAGAATGGGCAATGAGTAAATTAAAGCAAATATTAAGTCAAATGACAAATAAAACTACTACAATAAAAGTAAACAGTGCAACAATAACTCGGGAATAAAAAAGAAAATATTGCTTGCACAACTCCGCTTACGAAGGAAACGTGATTTCTTTAAACTTTATATTGCGTCTGGATCGATTAATACTCGCGTAAACAGTGCAGGCTGGCGTTTTTGATGAAACAACTACGTCGCCACACAAAAAAAGCACCCAACACTGTCGAAACTGGGCAGGGGCACGCCAGAGTGACGTCATGGGAGTATCACCGCGGTGGACAATGGAGGTATGAATGCGGCGGACCTAAAGTTTTGGGCTACTTAAAAAGCGGACGCCAGCGTCGAGTTTGTGACGTTATGACACCTCCCTGATATTTTTATCTCTATGGGTCAGGTAATTATTTTCTGGACATCTTTGACCAGACGCAATAGGTCACCTCATTTTGATACTACGATGTGATTAGCTGGACAGGAGGAGGGTGACGGGAAAGCACGATTGTGTGAAATCTAATGGGACTTAACTGCTAAGGTCATCAGTCCCTAGGCTTACACACTACTTAACCAAATTATCCTAATGACAAACACACACACCCATGCCCGAGGGAGAACTCGAACCTCAGCCGGGTTCAGCCTCACAGTCTATGACTGCAGCGCCTCAGACCGCTCGGTTAAGGGGAAGCAGGATTGATTGGGGCGTTGAAAAGAGAGCTAGGGGAAGCGAAAAGTTGGCGGTGATTGCCACATGATAGTGACGATGATGATGTCATCATTGATAAACGTGGCGTGGCTTCGTTACAAATGTCTGTGAGGTGGGCCACAATGCCCAATGTAAACAAAACTGTGCCAGATAGTACCTATGCAAGCTAATTAAGTGTTTCGTCACAGTTTGTCTTTAAATTATCTGTCTTTGCCTCTTTTGCAAGACGTCTGTCCTCTCCTTTAATTTTAATTCGTTTTCCACTGAAGTAACATACAAGTAAATCAACAGCAGGCCCACAAGGGGACAGCTGGAGCCGCTGGTCACAGAGTCACCATAACAGACAACCTCTCAAAGGCACAGACACCAACACATAATTCCTTGTGTTTCATGCAGTATGCCTTGTGAGTTGTGTTACTCCAGTCTAATTTTTTAATCCTTATGTTCCAGGTTGCTGTGGTGGTGGTGGATCTACCAAGACAGGTAAGAATTAGTGTAGCATACTTACTTTTACTTATACTATCACCAGTGCAGTCCTAAGTACTTCGGATTTTTACGGGTTACGTTTAGTTATGTTTTTGTAATCAGAAAAACTATGTTATGTTGATTTCATCTTAGATTCCTAGAATAACTAGTAATGAGAAATGTTCAAGAATGGTTCAAATGGCTCTCAGCACTATGGGATTTAACATCTATGGTCATCAGTCCCCTAGAACCTAGAACTACTTAAACCTAACTAACCTAAGGACATCACACAACACCCAGTCATCACGAGGCAGAGAAAATCCCTGACCCCGAAGGGAATCAAACCCGGAACCCGGGCGCGGGACGGGAAGCGAGAACGCTACCGCACGACCGCGAGCTGCGGACAAAAGAGAAATGTAATGATGTGCCGAACGTGAGGGAGCGAAGAGTGGTTGTATGACGATGTTGGCTGTGAGTTCCCAGAATCTGATTCATGTGACTGGTAAATCTTCTCCTCCATCCCTCCATCTTCTCCGGTCCTGTATTAATCTCTTCTTGCCCCCTCTCGCTGATCTTCAGCCTTGTTTACCGTTATTTGAAAGGCAGAGTCCCCATCAGTATTAAAATTAAAAGCCAGTAAGCCACAAATACAACTTTCCTACTTGCTAATAACGTTTCTCTGTTAAAAAATTTATACTTGTATATATTAAAACTATATTTTCTATGTCCGTCTGAATGATCATTAGAATATTATGTAAAAACTGGAAATAAATCACTGAAGAGATTTTCGAGATTTTTGGGAAAAAAAATCCTTTTATGTTGGGAGGAGTTAGTTCGTAACGGTATGACTGCGCACAGGTCGCTGTTCTCCGTCAAGGAATTAGCAATTTGCACGCATTTTTATCCGCCTATCCACTGCTACATAGTCGGCGACAAGCACTGATACGAATATGATGTTTGCCTGCGACAAAGGACTCTGGAGGTTGTGGTTTACCTTGAATGCTCACGATACGCCCTTGACAACGAGGAACATTGAAAGCCTTAGCTCTTCAGAAAACCTCGGAGAAACATTGTCCTGTGCACCGACATCATGCAGTTCTCCCACCTTCCACTCTTCTGAAACACCTGCGGCTATTACAGTGACTGGTGACACACCATGACGTGAACAAACTCGTCCCTCAAAGCAATGCGTCTGCAAGAGGTGCTTTCTTTTTAGAGCAGAAGCTATTTGCAGTTACCGACGGCTGTGTACAAAAGCGTACGCTGCTCATTCTAATCAATGTTAAACAATGGCTGTATCAGTGTACCGTGTGCAACTTTTCTTAGGATTATAGAGGAAATATCGGTAGGAAACTAATCTCGGAATAAACCATAGTGAAAGAACTCTATTAAAAATGAAAGCGATGAACAGCTTCTTGCATCGGCTGTGCCTTAAAATTGACACTGGTGTAACAGAATACGTGATCTGTCACACCTATACCTTACCGCACGGTAGTATACAGGTGAGAAAATGATGTATTACAATTAGGTCACATCATACTGTTTGATTCAAAAGTTCTTTAATTTCTTTTTTAATTTCTTGTGAATGTATATTACATGACTGTTCGTTTTCAAGGACAACGCAACGTGCCAAGGGTAATATTTTGTTGGGGCGGTCAGAGATGCAGTGACGTGTGGTGTCGTCTGAAGAACGAGGTACCATGACACAGTTGATTGAGGGAACCACAAGTAAACACAGTCGCTGCCAGACGCTGCGACGAATGAGACACTTTGGCTTAGAATTTCCGTTCGCCGCTGCTGCTAAAGAGTTGCTTGCTTACTTACTTACTGACTCATAAGTCAGGGTGCACTGAATCTCAGGACATTCTGCAGTCACCGCCATAGTACGACAACATCCGTCTCACTACAGTGCCAGCAAAACGAGAGTTGTATCAGACAGAACTATGCAGCAAAGTTTATTGTGACACTATTATGATGTACCGTATCAAGTGATACGCTGTTGTTCAGTGGCAGTAACAAATATGCATAAACAGTCCTGCGGACATAGCAGCGCTGGGTAGCCGCGCGGTTTGGGGTGCCTTGCCAAGGTTCGCACGGCTCCCCCCGTCGGAGGTATGAGTCCTCCCTCGAGCATGGGTGCGTGTGTTTGTTGACCTTAGCATAAGTTAGTTTAAGTTAATTCCAGCGGTTTGATCCAGCAGGAACTTACCACCGCCACCACCACCTCCTCCGGACATAGGTTGTTTCAAAGGTAAGTATTTCATCTTGTTCAAGTGATATAATATGCTGTGTGTGTTGCACTATTCTCCTCTAGAAGCAATCTAAGAACTCACCAAAGCGCCGGCGACCGTTTTTTCGTCCGTAGAAACATACTGACCACTGCCACAAATGAAGCGAAGGCCAGCGTTTACAAGAAGATTCTGCTAGCGAGTGTCGCTGATCTCGGCATAGTTTGTAATTTAAATGTATTGGTGTTATAAGTTAGCCTGTCTTCTAACGTCTGTCCGTTAATGTCTGTCCATTGATATGTGTATGTTGCTATACGACGCTAATAAAATTGTTATGAACTGTAAGCTATTTCTCAGAATTCTTGCAGTGTGAATTATTTTTCAAGAGAAAGCATAAAGTCAAATAGCAATTTTAGAAGAAAGTGTAAAGGAACTTTTCCAATCCAGCGTCTTCCTGATGTTTCGAATGTTGTATTTCAACAGAGATTTTATTTCAAGATTTAGTGGTGGCTCGCGTCCTGGTAGAACTAAATCTAAGCACCGCTGAACTGTTTAATTGTAAAATTAATTCTTTTTAAAACTTGAAAAATCGGAAATCGACCATAACGCACCAACTGGTGTCTCTTTTTCATTTTTAGACTATCCATAGTAGTATAAGATGTAGAAGTGCCCAGTATAGTCATATACTGACGCAATGTCCTTGTTTGTGCAGCAAGTCCGATGACCGAGCGGTCAAGCGCGAAGATTGGTCCGGGGCAGCACCTGCTGTGGCCGCGACAGCAGCGGAAGAGGGTTCGGCAGGCAGTTCAAGCCAACCGTCTGGTAAGTGCGGCAACTTATTGTCTACACTCTAAGTGCCGGAGTAATTTCCAACGTCACTTGAAACCGACATTATGGAGCACATGACCGTCATGGCGGCAGATATCGAATAGTTATTGCTTTTGTTTACAGCGTTGATAACAGAAAATCTTGGGATAGTGAACTTTGTCAGTAAAGTGAACAGAAACACCTGCAGTGTTGATTTGCATTACTCTTATCTGGCGGGAATTAATTCCGAGACTGTGTACCGTAGAAAGATCTTTGGACTTCATTTAGTGGGAATCATGGTGTTAGGAACTGCGTGGACTGTCGTGGGAAAATGTATGTCAGACTAAGTGCAAATTATTGCTAGTGTGTTCCCGGGATAAGGCGAAACAGTATTTCTTGTGGCGGCATACACAATATGCGGCAATGCCGATGATGAAGATCTGAATCACGACACGGGTGAGTTAAATGACTGTCAATTTTTTTGTTTCATCTTTTGTCGACGGTGTGTCAACGCTGTAAAGAAAATGTATATCTGGCGCCATAACAGTTGCTCACTCGGGCGCTGTTGTTGTCAATGCTGTAACCAAAAGCAATAACTAATCGATATCTGCCGTAATGACAGTCGCGCGCTCGATATGTGTTGCTTGTAAGTGATGATGGAAATTAGCAGCAGCAGTACTCGCTACACTCTTGTCTTGCACGCTCACGGATGGACGTTCGTGTCAGGCGAACACTGCATGTGTTACTTGGAATCAAACAAGAGTCTCTGCCACTGATTTACGCCGTAGAGCATTCTGGAAGCACTCCGTCCCGAAACAGAACTTAATTCTGCAACAACTGTTCGTTCTGCAAGTTTCCTTCTGCAGCCTATATACATCCTCAACTATAGGTCGGAAAACTCTTGTTGCCCTTCGGTGTCAATGTGGTTTATCGAAGTTCCTCTGGAAACCTTCCAGACAAATCTACAATTCTATGTCGAATAAGCCCATGATTGAGCAAACAGACGGTTTGAATGTAAGAATCGTTTTCAAGAATTTTTCTGATTACTCTTTCGTTCTTATGGATTTATTTGTGAAATAGTTCAGTAACAGCATGACTTCATTTTTGCTTTTGACCCGCGGGAATAGTGCGTTAAATCGTAAACGCGCTCCTTGCATCAGGTCACTGGATCAGTCCGAACGTCGACTGATTGGATGGGATAACAAAAGTGCAATGAGCTGGGATTTCAAGTGATTCCCAGATACGTTGACTCCTGTATTATGTCCCGTATGACTTTCTTCCGAAGCTTAAAAACCTTTTGACTCTGTTTTCCCTTCTTCCAAGAAATCACATAATAGAGTCCCCACACCTTTATTCACCAAGGAAACAGACTTTTTAAAAAATTTCGCCTGTTTTGGTTATAATTTCTTAGTTTTTTAGAGAATAATAGCTGATCTTCCACTCGTTTACAGTTGCGCAGAGACGCCAAGAGCCCTTCACACTTTGCTTAAACTTATTTGTACGCGAGTCTGAAATTCCCTCCTAGAGCGTTTTGCTCTGGAATCAACGAACTCGACGCCCGCGGCGCCCTCTTCATCGTCAGATGCACTAGTTCTTTCACGTTGATCTCAGTTCGCGTCTTACGGCGTGCGCTTTTAATCGTTCTACTCGTTCTCCGTTAGGTTCTTTGTTGTACCCAGGGCGGATGCGGCAGCCAAAATGCCGCCTGTCGTTAAAAACACACTTGTAAACAGACGATGTTACACTAGACCGACAGGTAGGTTCTCTTATGTTGGCTATGCCATTAATGGCCGAGGAGAACTCTGCCGAAAGCTCGTGAATTGAAAACCACTGGACGCGGTTGGAAGCCCGTCAAAATTTTATCAGAATATATCGCCGCTATACTATGCGTTCGTATATTGTGCAGTTGATGTTCGTCCTAAGACACAACAGCCCTCAAAAAACTCTTTCTACATGTAAATTCAATTGTTCAACTGGGTGTGAATTCCTGAGGGACCAAACTGCTGAGGCCATCGATCCCTAGACTTACATGCTATTTATACTAACTTATGCTAAGAACAACACACTCATCCATACCCGAGGGACGACTTAAACCTCCGGTGGGAGGGGCCGCGCAATCCGTGATATGGCGCCTCAAACCGCGCGACCACTCCGCGCGGTCACATGTAAACAACCGGCAAATGATTCTGTTATTTCTTTTAAATTACTCATAAACTATTAAACATATAAAAAATATAATTGATGCCTGTTGTAATATGTTAGTAGTAAAACTATAAATAAGTGTCAAAAGATTTGCGTAACGTGTTTAGCAGATATATTTTTTGTAAGCAGGGAAATATTGTCACGATTACAAAAAAAGTTATTATCAATTCGATGCTAAACCGAAAGAGATACGGGAGAACAGCAAGTGAAGTCAGTAGGCTCTGAGATCGGCAGAACGCTGACAATAAAAGATTGGCCGCGAAACATCGCGAAATTGAGGATTTATTGTACCGATGTCACATGAATGACCGCAACCTTGACTCTCATAAACGACAACAGAACTGTGTTTCAGCCAGAGGCATTGGTTGAGATGATTAGAAATAAGGTCATGTGCTTCAAAAGTGATGCAAGATCAAGTGTTGACAGACATACACACTCCGTTTCATACTTGTTTCTTAAGAGAGATTACTACAGGCGAAAGTTTAACTGAGGGTCCAGAATATTATAGCGTACTTTGGGGCGTACGTTTAAATTCGTACCTCCAGCAAATAACGCTCTTGCATCCTTGTGCTGGGTACCCACGAATTTATCGTAATTCAGTGTGAATGTGGGGAAAAGTCTACGTTTTAAAATGAAACAAGCGGTACCCAAAACTTGAGACAGCTGGAAAAAAATTAACGGGAGTTGGAAAGTTTAGAAAGTTTGATCAAAATGTTTCGAATTAATTTACCGGAGATAGCAGTTCATCTTTGTAATTATCTGTTTCGTTGCTATGACTCGTTGAATGGAGACTGCATAAGATCGTTCAAATAAACAACATTTTTAAGGAAATGAGCAACATACAAATTCTTTTATCATAAAGAAATAATTGGAAATGCGTCTCTTTCAGTTTTATCCTCGTTAGCCTAGAAAAATAAATGTTTTCCACAAACCAAGAGACAATGGATTTACGGAGAATGCAGGAGTTCGGAGAGAACGGTTGAGCTGTACGCACAAAGGATTCTCGAAATACTATGTCCAACGTCTATTGTGCAAAAAATTGTTAATGGAAGGGAACTGGAACACTAAACGGAAGGTAAGGATCAAGACTGCATCGAGCAGGGAGAACAAATTACATCTTCTGGCAGCTCTCGCTCATAATCCACACGGTGGCTGCAAAGAAATTGAAAGTGCTTCTGTGCTAGAACTTCCGCATTTTTTGCACTACCAGCTTCTACTCGAATCATGTGTCAGCTCACCAGCAGATCAACCAACGGGACTGCAGAAGACGTATGCTTGGTAAGAATTTCTACCGGTGAAACTATCTTTACAAATTACGGAAAACTGAATGTAAGAAATACGCATTATGAGTTGCTGAAAATCCGCACTGGCCGAATTATGTTGAACATCACAGGGAGTGGAGTGTGAACGTTTGCTGCTGAATTACTGGGGACTACGTGACTGGACCTTACATCTTTAAAGAAACTTCAATGGGTTAAAGATACGCACAATTTTCCATCGAAGTGGTACCAGCTCTCCTGGCAGTAGTACCACTTGGGGTACGTAGATGTATGTGGTACCAGCACGATGGGTGCCCGGTTCGCTGCTCGCTTGTGGCTGTCCTGGCTGCGGCGGCGTTGGAGCACCTGAGACGAATGCTTCAACACCTTTGGAGCCCGTAGCGTCCCTTAGTATCTCTGTTATCACAACGCCTTCAGATTCTCTCGTCCTCGCCAGGCGACACAGACATGAAGGCAGGATCGCGAACCTCTTAGCAGAAAGCCAGAAGGTTTACTGGCCACATAGCTATCCCCTTACACTACAAAAACAGGTTTGAGGTATTACCTACTGTAGAATCATCAAGGGAATCCTGGTATGTTCGTAGGATTCGTTATTATTATGAACTCCAACATTAGGTGAGCAATGCAGCCTATTAAGGAAACAACGAGCGGGTTGGGATACGAATCCAGTGGTTACTCTACTTCCCCAGGGAAGACGTGGAGGGGAGGAGGAGAGTATTAGAGCCTTTACGCAAAGCTTTTTAGTGACACACGCGTCTTACAAAATATAAACATTAAAAACGTTTCCTCAAAAATATGCTTCTGTAACAGAATTGAAAGAGTTTGACAGAAAGACGCATACATCTCGTCTCTACAGGGTGTTACAAAAAGGTACGGCCAAACTTTCAGGAAACATTCCTCACACACAAATAAAGAAAAGATTTTGTGTGGACATGTGTCCGGAAACGCTTAATTTCCATGTTAGAGCTCATTTTAGTTTCTTCCACCTACGCTGAATGGAGCACGTTATCATGATTTCATACGGGATACTCTACCTGTGCTGCTAGAACATGTGCCTTTACAGGTACGACACAACATGTTGTTTATGCACGATGGAGCTCCTGCACATTTCAGTCGAAGTGTTCGTACGCTTCTCAACAACAGATTCGGTGACTGATGGATTGGTAGAGGCGGACCAATTCCATGGCGTCCACGCTCTCCTGACCTCAACCCTCTTGACTTTCATTTATGGGGGCGTTTGAAAGCTCTTGTCTACGCAACCCCGGTACCAAATGTAGAGACTCTTCGAGCTCGTATTATGGACGGCTGTGATACAAAACGCCGTTCTCCAGGGCTGCATCAGGGATTCCATGCGACGGAGGGTGGATGCATGTATCCTCGCTAACGGAGGACATTTTGAACATTTCCTGCAACAAAGTGTTTGAAGTCACGCTAGTACTTTCTGTTGCTGTGTGTTTCCAGTCCATGATTAATGTGATTTGAAGAGAAGTAATAAAAACAAGGAAAGTAAGCGTTTCCGGACACATGTCCACGTAACATATTTTCTTTCTTTGTGTGTGAGGAATGTTTCCTGAAAGTTTGGCCGTACCTTTTTGTAACACGCTGTATAAGTAAGTTGTCCGACACCGTGCATCATATTACAGTGCGCTTAGTCAAAACTGAATTTTACTGCACAACAAATCGACCAATTTCGTAAATTTTTACTTTGTTCAAAACTTGTTTATATTTTATGTCTTGATCACCATCGATACCACTTGAATAATCCTAACCCTTTGTTCACAGTTTATGCAGACAAGACGAACTCTCTGGAGCTGCTTTGGGCGTCGGAGGAGCAAGCTTTTTGTTCCCTGGATCACATACTGCCGGAGCAAGCACTGTTCTCCTCCGTAGAGAGTACAGCCTTCAAAGTGGAACGTGAGAAGTAGACTGGTGAGTACATGGCCCTCTGTGCTTTAATTACTTAAGATTCAGTTTATATCCAGCCAGTTTCATTCAACAGCACACACCACACTCGCAAATTTTCCGAAAATAATTGCTCAATTTTAATCACTTTCGACATTGGTCACCAACAGAACATCTTCGAGAAGGTAACTCTAGTCGGTATAGTAAGCTTCTGTAAATCTTGCCAAGATCGTACGCTACCATTTCACACAGTTACCCCTGAACCACTCCTTAACCTGCGATAGCACTGCTACGGGCTGAGCGTAGGCACTTCCTAGTACAGGTCGTTTTAAGCGCCTGTGGATCATTACTTCTCTTCGTTTCTCTAGCTAATTAGCTTGTTAATTCTGTCTTTGTGACAATATTGGCCATCCACACGTCTGGAGCATTCGCCATAATAATTAAAGGGCTCACGCGCCAACACGTTTCTTTATACCCATTTCTCCTACTGTCTCTCACTATGTAACAGCCTTAGTAGCAGACACAAGCCACTATTTGCAGATAACATTCAAATGATGCTTCTGTTCGATACATACACTACCCTACATCGTATTTTACATAAAAACTGTTTATAAAGTAAATTATTGTAACACCTCTAGATATCAACCCACAGATCTTCACTCGCTATTAAATACATCAAATATTATTCATACTAATCTACCACCACGTGTCAATGGTCACAGATGAAGAAAGGACGATGAAAGATAGGCAATGAGAAACTGTCCTGACTCTGAAATACATTATTATTCACTCAGAGTATTATGTCAATTTCATAATTTCCCTAGACTAGTGTCGTAGATAATTATTGCTATTATAATCATAATACAGACGTGTCGTGTTATGTAAAGGTGATAAGGCAATACGAAGTCATATGTGGTAGTATTCAGAGTTCGCTTTGAGGAACTAATTTACAGTATTTTTACCAGCAGATTTTATCGTATCTATTGAACTTGATTTAACACATGTGAAGATATAAATCTTTTAGGTTATTTAGTGGTTACTCTTGCAATTCCGATTTATATTTACTTATTTGTCTGTCGGTGTGTACTGCTGTAATACACAGTGTCAGTGCTTGTCTGATAGTTCGTGTTTTGGTTTCCGTCGAATAGTTGATGGTTATCACCATATAAAAGGCAGCAGAGATCGCTTCTGTTATGCCCCTTCGTTCACAATTTTAGTGGTGCAGCTTTGCGAAGTATGCTGCGTCAGAATCATGTTTTTATTTCTTATTGTTATGGTCTCCTTGCACACGGTCTGAACAAAAATATGGAAACTCAAAATACGCAGCACTTTACCGGGCCTAATACGGTGTAGGAAAACCGTCGGCATTCAAAATAGCTTCCAGTATTCATGGATGGTTTCCAAGGGGGTATTATATCATTCTTCCTGCAATAAAATAGCGAGATCAGGTAACGATGACGGAAGTGTATGTCTTTTCATAATTTCCTGAGACTAGTGTAGTAGGTAATTATTGCTGTTATAATCAAAATACAGACGCGTCGTACTTTAGAGTAGAGAGTAGCCTACAAAGTCTCGATAATACTGAGAACTGGTGACTATGGTGTTCAAGGAAGACGCGACAATACATCATCGTGCTCACGAAACCAGTCCCGGATCATGCGACCGGTGTGAACAAAAGCCTTATCGTCATGGAACACTGAATCACAATTGGAGAAAACACATTGTACCATGTGGTGAGCCTGATCAGCCAAAAGCGTCACATAATCCTTGACAGTAAGAAGACCTTGCACAGTGACCATGGCGCTCACGAAATAACACGATTTTTTTCTTCTTTGAGTCATCAGTCTTGTGACTGGTTTGATGTGACCCGCCATGAACTTCTCTCCTGCACTAACCTTCCCGTATCAGAATAGCACTTGCACCCTACGTCCACAATTACTTGTTGGTTGTATTCAAATTTCGGACGTTCCCTATACTTTTTACCCGCCTCAGTTCCCTAAGGCCATTATGCCTTAACACATGTCATATCGTCCTGGCATTCCTTCTTGTCAGTATTTTCCATACCGTCTTTCCTTCGCCAATTCTGCGGGGAACCTCCTCATTACGTATCTTATCAGTCCATTCGATTTTCAACATTCTTGTGTAGCACAACATTTCAAATGGTTCAATTCTCTTCTGTCCCAGTTTTCCCAGTCTCCTTGTTACACTACGAAAGAATGCTGTGCTCCAACCCACATTCTCAGAAATTTGTTCCTCAAGTTGAGGCCAATGTTTGATACCAGTAGACATCTCTTGCTCAGGAATGCCCTCTTTTCCTGTGCTAGTTGGCTTTTTATGTCATCATTGCTTCGTCCCTCATGGATTATTTTGCTTTCAAGGTAGCAGAATCCCTTACCTTCATCTACTTCCCAATTCCCAGTTTCGATGTTACGTTCCTCGCTATTCCCATTTCTGCTAAGCCTCATTACGTTTGTCTTTTACTGATTGTCTCTCAGGTCATATTCTGTAGTTACCAGACTGTACATGTCATCCATTGCATCTCGTAATTCTTCTTCACATTCACACCGTGATATGGCTGTACAAATGGTCAGGGAATCCGTGCCATTATTCACTCTCGGGGCGTGAAACAAGACTCATCGAGCAAGATCTTTCTTACATTGTTCCACAGCCCCAGTTTCTTGGCTCGTGAATCACTTTTTCATGTTCCGTACATTTGCATCACTGATGAATGGTTCTGGAATTCCGTCTCAACATGCAATTCCTCGCTTATGGAGCTGATGTCGTGTTTAGTCAATGGTTCCAATGGCTCTGAGCACTATGGTACTTAACTTCTGAGGTCATCAGTCCCCTAGACTTAGAAACTACTTAAACGTAACTAACCTAAGGACATCACACACATCCATGCCCCAGGCAGGATTCTAACCTACGACCGTAGCGGTCGCGCGGTTCCAGACTGAAGCGCCTAGAACCGCTCTGCCACTTCGGCCGTGTTTAGTCCTTGCAGTGTTTTCTAGTGCGACATTCAGATCTGCAGCGATTGTTGCAGCTGTCGTACTGTTATTTTTCTTCACAATTCTCTTCGATGACCGTCTGTCACAATTACTCAAAACAGAATTTCGTACATGCACAGCTGACGTTATGTAATACAAAGAGGAACGTTTTTTTTTTTTTTTTTAGCGCTGATACGAATGTCTTTGACAGGGATGACATAGGGCTGACCTGTAAAACTCCGGCACCGAGTAATCTGGACGGTTGTTCACGAACATGGCGCGAATTCTCTTTATTTCGTTGGTGCACGTTCTTCGTTCAATCAAGCTGGTGACAGATATTCAATTTCATTTTGAGTCTGCAACTAAACTGGATACTGATGTGAATATTGTATATTATCATAGTGCTGCTACTTCGGAGTATCCTTTCTGTGCTGGCACATATTTGACCTTATTATTACCTACAGGATGCACAAGCATGTGAGACGACAGTGTAAAAAAATCGCAACTATTTTACTCTTCTTTTTGCCGTTGTACTGCTCGTCGATACATTCTGAAACTAGCTGTGATGTTGGTTGCTTATTGTAGCCATTCCGTCAGCAAAATTTTCTGAAGTAGTATAGTTATCCTAGCAAGGTTTTGCACTCCTACTGACTCTAGAACACAGTGAATCTTGGGCTTGTGGTTGAAGGCGTGCAGGGACAATTGCATGTGACTGGGTGTCCGATGTATATTATGACATAGTCACCAACTAGGTTATCAGCAAAGGAAGGATTGTTGTTACATCCATCGTAAACTTGATATGGCTGTGGAAGGCAGCGAGATGTTCCGGCTCTTGTCCAACCGGCCAGACAGTGAATGTGTCTTCGACAAGGCGTTAAAAACAACTGTGCTTTGCATGAATCGTGTCCAAGACTATATCCTCAAATTTGTGTGCACAGGGGCAAGAACCAGTGACGTCACAGACGGTAACAAGGCTATAGAAGGATGAGGGCAGCAAATAGGCGATCGTAAGTTGCAACATGACAACGGTCGAATACCGTTCAGCCAAAAGCTCGTGGATATATAAAACAGAGGCGAGTTTATACAAATACACCATTTCATTAACGACTAGGCGATTTAGGCGTTTTGGATATTATCAAGAAACATGGTGGTAAAAAGAAGGTACAGACAGCTCAGTATAGGCTCTAGTAACTTTCTGCACACAAAAATTAGGTAATATGCAGCCATTTGTGAGATGAAAAGGTAACGGCATGTTTAACAAAGTGCAACAAATTCATTGTAGGTATTGCTTAAAACTTCAGTTTACTAGATAACGCCAAAGGCGGCAAAATTAGCTAGCTACTTACGAAATAAAATATTCTTTCCAATTTAGAATGTCAGCCTCATGCTTCCAAAGTGAATTTTTGAGTTATTCCTTGTGTGTCAAAGGCAACAACATTTAAAATGGTGTGTTTGTCGCCCGCAGGTGCCATGAAGTGTCGACGACGAGTGGTGGAGTCCCCAGCACAGACGTGTGTTTTCGCGCCTGCTGAACATCTGCCGCTGGGGACAAGAAGACGGGAATATCCCGTCGACACTGAGGTCATTACTGTGGGGGAGGACATCACATCTGTGTTCTCATGCCTGCTGAAGATCTGCCACTTGGGACGAAAACACGGGAATGTCCCGTCGACAACGAGGTCATTACTGTCGGGGAGAACATCACATCTGTGTTCTCATGCCTGCTGAAGATCTGCAGCTGGGGACAAAAAGATGGGAATGTCCCGTCGACACCGAGGTCATTACTGTTGGGGAGGACATCACATCTGTGTTCTCATGCCTGCTGAAGATCTGCCACTTGGGACAAAAAGATGGGAATGTCCCGTCGACACCGAGGTCATTACTGTTGGGGAGGACATCACATCTGTGTTCTCATGCCTGCTGAAGATCTGCCGCTGGGGACAAAAAGACGGGAATGTCCCGTCGACAACGAGGTCATTACTGTCGGGGAGGACATCTGCCTTCTTGTGGCTCAGCCGCCACGCTTGCCGCCGCCGAGGCGTGCTGACGTCACGAAGCCATACGAGACACCACCACCTGGCAGGAGACGAGACGCGGCCTATCTACTGCTGCCGCCACTGAAGCGTTAAGTCATCCTGTCACTAATATAAACAGAGTCAACAGTGACTGACGAGCATTTAAAATGTACTATTATTTACAATAAACAAATTGTTTGAGCTGTATTGAACATTCTCATTGAGTACTTAAAGACTGTTGAGAAATAAGTGAATGGAAAATTTATGTTGAGATGGTGTAATACATTTCTTCAAAACACATTACATTAAGAGAAAAACAACAATAGTCAACTCAGGACTTCTTCAGCAATTATAAAATGTGACTAGAATAATTTTCGAAAAACATGATGATAAAACAAATTAAGTAACACTAGTCTCTCTCCGCAATTATCCATGCACGGAAAAATACTGCTGTGCAATGAATAACATTAAGGCTCAATAGGATGAAACTTATTTTCTTTTTACATGTACAGTCATGCACGTTTATGAACACAGGTTATAAAACTGAGTGCCGATTAAATACAGCAACCAACAAGACAGAAGCCACCACACTCATAAACATAAGACAGCCAACTAGCCGTTGGTCAGCCACACCATCGGTCTTCTGAATCACGACCAGAGCTTTCCTGGCTAACAAACAGGCCGCCCACCACTTCTGCACATGGAACGACGTACATCAGGGTTCACAACTGCAACAGTTAGCTCACAGGATCACCCGATGGCAGGGGTCCCCTTTGTCAATTCTGAGCCAGCAAAATACAAACATGTCCGGCCAGGGCTCCAGCAGGCTGGACTCCGCCGATGGCCGCTGCAGGTTGCAGGCCGTTGACGGGGAAGAACTCGCGTGCAGCAGACTGCGGCCAGCTCCGGTTAGGAGGCGCCACAGTTGCTCTGCCGACGGCGCCAGCGGCAGAGGCGCGCGAGGGAGTTCGAATGTATCGGAACAGTGGCGAATTTAGTGTTGGCACTTTTTTTTTAAAAAAAAAAAAAACTTCATTAAAACCAATATAGTGTACCGTATTTTAACACTACATATGCGCACTCTTTATTGACCTACTCTCAGCTTCTTGTTCCCCTGGATATTTACCAACATCGTTGAAGACAGGTATCAATTTGAAGTACACAATATGTGTTACCACCCTCACTACTTTCCTGTCATGAAACAAAATTTTCGAGAAAATGTAGTGATAACAGCAAAGAGGTAATCGATGATCATTACGTAGGATGTCCCAGGAAGAAGGTCAGTATTCAGGGATGTGACAGGAAAGATCATAGGTAAAAACATTCGCTAAGTCCATTTTCAAATACTGGAAGTGCACCCTCTATTATATCTCTTAAAAAAATAATGTATGCTATTTATTTAGAGGAAACACTCTCCTAGTAAATTTGTTTGTCCTTTGATTTATCGTGATCTGTTACTGATTTTTAATGAAGTTAGTTTTTACGCTTAGCTTTCAAAAAAATACAAAAGAGATATAATAAGCAAAATAATGAATTTCGTAGGTTGCCAATTAAGTATTGTATCTGGTTTTACCGAGCGCCAGGCTCCCTACAAATTACTGTAAATGAAATAGCGTAGTATTACTCAGCTCTGAAATTATTACTATCACAGAAAATAGACAAGTTTTAATAAAATTATTTCACTGGATTACTTCAATTAATCTCATTGAATATTTTTACATAATTTCTTCCGCTCCGGCTATCAGACATTGTGCTGTGAAAAAATATTTTTAAATGTAACGCGTAATGGCGGCTAGTTGTTAACAGTCCGAGATCACTGTTACTCGCTCCGCAGCAGCTGGAAACATGCTAAATAATTTTCATTAAATATTCTTTTCATAAGATAAATGTGGCATAGGTTCTTGAAATAACACACGGAGATCACTTTATACTAATATATTCTTACTAGGACACAGTTTACACCATTAAATATTTGCAATTACGTTACGACAGAAACAAATGCTAGCGCAGCACAATAGCTTGCGTACCTTATTCCAGCTAAGACCAGAACGAACAGAACAAAACAGACTAGACAGAAGAATGAGCATTGCACTGTATTTTATACTCTTACAAAGATAATCACATTATAATCTCATACAATAAAAATAATGTCTTTCCTGCATCTATCGATCTATATTGTATATTTTTACTGTTAGTGTTATTACCTTTCGCAGATAAATCGATGTTTGCAGTTCATTTTGGGTCACATACAGTCATTTTTATTTATGTTTCACCTCGATGATGGTGAATATTGCAAAGGGACACTACACCTCCTGGCCCAACTCATGTTTTTTCTCTGGTTGTCGAAATGGCACATGTGGTGAAACAGAGTTTTTGTGACCTTCTGAAAGTGAAATATGGAGCTACTCAAATTTCTCTAAAGCCAACACTGAAAAAGACGCATGTGTAGTGTGGCACTATGGTAGCACTGTGTGTGTTCGGCATAGCGTATTGGGAATGGCTGGACTATGAGGAAGGGGATTAGCACAAAAAGTCGGGCTTTGGAATGTGTACCTTAAGAGCTAGGTAGCACTTCTTCATCTGTGCTACTGTGAAACTCAGCTCTTCTACTGGACAACTGCTCATAACTCTTAAAATTTGCATTTCACAGCCCTCCTTTACCAGATTATTTTCCTTCGAATAATCGTTCTGGCTTATCCCTGAACATTCGTCATCCGTCCTAGGGTACCCTACACTTACAGTGTATTTTGTTTTGCAGTAAATCTGAACCATTCGACTACACTAAACACCACTTTGATAATCAGCCGAGAACTTCGTGTGTAAATAACAATACGTAACACAACGTACGCACTGGAGGTATCGTTATTTACAGTAGCGAAAACTGGTGGAGAACCCATCGCGGAAGAAGGAAGCGATCTAATACGATGTGACACCAAGAGAAAGAGAGTCACAAATGATGACGTAGATAACAACCAGAGTATTGACTAATGTGCTCTCACATTAACTGGTCACGTAGATGAACATTACGATGATGAAAAACACGTCTTCAATATAGAGTATACACAGTTTCTTTGTTGTAGCTCTCACAAATGTTTCCAGCAACGACGTCAAGACCTGAAGCAGATTTTATAGCTCCTCTTTCAATGTAGCAATGAAATCCTGATGTATGTCACCAGAATCCGTTTTCTCTGATACTACGGCATTGCTATAGAGTTAGCTAATCCATTGAAGATGGGGTACACAGCTTTTTCTTTTCATCAGACAGCAAACCGTATTGAGATAGCGGGGAAATGGAAGAAAGGTAAAAACATTCGCTAAGTCCATTTTCAAACACTGGAAGTGCACCCTCCTGGCCCAATTCATGTTTTTTCTCTGGTTGTCGAAATGGCACATGTGGTGAAACAGTTTTTGTGACCTTCTGAAAGTGAAATATGGAGCTACTCAAATTTCTCTTTAAAAAAAAAAATGTAAAGAAAAGACGGCCGCGCGGGATTAGCCGAGCGGTCTGAGGCGCTGCAGTCATGGACTGTGCGGCTGGTCCCGGCCGAGGTTCGAGTCCTCCCTCGGGCATGGGTGTGTGTGTTTGTCCTTAGGATAATTTAGGTTAAGTAGTGTGTAAACTTGGGGACTGATGACTTTAGCACTTAAGTCCCATAAAATTTCACACACATTTTGAACATTTTTTTTAAAAAAGGCGCATGTGTAGTGTGCCACTACGATAGCACTGTGTGTGTTCGGCATAGCGTATTGGGAATGGCTGGACTATGAGGAAGAGGACTCAGCAGTGTTCGTTTAAAACATTTTTTAATTTATTCGGATACAAAATTTTTGTCATTGTTACATACACAACTTGGACACCATATAATATATGTGAATTTGAGTGATTGTAACAAGGGAATCACAATTTCATTAGAAAGAACACGGAATAGTTAAAATTTACAAGATAGGTTACAGAATTTGGGTGCCCTTTCAAGACTCGCTTAAGTTTTATCCAAATGTCCCAATAAACAGGTTTAAGATTCTTTAGTTAAGAAAAGACACGCGCACAGTAGTAAATTTTACAAGTAATGAAAGATAAAAATACCAACATAACGGGTAGAATACAGACAGAAGTGGTGCCTGTAAGGCGAGATAATCAACAGCGAGGCCTACGGCCGGTCGCGGCTCCTAGCCGACAAGTCGACCAGAACAGGCACACACGACGTCCGCTCAGTCACACACACACACCAGATAATAACTGCCTTCTGTAATACACCAAAAATCTTTAAAACAAGTGAGAAAACGCGCATTACAAGCGCTCTTCTTAACGTAGTTGAAAAAAGGAGGTGCCTCCAGAGAGGTTGCAACCTTTAACAAATTCAAACACGAAATACCAAAACGAGGCTCAAATTGCCAAACATGCTCAAAAAAAAAAAAAAAAAAAAAAAAAACAGCTGGTGCACTAGCCTGGACATGATAATATATTAAGGCCAATCAACAAGTGAACGTAATAAAACAGAACCGCTTGGCAATAGAAGCCAAAAGCGAAAAGACATTCCATCCAAAAGGGATTGCTGAGACAAATGGGCACTAAATATGCAATACGGTCTCACGTCGAAATAAAGAAGAAGGTGATGCCCCACAGCAGATCAAACGAGCTAACCATGTTCAAATGTGTGTGAAATCTTATGGGACTTAAGTGCTAAAGTCATCAGTCCCTAAGCTTACACACTACTTAACCTAAATTATCCTAAGGACAAACACACACACCCATGCCCGAGGGAGGACTCGAACCTCCGCCGGGACCAGCCGCACAGAAACGAGCTAACCGCCGAATAATACTGCAATAACTGTGCTAAACACTCAACATCGGTTCTAGGCGCTACAGTCTGGAACCGCGCGACCGCTACGGTCGCAGGTTCGAATCCTGCCTCGGGCACGGATGTGTGTGATGTCCTTAGGTTAGTTAGGTTTAAGTAGTTCTAAGTTCTAGGGGACTGATGACCACAGCAGTTACGTCCCATAGTTCTCAGAGCCATTTGAGAGCCACTCAACATCTTCTGTTCGCAGCGAGTCCCCGTTGCAGGAACGCCCTCCTTGGCGTGTTCACGCTGTTTCTCCTCACGTGGCCAGTGAGCTTCGGAGTCTTCCGTTCCGAGCGCCTCGCAGCCAAAACAGACCCCCAGCGACCTCTTTCAACAGCAACCATCTGCGCGCTGCCCCAGACCGCTCTGTCTAAGCAGACCAGAGAGAGCCTCACATCGCAGCACCACAGACCTACTCGCGAATAGGGCCCGAGGTATTGGTCTTGCATTATATATCCCAGATGACCCAAGGAAACACATGCATAGAATGATGAACAGGGCCAGAAACAGCACAATTCAGAAATCGTATACAGCTGCTACTAACAAGAAAATGACATTTGTTCATTCAGATTAAAATACAAGATTGAAGAAGAAAACGTATCACCATATCAACAGGATGAAGAACTTATTAAAATTATACATACTGAAATGAAATGATGCAAAATAATTGGAAATGGAATTTCGTGACAATGTAGCACGTGAATACTGGTTTCTAACTAAGAGTACTTGAAAATTCCGTACAGCTCCATGAAACCGCGCTTATTTCAAATTATTGATTCTCTAAACCCTTTGAAATAGATTTACGTAGGGACTTCAGAAAATAAGTTACACATTTTGTACCAAGCTACGATTACTGCGCAAGAAGAATGGCGCGTTGTCAGAAGAGAGCAATTGTTCCAGATTTCCTCCAAAGACAGTTTTGCTGCTGTACGAATACGAATGACTGGTGCATCACACTATGAGTGTGAGTTGGCGTGGCAACTGTAAACGTACCGCAAAGCTAAGGTACGCGGTATAGTACAGTTCTCGCAGGAAAAACTTCTAAGCTGCACACAGATTCCCCTTGAAGTTCTGGCGTTATGTGAACCAAATACGATAACCCGTCCAGCCGTAGCGAAAAGGTGCCAAATTTTTAGGAAGGCCGCAGAGACATGCACATTGCTGATCGGGAAGTCCAGATCTTGCGCCACGTAATTTACATCTTTGCCACAAGCCGCAAGAACGTTTGTAGAAAAAGAGATTTTCCAACGATGAGGAGTTCCACACGGCGATTCTTGATGGCTCCATGACCAAGGAGTGGATCTTAACCTGCTCTAAACTTTCAACAAGCTGTTCACCATCCGTACCACCTTCGTCGCCTTAGTGAGTAGTAATTCCTCCATTTCTTTCACCTCCTTTGAGGTTATCTCCTCTCTTCCCGGCCTCTTCTTCTCCGCTTCCTGCATGAATAACATGATGACCTCGAATTTGGATCCTCCGCTAATACCTAAATAACTAGACGAACGCGATTCCATCGCTCTGTGATTCTTTGTTTGTGAGTCCGCTCCGCCACTCTCACTAACGGCACGTCTAGCCGTGCCTGCATATTCTACATAGTGCTCTGCTGCAGTTTCAGCTTCCCTCTCGTTATTCGACATAAGACCTAGAATTCGCCGCAACTCCCTCTTCATCGATGCTACTGACCTGACATTGATCCATTTGTGACGAGATTCGAATGTTCTCATTATTTTGGAGCAGACGTGTCTTGCTTCTAGTGAGCATGCATTCAGGTTTCTACTGCAGAGAGGTTTCAATTGCTCTTCATCGCAATGGCACACAATTCTACCCTGAAATTTGTTCTAGCGAACCACTAATTCTAAATCCCTGATGACGCATATAAAATAAAAAAAGACCATTATCTACGAAAACATACACAACTCTCAAATAGTCTACCATCCCACACACTAACACAATGTTGTTCTCCGTCAGGAACAATCAACAAGTGACATACAAATCACAACAACAAATGAATCAAAAGACAAACAAACAACACACACCAATTTACAAATCGTTAGTGTATTTAGCGCCAGCAATCCTTATGATTGTGCAAACTAATTTACCTCAGTGCACCAAATGATTTTCAATATGGGAAAACAGAAATCTTTCAGCGGAAATCGCAACTGGCGGACACAGGAGATGCCATCAGTTGAGGATCTTAGCCAGCGGTAGCGAAACTGCAAGACTACACTGGTCTTGTGGTTTGATTTGAAAGACTACAGGCGACTGGCAGTTTACACACTAACAGCAATCACTGTAACCTGTAAGCCTTCCACTCGTCTACCTGGCCCATGCGTCTGCTAAATTTATTCTTCCCCTTAACAATAGTTGTCGTTGCTGGCCTGCATTGTAGATTAACACTTTTATCATAATTTAAATAAAACTTGAATGCTAAAATAATTTAGTGTGATTGTGGCACTGTCGTTATTTTAGTGAACTATTGATGGGTGACTAATATATCAACACATGTTTAATATTTAACAAAAACGTAATGCAAAGGTTATTGATCATAAAATAGGACAAACAATACAAATAAATCATGAACTATTGGAAACACAAAGAGGTGCAACAAATACTTAGCACTCCACTAAGGGCGAAGGTTGGCAAAAGCTAATGTTTGTCTAGTTACTCTATTTAAACTGGCTCAAAACATGGTTAACATAATCTGAAATTATCTAGCGCTGAATAAACTTTGATGAATTAATTCTACACGGAACTTAATACTGTGTTGGTGCAGCTGAGAACAAGTGATGAGACTGTGTTTCTGTTTGCACTAGCAAGCCAGAGCAGCAGCACTATACCCAACTATCGATGAAAAAGTCTGCAGCATAGCAATGTGTAGCGCCTGTAATTCGTTATCGTAGGCCTGAAATATGCAAAGTCACAGACTGGTGATCTGTTAGACGGATCGCAACTATTCTCTGATGAAGCCCTAAAATCTCGGCAGAGTACAGCGTGTGACACTCCCATTTGTTCGCCATACCACGGACTAATTTGACTCACGCATATGGCAGTGTACACAAAGTGGTCCAACGCCAAGGTGGCAAACCTTATTCTAATAAGACTGCCCTTGGCACAGTGAGTTGCCCAAGATGACTGGGGCCTAAACTCTCGACACAGCTAAGACTTCACCACAGGCTCCCCAGTCAAGACCAATGCGAGCGCAAAGTCATGCTCAGGATGAGAGTCCCAATAACAACCCCCTCATAACAAGAGTCACGAACAAAATCTCCTCTCTAGACTGGAGTCTGAATCAGAAGACCATGTTTCTCTGCTGCTCCATTTCCATCAGACTGAGGTAATGGGCGAGTTGTAGCGCCCTAGAAATATTCTAAGTTCGGAGTTGGCATGGCCGCATGGGCGACTTGACGGTTGAGGGCCACTCAGCAGGACGACCACACGGTGCCGGACGTTGGCCGAAGCAAGAGGGGCCCAAGCGTGTGGCTGGGAATACCATGGTGGCGCTGTGCCGAGAGTGCCAAAGATGGTGGATTTTGTGAAACCATCATGGCAGACATTTCACAGTTCGTATAGAAATTAATAGCAGCCAGATACCTCAAAAACAAACATATACATTACTATTATTTGCACGACAATTCTGATGGTGTAATCATATTTTCAATATCTTTATTTGTTTAAAGATTAGTATCTGATGGTAAATAATACAAGTAACACCCAGCTTCGAATTTCCAAAATGTAAACGGTTCATCCGATTTCGTCGATCGACGTATTTTTAGAAAGCTGTTAGTGTAAACCTAAATTGGTATAAATAACAGGCATGTAGCTTGAATAGCACATGAGTTATTCGAGGTCAAAGTGGCCGATTACTATCGATCGCGTCAGGCCATAAGTACTCCACAGTTACACAAAAAACGGTAGCAGCATCTATGTCTTTCAAAATATCCACGGGTGTGCTGCCGGTCTATAGTGTCCAACGGGCACAATATTTCGGCGATCATACATGTCGCCATCATCAGGTGAACTGACGGACTGGGCTCTTGTGAACGTGCCGGCACGGAGATCCGTACGCTATGGCTGCTCAGAGGGAACTGGGTTCGGTCGCGGCGGCGGCCGATTTAAATACCCTCCGCCCGCGGCGCGCTCCCTCCGCCGTCCGCGCCCCGCGCCACGGTCGCGCGGTGGAACAGATTGCGACGGCGTCTGAGATGACGTCGGTGTGATGGCTCTGTCCGCCGTGGTCGTCACAACTATACGTTTGCTCTATCAACGCTGTTAGAGAGGCCATCGAAATTCGCACCAATGACGACCTCATAAACCGTGACTGTGGCTATAATCTTAGCAAGGCTTGGGAACCAGCGATTGGGTTAATCAAGAGTAAATCGAGCAAACGTATAGTTGTGACGACCACGGCGGACAGAGCCATCACACCGCGGGCGGAGGGTATTTAAATCGGCCGCCGCCGCGACCGAACCCAGTTCCCTCTGAGCAGCCATAGCGTACAGATCTCCGTGCCGGCACGTTCACAAGAGCCCAGTCCGTCAGTTCACCTGATGATGGCGACACGTATGATCGCCGAAATATTGTGCCCGTTGGACACTATAGACCGGCAGCACACCCGTGGATATTTTGATTATCAAATACGCCGGGAGAAACTCAAAAATCACATCATTGTCTTTGTTTATATCCGATATATACTATTCATGAAGAAATTGTTTAAATATTTACTGTGTTTAGAAAGCACAGAGACATTAGTCTACTGGCCTACCTTTCGATTGCTGTGATATATGTTTATTTAATTTGTTTATGGATCTAACAATGTGTGTTAGAGCGTGTTTATGGTCCAGCCGTAGGAATATTTGTTTAATTTCAAGCTATTTAAAGGTAAATCCAGTATTTCGAATGTGTTTCAAAATGTTTGTGAGTGTGCGTTGGTTTGGAGACACGGCGGAAGCGCTATCGCCAATCACAGCGCTCGTTACTAAGGGAGGTGACTATCGAAGTGAATGGAAGGGGAGTTCGGAAGGGACGGCACTGGACACGGGAGGTGCTGGACGTGAAGGCGCGACGTACGGTCGCAGGAGAGACTTGGAGAGTGTGGAGCGGTTTGCGTGTGGTCGCGGAAGATATAAATATTTCGGAAGGCCGACTTTTGCTCTTGTGTGATTTCCATGGCTTATACAGTGAAGATGTAGTGTGTGTTTAGAAGTGAATTTCTCGCGAGCTATGTTGTTGTTCATAGATAATTACTTGCAGTAGGAATCTATTGTTTCCCTGTTATTCAACTGATATTTTATATAATTGCTGAACCGTCTACACCAATAAGCGTTTTGCAGAAATATACTACATTCTGAAAAGTACTTCTACTATCGTATTCATCATTTAAAGTCGTTAGGATAGTACCTGCAGATTTTATTTAATTGTAATCTTTCAAAAATGGTTCAAATGGCTCTGAGCACTATGGGACTCAACTGCTGAGGTCATTAGTCCCCTAGAACTTAGAACTACTTAAACCTAACTAACCTAAGGACATCACAAACATCCATGCCCGAGGCAGGATTCGAACCAGCGACCGTAGCGGTCTTGCGGTTCCAGACTGTAGCGCCTTTAACCGCACGGCCACTTCGGCCGGCTGTAATCTTTCATTTATAAATTTCTACGTTATATTCGCAATTGACGAGTGACAGGAACCTTCGACCATTTGATTGATGTGTACATTCATATTGTATACTGTACACTCAGCAGTATTCTGCCTGTAATGTGGGAACTACGTATCCCAGCCCCTAGGCAGCGAAACCAGCCAAAACTTTTTATATTTCAACTCTTGAGTCGGAGAGTACGTAGTTGGGGGCCACTCATCACATTTTCTATCTGGAAGCCCGCAAGACCTAGGTAAAATCCCCAAAAGCACACACGCAACAGCCCCCACAAGGATTTTGTGCCAATTACAAGACTCCACAAACTCCATGACTCCCTTCCAACTCGTCTGCTCTACCCACCGGCCGATTCCGATCAAAGTTGATAATATTTCTGGAGAAGCAGCAAATCCGTGACCCGTGAATTTCCACGCAGGGAGGAGAAGGAAGATGTTATGCTCCGGCCTTTTCTTCCCATAGCCATTTTCGGCAGCATTTTTTAAGGAACCATTTGCACTCGAGCACAAACGATATTTAATTTACTGAACTTCGATTATATGTATCGATTTTTTAAGAAAAGAGAAAGCAAAACAAAGGAATTAACACCGTTCTCTTGTCGCAGCCAGTAGGCTTCAGCACTCTTATGTCATTCGTTGCCCTAGAAGGACGGAATATTTTGTGTGGCTCCACAGTTAGCCATATTGATACTTATTTGCAGAAAAGATGCGCAGAATTAATAAGGCGCTCTCATTTGTGAATTATCTGCAATTATTTACCTAGAATTATACGTAAGTGTCATTCATATCGTAATGTATATGTTGAAATGAATACATGTTTTATTTAATCGTATGCTTTTCTCTGTTTTAGTAGTTTTAGTCACCCCATTGTCATGATTGAAGCTGAGGTCAGATATCAGACTTTATCTACAAAAAATATATAATGAGCCCTGGCTACGTTCCGTACATCTTCGGATGTGCGAAGTTCGATAAATTCACGGCGTAAATTGCATTTACTTTATTGTGTGACCTCAATGAACAATGCTACGTAAGATTTTATGAAACATTAAGAAATGCAATTCCAATCTTAAAGGCGAAACAAACTTAAATCTCTCAGTTACTTATCCAAACAATTATTATTATTATTATTATATTATTATTATTTTTAAATTTTATTTTTATTTGTTAAAATGTTTTGAGTTTCTATTTATGCCTAAACTGCTCAACACATTTATCACAGAGGCCATTATCTGGAAGTGACAAACGTTACAACATGTCAACCAAGGCGCTCAGCTAAATTAAGAGGAGTGCTTTTGTGTCCCATCATTGACCATTTTTCCAAAGGCTGAGTCGTGACACCACCTGACGGCTCCCTCGACAGCATCCGGTCAAGGTGAACATGGAAACTCGCCAAATTTTTATGGCAGCCATCAATTTACACGATGCGCATACGATCTATTTCTCTCCTGTTTCCCTTTCCCGGCCGTGGCCAGAGGCGCCTAACAGGTAGATCGAGGTAGGCAGTTTTTTCGACTCTTCAGTCGAAAGCATTGTCTGCACATCGATGCGAGAAATTCTTGGGATCAGCGTTCTGTTCCCAGTGAGTGCTTCAAGATGTTCTCCCTAATAGCTGCACGTGGCTTCCAAGCCCCAAATGTCCACTGCAAGATTTACTGCTAATTAACCAAACTGCCAGCTTATTTCTCAACTCCAGGAAATACTATTCGAATGAGACCCACCGTACAGATCCCGCTTGCATTAATAATGTAAATTTTCCCATCAGTGCCTGCTCATGTTTATAACTTCCTTTCGTCTCACAAAAATTATGTTTAGGATATAATAACAACATTAAAGTCTAGTCTTGAATACGAAAATAAGTGAGTGAGTGAGTCGTCCTCCCTCAGGGTTTTTATCAAGACATTATGCATGTAGAGTGCCTCTTATGCTTTTACTTCATGTAATGTAGTTTCCCTTCTCCCTCTCCCCTCCACCATTATTACCTTCATGTTTTCCCCTTAAATCAGATGAAGGCAGCATGAGACTGTCGAAACTGGTCATCTTGGAACAATAAAAATGTCTGCTCTGCGTTAGCGGAATATAAAGCTTATATAGTTTGCAACTATACCGATCGCTCTCAGCACAGAATGTGTATCTTACATACAAAGTTCATCCCGGCCCGACATAACAGGAGAGGAATACTTGAAATTAAACTGCAAACATACTCAACGCTGAGTGGGCAAACACAGAATTCTGCGAATGTTATCGAACATGGGTTCAATGAAGGCGATTCTTTAGGAGCGTTCTTGCATTGTGGGATAAACTGGTGGAACCTGGAATTCTTAAACTCGCAAATTGAAGAAATCAAAACTTGATGGGGAAAAAGTCACTTGCAAAGATGACGAATGCATTCCAGACGAAAAATAGAGCGTCTACCACCCCAGGAAAGCATGGAAACGGTCCATACAGAGATTTATCGGAAATCTAGCGTATTTTTTGACGGGAACAAGTCCACTAATATGGAAGGTGTTAAAGATGATTTCCGGAGACTCTTCAGAGAACAATCATCAGATCCTTCCGAGAGAGCACGTTTGCTTCAAAACTGCATTACTTACCTCACCAGTGAAAATACCACTTTGTTGATAGAGCCCATATCCGAAGACGAAATGGTAAGACATTATAATGCACTTAACGTGAAATAGGAGGCTCACATTGACTTCATACCGTATAAATTTTACAGTCTTCTGGTCGATTATCAAAACAGATTTCATGGGGCCAATGAAAGAAAAACAAAGA
Organism: Schistocerca serialis cubense; assembly: GCF_023864345.2. Classification (NCBI taxonomy): domain Eukaryota; kingdom Metazoa; phylum Arthropoda; class Insecta; order Orthoptera; family Acrididae; genus Schistocerca; species Schistocerca serialis. The sequence goes on along the minus strand of NC_064646.1, from coordinate 416,729,493 downwards.
ACGGGTAAAAAATACTCAGAAAAAGAACCGGGAATTATAGTCCTTGCACCCAAAATTAAGAAAACGAGAAGAAAAACTGAACACAGGACAATAAATTTTTTATGTAAAAACTCAAAACAACGGAGCACGTAATAGACACAAGACTAAGAGAGATTCTTCAAGAGATAATCAGGCCAGCTCAAAGATGTAGTGTTCCCTACCTGAAGATCACAGGTAGACTTTGCTCTCAGAGAGACCCTACCTTCCTCTCATGGTTTTACCAAATTGGAGCCGGCCGCTGTGGTCGAGCGGTTCTAGGCGCTTCAGTCCGGAACCGCGGCGCTGCTACGGTCGCAGGATCGAATCCTGTCTAGGGCATAAATGTGTGTGATGTCCTTAGATTAGTTATGTTTAAGTAGTTCTAAGTCTAGGGGACTGATGACCTCAGATGTTAAGTCCCATAGTGCTTAGAGCCATTTGAACCATTTGAATCAAAACGGAACGATAGGATTATTTAACACTCGCCTAGAAAATGATGCTGACAAAATCAGTCACCAATATGTAAGGAATGTGTTGGAACGCTACCGCTTCCCACAAAAGCATCTACTACTTCGAGATAGGAATCCAATGTAATGCAAATAAACGGCAACTTAACGGGAGAATTCTCAGCTCAGCACTTAGCCCGCAAAAATTCCCCTTTCCATGAAATTATTTATAATTTCCTTGGAACCAGTGACGCGCTCCACCGCCAACCAAACCTCTGGACTACGCATGGGTACACAAAAGTTCACCATTAATACTTACGCCGAGGATATAACAATCGTTATCACCCAGCATCGACAAACTGGGAAGATATTCGAAATAATGGAAATTTATAAGGGAGTAGCAAGAGCAACAATAAACAACAGCAAAACACAGCTCCAGTGGTTGAACGAAAATTCACAACTCACACCACATCGTCTCACAGAAGACGAAATGGAATTGCTCGTTGTTAAACTAAATAAGAACATGAACTAACTGGTCGATAATGATTGAAAACCAATGGTGGAGAAAGTAAGAGACGGCTTAATAGCGAGGCACTTAAAACTTATTCAAATGATACAATATGCCAATATGCTGGCACTTTCGAAAATGTGGTATGCAACTCAAACAATACCCACACAGAAAAACTTAAAGTTCAAGTAAAGAAGTGATAGGCCGATTCATCTGGAAAGGGATGTTACTGCATGTAGACAATGACCAGCTAGCAAAACCGTCAAATGAAGGTGTATTATGCTTAATAAACGGAAATTAAAACTTCACTGCACTCTTGGTTAAAAACCTTATAACGTCCATGAAACAATCAATAAGCCAGTCGAATTTACTGCATGCCGCATGGCGAATTACCACATGAAATAGAACTCAACAACGGACACTAACGTACTGCTTGCAGACTTGAAATTACAGTGGGAATTCTAGAAAAACTCCCAAATGAAAAGAACTTTACTACGAAAAAGATTGTGGGAGAATTACAGGAGGAGGCTGTTCACTCAGCTCTCCACTAAATTAAACACAATAATCTTAACTGGAAGGTACTGTTGTGTAACTTTTCGAATGTGACCTAAGTTCAATGCTATGCTCGGCCACCTTAAACGATATTTTTCAGACAGCGTCATGGTGACATCACACGAGATTCACGGTAAAGCCTTAACGGTTTCAGCACGTTCCCGGCTTCAAAGACGAGATCAATCATGTGGCTCATATATTCCTATATAAACTATATCACCAACAACGAAGGCAAATCTGTAACTGAATTTAAATTATATTTGCACCAAGAAAGGGACAAAATTGTCAGTAGCAAGTGGAAAAACGAAAAATTTGGCTCATTCATACACTTCTCATTAAAACAAGGATCTTGTAAAAAGTAAAACACCAAAAAATTACCTTTCAGAGGAAATTTAGAGTCCATAATATAGAAGTATAGCTTAGTTCCATGATTTCAAATGAAGTAAAAACGTATTAACTGAATGTTAACTGAATCTCCCATCGGTTCTTGGTAGAACAAGATTGTAATAAATGAAAAGCACTTGTTCGATATTGTTCTACAGTATTAATTTATTGTGCTAACCAGTTTTTGGGTTACAAGGCCATCATGAACGCAGCTGGAGGTTGCAAAATTTTGACTCTACATTTGCTAAGCATCTACTGAATGAGAGCCACAACTGTCAGCTAGAATCCCATGTCCTTCACTTAGCAAACGGAGGCCAACAACTCAGTCAACTGGAAGTCGTGGAAATTAACAATCGAATCTTAAATAACAAGACTTTCCCTCATCTATACTTTACTTAATCCTCTCACTTTTTCATTAGTTCCCATACTGTCTGTCCCTTCACATTCCCCCATTCATTGAATTCTTTGTTTTTATTGAAATTTCATTTGTAATCCATAAGGCCTGTACTTACATTTATTAAGTCTTTTTCTTAATTGGTACGTATATTACTTGAAGTTGTTTTGTCAAGTGGTGATTTTATTTTATCTTGTTCATTTATTTAACGCAAACTGTTATTTAGGCACAGTTTTTTAGTATAATGTTAATATTTTTCTGTTTACTCCCTTTGATACATGTGTATTGTTCAACTTTTTACTTTTTAATTACAGGAGCACCACACTCCTATAGATGGATTTTGTTTTTATGTTCCCTCACATTCCTCTATTTTCCTGCATTTATCCATTCCTGTTTCTCTTACTGATATTGCTTAAGTGCTTCATATATTCAGTAGATACAGTTGATAATTCTTACTTTTAATTAGTCTGTGTACCTCTTGAAGTAGCTTTGTCAAGTACTAATTTTATTTTATTATATTGGTTTTGTTTGTTAATATAAACTGTTATGTAGGCATGCTTTTTCACTTTTGTATTGAAGTTTCTTCCTGTTTACTCCCTTTGTATTTATTTTTGTTCAGTTTTTTCCTTATTACATTGAATTAACATCAGATTGTCAAAGATGTCATATACTGTGCGTTTGTGTGTGTAACTGCTTTTCCAATGTCGTTTACAAACATTGCCATTTCTTTGTCGACAATAGTCAGTAAATGTCTGATGATAACCTTGTAAGCCAAAAACTGGTTAGTACGATAAATTAACTGCAGAACAAAAGTAAACTAATGCTACTCATTAGTAAGAGCATATTTTCAGTTCTTAAAAAATGCTAAAAATTAATTATGTAGAAGACGATTTGTTTTTACAAGGAAATAGAAGTTTTTAGCTAAATTTAAAAACGAAGAACATAATTACTTAAGGATAACTGAATATAGCTGAAGGCAGATAGCCAATAAAAATATAAGTTAGTGACAGCAAGGACGAACTACAGGGGTGAATGCAGGTCCACAAGAAACAATGAAAACATGAAATAATAAAAAGAAAATAACTCCCAAGCTCGGGGCCACGTCTAGTAACTGATGGGGAAGGAAGAGGGGGAGGAGTAATAACCTTGTTAAAAAACTGGGTCCACCTGGCTCTGGATAGTAGTACCCTGTGAGAGCGTCTGCCCAGGGTTACAGGTGAAACCCGGCACATTGTCTTGAAGGCAGAAGAGGAAGTCTAATTTAATTCCCAACGGTGGAGAGAATGGAAGAGCCTAGTGGAGTGAACCAGGAACCAAAAATTAAATTTCGACTAACAGTTCGATCTTATCTTGGAATATAATTCCTTACTTTCAATGTAATACAATTTCAAGTGCAGTATGAAAGTCCACAAAATGAATGATCCACCCCAGGTGATAATTTGAGAGAGAAATCCACCATTGCATCATGCAGTGGGTTGGGACCAAGGGATCTGGGGAGTTCCAACAACTGCAAACAGAAGGTTGAATCAGAGCACCCATGGAACCCTTCTAAGATGAAATTCAAAAACAAATTCTTTCTAGGCACTTGAAATGTAAACTCTTTAATCAAAACTGGTAACCAAAAATAACTAGAAATACTATTAGAGCAAAACAAATTCAAATTTTAGCAGTTCAAGAAACAAGGTTTTATAGCTGAGTAAGTGGTAGATAAATGTAACTCCAGAACTTCAAAGGTAAACCAGGAAACAGAATTATGAATCAGATGCCACTACTGGGTATAACTTTCAATGTTCATAAAGTATAATAGGAAATGCAACAGAATTTGCATCCATGTCAGAGACAATATCTTTCACATCAAATGCAAAAACAAGATATACATACTTGTTAGTTGCCATGCATCAATAAATGAAGACAACAGGAAGAATCCACAAGAAACAGAGGAATTCTAGGATCTTTTAGAAACTGAAATATCTAAAATTCCAAAGATTAACATCATATTGCTATTTCGCGACTTCAATACGGAAATAGGCAGATAAAAGAAATTTAGAAATGTAGTAGGACAATTCCCAGCTCATAGGACAACCAACACAAATGGTATGAGGCTGATCGGTTTTTGTAAAAGCTCTCACTTGAAACTAATGCCAACCTTCTTTAGGAAACTCCCAGAAAAGATAAAATGTGGATATCGCCCAACCCATGTTAGAAGAAAAATGGTTCAAGTGGCTCTGAGCAGTATGGGACTTAACATCGGAGGTCATCAGTCCCTAGAACTTAGAACTACTTAAACCTAACTAACCTACGGACATCACTCACATCCATGTCTGAGGCAGGATTCGAACCTGTGAATGTAGCGGTCGCACGGTTCCAGACTGAAGCACCTAGAACAGCTCGGCCACTCTGACCGGCTGTTAGAAGAACTTCTGGAAGATAATTGTTGCTATTTCGAAAGAAAGTGCAATGTAAATTATAAATTTGAAAGTAATAAGGAATGGTGAATTTGAGTCTGATCATTACCCCTCTAAAATTAATGTCAAGCTCCTACCTATTGAAGAACAAAGAAAGTCACGAACGTTACTAAATGTAATACAGACAGACTAACTACGACAAGAGAATCAATTAAAAACTATCAAAATGAAATTAAAGTGGCTAAATATGGAAGCTGGCAAGAAATATCCAAAGCAATTAATAATGCTGCACAGAAAACATTTAGGTCAATAATAAATAAAAGGAAAATATGGTGGAATGAACTATGCAAAAACTCAATATCAGAGGGGGCTAAAAATGGAAAATACTCAAAGAAAATTTAGGATATGATCAATTTAAACAACAAAGAAAGGAAACACCAGGTTCATCAGAAATACTAAGCAAGCCTGTGAAAGGGAGAAACTTTTGGAAATAGACAAAAATTATGTAAAAGATAATACTGGAGACTTTTATCAAAATTTCAAGAAAAAATTAAAGGGGTACCAAACTCCAAATGTCTTTTTCAAAAATGAATGCAGATATTAATTAAAATATGGGAGATGACTTACCACCAACTATAGAAGAATTTAAATAAGTAATTAAAACCCTCCAAAACAACAAAGCTAGCGGAGAAGATTCAATTACAGCTGAACTTTTAAAGTAGTCATCACCAAATATGGCAAAGGAACTAAATTTACTCTTTGAAGAAATCTACAAAACAGAAATAATCCCAGAGGCATGGATAGTTGCCTTGATACATCCACTTCATAGAAAAGGTGACAAACAATTACAGAGGAACCTCTTTGCTGCCAGTAGTGTATAAAGTAGTTTGGAAGATTTTATTAAGCAGAATAAAAACAACACTAGACAGTCATTTAGGTGAATGTCAAGGTGGTTTTAGGAAAGGACGGTCATGCTCAGAACAAATAATATTTCATCTCAAGCTAGCAACTTTCCAGAGATTACTTAATTCAAAGAACATTGTAGTTACGTTTGTGGGTTTCAAAAAGGCTTTGATTCTGTGGACAGAGAAACTATTCATAAAATAATAACAGAATTTGGTGTAAAGTATGAGCTGTAAAACTAATCTGTTAAACACTTACAGATGCAATCTGCAAAGTAACATTTATTTACATGTATTCTGTTTGTGAATGACATGAATACATACAGAATACATACAAATGCCAGCCCAAGACAGAACAGAAACTTCTGAATAACATAAACCATAAACTGCTATTAAATGATGCTATAGCATTAACAGCTGATAAAGGGAGCAGCGTGGCCATACTTAACAAAAACGACTATACCAACGGGTTTGCAGCTAAAACATAGGGAGCTATTCAAAACTGTAATACCATTCTCACTGAAAATGAAAAAAAACCACAGTACTGAATAAAACTACACTAAAATTAAAAATTACGAGCCCAACCAAAGACACATAAACCGACAGCTCTGATTCGCCCTGCAATTAATTGCATAAATAGCCCTTCATATTTGATAAGCAAAAAACTAAACACACCAATAACAAAATTTATACTTTCAACAAAAATCACACAATCAAAAATTCGCGTACTCTGCTAAGAGATATGAAAGGCATACAAATACCTACTAATGGTAAATTTGTTTCAGTTGATGTTACTAATCTATACACCAATGTGCCAGTACAGGAAACAACCGAAATAATAAAATATAACCTGTTACAATACAGGAAAATATCCATGGCTGGAACACTTAAAATTATAAATCTTTTGGAAACAGCATTAATACATTAATTTAACAACAAAATTTACACCCAAGCGGATGGGATAGCCATGGGTAATAGTGTAGCAAGCACATTAGCCGATAGTTTCCTAAATTCTCTGGAAGATAATGTCTTTAACTCAGATCTTCCTACTCTTAACCAAATGGTATATATTTTAGATATGTAGACGATACCCTCATGTTGGTAGAGGGCAGCCACGCAGATATCGAAAATATCCAACAAAAACTCAAGCAGTTGTACCCTAAAATTATATTCACTAAGGAAACTGAGAAAGATAATACCATTAACTATTTAGACCTGACACTCGGCAAAAATAATAACCACCACGCATTTGATATCTATAGAAAGAATACCACTTCTGACAATATTATAAATGCCAATTCCTGTACCTCAATGGCTCATAAACTAACATTTTTCCATTCAATGATTAATGGACTTAATAACCTCCCATTAGAAAAGCCAGCAATTCAAAAAAGAACTTAACACACTTCGCTATATATCCTGTACAAATGATTTTGACCCTAACATAATCACAAAATTTTACAAATTTAAAACACCAAAGCAGAACACAATACTTAGCGAGATATTCCTAACTCGAGTACATGACCAACACAGAAAATAAGATATGTACCAGCAGTCTACCTTGATAATATCGCCAACAGATATAATGAACTTTTTAAAGACACAAATATTCGACCAGCCTTTCGAACCAATAACAACCTTTCAATAAGATTGCGTTCCGCCACCACTAGAACATCAAAATATGATAACCCAGACATATATAAAAACACATGTGGCAGCTATAATAGCTTTTACATTGGCTAAACTGGAAGAAATTTTAACGTGAGATATAAAGAGCACACTAGAGAGAGCGAATATAATCAGTCGAGCTTCTTGAAAAATCAAAATCACGCTGCTGATACGATTGAAAATGCACTACAGATTCTGCACAGAACACCAAAAGCTTTTGCAATGAACATTTTTGAGGAATTAGAAATCTATATGTACACGATAAAATACCCACAAGAAATATTAAACGAACATACAGATTTTAGACACAAGTACTACCTTAAAAATTTTATTGAACTTATACAACACGAAAATGGATAAATCGGATGTAACATATGCAACAACCAAAGATAATGGTACAAATTTTAGTTAATAAAATAATATCGCTGTTCGTCTGTACAATATTTGTAAACATATAGAGTCGAAAAATTGGATCTGTCAAACAGCTGCCACGTAGTAATTAACATTTAATTTCAACATCTTAACATCATTTACGATCTTGTTGAAGCAGTGAACGGTACACGAAAGTCCACTAACGACACAATATGGACGTCACATCAATGTAGACGTGAGTACATGACAGCTACTTTAATATGAGTGACACTGGCAGCCATACCTGTTCTCACCAAAATTGTAATTGCAGGTACTTGAAAACGACGATTAAGTCGAAACAGACTGTCGTAAATAAAAATAAAGATTACTTACCATAAGCAGCTAGTTGGTGTATGTACTGTAACAACGCTTTCGAAAAATCTGCTATAGAATCAATGAGGAGAGCATGTGGTATCACCTCTACAATAAAAAGTGCCTGTCCAAAAATGCAAAACTAGGGCATTACATCACAGTAGTGAAGCCAGAACGCCTAAACGCAAGCGAATGCCTGGCGTTAAACTATAACTTATATTAATTAGAAGTACTAGAAATGGGAATTATAAGGAAAATGTTAGGGCCACAAAACACAGTGGGAGGTAGGAAATCACGAAGTTATGCTGAAATATATCAAAATACAGAAAATATTTCAAACATAATTAGAAAAACAAGAATCATATTTTTTCGACGTTTATTTCGAATGCAAGACAATATAGTAACTAATATGATTTTCAAATATTTGTGGGGTAAGAAATCCGCAACAAGCTGAATCAACGAAGTAAAAAAGAACTTAGAAAGAAACATTACAGAGAAGCCTTCCACGAAAAGTATTGAAAAATGAAAGGATTCCAAGCAGGATAGCTAAAAAGACTGGTTCACAATGGTCTGAAGACAGAAAAAAGAAACGTAGTAAAATCATGAAAGCATTCTCGAAGAAAAGAACTGAAATTGGAAAGTAGTCCCCAAATGGCCTATTCACAGTAAAGAAAAAGAAAATGGTTAATGAGTGTGGAATTACGAACCTACGTCAGTATAAACTCGAGTCCAGCCATATACAGTTTTTTTTTATTTTTCCTTTTCGCCTTCGCATTTCTAAAAGATTCTGATAATTCGTATTTAATTCAGTAGAAGCACATTCTGTAACATCTGACATTACATTCACCTTCTCGTTTCTGAGATTCTGATACTTCGTTATTAATTTAATTGAAGCGCGATCTGTAACATCCGATATGTACATGTAAGAGTTCACTCTCAGTAGCGAGTTATCATTATCAATAATTTACAAATAAATCATGAGCCACATAAATGTGAGTATATATTCAGAATACTTTTGGTCAGCTGGTAAAACAAACTACCACCCACAATAAAAAGTGCAGAACGATTGACGCATTTGCTAAAGAACTGAAAGGGAACTCAGTCTCCGCCATCTCTAAAATATAAAATAAAATTGACGAGCTAGTTGTTTTAGGATACTTATTTGCCACACAAGAACGGCTGCAATTAAATTACACCTGCAAACAATGTCTTCAATCAAAATTCATTTTTAATCACTAATACGACATTATCGTCATTTAATACAATTAATTGTACCAATACCGGAGAATTTTCGAGAGATCCTCAATGTGCTGATGTTTTGAAACAGCAGTTATTCATAGAATGTAAGTTAAATGAGCTGCAGCTGCAATTCGTCTGCTAGAATGATTATCCATCAGTTACATACCAAATTCTGAAACTAGTTTTCAGTGTTTCTAAAAATACACTTAGGTTATTTATACAACGTAACGAACGGTGTTCAATACACACTGAAAATCCAAAATATGATCGGGAGAAGTGGCGCAGTGGTTAGCACACTGGACTCGCATTCGGGAGGACGACGGTTCAAAGCTGCGTCCGGCCATCCTCATTTATGTTTTCCGTGACTTCCCTAAATCGTTCCAAGCAAATGCTGGAACTGTTCCTTTGAAAGGGCACAGCCGACTTCCTACTTCCTTCCCCATACTTCCCTAATCCGATAGGACCGATGACCTCGCTGTTTTGTCCCCTCCCCACAAATCAAATAACCAACCAAAACATGATGACCTGCGCCCGCAGCGAGGTTGGATGCCGCCTGGTGGAGTTGCGGGCACGTGGCATGGTAACAAAAGTGTGTAACCGGAGCAGACACGAACGGGGGATCACCCTAACGTACATGTGGACTGCAAATGGCGAAATCCATTGAGAAAAGCGACTTTAACAAAGGCAGATTATTATTGCGCTGAGCCTGTGAACGAGTATCTCAAACACGGTCAAGGTGATGGAATGTTCACTTGCTACTGTCGTGAGCGCCTACGGGAAGAGGTAGGACAGTGAAACTACCACTAGGCGCTAAGTGGTTGGACGTCCACGACTCTTCACAAAACGTGGGATTCGGAGGCTTGTATGCTCTGTAAAATACGATGGATGGTGATCTGTGACATCTCTGCCCGAAAGGGCACAGTGGTGGTGCACGCATAAGTGTTCCGGAGCACACCGTTCATCTTAGACTCGAACACAGAGTTCCGCAGCAGACCACACCTACGTGTTTACATGTTGACCCTACGATATCGTCAATTGCGATAGCAGTATGTACGGGAACATCGGGATTCGATCGATCAATGGAAACGTGTCGGTTCTTTGGGTGAATCACATTTTTGCTACACTATGTCGATGGCCGTCTCCATAAATGCCGTTATTGAGGTAAGGTTCGAAACGTGGAGCGCGCGACATACTCAGGCTGGTGGGTTGCCGCGGGAGACATTCGCCTGCGCTTGTATGAGACCTGTGGTAGTAATGAAAGAGAAACTGACAGTTGCAAACCACCTGAATCCCTTGATGCTTGATGACTTCCCCGACGGCGATGTCATCTTTCAGCAGTATTATTGTTCGTGTCTCGGGGCGAGAACGGTGCTACGGTGGTTTGAGGAGCATTATAGTGAACTCGACGATTCGCCTGACATCCTATGGAACCCAAGTGGGTCGCTATCGGGCGCCATCACCGCGTACGAAAATCAGCAGCCTGTTATTTAAGAGAATTACGTGGCGTGTGCGCAGAAATCTAATATCACGTACCTCCACAGACCTACCACCAAACTGTCGGATCCCTGACATGCAGAATCAGTGATGTATTTTGTTCCAAAGACGGATAAACAAGCTATTAAGCAGGAGGTCATAATGTTTTGGCTCATCAGTGCTTACCGTACGATATATGAGTTCAGTGCTGACTTGTTTTGTGCTTCTAAATCCGCAAGTCGTCTCTAATTCGGGCTGAATGAAGACGTATTAGGAACCCTAGTTGGTAGAACTTTTTCAGTAACCTTCGGAATTAATTCTTTTAAACACTTCAATCTCCCCCTTATCCACAGCCCAGATCACATGAACGCAGAGCTTTAAATATTTAAAAACAAGGTAACTTGGGGGTTGATGTTCCCTGCATAAGGAAAAAGCTTAACCTCCAGTTTTCTCTAAGTGAGTTGAATGTTACTGTTCTGAACGTCGTGTTCGCCTCGTATGTTGTGAATCGTACGACCATGAAAGTCGGTAGACTGCTGTTCCCGTCTTCGATTCGTGATATGAAGCCAAAATGACTTTACGTATGCATGAAGTCTTGTGGAATGAGTTTTATCCATTCCCTTACGTAACACTGTCTTTTGCTTGCTCAGTATCAGTGCGTCTGTCTACTTGACAGTGTATACCTGTTATTGTGTCATGTGTTGTCACGTACGATGTGATGTTCCTCGTGCAGTATGCCATGTAGCACTGAGAACAGTAGAACGTGCCAGTTTTTTAATCTGAAGTGGTCCAATAAAGTGTACAGTAATACGGTCATCAGTGTTCTCCGTAGAAATAATTTAGTGGCAGTAGTGATTATGAGCCCAGTACAGGGTACTGTTGTTCAGTAGAACAGTTCTTTTACTCAACAATGATGGGGACGAATTCTTGGTTAAAGTGCTGAATGTGAAATGACATTACAAGGAAAAGGGCTTTTGCAATCCAGAACGTGCTTATTCTTGAAGGATTAGCAAAATGGAACTCAGAAGTTGTTGCATCCCAAGATGCCAAGGCCGTGGCGAAAATAATTCTTACTAGTGACCCACCTTTGTAAGTGCATCTAAAAGAAGCAAGAACGACAGTGGATTTGTGACAACAATTGGAATTGTTGTTTGATAACTCTGGCAAGATAGAACTTATTTGCTACAAGTGCAAAAAGACTAGGAAATTTTAAAAGTAAGTGCCCTAACAGCGAGGTCAATAATATTGGGCGAAACACAACCTCATATGCCTTACATGCACCGTTTTTAAGTGGTTCTTTTAATACAAGTGACGGTATGTTGATTTGGGTGCTAATGTGCGTCTCGCTGCAAATAAAAACTGGATGAAAAATATGGTGAACGATGTTAGCAAACATTATACAGTATCAGCGTGTCAGATTGAAATTCCAGTATTATGCACTGGAGAAGTTGATGAAACAGTAACACTTGGGAAGACTTCACAGCGAAAAATGTGCTACAGAACCGACAACAAATTCATTGCCTTTGATGAGGCTGACTGGACACGGAAACTCAGTTGAATTTTGTAGTGATCACTACAAGAATCAAGAAATAGTTACAACTGCAGATATTATTAATGATCTTATAAGCTGAACGTTTACAGGAGAAGTAATTTGTTGGGAATGGTTACTGCATCTAGCTGGCATAGAATATTAGGACATTCAAGAGCAAAAGATCTTATAAAATGTAAAAATGGTCATGTTAAAGTAATGGTGTGTGAAGATGTCAAGATCAATATCAGTAAGCAGAACCATGTGATATGTAATGAAGAAAAGCAAACAGTACAACCCTCTCCACATGAAGGCAACGGAGCTACTAAGCCACTTGAGGTTATAAATGCAGATCTCTGTGACTCAATGGAAGTTGCAATTAGGTCGTGCAAAGTATTTTCTCATTTTGGAAGATGATTGTGGCCAGTGAGATTTGGGTTTTTTCTGAAGGGAAATGATGTAACTTGAGAACAATTTCTGGAATTTTTCAAAAATGCAGCAAATCAGCAAGGTATGAAAATCAAAATAGTGATAACAGATAATGATAAAGAATTATGTTTAGTTCACAGTGTGTCGAAAAAGCGTAGGATTATACGTCAACTGACTAATAGTTATACCTCAGAACAATATTTTGCATCAGAGAGACTGAACAGAAATGTGGTAGAAAGGTAAGGTGTGTATATTTACCAGCAAACCTGATAAAACGTGTTGGGCTAGAACTGTTAATAATGCAGTATATTTGCATAATAGGTCAGTAAGTTTAAGCTTAGGGAATAAACATCCTATAATATGTGGATTGGCAAGAGACCAAACATTAGTCAGCTTAGGTTAATTGGAAGCATGGTCATAATGCGTATTCCAAAAGTTAAGAGAACACACTGGAATAAAAAGGCAGAACAAATTATGTTAGTTTTATATAGCAGCACCACAAAGGCTCTATGATCCTGAAGAAAATCAGCAGAAGATTGACAACAACGGAAAATGTCGCTGATGCGGAAGTTGAGATAAAGGAATCATGAAGAAATCATGATTCATTGGAGGAATATGACGAAAAAAATAAATCTGGTCCTATTATGAAGAGAAAGCTTACATGATGCTTCATAAAATTCAATTAAAGCAGAGAAAGTAATTGATGATCAAATACTTGTTTCACAAGAAGATGAAGTGGAAAAGACCAGAAGATCAAACTAAAGAGAGATACTGTGATTATGAGATTTATTTCTGCAGGAACTTCAGATTAAATGGAGGACCTATTAACTAAGGAGTACACCCTTTTCATACCTGATACAGAAGTATGGAGACATGCTATGAATAAAGAGATACAAGTTTTTGGAAACAACGATGCTTGGGAAATGGTATATCTCCCAGAAAGTGCTAGTGTTGTGCAGCGTAAATGGGTGTTTAAGAAAGAAGTCAACAGCGAAGTTGTGCAACATCATGTCAAGATAGTAGCAAGAGGATTCACCCAGGAACCTGGAATTGGTTATGACAGTACACTCCCACCTGTGGTAAGTCATTCTACACTATAGCTTTATCTATTGAACTAAATTAATACATCATACATTTTTTAGATGGTATTCCCAAAGAGAAAATCTTTACTATGCAATCTGAAAGTTTTTATCATTCTAATGGTAGGAATAAAATTTTAAAACTAAAAAGTGTAATGTGTGGGTTAAAACAGTCATGCAGAGTACAGAATCAAAGAGTGAAAGACGATTTATACCGTTTGGGTTACAAAAGGTTTAGACTAGATCCTTGCATCAGTATTAATGTAGTGTTGGGCTTAAGTCAAGGGAAGTATATTGATCAGTTGCTGTAAAAATTCCGCATGAAAGATTGTAAAACCTCAAAAACTACTATTGCAACTAAACCTAATTTTCTAAGTGAAAAAGAAAATAAAGCTGATGATGTTCCTCATCAAACCTTAATAGATAGCATACTGTATTTTTCTGTACTTACAAAACCAGAGATTTCATTTAGTGTGAGCTATTGAAGCCAAGTCAATAATTCATATTCTATCAAGTTTTGGAAACATGCTAAGAGAATTTTGAAATATTTTAAAGAAACTATCACGTTTTTGTAAGGTTTACGAAATTATATTTAGAATTACATGGTTTTGTAAATGCAGCTGGGCAAATTGTGCCTTAGATAGGAAATCATATATTGGTTTTACTTTCAAACTGTGTGGTCCTGTAGTATGATGGCAAAATACAAAGCGGAAGACTATTGTTCTCCTTAGGAGAGGGGCTGAGTATATGCTCTTTCTGGGGCATTTATTTAATAAGTGTATCGCATGAACTGATTTACTGATAGAGTGAGTTAAATATGGCTCTTGATCCCTCAAATCATAAAAGGGCTGAATGTGTTGATGTTAGACATCGTTATACACAGCACACTTTAAAAACAGGTTATTTACAAACGAATGATGAGCCAGCAGATATAATGACAAAAGAATTAAGAAAAGAAAAACGTTATAGATTTGTGAACTACATGGCTTACATCTTTTTATGAAAATGATTTGAAGGTTTTGAAGTCAATGAAACAAGAATGAGATTTTTACTCTGCAGCGGAGTGTGCGCTGATATGAAACCTCCTGGCAGATTAAAACTGTTTGCCTGAGCGAGACTCGAACTCGGGACCTTTGCCTTTCGCGGGCAAGTGCTCTACCAACTGAGCTACCTAAGCACGACTCACGCCCGGTACTCACAGCTTTACTTCTGCCAGTACCTCGTCTCCTACCTTCCAAACTTTACAGAAGCTCTTCTGCGAACCTTGCAGAACTAGCACTCCTGAAAGAAAGGATATGGCGGAGACATGGATTAGCCACAGTCTGGGGGATGTTTCCAGAACGAGATTTTCACTCTGCAGCGGAGTGTGCGCTGATATGAAACTTCCTGGCAGATTAAAACTGTGTGCCCGACCCAGACTCGAACTCGGGACCTTTGCCTTTCGCGGGCAAGTGCTCTACCAACTTTTTTTTTTTTTTTTTTTTTTTTTAAAGAAATTGCACTACCACATGTTCAGCACGAACATGTGCCTTCTTGGTGTCAGGAAGTCAGCCTTTTACCCTGGCCCGTCAGATCACCAGAATTGTCTCCAGTCGAAAATGTGTGGAATATGTTGAAACGACAGGTGCAGTGCAGTGACCAAGTGCCAACCACCACAGACGAACTTCAAAACCAGGGGAATGAAGCGTGGATGGCTATACCGCAGGACGCCATTCGCTCCTTATACTCGTCGATGCCATCACGCATGCAACAAGTTACTGGGGCCCGTGGCAGACCCTGCGCCTGCTAGGCACATGCTATACCGAAGTGACTGAAACGCTACTCATTTCTGCAGAACATACTACTGCACATGTCCTGTGGATTTGATCGTTCCGCCCCTATTTGTTTGTGTTCCGTTTTGTTATGAACATATGCTGCTGCGTTCCCACCGTACACTAAGATGGATAATAAAGATGTGTACATTTTATCACTTTTAACTCTAGACATAGGTCTATCTTTCATAGGAGTTTCTATCTCTCTCTCTCTCTCCTTTTTTGTTAAACCTGATAGAAAAAAACCAAATGATCATATGACATTTATTTGTTGGGATATCCCCCTTTTTTTTAAAAAAAAAAAAAAAAAAGTAAGAAAATTACCTCTTCCACTTAAGGCGTTGGCCCCTATCACCCATACTACCCCCAAAAACCTATCTAGCGTAAGAACAAAAACAAAGCTAGTGCCACCGCCACTTTCATCCTGAAGCTAACTAGGACGGCCGTTCGCCGCCACTTCAGGTTCCGCCAACGAACAAAAATTAAATATGCCTCTGAACTTTGTATAAAAAAATAAAATAAAAGAAGAAAGGAAAGGGTATAATACTTTATTAAATTTTATTTGTTGATCATTTTGTTCTTATTTTGTTCTTGTGTATTTATTTGGATTTGAAAGCAGGTCTCCTGCCCACTTTTTTTTTATTACAATGTGCGAACAGTCACAGTTAACCAAGCCTGGAAAACTAAAACAGAATGAAGACGCCATCGAAGATATGAGACATAAATAGCATGAAAAGAAAGCTACCACGTCGTAGTGAGGCTTCCCAGCGACTGCGCCCACTGATAAGATTGTTCAATATATGGTCGTTTGCAGTTCGTTCTGACCTCATCTGCCACTGCCTGGAACATTCCAGCTACACGGCGGGCTGAGAAAGGCACTCCATAGGTAGTTTGCGAAGCACTGTCGATATCTGGTATGCCCGGAAATAGCATGATGTCTTTCTTGCAAATAGAGCCAGAAGTCAAGGAAATCCTTGTGTCCGTCACGACAGAGGTAATGGACGGCATGTCCACGTATCCAGGTGACAGAGTTGGTTCGAGTCTTGGGGTAAAATGTCTCATCCGGAAACAATAACGTGCGTGCAGATATATGCTCCGGCCTAACTCGCAAGAGATAAGCCAGCATCTGCCGCACTAGGTGCCGCCTCTCCACAGCTGAGGCGGTGCTCGTCAGAATCTACTATATTACAACCCACACAATTGGGAGATTCTGTCATGTGGATATTGTAGAGACGTTCTTGCGTCACGAGCTTCCCATTAACGACGACGTACCATTGAGAAACAACATCGGAATCAAGCATGGCATCGTGTACAGTCTTCCACACCACGCGCCACCGTACGTCAGGATATTTTAGTTCGACAACATTTAGGGGGCGGCGTTGCAGCATGTCATGATATAGGCGTCGAGTTGTGGCCATTTGTGGTGTAGTGAGCGCGACACTGCAATAACTTTGTTCTAAATAGAAACGTCCTGTATAAAAGAGGGACGCTGGGATGTCCTGTAGTGGCACCGGCGCTCTTAGTGAAGCAGGTCGTAGCGCCGTCAGAAGCAGACTCGTGAGGCTCGTAGGACAACGGCGCAGCAGACATAAATGTGAGCTAACATAGAGGGCAATGGCCCTATCATGGACGTTAACTAGGCCGAGACCACCTTTTTCCTTGGGGAGGGTAAGAGATACGTATCTGATCTTAAGTAACATACCAGTGGTGACGAAGTATCCCAGCGCTGCCATAACGCTACGAGCCAAGGGCTTCGGAATGGGTAGCGTTTGGGCGACATGCGGTATGCGGGACGCCCGCTGAACGATGTTGAGGGATCGCAACCGCTGATTTGCAATTCCGGCCCTAATTTGGTTAAGAAGGCGTCGATAATTGAGCGTCGTCGCATGTCGTTCATGAAATCTAAGCCCAAGCAGCGTACAGTATCACAGAAGCGTAAGGGGGCAATGTGTTCCTGCGGTAGCCCAATCCCGATGCTCAAGGCGACGGACTTGTCAACGTTGATTTGGCTACCAGAAGCTGTACCGTAGGTTCCAATCCAGTCCAAAGCTGCGGCCATATCTTCAGCTCCTCGTATGACGATCATCAAATCATCCGCATATGCGGTGCAGCGATAGATGGAGCCGCCGAACTGTATCCCAGTGAGCCTGTCTCGGAGACCACACAACAAGGGTTCTAAGGCCAATGCAAATAACAATGTTGATAATGGACATCCCTGTCGTACTGATCGGCGGATCGGCATGGGTGCCGTCAGTCTTCCATTGACAAGAACTCGAGAAGTTGCACCATGTAGTAGGCGTGTCAACACTGTGATAAAGGGGTCGGAGTATTCCATGCGCCGTAGAACGGCCGTGAGGAAAGTGTGGCCCACACGGTCAAAAGCCTGGCTAAAGTCGATAGACGCGAGGGCTGCCGACAAACGTCTCACGCGTGCAAGGGAGATGAGATCTCTGTAACGACATAACGCAGTTCTGATGTTGTTGGGTCCCCCCAAGGACGTCTGATCGTCGGACAAGACGTGCAATAGTGTGCCGCGAATACGTTCTGATAGCAGCCTCGAAAAGATCTTGAAGTCGCTGTTCAATAACGTTAAGGGACGATAGTCGCGGACATGATTCCGTCCCTTCGGCTTATGGATGGGGACAATCAGACCTTCCAATAATGGTGCAGGCAATGTTATACCCGGGGACATCAATTCCTGGCAAATTTCAATCAAACACGGTAGCAACAGTTGTTTAAAGGCTCGATAGAACTCTAATGGTAACCCATCGATTCCTGGTGATTTATGGGGAGCACCTTTACCAATGGCGTGGAGCACATCCTCTTCTGTCACTTCTCCCAGTAAAGTCGGTACCATGTCTGGTGGAACTGTACCGTGGACATGTGCTGAAACGGTGTCTACCGTCGCCATATCAGGTAGCACTGCTGAATAAAGTTGAGCGTAATGCCCATAGAAGGCTTCTGCTATATCTGCTTGTTCTACCACATGTCGACCGTCGTCGGTTATCATGTCGGTTACTAGTGCCCTACGGCGCCTCCTGCGTTCTATGAGCACGTGGTGCATTGATGGCCTTTCTGATTGTATCATGTCTGGAGCACGCGACCGTATAACAGCGCCTTGTAAATGATGGCGTGCTAAGGAGACGAGCTGCGCTTTCGCGCGATTGACTGTGATCTGCCTGTCAGGTGAGGGCTCCATAGCAAGACATTCCCGTAGGACGGTGTAATAAAAGTTTTCCGTGCTCCTCCTCCATGCCGCTGCTTCCCGGCCGTAAGCCATGAAGGTGCGTCTAAGAGCAGGCTTCGCACATTCAATCCACCAACTGAGGGTCGATCGGTACCGACCACGACGTCGTAAGGACGCGTTCCACGACTCTTCGACAGCACCTTTACATGCCGGCTCGTCCAGATGGGCGACGTTCAGTTTCCAGGGAGGCCTACTGCGCCACACACGTGCAGGTTTCAGGGCAATGGTGCAAATATAGGCTGTGTGGTCGGTGAATGCAGCGGGTCAGAGCTCTGCTCCTCTCGTCGCCGTCGAAAGGGTGCTTGCGACGTAAATCCTGTCCAACCGACTTGATGAATGGCTTGTATAATGGGTGTAACCAGGAGCTGGGCCATGGATGTGGCGCCACGTGTCAATCAGGTGGAGGTCACGCACTAGCATTTCCAATTCCGCACACGGGACGTGATGTGGCTGCTGATCAGATGAAGATAATGTACAGTTAAAATCTCCTCCGATCACCATATCGTCTATGTGGCCCATAAATAGACGCGTAATATCTTCCGAAAAAAAGCGGGCCCGATCTCTCCGTCTCCCTGATCCTGAAGGGGCATATACATTGATGAGTCGTACACCGTTGACAGTTACTGCCATGGCTCTTGCACTCGGTAAGTACAGTACGTCCGTAGCCGCCAAACCGTCCCGTAGCAGAACAGCCACACCACAATCGGTAGACGAGGCGTGGGAGATGTGGGCGGTATATCAGTAGAAGTCAGGGAAACTAGCGACACATACTTCCTGTAAGAGAGCCACGTCGATGTCCGCCGCATCAAGCATGCGTTGTAGCATTGTCAGTTTGTGTGGTGCCCTTATCGCGTTGATATTGATTGTGGCAAGGCGAAAGGTGTGCTGCCTAGCCTCTTCACCTAGGGTAGACGCCATGGCAATAAAAGCTAACCGCAAGAGATGCCGGACCCACCAAACCCGTTACAAATTATGAGTCTTTCACGCTAGTAGTGGCATCCCCAATGCCGCCCCCTCCCCTGTCACCCGTGCCCTCTTCAGGAAGTTCCTCAACATCGTCCGACCACAGTGGGTGCAACACGATGCTGTGTGGCTGATCCGCACCTAAATCTCTCTCACGTACGTCGTCTTTGGTAGAGGTAGACGGATCGCCATCCATCGACGCGACCTGCCGCGTTTGTGGTGCAAGAAGTAACTGGGCACTCGTAGTATGGGCAAGTGAACCGTCTACACCACTTAGATCCTCAGCAGGCGCAGCATCCATGCTGTCTGATGAGATGTCACCTTCTTGACCGGCCGTGTGTAGGAGGCAATCGTCAGACGGGGTCCGCCGACGTCGCTTGCGTCGTCGGGGCGAACGTTGCTTTCGAACGTGGACATCCGTATCCGAATGTGGGAGGCAATCCAGCGTCGTATCACCTTCCGCTAGGAAAGCCGCGGTCGGGACAATGTTCGCGTCCACGTCCATCGCGTTCTGAATGTTATGTTGCGTCTGGAGTCCGTGGGACTGTTGCTGCTGTTGTTGCTGTGGAGGGGGCGACATATGGGTTGGCACCGAGCGTCCTTCCTCTTCCTCCCGTGGTACTTCTGGCGTCGATGGATGTGTCTGATCGCCCGTTTCGTCCTCAACTATGGTGCGCATCGTCGTCTGAGCGTACGTGAGGGGCAGGATTGTCGTCCCCGTCGGGGAAACGGAGTCTCCCACTGGTATCTGCGTAATTCTACGTTGTAAGCAGCTCGATCGAACATGGCCTTCCTGCCCACATCCGGAACAGGTACGCGGTTGACCGTCGTACATGATGATTGCACGACAGCCACCGATGTTCAAATAGGACGGCACATGTTTCTTGAGCTCAATTTTAATTTGGCGCACACCATTGTAGACCTTATACGTCGAGAAAGTTTGCCACTTTTCTGCAACGTGGCTGATAACATTGCCATATGGTCGGAAGGCGTCCTTGACAACTTCCTCTGGGACCTCGAAGGGGAGCTCAAAAACTCTTACAGTCCTTAGGCCCATGCCTGCATGATCCACCGTCACTGCACCGATATGCCCGTCAGAATGTTTGAATCGGAGAGAGTTCGAGTATTTAGAAACCACTGTCGCGCAGACGTCTGCACTGGTCATTTTAACATAAACCACGCTCGCCGTTATAGAAAAATGTATTCCGACGACAGTCGCCGGATCTAAACGTAGATCGTCGCGTATGAACTGTTCTATTTCATAGGCTCGAGGACGCGCGTGATCTGGTTGGAAAGTAATTTTGATCGTATCGTGGCGCCATGTGTGTGCCATAATCGCACTGAACTTGGAACAAATACAACTCGCGCCGCGAGAAGGTAAACACAAGCAAGCGCTCACGGTCGCGCACGGCGAGGCGCAGCGGACGTCCTCGCCCCACCGCAGCCGAAAGCAGACTGTGCCAACTGAGCTACCGAAGCACGACTCACGCCCCGTACTCACAGCTTTACTTCTGCCAGTACCTCGTCTCCTACCTTCCAAACTTTACAGAAGCTCTCCTGCGAACCTTGCAGAACTAGCACTCCTGGAAGAAAGGCCCGTTGTGCCCCACTGTCACAGGTTTTGGATAGCACCATGTTGCTACGTGCAGTATACTTTAACCACGGCGGCACGCGAACAGTTTACATTCTTAGCCGTTTCGGAAATGCATCCACCGTTGGCCCGAAAGCAAATGATCATGTCCTTTTGGACGTCAGAGAGATCCTTCGCATCCTCAATACAACTACTGCTTTGTTTTTTGCGTCCCTCAAAACGTTTTATACAGCCTCCACAGTTAGTGCTGCCACCAGTCGCCTGTGAGTAGTTACCGCACGTTGACAGTGAACATAGGTGGCGGTTACATTAATGCAACTGGAACGTCTGTGTTTCAGCCGTTGTACGAAATCAGCACAGCAAGACAGGTCGGCGTGATGTGATAGGGTGGCAGAGAGCAGATACTGTATTTGGACGTTCCCATGACCGCACTGTGAATAACGTTTTCCGTATTTTATCAGGCTGAACCATCCAACGTGTCTACAAGGAATGATGTACCACTCGCAGCCTTGCAACAAGGCGCAAACTCAACAGTCATATAAGGATCCTAACTGACAGAGACCGGAAGCAAGTGTCGCATCTCGTCACTGATAATCAGTTTCAGGCCCCACAATCATAGCTGCTGTCAGAGAACACAGATCCAGCTCAGCCACTTACCGAGCGGGCATTCAAGAAAGGAACTGCATGTAATGGGTATCACGAGCCGGGTGCCTCGCAAATCACCATTGATCACAGCAGCACATACATCGCACGCCTTCAGGAGGCCCAGCAGCACAGAAACTGGACAATAGCCGACCGGAGGCATGGTCCAATGAATCGCTGAAGTGCCACTTTTTAAATGAAGCGGTGAGTCGAGGACACCGACACCTCAGTGAGGCTTTTAACCTGCAATGTGTGGATATCTGTAGCGCTTAGAGTGTATGTTTACGTACTACGACTTGGGTCCAAAGCCGACCGCGGTGGCCGAGCTGTTCTAGGTGCTTCAGTCCGGAACCACGCGGCTGTTACGGTCGGTTCGAATCATGGCTTGGGCGTGGTTCAAGTGGCTCTGAGCACTATGGGACTTAACATCTGAGGTCAACCATCCCCTAGAACTTAGAACTACTTAAACCTGACTAACCTAAGAACATCACGCGCATCCATGCCCGAGGCAGGATTCGGACCTGAGACCGGAGCTGCCTCGGGCATGGATGTGTGTGATGTCCTTATGTTAGTTAGGCTTAAGTAGTTTTATGTCTAGGGGACTGATGACTTCAGATGTTAAGTCCCATAGTGCTTACAGCCATTTGAACGATTTTGAAATTGGGTCCAATCATTCATGTTACCGTGAACCATGATGCTATTTCAACGTCCCCAGTGACAAGTTATTGTTCTTTCGTCGACGTCTTCGAGATTATGCTGTGGCGACTATCTCACTTAAGCGCCATATAATCCCGTAGAAAATATCTGGGACTATTGGGTATAGCAGGGGTAGCGTAGTACCAACAGACCCGCAGTCTTATAGCTCTACGAGATCGGATTACCAGGGAGTGGCAAACCTTGAAGAAACTTGGAGACTCTATACTGAGGCCATTCTCAGTGTCATATGTGGCGTTATACCTTATTAGCGTAATGTCCCATGGAGGTGAGTAATATTTGCGTAGTTTGTTTGTATGATCATCGCTGTCCGAAGGGTTGAAGCAGCAGTCGGTCTGAAACCCTGCATTTTTGACAGCATCATTCCACGGCAATATTACGCTTTTGTGGTTTAGGTGCAATGGAAACCAACGTAAATGACTGTCCTTAACCGCTCTACCCTGCAGCAGACAGCGTCGAATCGTCCACACAGGCTGGTATACAGCCTCTGCAGTGTCTCAGTTATTAGTCAATGCTGCGGATGAATCTGTGAAAACAAAAAGTGGGCAGACTAGGATTTATCCATCGACGACAAGTTTGTTGGACGCAGAGTACGAGCTCGTGTAGAACTGAAATTAAATAAACTGTGTCTCTTTAAAGCAACTGTTCCTGATTTCGCCTTAATCGGATTAGAAAGTCTATGATAATCATATTTAAATGTAATGTCCTCATGCATGTGAGCCCCATTTCTTAATCTTCCATTCGGACAAGATAGCAAAAATCCCGCATTTAGTCACTTTGTGTGGGACAAATGTACAATACCCCTTTCTTATTGGGTACGTTCTTCTTATACTAATTTGTTCCATACGTATAATAGTGTCGCAGCACAGTCCCTTGTATGAATCGAAATGCCTTGGCTTGATATCAGGGACCCAAAGACCAATAATTCTGACCCATCATAACTCAGTTAAATGCTGAAAATTGTACTCGTGACATCGGCGAAACGTAGTGGTATTTTCTCTCAGAATTCGAGAATGTCTGGAAGTTATTCGCCGCTTTACCGTGGAGTATGACCTTTCTGGTCACACAAGAAAGAATACACTCGAGCTAAGTGTAAGCTACCTCTTTCAGAACTGTTGCACTTATTGCTGGTACATTGTTTTAAACATGTTTCCAGTATTGTTTCAGTTTTCCTACATCTTCCAAATGTCGCAAATCTGATTAACTACTCTGGATTCCTCAAAACTTAGAATATTGTGTAATGTCTTATATTGTCCATTATGATATGGATACATATGAAGGTGGCGCAATACTAAAACGGTTTCGTACTAAGTTAATAGTACACTGAATATTCTGAATATTTGCTCTTTAAGAGTTCTTTGATGTCCATAATTAATCCTAGACGAATATTGATGTCCTACTGAGCAATAAGAATGATATTAGATATTTGAAAATTTTTAGTATTTCTTCATTCCCCGGTGCCTTGTTGTCAGCTCGTCGTCATTACACTTCCGGTAAAATGTCACTTACAGGATAGCGTATTAATAAATGTACCAGCTGGAAACAAAATGTTGGTCAGGTTTGCCACGGGCAAGGCCAGAGCAATTTGCTTTCAAAAGCTTGCGTTGTTTCCTCGACAGTCACCTTCTCGCAAGGCTGCCTTTCACATGTCAGATGTGTATCTGTGTGTAGAGGTAGAGGGGAAGTACTCGCACCTAGTGAAGGCACGACTTTGGCGATGATCTAAAACCAATCGAATTGTGTGTTCGCGGCATTTAGCGCAAAGCAGGATATTTTAAAATATCGAATGGAAGGTCATAAAGGAAAACAAGTATTGGTCTGTGACAAGTTGTTCAAACACATTAGCTGGCCCGATGGGTTTCTTCGTTTCTTCGTGATTAGAAGGTACTGTTGTTCCGCAACTATATACTAAGTTAATTCAAGTTGCTGATATAATATGTATTAAAGTCCACGGCAATATGCATCCTTCGATTCGAGGCCTGTTTCACGTGGATCTGACACTGCCAAGTATCGAAATGTGCAGCCTTTTTTTTTTTTTGTAATGATGATACGTCCACTTTCTTATGATATCACAGGGCATATCACTTTTAAATCTAACCGGCATTTGACGGTGCTTAACCAGAGCACAATGTAAGACATACTCTTTTCTGTACTTATAATGTGTCTGCGTAAATTATTTTGCGTCCTACCATGTGAAATATTGGTTCGTAGCGTTTTTCCTTAAGTTTAATACACACAACAGATACAAATAACAGAGATTTTAGTTATCACTATTATCTACTGCTTCACCATTTACAACAATCTGCCTGCGCTGGAGCAACTTTTCGATTCCGCGACTGCAGAAATCACATGATTTTGAGACGAAGAACTCGTTTAGCCATTTTCGGAGCGCATTTTCATCCGGAAAGGAAGTTCCTTGAAGGTTTTTCGATAGAGGGCGGAAAAGGTATAACTGTGAGGGTGCATGACCAGATGACTAAGATAGGTGCGGAATTACTTCCCAACGCAACTCCTGTGTAGCGCCTTTTTTCAGTCTACCAGAATGTGGGCGTGCGTTATCGTGGAGTAGCATCAATTCGCGCAAGTCTTCCTCATTGTTGTCCTTGGATTACATATGCAAGACGTCACAGTTGTTAACAATTAATGTCAGCAGTGATGGTTACATCTCGGGGAAGCAGTTCGTAGTACACCACACCGTCGCTGTCCCACCAGATGGGTGACAATATCTTTTGTGGACAACGCAGGTCTTTGTATGGGTAATTGTTCCTTTGTTTGAGCTCAACCATTCGTTTCTTTTCCTTATGTTAGCATCAAGTCATCATTTGTCATCGCCAGTAACGATACAGGATATGTAATATAGGTAATTTTCGCCTCACAAACGTTAGTATACTCTCAACAGTAAACGCCAAATGGCCTGAAGTTATCAAACAATTGAAATGTAAAAGAAATTACCCGTCTCATAGCACCAACAGAATCTATTATTCTTTATCCGTAAATCTCTATGTACACGTATCCGTTAATGATATAAAAAGAATTCTGTTGTTTCAAGACAAATAAGGACTTGAGCGCTTCACCTTTTACTGTTTCTACTCTATGAAACGCGGACACGGGCTTGCTGCGTTCCGCAATGTGTATTTCATAATTTGTGCAAAATAGTCTGTAAATGTGCTAATTGTCTTCTAAATCAGAAAACATATAGCTTTATATAATTAATTACGAACAGTCACCATCAAGAGGACATTTATCTCAAGTATTGCCTGTGATGCGCAAAGCTTTTGTTAATACGCACCAGTTATTGTAACTGTAATATAAAAAGGTACGTAGCATTAAAAAACGTGTGTTATATACGAAGTGTGCTTATTTAGACAAATTATCCTTAATTATCTCCATCTCCTCATTACTTTAATGTTAATCATTTTGTATCAGTTTATCTCCAGAAATTACGATCACGCTGATGGACCGAATGCAGCATATACTACATATGGCGAAATTGTACTGAACGTTCGGCAGAAAACAGAATAGTCATCTCGTTATAAGTAAGCCCATGTTTGCACCGGAAATTCGTAGAAAATGTTTGCAGATGTAAACGAAAACAACGCAGAGCTCTGTTGGTGTCAACATCGAATTCTACACCTTCACTTCTACTCTGCCATTCACACTTAGGTGTCAGAGGGTACAGAGGCCCACTTTCAGATTATTTCTCCACTGGTCCACTCTCGAATAGCACATGGGGAAAAATGAAAAACCTAATATTTCCGTGCAAGTCCTCATTTATCTTACTTCAGTGATAGCCATTTCTCTCTATTCAGGTGGGCGCCATTTAAAATAGATAAATAAAAGATAAAAAAAATTTGCATTCGGTGGAGAAAGTAGATAACTGAAATTTCGTGAAAAACTAACACCGCAACGAAAATCCTTTGTTGTAATGATTACCACCCAAATTCGATTGTCATGTCCGTGACACTCTCTCCCTTATTTCGCGACAATACAGAATGAGCTGCTCTTGTTTGAACTTTTTCGCTGTCCTTCGTTGATCCTGTCTAATAAGGATTCAATACGGCGCAGCAGTACTCTACCAGAGGACGCATAAACGAGAGTAGGCAGTCTCCTCAGTAGGTATGTTGCATCTCCTCCGCGTTCTGCCAATAAAACATGGTCTTTGGTCCGGCCTCTCCACTGCATATTTTGTGTGATGGTTCCAATTTAAGATGTAATTCCTAAGTATCAGATCCCCCCCCCCCCCCCCATGAACAACGGACCTTGCCGTTGGTGGGGAGGCTTGCGTGCCTCAGTGATACAGATAGCCGTACCGTAGGTGCAACCACAATGTAAGGGTATCTGTTGAGAGGCCAGACAAACCTGTGGTTCCCGAAGAGGGGCAGCAGCCTTTTCAGCAGTTGCAGGGGCAACAGTCTGGATCATTGACTGATCTGGCCTTGTAACGCTAACCAAATCGGCCTTGCTGTGCTGGTACTGCGAACGGCTGAAAGCAAGGGGAAACTACAGCCGTAATTTTTCCCAAGAGCATACAGCTTTACTGGAGAGCTGCATCAAACCAGTCTCTGGACTGAAGACAACAACAACAAGTATCAGATGAATCAAGCAATCTTTAAATTTGAGTGATTTATCATGTAATAGAAATTTAATAGATATTTTTTAATACGCATGTGGAAATTTTCATACCTTTTTTGTTTAGGGTCAATTTGCCTTTTTTCACATCATGCAGATTTCTTGTCTAATTCATTTTTCAGTTCATCTTGATCGTCTGAAACTTTACTATACGGTAAACGACAGCACTATTTGCTAAAACATAACAGGGCTGCTCAGATTGCCTGTTAAATCGTTTATGTAGATTAGGAATAGTAGAGTGCCTATAATGCTTCCGTGGGGAACGTCTGACTCCCTGCCAGTGTTTATGAACTGTGACCTTTCTGGCTGGAAATGACAAATTCAGTCTCACAACCACGACGATACTACTTAGGCACGCAATTTTTTTACAAGTTACTTGTGAGGAACAGTGTTAAAGGCTTACAACACAGACTTTCTCCGACACAAAACAGCCAAGTTCATTTTCAATTATTAACTGCGTAAGTAACGATAACTGTGTATAATTTGTAATCTTTAATTCAGTTTTATTTTCATTTAAGGTAAATGAATATGTTGTAATGTTCTATGTAACTTTAATTTTATGCACATTATATGTAAATAAAATGGTTTGGGTCGTTGGAGGAAAGTTTCATCTGGTCAAAATTTTTTAAAGCAGGTAGTGGTAAATCAAAGGAGAGAGTTGATTACGGGTGCTCGGTAACGGACAATCGAGGATGTTTCGTTCAGTTAGTGAAAAGTGTGGCAATTTCGAGGAAGGGAGCCACTTCCTTTGTGGTGAGGATCGGAAGGATTTATGAAGAGAATATAATAGCGAGCCAGAAAAGGCAGTTTGCTTATGAAGGGACGATCAGAACACAGGAGTTTCCAAACGGCTGTCACTGCAGTAAAAAAAAATTTTTTTTAGTCATCCGTCTTCTGGCTTGTTTGATGCGGCCCGCCACGAATTCCTCTCCTGTGCCAACCTCTTCATCTCAGAGTAGCATTCAACCTACGTCCTCAATTATTTACTGGATTTATTCCAATCTCTATACTTTTGTCCTCTGCAAAAAAATGGTTCATATGGCTCTGAGCACTATGGGACTCAACTGCTGAGGTCATTAGTCCCCTAGACCTTAGAACTAGTTAAATCTAACTAACCTAAGGACATTACGAAAATCCATGCCCGAGGCAGGATTCGAACCTGCGACCGTAGCGGTCTTGCGGTTCCAGACTGCAGCGCCTTTAACCGCACGGCCACTTCGGCCGGCCTGTCCTCTGCAGCTCCCTCTAGTATCAAGGAAGGTATTCCCTGATGCCTTGACAGATGTCTTACCATTCTGTCCCCTCTTCTTGTCAGTGTTAACCATACATTCCTTTTCTCTCCACTTCTGCGGAGAAACTCCTCATTCCTTACCCTGTCAGACCACTTAATTTTCAACATTCGTCTCGATTCTCGATTCTCTTCTTGGTTGGTTTTCCCCACAGTCCCTGTTACACTACAATGCTGTGCTCAAAACTCTCATTCTCAGACATTTCTTCCTCAAATTAAAGCTTATGTTTGATACTAGTAGACTTCTCTTGGTCACAAATACCCTTTTTGCCAGTGCTAGAGTGCTTTTTTGTGTCATCCTTGTTCCGTCAATCATGCGTTATTTTTCTGCTCATGTAGCAGAATTCCTTAACGTCATCTACTTTGTTATCACCAATCCTGATGTTAAGTTTCTTGCTGTTCTCATTTCTGCTACCTCTCATTACTTTCGTCTTTCTCCGATTTACTTTCAGTCCATGTTATGCACTCATTAGACTGTTCATTCAATAGATCCTGTAATTTTTCTTCACCTTCACTGAGGATAGAAATGTCATCAGCATATCTTATCATTCACATTCTATCGCATTGAATTTTAATCCCACTCTTTTTTTGAACCTTTCTGTGATTTCCGTCATTGCTTCTTCGATGTATTGAGTAAACAGTACCGGCGATAGATGAAATCCCTGTCTTTTTATCGGAGCATTTCGTTCTTGAGTATCCACTCTTATTGTTCCCTCTTGGTTCTTGTACACATACTCGTGTTCAGAAAAACATAACATCTTGAACGACTGAAGATAGGACGTTCATATTCACAGGACATGTATATTAGTACGTTTCGCAGAAATGATTAGCATTTGAACCACGTCGGCCCTCCCATTCGAGGTTAACATCGATATTACGACGCAACCTACCTACTGGTAAAATGTACCTGCGGCTCTCGTTATCACTGTACACCGAAGGTAATGGATCAGTGTAACTTGAGCAGACGTGCATGTTGCCTCGCAGACGCGTGCGTGAACCATACCATCATACCAACGAGTTTCAAAAAAATGTTCAAATGTGTGTGAAATCTTATGTCTCCTTACGAGACACAACTGCTAAGGTCATCAGTCCCTAAGCTTACACACCACCTAACCTAAATTATCCTAAGGACAAACACACGCATCCTTGCTCGAGGGAGGACTCGAACCTCCACCGGGACCAGCCGCACAGTCCACGACTGCTGCGCCCTTAGACCGCTCGGCTAATACTGCGCGGCGGAGTATCAAAGAGGGCACATTATTGGAATGAGAGAATGTGATGCATCCATCCGGTAAATTGCCGCTCATGTGGG
This sequence comes from Schistocerca serialis cubense, assembly GCF_023864345.2. Classification (NCBI taxonomy): domain Eukaryota; kingdom Metazoa; phylum Arthropoda; class Insecta; order Orthoptera; family Acrididae; genus Schistocerca; species Schistocerca serialis. The sequence continues at coordinate 416,699,548 of NC_064646.1, read as the reverse complement.
ACGAAGTGTTTCGGTAGAGCAGAATGATTGTGTGTGCAGAATGATTCATGAAAGGCTGTAGAATACGAAGAGATGGGTCAGGTCGCACCACAGAGACCCCCCCCCTCCCCCCCCCCCAAAAAAATAAATATTGGGACCTGTATCCTCATTGGCTCTGGTGCAACATGGAACAGTGCAGGAAAGCGCTAGACAGCAATGGTGTATGGAAAGAGGGAACAGGGGAGCGGCATCGCAGTGGCTGCTTTCGCACAAGATATACAGCGCCAGATCAAGGCCTTATGGTATGGGTTGCTATTGGGTATAACCACAAATTACAGTTGGTGCGTGTCCAGAGCACTGTGACCAGTGTGACCAGAGTAATGACATCTTGTGACGCATAGCCGTACTCTTATTCCACAACACCCCTGATGCCATTTTTCAGCAAGACAATGCATGACCACATGTTGCTGCAGGAACACGTGCCTTCTTGGTATCACAAGATGTCATCGTTTTGCCCTGACCCGCCAGATCACCAGACTTCTCGCCGATCGAAAATGTGTGTACATTCTGAAGCGACGGGTGCAGCGCAGTGACCCAATGCCAACCACCACAGACGAACTTTGGAACCGAGGAGTGTACCCATGTATGGAAGTGAAACATGGACAATAAATAGTTTGGACAAGAAGAGAATAGAAGCTTTTGAAATGTGGTGCTACAGAAGAATGCTGAAGATTAGATGGGTAGATCACATAACTAATGAGGAACTATTGAATAGGATTGTGGAGAAGAGAAGTTTTTGGCACAACTTGACTAGAAGAAGAGATCGGTTGGTAGGACATGTTCTGAGGCATCAAGGGATCACCAATTTGGTACTGGAGGGCAGCGTGGAGGGTAAAAATCGTAGAGGGAGACCAAGAGATGAATACACTAAGCAAATACAGAAGGATGTAGGTTGCGATAGGTACTGGGAGATGAAGAAGCTTGCACAGGATAGAGTAGCATGGAGAGCTGCATCAAACCGGTCTCAGGACTGAAGATCACAACAACAACAACCGAGGCATTGCAGCGTCGATGGCTGTACCAAGGAAGTCATTCACGGCTTACACACGTCGATGCCATCACGCATGGAATGACTTATCGGGGACCATGACCGACCCTGTGCCTACCAGGCAACTGGACACATGCTGAACCGAGGTGACTGAAATGCTAATCATTTTTGCAGAACGTACTAATGTACATGTGAATATGAACGTCCTATCTCTAGTCGTTCAAGGTGCTTTGTTCTTTTCGAACATGAGTATATTATTATTACTCGTATTTCCCTATAACTTACTTCTGTTTTTTCTTAGTATTTCGAACAACTTGTAACATTTGACGTCGTCAGATCCCAGGAACGTGTCTCGATTTTTCTGCAGTCTTGCTTCCAATATCAACCACAACGTCAGAACTGCATCTCTGGTGCCTTTCCCTTTCCTAAAGCCAAAGTGATCATCATTTAACACATCTTCATTTACTTTTCCATTCTTCTGCACATTATTCATGGCAGCAACTTGGATGCATGATCTGTTAAGCTGATTGTGCTGTAATTCTCATTCTTGTCAGTTCTTCCAGTTTTTGGAATTGTGTCCATGATTTTCTTCTGAAAGTCAACTGGTTTGGCGCCGGATTCATACATTCTACAAACCAACGTGAATAGTCGTTTTGTAGCCACTTCCCACAACGATTTTAGATATTCTGTTGGAATGTTATCAATCCTTTCATCCTTATGCTTCCAAAGCTCTTTTAAATTCTGATACTGGACCCCCTGTTCTTTTATATCGAACTCCTGTTTCTTCTACTATCACGTCACCAGAAAAATCTTCTCACTCATAGAGATCTTCAATGTACTCCTTCCAACTATCAACTATCTCCTCTGCATTTAACAGTGGAATTCTCATTGCACTCTTAATGTTACCACACTTGCTTTTAATTTTATCGAAAGTTATTTTGACTTTTCTATACGCTGAGTCAGTCATTTCTTTTTCGATTTCTTCACATTTTTCTTGCAACCAGTTCCCCTTAGCTTCCTTGCACTTCCTGTTTATTTCACTCCTAAGTGACTTGTATTTCTGTGTTCGTGAACTTCCCTTAAAATTTTAGCACTTCCTTCTTTCATCGGTCAATTGAAGTATTTCCTGCATTATCTATGGTTTCTTCGCAGCTACCTTCTCCATATCTATGTTTTCTTTCCAACTTGTATGAATGAATAGCCAAGTGAGCTATCCCTATCACAGTCTCTACAGCGGTGGAGAACTTCAATCATATCTCTTCATTACTTACTACTTCCGTGCCCACTTCTTCATGCATTGATTCTTCGAGACACGTCTCTTGAACTTCAGCCTACTCTTCAGCACTACTAAATTGTGATCCGAATCTATATCTGCTGCTGTGTAGGCCTTACAATCCAATATCTGACTTCACAAACTGTCTGACCATGGTATATCTAACTGAAATCTTCCCGTCACTTCCAGACTTTCCTAAGTATACCCTCTCCTCTTGTGATTCTTGAACAGAGTATTCGCTATTACTAACTGGTATTTATTGTAAAAATCGGTCATTCTTCTCTCTCATTCCTAGTGCCAAGCCAGTATTCTTCCGTTACCATTGCTTCTACTCTTCCGTTCATTCCACTACAACCGCATTCAAATCCCACAGGACTATTATATTTTCATCTCCCTTTACGTGCTGAATTACCTCTTCAGTATCCTCAAAAATGTATGAAGTTTAAAAAGACTTTTTTTAAATTCTCATCAGAGGAGTGCAAAAGGGGAAGATTGCAAGAAAGAAGTCAGCGAGCAAACCGAATCAGGTTGTAAAGTTTGGTGGAGGCTCACTGCAGAAGAATCAATATATCGAAAGTACGCGGAAGAACCAGCCGTCATCACAAAATGCGAGTATGTGGGGTTTTCGCTGAAACAGTGTACTGAACAGTTACCAGCATTATGTTGGTTGATGAAAGACTGACCTACAGAGCTAATACGAACGGTGTTACGAAAAGCGACTGTTTAGCAATCTTTCACATTTAGATTATTTTAACTATTGTGAGAACCAAAGCGCACTTTATGTGATAAGTCTAAGGAAAATTGACATCACACTGCCGGCCGGTGTGGCCGAGCGGTTCTAGGCGCTTGTCCAGAACGACGCCGCTGCTACGGTCGCAGGTTCGAATCCTGCCTCGGGCATGGATGTGTCTGATGTCCTTAGGTTAGCTAGGTTTAATTAGTTCTAAGTCTAGGGGACTGATGACCTCAGATGTTAAGTCCCATAGTACTTGAGCCATTTGAACTACTAAAATACGTCATTACTGGGTGTCCATTGTGCTTTACAATTCGGTGCTCAAGAATCAGACCAGTACAACCTAGTCCCACAGACTTTCTAAAATACGCTAACGGAAAAAATTTCAACACCAAAAAATATTTAATGTACAGTAGTTAAAATTAGGGAATACATTTGTTTAGGTAACATATGTAAGTCTGTGCGATGGAGTTCCCTGTCTGTTGCACTTGGTCAATCAGTACAGGTACGGTTAACGCTGGTTGTGGAAAAGGCCATATTTCGATGATGACCCGTATGTGCACGACTGGAGACAGATCTTGTGATCGAGCAGACCAAATGCAACATGTCGACACTCTGTAGACCATTTTAGGAAACAGCGCTTGGAATGCTATTAATGAATAGCAGCACAACAGATCAAATCACCAGACTGACGTACACATTTGCAGTGTGGGTGCGTGGGATAGCCACGAAAGTGCTCCTGCTGTCAAACGGAATCCACCCCGGACGACAACTCCAGGTGTAGGTTCCGTGTGTCTAGCACGCAGACCAGCTGGTTGCAGACCATCAACTGGCCTCCTTTTAACCAACACGTAGCCATCACTGGCACCAAGGCAGAACCAGTTTTCACACAGAAAACCTAGACCCTACCCTCCAGTGAGATCTCGTTAGACACCAGTGAAGTAGCAAATGGTGGTGGTTTTGGGTCTGCGGAATGCACGCTACAGGACGTCTGGCTTGGAGCTGTCCTTGAGGGAACCGATTTGCTACAGTTCGTTGTGTCACTGTGGTGCCGATTGCTGCTCAAAGTGCTGCTGCAGATGCAGTACGATGTGCCGGAGCCATACGCTGAACACGATCTTCCCACTCGATAGTGCCACGTGACCGTCCAGAGCCCGGTCTTCTTACGACCGTACATTTTCGTGATCACTGCTGCCAGCAAGTCCCCATCACACGACCTCGTTGAAACTCAGTGAGATGCTGATAATGGTATCTTCATCATCTTAAAGCCGTTCTCGTCTAACATCAACTCATGAAGTCCGATCTCAAAGGTAACTAACGTTCACGACCGTTACATTGTGTATTTAAAGCAAAGCTGACTAGCATCCTCATAGTGTTGCTACGTGCCATTTTTATGCTTATATGAGTGGCACGAAATTTGAACAGACATCATATTTCAGATGCAGAAACACGTCTACCAACTTTCTTTTATGTCACACAACTCCTTCTTGGTGCTGAGATATTTTTCGTCGGTGTACTTCTAAAGGCTTGACAGTGAGAGGTGCACGGCGCGACCGCGCACCCGAGTGGTAGCGGGAATTATATGCGTTTCTTAAATCATACGATAGAGCTCACTGCCTTCTTAACATCTCCGGACTTCACTGGTAACACCTGAGATGCTACGGCTCCAGTGATAGTCAGCTGCTGCACATCTCAGGTAAGCAAGAAAGTGATACATCTTTTCACGACGTAAATGTTTTGCTACATCTCAGAAAATATTTATCTCGCAACAGGTTTTCCATCTGGTCACAACTAACGTTAGACAAATGCAAAAGACATTGAATATTAGAGACAGTAGTCCAAAAGAATAATAGTGAGGTTGAATATATTTGATTTTCACTTAAACACAGATTTCTTTCACAGTTAACGTTGTTTTCATGCTAATGAAGCTGACAACGAAGTCACACACTGTGGATAAGGTAAGTCTTGCTCTACCAGGGATTATGGGAGCGTATGGTATATCGATAGACGCGATGCACGCAACCCCGATCCATAAGGGCCAAAGTGATGCACATGTGCAGGAAAACAAGTAAATAAAATTTTAGGAAAATGGGATGATGTATTCAAGAGAAAGAGTTTCGCATATTGAGAAAGTTGATAACGCGTTATCCAACCAGTAGCCTAGCAGTTATTCGGATTGTCATTACTGGATGTGCTCATGAGGGATATCGTGCCAAATTCTGAAGGATTCTTCGTCGAGGCAAAGTCTGTATATTATTGGTAAAAATGGAGCTATTTCATCAACATGCTCCTAAAGAAGCTAAACTGGTATACATTCTAGATCGGAAAATTGGCTCTGTGGACTTACGTTGGTTCTCTACACTGAATGCATTTCTCCTAAGTTACTTATGTTGGCAGCTGCTCTTGATTCGAATTCTGGAATATTTATTGCACCTTCTTTGATGAAGGATTTTCGCTCCGCTTTAGTGGTACTGTCGTCGGTAACATTAACATTGGCATAGTGCAGTGGAATTATAACATTAGTGAAACGAGTGATAATTTCAGGGAAAGAGAAGTAGTATCTCTGTGGCAAAAATCGGAAGGTTTTATGTAGAAGAGAGAGTATATAGTGAGACAGATAAAGCAGGCTGGTTATGAAGAGACGAACGGAACACAGAAGTTTCCAGAAAGCTATCATTGCAGCACTACATTAAGTTTGAAGAAGACTTTTTTTTTTAACTAGAGACGCAAAACCCGCCACGATAGCCGAGAGCGCTAACGCGCTGCTTCCTGGACTCAGGTAGGAGCGCCGGCCCCGGACCGAATTCGCCCGGCGGCTTAACGACGAGGGCCGGTGTGCCCGCCAGCCTGGATGTGGTTTTAAGGCGGTTTTCCACATCCCGCTAGGTGAATACCGGGCTGCCCCCACCCCCCAACCCCCGCCCCGCCTCCCCCCACCCTCCCCGTTTCGCCTCAGTTACACGACTCGCCGACTTCTGAACAACACGTTCACACTCTTCCATGAATTACACTAGACGCAGACAGCTGGGATACAATAATTCCGTCCCAGGGGTTATGGGGTGGCAGGAAGGGCATCCGGCCACACCTTCATACTAACCTTGCCAAATCCATTCCTAACAATGCCGACCCTGCGTTAGTGCGGGACATGGCGCCAGTGAAAGAAAGAAAGAAGAAGAGACGCAAAAGTGGAAGACTGGAAGAAGGAAGTTAAATGAATCACACTCAAAAATTTGCTTGAGTCTATGTGCAGAAGAACATGCATGTAATAATCAAGACATCGAAAGTAGGGAAAGAACCAGTTGTCATCACAAAACGTGGGTATGTGGGGATTTCGCTGAAACGGTGTACTGAACAGTTACCAGCATTTTGTTGGTTGATGAGAGACTGACCTACAGAGATAGTACGAACGGCGCTACGAAAAGCGACTGTTTGGCAATCTTTCATATTTAGAGAATTTGGACTGTGAACTTAGCTATTGTGAAACGCAAAGCGCACTTTATGTGACAAATCTAAATAAAATTCACATCACACTACTAAAATACATGCTTACGTGGGTGTCCATTGCTGTATGGTTTAAAATACGGTGATCAAATATCAGGTCAGTGTATCCTAATCCAAAAACACTTTCTGAAGTAATTCTAAACGCTAAACTGTGATAGTACTATGGGACACAGCATCATAGCGGCAGCAGGAATGCATTTCCTAAATCAGTTTATTCGTTTACAATATAGCTAACTGTCATCTTATCTTCTCTGCACTTCACCGGTAACTCCTGAGGTGGTATGGCTCCAGTGATCGTCAGCTGGCTTCAGACAAATGTAGAAGACATTGAACATTAGAGACAGTTATCCAAAAGAGGAATAGTTGGGCCGAATGTATTTTATTTTCACTTAAAAACAGCTTTCTGTCACAGTTAAATGTTGTTTCACTTTTAAAAAGCGTGCCCAGTTCTATTCATATGGCGCATTAGACAGTCAAAATCCCGAGCTGGTTGGAGAGCCCTGCATGTAATGCTCCATACTTTCTCCACTGGGGAGACATACGATGGACCCTGCTGGCCAAGGTAAGATTTGGCAAGCGTGAAGACAAGCAGTAGAAGCTCTCGCTGCGTGTAGGGGATGTTGTCTTGCTTAAATGTAATTCCAGGATGGCTTGCCATGAAGAGCAACTAAACGGGGCGTAGAATATCGTCGACGTACCGCTGTCCTGTAAGGGAGCCAAGAATGACTACTAAATGGGTTCTGCTATGAAATGAAGTGCCTCTCCGCCCATACTATCACTCCTGATGGTCGAACCCTTTGGCGGCAACAGTCGGGTTGGTATCTCACCGCTGTCCGCAGCGTCTCCAGACACATCTTCGGCCTAGAATATCATTGACTGGACTAGAACTGTCATCAGTTCTGTGTCGAACTGAGCCCCGATGACTAGCGATTTAAACATACGCCTCTGTCAAGAAATCGATGGTAGATTTAAGTTACAACCAATTACACACATAAAAAATTTTTGCATCACCTCGGTTCCAGGATCAACACAAACATCATTTCCGCCCTTTTTATTGCTCATGAAAACCACACACTGCATGTTGCACCACCATATGGTGAGACATACAGAGGTGGTGGTCCACATTTCCGTACACACCGGTACCTCTAATAACCAATAGCAAGTCCTCTTGCATTGATGCTTGCCTGTATTCGTCGTGGCATACTAGTCACAAGTTCATCACGGCACTGTTGGACCAGATTGTCCCTCTACTCAACGGCGATTCGGCGTAGATTCGTCAGAGTGGTTGGTGAGTCACGTCGTCCATAAATAGCCCTTTTCAATCTATCGATAGGGTTCATGGCTGGAGAGGATACGGTGGTCACTCTAGTCGAGCGATATCGTTATCCTGAAGGAAGTCATTCACAAGATGTGCACTTTGGGACGCGAATTGTAGTCCATGAAGACGAATGCCTCACCAACATGCTGCGTTATGGTTGCGCTATCGGTCGGAGGACGGCATTCAAGTATCGTTCAACCGTTAAGACGCCTTCCATGACCACCAGCGGCGTACGTCGGCCCCACATAATGCCAGCCCAAAACAGCAGGGAACCTCCACCGTGCTGCACTCACTGGCAGTGTGTCGAAGGGGTTCACCCTGACCGGGTTGCCTCCAAACACGTCTCCGATGATTGTCTGGTTGATGGTATATGCGACACTCATGAGTGAAGAGAACGTGATGCCAATCCTGAGCGTTCCATTCAGCATGTTGTTGGACCCATCTGTACCGCGCTGCATGGTGTCGTGGTTGCATAGACGGACCTTACCATGGACGTCAGGAGTGGAGTTGCGCATCATGCAGCCTGTTGCTATAGCTTGAGTCGTCACACAACGTCCTGTGGCTGCACGAAGAACATTATTCAACATGGTGGCGTTGCTGTCAGGGTTCCTCAAAGCCATAATCCGTAGGTAGCGGTCATCCACTGCAGCAGCAGCCCTTGCGCGGCCCGAGCCAGGTATGTCATCGACAGTTCCCGTCTCTCTGTATCTCCTCCATTCCGAACAACATCGCTTTGGTGAACTCAGAGACGGTTGGACACTACCCTTGTTGAGAGCCCTTCCTGACACTAAGTAACAATGCGGACGCGATCTAACTGCGGTATTGACCGTCTAGGCATGGTTGAACTACAGACAACATGAGCCGTGTACCTCCCTCCAGGTGGAATGACTGGAACTGATCGGCTGTCGGACCCCCTTCGTCTAATAGGCGCTGCTCATGCATGGTTGTTTACATCTTTGTGCGGGTTTAGTGACATCTCTGAACAGTCAAAAGGACTGCATCTGTGATATAATATCCACAGTCGACGTTTACCTTCAGGAGTTCTGAGAACGGGGTTGATGCAAAACGTTTTCTGATGTGTGTATAACTGGACAAATAAGGTACCTACTTGACATGACACAAATTTTCCTTGAACCATTCAGCAACTATTTCATCTGAGTCAGGGGGCCTGTAAAAGAAATCGATTATTAGTTTTGTTCGGAATGTCGAATACAACCTCCATCAGTAATCCTCCTGCTTTCTGCTTTCTCCTGGGCTACATCCCGCATCTCCACACGGTCGGCATATTAATCATTATTTGGAAATGTTAGTGACAGAGAGTGGCCAGATGAGATTTCTGTCCCACTCATTCCCTCTGGGGACTCTATTGGTCTGTGTATTCAAGTGAGGAGATGGTGACCCACTCACAAGGCGAGTGCAGCGCTGCGGCGATACTGCCCTCTATCGTCCATTGAGGTCCATTTGCTCCGGTGGGCATTCAACTTCCGCGCAGCCCGAAACCAGAATATCCATTGCAACATCGGAAGGGATGTTCATCAACAGCACGAAATTTTCAAGAGAAGGATGTACGTAAAGAAACTTCGGTGTCACCAGATATTAAACCAATTTAACAGATAGATCAGACTGCAATTGCCATCATGGCTGAGAACTGGATGTAAAGACAGCACGGGTTGCAAGATGTGAGATCGACCACTTCCTTATAAAAAGCTGCCTACAGGTACAGCCCGCAACCAGAGTTAGAAACAATCTTAAGAATGTAGTGGCTACCACGTGGATGAGCTCAAAGATGCTACAAAGAAAGGACGAATTTCAGCTACAGCTCATCAAAAGCTTTGAATTTCTGCATGAAGAGGGTTCACAAAAGAACCCAGAAGAAATGTGAAAAGAAGCCCAGATTACAGTAAAAGATGAGGCAAATATAGTCATCAAGAAGCGGATCAGGGCCAAGAAGAATTGGTTCCAGGACGAAAGCCAAAAGAAGGGCAGTCAAGCAAAATTGGGTACGAGGGCAGCTTTTGCTTAAAACACAGTTCGAAGAAGTACAGAGAAATACTCAAGCAACCCTGAGGAGAGCAAAGACATTGTACCTCAGAGAAATGATAGAGGAAGTGCAATATATTGCGAAAAGAGCCGCGAAAGGGATACCAGAGCCACCAAAAATTTGTCAGGGACTATAATGAGGCTATACGCACCAACGAATCCAACATGGCGGAGAGATAGAAACAATACTTCATTAAGCTCCTTAACTGGGATGAACCTAAAGATCTGTTCGAATTTCAATCTTGCAGGATAGAATTTAGCCGTTCCCAGAAGAAGTGACTGTTGAATATCAGGGGGTTGGGATTCAGAAAGGGCCGTTCGACTATCGACTACATCTATGTGATGCGACAGCTCACAGAGAACTTGTGTGAATATGGTGAAGACCTGCACGTGCTCTCCATAGATTTAAAAAAGGCATGTGATTGCATCCACCGGGACAGCCTGATGTGTTGCCTAACCGAGTTTGAAATATCCAAGAAACTCGTCAGCCGAGTTCAAGTTTTCCGCACTGATTCAAAAGGCAAAGTAAAGCTCGGGAACCAAGTCACGGAGCTATTACACAAACACAAGGTTGAGGCAAGGAGGTTATTCAACTTGACGCTCGAAAAGGAAATGAGGGAAGCTTTCCATAAGAACTTAGAGGGGACCGTTGTAGAGGGTAAGAAAATCACACATCTCGCATGTGCCGACTTTGTGATCGTGTTGTCCAGATCGATGGAAGAACCGATGCGGGTGAGCGACAGCGAGCAGAGTCGGTCTCCTTGCGAATGAATCGAAGACAGAATACCTGGTGGTGAGCAAGACTCATGCTATTGAACATATCGACTCTAGCTTATGGTAGTCGGAACCCGACCATACGAAAGGATTCGTAATTTTAAATATCTTGGGTAATCTTTACAGAGGACGCATCGTTTGTGACAGAAAACAAAGCGACGATCCAAGTCGCAAACCGATCATACTTCCGCTGAGTCCGCTTTTTAAACAGCGCAGTCTCTCACGAAATTTTAAATTCCAGTTGTACCAAACACTGTTCCATCCCGTTGCGGAACTTGGAGCGTCCGGAAAAAAGTCTTAAATAATCTTGTTTGCAAACGAAAAGTCTTAAGGAAAACCAATGATCAGGTACAAGGTGACATCACTGGAGAATGTGGGACCCGGCGTAATTGTGAGCTGGATGAAATCTACAGCAGATCAGATAACGTAGGTGTAATGAGAAGCAATGGCTGATATGTGCAGGACATATCCCTCGGATGGATAAACACCGATGGCCTTTGAAATCTATGGATTTTAGTCGCTGCGGAAGAAGACCACTAGGAAGACCAAAACAGTGGTGGAGAGATGAAATCCATGAGGTCTTGCTGTAGATCGGCATAGATGGTGACTGGCGACGGAAGACACGAAACAGAATCCCGTGGAAAAGGAGCCTTCTTACTGCTAGCTGTCCTCTGGGCATGATCGCGTAAAGTAAACTAAGTTGGATGTAATCGCTGCTGCACAAGAAAGGCAGTCGCGATAGGCGACAACAAGATAGCCAGATGATTGATAACAAAAAAAGCACTATGTCAGTTTTCTGTGTAACAAGTAATACACATCTACACGCAATGTTCGTGAGCGGCACTGGTTTCTCCTGCATCTGTAAGCTTCAAGGTCGAAGATTGGTAAGTCGTATTACCTCAATAAAAAAACTCACGCTGGTAGTAAAAGTGTTATCAGTCGTAGCAGTGACGGAGTGCAAAAACTATGCAGTCACGCGGTGGGTTTCTTCTTTTTTTTTCTTTACAGTGAGACAGAATTGCGACTTTGGTTTCTCAGTACGATAGGGTATTTGACAGTTTTCCGGAAATCATCATAAATGATTAATGTCGTTTTATGCTCATAACATGCTTTTTTCCCCATGAATTTCAATATTTTTTTTTACAAAAGACGGAAATGAAGTTCAAATAATTTGAAAGCTCACTAAAGCGCTCCATTTGAGTCATGTAATGCCTATGACGTCACTAGGTAACACGTAGCTCCTACTCTCGTAACGCTCACCGTGTTATCTTCTTTTGGAAGTCACGTTTCGGAAAACTTGTTACAAATGGTGTCTAGTACTTTTTTGTCCGTAAGGTGTAATAGGCTATTATTTATTTTAATTTATTCATTAGTTACTGCAAGAAAGTGATGAAAAATGCACTACTAAACTATATCTTTGTTTCAAACGTGAGCCGTTTTTTATTTTGTCAAAACTCAAAAAACTGTAGGTCATTCACCTAAAGCTATCTGCGATAGCAACATTTTGCACACCGAAAAGAAAGGGCGTAGACTAGATATTCTAGAAGAATTAGAGATTTTCAAGCATTTTGCTCGAAATGATAACATCATCCTTAACGAACAGCTACAGCTACGTAACAAAATATTTTTCAACGGTATAAAGCTGTTGCTCGATATCTGGGTCTCCTTGTGCAGGTTGCCGAAATGTTCTTTTCCTTCTAAGGTAGTCATATGTTTTTCAATTATCATATGTTTCTTGGCTGCATTTCACGTCAATATTGCTTTATACAAGTTGTCGTTCAGTCCTATCTACATTTTCATAATGATGTTTTCATGTTTTATCTTATGGTGTTTCATGTTTTATCTTACTGTTATAAGCTTTGATGTAGACAAATGTTATGTCGTATGCTACTATCAAACAAACATTGCTCTCTATTATATACCAAATTCCGTTTATTTATAATCATTTCCGCTATATTTCAATGTGAAGTAGCCTTATTGAATCTACGGCTACTAGATGGCGCGCTCGTTGCAGTGCCATGTTCACCTGGCCGCATTTGTTAAAGCGGGCACCTCAGTCCGTTTTGCAACCTGCACCACGCAAGTAACGAGCATCCCTTAGTGGCTCGCCATCATAGTTTTCTTTATCTTAAATATCTTTGTGACTATTGCCCTTTTGGCACATTTATTATTTTATAAATGACATATAAGTACTGCCAGTCTTTCCGTACTTATACTCTATCATACATTTTTAGTCATAATTCTATGACCATGTTATAGAATATAGACCATTCTTTGTTTTAAATTCTGAGGAAGACACTCCTAGCAGTGTCGAAACCAGGTTAATTTGTTAACAATAGTGACCGAGGGCTGATTTTCTTTCAATTGTAACTCAGAAAATGTGTCTAATAAACAACCAATAATGGGCAAAATGACTAACGTCGATTGCTTTTTTTTCTTCCAAAAAATCGTAAAAATCACTTATTCTATAGGCTGACTGAGGAGTATCGACCTCAGCACTTATAAATCATAGAGTTTCAGCAGCAGCTAATTATACAGTAGAACAACTGATACTTTGAGGTTCTGCATCAACCGCATAGTTTATAAAAGTAACTTTCCGGTGGCTTAATGATGTGGAGGAAGAGAAACACTGCCATGTGTACATTTGCCAAAGGGAACAAGATAATGCTCTGCGTTCCCCATAAGTGTTATTAGGCTGTCTGAACATTTGAAAGTTGAGAAAAGACATACAAATCCGTTTCCACGTTTCTTGTTTCCAGAACATAAAAATGTGGGCTGTTTTTGAAGACCCAAGAGACAATAAACGTATCAACATAAAAATATCTTTTTCATTGTTATCTAAAAGTTGTTAATGCGTTTTCCATCAATAAATAACTAAACTCTTTGTTTAAGAAGTGAGGAAAAACACTAATAACTTCGGTCAACGCTCCTGTAATACATGTACAGATTCATCTTACTTCTAGCCTATGACGTCACCAGAGCTTCAGTCAGGAGCAGAGCGGTTTAGATCACGTGACCAAATCTTGAAATTTAATGACTTTTAAGCTATAATTACATAAAGATAACTGATATTTTATGACAAAATTGACTGAAAATGCTGCTTAAATGTTATAACCATTCAGAACAACAAAATTATCCATACTTTTAACGTAGAAAATACCCTATGGAGATCTGGTTTACGTCAGGAAATTTCTTATACAAAAACTCGAAACAAAGGCAGAAAGTGTCTACTATATTAATTTCTTACCACAATAATAACGTGATGAAAACACTTCCAAAATAGTACGAAGGGAAAGCAAAAATTACTTTCTTTATTTATTGCCTCATAATCGGTTTGGAGCCATATTTGCTCATCTGCAAATGATTATATTTTGGACAATACTGAAATACACTTTACAGGGAGGAAGTACCTAAAAAAATGGTTCAAATGGCTCTGAGCACTATGGGACTTAACTTCTCAGGTCATCAGTCCCCTAGAACTTAGAACTACTTAAACCTAACTAACCTAAGGACATCACACACATCCATGCCCGAGACAGGATTCGAACCTGCGATCGTAGCGGTCACGCGGTTCCTGACTGTAGCGCCTAGAACCGCCCAGTCACTCCGGCCGGCGGAAGTACCTAAAAGCACTTACACTGCAGTTCTCAATCAGGTCATGAGAGGTTTTAGTTATGTTACTATCGTCAAAGAAATCTATTGTTTTATCAATGCATTACTCTTCAGAAATAATGACTGCTTTATTCCTCAACTCAGGTTTGAGAAGTGCATGATTATCTCTCGTTAATGTTTTTAAGTGGTTTAGTTTCCATCCTGTGCTGCTAGACTGCTCACATTTGAGCTCTCTAGAGTTAATTCTGCTGGCTTTAAGGGGTGCTGTATTTTGTTCATTTCAGCTATACTGTTTCACTGGAATGTTTCACTCTAACAAATAATGTTATCAGGTTGTTATAATTAATGTGCCGCAACTCACAGAGGTCCGATACCGATTACTGTATGCCAGCTAAACTTGGTAAATAGACTGATGCATTAACGCGGAAGCGATTTACGCTTGAAAAAAATTAGTTCCAGTTTTGGTCACAAGGTGCAAATCTAGCACTCCCTGGTATTTATGTAGAACAAATTGTGTGAATGGCAGTTAACAATGAAATCAACATTTAGTCTTTCTTACTTGTTTGACTTTGTGTGCCCACGTCTTGTTCCTAATCCATTATATGTGGAAATATTTATCTGCGTCGTTCTTGCATTTACAGTGCCAGATTTGCAATTGGCGGACAAAATTGGAACTAATTTTTTTCCAACATATATCTGTTTCTCGTTGACACATTAGTATATCTACCAAGTTTCGCTATCATACGATAATTACACATTCAAAATGGTTCAAATGCCTCGGAGCACTATGGGACTTAACTTCTGAAGTCATCAGTCCCCTAGAACTTAGAACTACTTAAACCTAACTAACCTAAGGACATCACACACATCCTTGCCCGAGGCAGGATTCGAATCTGCGACCGTAGCGGTCGAGCGGTTCCAGACAGTAACGCCTAGAACCACGCGGCCACTCCGGCCGGCTACGATAATTACAACTTGTAATGGTCCTTTGTGAATAGCCCTTTGTGAATAGCTGCACTTTAACTGTAAGTGTACGTAGGGACTCCAGAAAGTAAATCGCACATGTCGTTCCACGCAGGAACGCCAGCAGGATTTTATGTTAGTAGAAACAAAACATTTTGATCATCATGTGATCAGAAATTTCGTGGACATTGTCATCGGCTTTTCATTTGCTCATATTGATTTTTACAGTGCACTTTTAGTGTCTGGTCAATGCTATAAACATAAATAGATAACAGTGTAATTACAGTAATACCTGTTTTTAAGAGACACTTTCATAATGATTCTCGCATTTTTTCGTAACTTGAATGTACTCTAAACTGCGACAAATCATCAAAAAGAACATTTTAATTTGTTCTTTCTCTTAAAAGCAAGCTATGTAATGCGCAAATCAACAAGCAATAGCATGTTTAGTTTCTACTAATTCCACAGGAGTCTCACTGACAGGTTCTTCTACACCCGTCCTTCTACATTCTTAGTTTAGTTTGTCATGTTAATAAAATTATTTGATTTCTCAGCTGCATATTTAATTCATTCGGAATTCATATGCATTTTCACAGATTCATAAAACTTTTAAAATTGGTGAGTGGATGGCTTATGAATGTGCCATGACGACTCAATGCGTTATACGAGACCGAAAACTCACATGCAACTTATAAAGCGCACTGTTAACTGCTTTAGAATAAACCAAACATGGATTTCAATGACATCCAATTAAATCGAAATGTTCTCTTTATGAAGACATTATTCTCGTAATTATAATTTTCCTCGGGTTGCCTTAGATTCAATAAAATCTTATGCTTTCAGGAGTCGTCAATATTTTTTTCAATGTAATTTCCGACATCGGAAACACTGACCAGGAGACTACTATCCTTTTCACCGAAGCTCTTGAAGCCAGGAGGAGTACTGGTTAGATCTACATCTTCTCCATTACTACAATTACTGGAATTTTTAATAGAAGGATTTGAGTTTGACTCATCCATTTCTTGTGATGTTTTGTCGTGGGTAGTAAATTTTTCGATTCCTCCACTTTAATTTTCGGTTTTCATTTGTTTATGAAGCACATTTTTACCATTCTGTTCACTACTCTTTTACTCATCACAATCCATAAAATCATAATTAATCCACTTCCATGCATTACTACCCCCTCACAACTCATTGTTGACTATGAAAAGACTGAGAGACAACTTCATTCACTGCCGACAACACACTCACGCCGTACCGATCAGCTGAGATTCGTAAAAGTGAATTATAGAGACGTTGATGCTCAAATGTGCTTATTTGCAGTGTTGATTATGAAGTTAATTAAATGAAGGCTCCTGCACAACAGTTACTCAATGAGTGTCATCCACCAGCATAGGGTGGCGGTAGCTCCAATACGACAACTTCTTTACTTCTACAGACAAGTACCGACCAGTGGCCACCTACTACAAATGTTTACATGGAATGGAGTGGGGCCTCTGGTCCAACTGAAGCGATCATTGACTGGAAATGGTTACGTTCGGCTAGTTGGTGACCATTTCCAGTCATTCATCTATGGAATTTTTATTTATGAAGTCACTGAGCCCCAGTTGTCCGTAATTGGTATGATGACTATCCTGGATAATTTGAGCGAATGATTTGGCCGCGCGGATCGCCCGACATGAATCCCAGCGATAGTTTATGGGACTTAATCAAGAAGAGGTCAGTTCGTGCACAAAATCTTGCTTCGGCAACGCTTCCGAAATTATGATATTTCTTCAGGGAACTTCCAACGACTTGTTGAGTCCATTCCACGTCGAGGTGCTGCACTATGCCTAGCAAAAGACGGTCCGACACGATGTTAGGAGGCATTATATGACTTTTGTCGCCTCAGTGTAGTCTGATGTTGCGTCTCCATTCCAAACGGTTTCAGTGGCTTGTGAGTCAAATGTCTTGTAGAGCACGTTGCTGTGTGAATCGCTTCTAAAGTGTGGTATTGGCGTGTTCTGTTTGTGTAGTTGTTGCGTGAGAAAGGAGAAGATGAAACACAGTTTTTATCTCACTGCCCATTTCTTTCGATGGTCGACAGCATACTTGGAAGTCACATGTTACTCATTTCTCCTCATATGTTAGCTCTCTATATAAACAGTTTTGGAATTGGCGATTAGTATTCTGCGTTTTTGTATTCTTTCATGTATTCACATCAATCATCACGTGCGTTTTCCAAGAGTTTGTGTACTCTTTTTTGATGATTGTCATTGGGTCAATGCTGTGATTAGGTACATGTAGACTACAGAGTAAAACCCGAAATGACTCGCTTGCATCTAAACTACCTGAAACCCGTTTTCGAAATAAGTATATTTAGGGGCTGCACGGTGATAGTTTTTTCCTTACACTGTCGAGAGTGTGGCTCGTAGGTTCAATGTTAAAGTGCCAGAGTACGGATAAGAGATCTCGTCAATAAAATTCATCTGGGTTTGAGGCCGCATTGTCATCTGTAAAATTCCGACGGTTCGGCGCCTGTTGCAAGGCGCCTTCCTCAGGGTGTATTGCTAACTGCTGAATGAGCACTAGTTTAGAGTATTGAGGAGTGCTGTCATTGGATGTGAGGGTGAGGAGTAAGGGTATTATGAGTTCTTTTTATTGGTCTTTACATTGCGTGTTGTCATTGGCGGAAATGGGCGTTTTCCATTGAAGTTTCCTTTTCTGCTTGCCATTGGTGGAAATCGGCGGAGACTGAGCGGTGACTACGGTGTAGCGTTGTTTACTAACTGCTTACAAGGGAACCTCCCCATCGCACCACCCTCAGATTTAGTTATAAGTTGGCACAGTGGATAGGCCTTGAAAAACTGAATACAGATCAATCGAGAAAACAGGAAGAAGTTGTGTGGAACCACAGGACCACGCCGCTCCTGAGCTCAGGCTCTCCTTGATGTTACCTATCTTGCGCATGGACTACTCAGTTTGTATATTTTGCTTTTTTTTTTTTCATAGTTCCACACAACTTCTTCCTGCTTTCTCGATTGATCTGTGTTCAGTTTTACAAGGCCTATCCACTGTGCCAACTTATAACTAAATCTGCGGGGGGTGCGATGGGGAGGTTTCCTTGTTAGTATCGACTAGGCCCCGTCGGTGCTGTGTGTACCCTCCACCGCTGTGGCCTGCCGTGCGCCTGTTGCTCTACGAGAGCTGGCCTTCCGCAAAGCTGTCACTGCTGGCAGCCAAGTCACTGGAAGTCGGTACCCGTCTTCTCTATTCATGTTGTCGGGTCGCTTGTCTATTTCTATAGCCTCTCTAATCTTCCTCCTCAAACTAAAGCGCTGATTTGCCAGTACGCGGGCCTCTCGAAATTAGATCTACATCGTGCACTGTTCCTGATGTTCTACCACCGCTAATTTCTTGTATTGTTTGAGGCGGATGTATCTCTCGTGTTCAGTTAAAATTGTGCTTATTGGACGCCCAGTCTCACCTACATACACCAGTCCACATTCGCACCGCATTTCATACACTCCGGAGGCACGGAACTTGTCAAATGTATCTTTCGTCGAGCCCAGAATGTCTTTTATTTTGTTGTTGCTACGAAAAATCGACTTAATGCCTGCCCGACGGAGAATTCTGTCCAGACGTTCAGTAACCCCTTGTACATATGGTAGCACGACAGTGTTCTGTGCTTCGTTCTGCATTTCGCCCTTGCCTTCCTCCTTCGGCGCCATGATTTTGTGTATGATTCTGAAGTCGTAGCCATTAGCTCCAAAAATGGACCTGAGGTTCTGTAGTTCAGCTTGCAGGTTGGTTTCATCACTGATCCTGTACGCTCTCTTATTTAAAGTTTGCAGGGCCGAATTCTTTTGAGTAGGACGGTGGTGGGAGGATACATGCAGGTACCTGTTCGTATTGGTGGGCTTCCTATAAACTCTGTCTCCGAGCTTCCCCTCTGGCTTACGGTAAACTTCTACGTGGAGAAAAGGCAATACCCCGTTCTTTTATATCTCCATCGTAAAGTGAATTTTGCTGTACAGCTAGTTGAGATGTTCGTGAAAGTTCTGAAGCTCTTCTTCTCTGTCATCAACATATCGTAGCCAACATTCTGGACGTAATGGTGCGGACTGGAGTGTTGTTTCTTCGACGCTTGCATAAAAATACCTGCTGCGGCCGGCGAAAGAGGGGAACCCATAGCCACACCGTCCGTCTGCTCATAAAAATCCCCTTTCCACCTGAAACATGTGGTCATCGAACAGTGGCGCACTAGCTCGCAGATATCAGGTGCCAAGCGTTCCTCTAAGATGTTCATGGTGTCCGTCACGGGTACATTAGCGAACAATGACTTCACGTCAAAACTGGCCATCAGATCCATATCTGAAACACGCTTTTCTTTCAAAAGTGCTGTAAAGTGGGTGGAATCCTTGACGTATGAATCTGTATGGCTCACTAAACTCACTGCAACAAGCGCCGAAACGTCGTAATTTTACAGATGACAATGCGGCCTGAAACCCAGAAGAATTTTATTGACTGTGACAACGGCCGCGGAAGCCTACGTTCACAAGAGTGCTCGTGTTTCACCCTGGAGTGTTCTATAATTTTTGTGTGTTACTTTTCACGTCTTTGAACTATGGCAACGGAAAAATTTCCACGCTGATTCGTAGCTCACGTTAAATTTTAGATCCTCAGACCAAACGACGGAGGAATGGCAACGGCATGCAACTTCCAATAGCACCATGTCCAATGAAGCACTGCAATGTTCAGACTAGCTCTTTAGTTAATGACAGTTGTAGCTTTTACCTTTACACAGTAAAAGTCCTCTCTAATAGCCGGAGAGTTTCGATCCCTCAAGGTCAGTTCGGCTTACGCTGATGAGAACAGATGCTACTGTAACCGACCAGTTGAGGTGACTTGAAACTGTTATGAAACAGTGTACTTGCAAAAGACTGGCCACTAGCTTTAAAGAATCACTTATTCGAGACAGGTTAAAATCAAACTGCCTCCCCAACTAAAGATATCAAATGCAGGGTTAAGGAGCATAGGA
This sequence comes from Schistocerca serialis cubense, assembly GCF_023864345.2. Classification (NCBI taxonomy): domain Eukaryota; kingdom Metazoa; phylum Arthropoda; class Insecta; order Orthoptera; family Acrididae; genus Schistocerca; species Schistocerca serialis. Next base: position 416,679,287 of record NC_064646.1, on the reverse strand, counting down.
AGATAATGAGCCAGATATCGCAAAGAACAGCCTTGGCTGACGACCAGTTCTGAACAGGAAGCACGCGGAGCTCTAATGTAACACTGCGACATTTTCCACGGTAAGGAATGTTAGGAGACACACCCAACGTCGCGCACAGCTTCTCGCGTTTGATGACCTTCTAGCGACCAAACTTGTTTCCATACAGTCTGAGACCACTGCTCACAACACACTGCTATGCGTAATTATTTGTGCTACCGGTTTTCCTGCGCTAGCTGGGATAGTGTTACTGTTAATCTGCCCTGCGTCACGTTGTCTGTAACAGCGCATCGAAATACACACCAATATTCCCGGAAATTACAACTTTCCGAGACATCTGCCAGAATGGGTCGACACCGGAGGGATGTGCAGAACTGTCTGCTAGCACCATCTTCAATATGACTGGAGGGTAGGCCAAGCTAAGTCACTGAAGAGCCGCTAGCCGACGTGGCAACATTTACGTTGGTGAGCCCCATCAACGTCGAATGGTGCTCGTGTGGAATCGTTGGATAGTTTCCGATCGGAAGTTAATTAGTCCTAAATTACATGAGCTATTGCATTCTCTTCTTCTCCGCGCTATACCAACACTGTAAGAGATACGAGTTTACAACTTGAGTGAAACAGTGAAGGAAACCTCGACTGCTCAGAAAACGATGTGGCAGTGTGCAAAATGACTTCTCTTTGTCTCTAAAGTCGTGTCCACACCAGTCGGTGTCGACCAGCGCAGCACAAAACCAACCTTGGTAGTTCGGCGCAGTGCGGCGCGGTCGGCGTGGAAGGCAAGCAGCGCAGCTCACAACGGTCAAGTTCAAAGCAGTGTCGGTATATAAAAGGAAATGGTTTGTGCTCTTCTGGGTGGTTCTGTTTGGGCGGTGTTTTTCGTAACCGTATCCATTCTTATTGACGCGCATGCACTGCACGCACGCCTACAAACATTCTACTCCAATCTGCGCAGTTTATAGCTGCTCTGCGCCGGCTAAATGGGATAGTCCTATTTGAAAGCCTGAAAAATAGACGATTTTCGAAACTTTTTCCAAGTAAAATAAAAGGTACTGCTATATCCGATTATACATAGTCTTATTCCTTACACTTTTCATTTTTGTGTTCACATCCGACGCTCCCTGTAACCGCTGCACCAGGTGGAACGATTCCTGACAGCCGGAATATTTACCGTGGGAGGAAATTCCCGAAGCCCTCCTGCTGGAACGGTAACAAAATAATTTTTTATGAGTAATTTTAAATATATTTCCTATCATCATACTTCAGATAACGGAAAAATTTAAGTTTTAACAAAATGTTGACATGTTGAAACAAGTGTCATTCTATTCGTCCACAAAACTGAGACAAAAGCGTGCACCGAAAACAGACTTTTGTAGATATCTCAGAACGGCTGCATAAGCTGATAGATAATTCAGTTTAGAATGCCGGCATCAAATTCCGATCGAAATTATGTTTACCACTCTCAACTTGTGTTTCCCAACAATTTGAACAATACGATTTCGAGAAAAATGCGTTTAAAGTTTTTCGTCATATTTTTTGCAGTTAAACGCTCCCTGGACTACTCAGTAATTGTACCAGGTCAAAAAAAGGAAGTCCTCCTCCACTTTCCTCGTGGCCATGGTGTTCTCGTGCGCCACTTTGGCAGCCCTCTTCATCCACTGTTCTGCTCGCTCGATACGCTTTTCGTCCGTTTTTGTGCAGAAGTTCTAATAGGCTGGTTCGATCTCAAGTTAGAGCACGTTCATAATGTCCATAATACCTTCGTCGAAATTACGTGCTGTCACTTCGGCAGTAATGTGCTCTTTTTCCCGTTGTGAATGATTTTCAGAGACACTTTTTCACAAATCGCATTGTTGGTTGATAACGGAGTTTTATGGCAAACGTTGGGAGAACACTATAATAAAGTAGACATCCCAGGAAGCATCTTAAGCAACAAAAAAATCGACTCTTTTTCATTTTCAAAGACAACTACACCCTTAACCCCTTCAGAAGTTTCAGAATAAATTTCACAGGAAAGTAAATTTTTGGTCTCTCCCGTTCTTCCTAACTTTCGCTATTGAGATGTAATCCAACAAGGCACGTGTAGTCTTAGAATTAACCGCAGACGCTCGCTTGTATTTCATCTGCAACGTCCGTTTGCTTGACCACGTCAGTTATTCATCGACCTACTTGGGACGGTCACTCCCAGATGCCTTCTCTACTTCTTCAGATTCTCTGTATGAACACATCCCAATTTACCCCGCCTCACACATCAAGTATCTATCGCAACACAATGTCTCCTAGATGTTACTGTCAATTCAAAAAATTCGCAAATTCCATCTTTATGCTAATGCTTGTCTTTGGGACAAGATACTGTGCACTCTGCGAACAATTCCGTGCCCTGTTACAGTTAGTGAAAAGCTAAGGCACTGCATAGATTTTGCCTCAGAAAAAGCTAAGCAAATGGTCACATCTCAACAACATACTGTCTGTGCCGTGAGTAAAAAGTAAATCTTTCCACAACCACGACATTTGTCTGAGCACCGTAGCGCTTTACATGCCATTGTCCACTTCGACGTAACGCGCCGTTGATTTCCTCCGACTTACCCAGTTGTAAAGGTATCTGCAGTATAACGTGGGCCCCGAACCATCTGGGCCGCAGACAGCGTTCAGTACTATTTAACAAGACTGCAATTATTATAGTGTCATTGCAGTACTTCTACGTTCTCATGGCATTACTTGATGATAACGTGCACTTCACTAAAATGTGCAGGTGTGTCCATTCACCTGAACATAACGCTTCATCATAAAAAGTGGGTGGCAAATACGTCATTGCTTATCTGTGTTATTCTGTGCATCACACATTTGGTAGGAATTGAAGGCGTATTTTCAAAGAAAAGTTCAAGACAATTTTCTTAACAAAAATCTTCTGTTCTCTGTAATAATAACTACAGATTTTTAACAGTGTAATGATACTTGATCACAGCCAACACTTAGTTTAAGAATCATGAAAGAAGGTAATATACGTGGAAGAGGCCTGGAGGCACCGAAAGGATTCAGACAGGTTATATAACGACAAGACAGAGAGTGGTTTGAAATTTTAAGACATTTTCAGGAGCAGATGTGGACTCTGACCACAATTTATTGGCTATGAACTGTACATTACAACTGAAGAAACCGCAAAAAGGTAGGAATTTAAGGAGATGGGACCAGGTTAAAGTTAAAAAACCAGAGTTTGTAGAGTTCCAGACGGAGCGTTAGGGAACGATTGACAACAACAAAGGAAAGGAATACAGTAGAAAAAGAAAGGATAGCTTTGAAAGATGAAATGGTGAAGGCAGCAGAGAATCAAGTAGGTAAAAGGACGATGGCTAGAAGAAATCCTCGTGTAACACAAGAGATATTGGATTTAATTGATGAAAGAAGAAAATATAAAAAAGCAGTAAATGAAGCAGGCGAAACAGAATACAAATGTCTCAAAAATGAGATCGACAGAAAGTGCAAAATGGCTAACAAGGAATGGCTAGTGGACAAATGTAATGGGAGAAGCATATATCGCTACAGGCAAGACAGATGCCGTCTACAGGAAAATAAAAGAGACCTTTGAAGAGAACCACGTGTATGAATATCAAGAGCTCAGATGGAAAACCAGACCTAAGCAAAGAAGGGAAAGCAGAAAGGTGGGTGAAGTATATTGAGGGTCTATACAAGGGCAGTACTTTAGGACAGTAGTATGGAAATGGAAGAGGGCGTAGATGAAGACAGAGCACTGAAAGACCTAAGTCGAAACAAGGCCCCGGGAGCAGACAACATTCCGTTAGAACTACTGATAGCCTGGGTAGAGACAGCCATGACAAAACTCTTCCATCTGGTGAGCAAGATGTATGAGACGTCCGAAATACCCTAAGCCTTCAAGAAGAATAGAATAATTTCAATCCCAAAGAAAGCAGATGCTGACAAGTTTAAAAATAACTGAACTATCAGTTTAATCAGTCACAGGTTGCATAATACTAACAAGAATTCTCTACAGAAGAATGGAGACCATGATAGAAGCTGACCCCGGGAATATCAGTACGGATTCCAGAGAAATATAGCAATATGCGTGGGAGTATTGAACCTACATCTTACCTTAGAAGAAATGTTAAGAAAAGGCAAACCCATCTTAATGGCATTAATAGACTGAGAAAAAGCATTTGGTAATGTTGGCTGCAATACTCTCTTTCAAATTCTAGAGGTGGCAGGAATAAAATACATGGAGTGAAAGGCTATTTACAATTTGTACAGAAACCAGATGGCAGTTATAAGAGTCGACGAATGGGAAGCAGTGGTCGAGATGGAGGGAGCAGGATCGTAACCTATCCCCGATGTTATTTAATCTGTATGTTGAGCAAGCGGTAAAGGAAACAAAAGAAAAATTGGGAGTTGGAATTAAAATCCAGGGAGAGGAAACAAAACCTTGAGGTTTGCCGACGGCATTGTAATTCTGTCAGAGATAACAAAGGATCTGAAACAGCACTTGAACGGAATGGACAGTGTCTTGAAAGAAGGATATAAGATGAACATAAACAAAAGCAAAACGAGTATAATGGAATGTAGTCGAGGTAAATCAGGTGATGCTGACGGAATTAGATTAAGCAATGAGACACTTAAAATAGTAGATAGGATATTTTATTTGAGCAACAAAATGCCTAATGATGGTCGAAGTTTTAAAGGATATAAAATGTAGACCGGACATGGAAAGGAAAGCGTTCCTGAAGAGGAGAAGTTAGTTAACATCGAGCATAGATTTAAGGGTTAAGTGGTCTTTTCTGAAAGTATTTGTATGGACTGTAGCTATGTATGGAAGTGAAACATGGACGATAAGCACTTTAGACAAGAAGAGAATAGAATCTTTCGAAATGTAGTGCTACAGAAGAATGCTGAAGATTAGATTGGTAGAGTACGTAACTAATGAGGAGGTACTGAGTAGAATTGGAGAGAAAAGGAATTTGTTCCAGAACTTGACTAGAAGAAGCGATTGGTTGGTAGGACACATTTTGAGGCATCAAGATATCACCAATTTAGAACTGGAGGGTAGCGTGGGGATATAACTTGACGAGATAGACCAAGAGATGAATACAGTAAGCAGATTCAGTAGGATGTGGGTTGCAATAGTTACCCGGAGATGAAGAGGCCTGCACAGGATAGAGCAGCATGGAGAGCTGCATCAAATCAGTCTTTGGACTGAAGACCACAATAACAACAATAACTATGGTCAATCTCTAAAAGTTTTAGAATTTGGAAATTGTGGATGTTTTAATAAGAGATGAAACTTAGTAACTGATGCAACCATCCTGATTTGAGTTTTGCATTTCTTTTTTTTTTCGAATCACTGAATGCTCTTCTGAAATAATTCCACACAACAGTCTATGATCGTCTCCTTCCTCGTTGTTATCGCGTTGAATGGTTCAAATGGCTCTGAGCACTATGGAACTTAACATCTTAGGTCATCAGTCCCCTAGAACTTAGAACTACTTAAACGTAACTAACCTAAGGACATCACAAACATCCATGCCCGAGGCAGGATTCGAACCAGCGACCGTAGCAGTCCCGCGGTTCCGAACTGAAGCGCCTAGAACCGCACGGCCACCGCGGCCGGCTATCGCGTTAAAAGTAACGCCTTATACACTCCAGATATTACTACCATCCATTCAGTTCGTGTACTTATTATTAATCCATTAATGTAATGAACTGCACCTAGACCATCCGGCAGTGTTAACAGTGGTCGTACGAAATGAAAACAAAAATCTTGCTCTAGTGGGCAATCTAAATTATTTCAAAGAATTATCCACTAGAATGGCCTGCTATGAGCCGGCCTCTGTTCTATGGCCCGTTGCACTTAGTCAGTGAATACAGGAACGGTTAATGCTGGTTCGTCCGCAGCTCGTGGTCGTGCGGTAGCGTTCTCGCTTCCCACGCCCGGGTTTCCGGGTTCGATTCCCGGCAGGGTCAGGAATTTTCTCTGCCTCGTGATGACTGGGTGTTATGTGATGTCCTTAGGTTAGTTAGGTTTAAGTAGTTCTAAGTTCTAGGGGACTGATGACCATAGACGTTAAGTCCCATAGTGCTCAGATCCATTTGAACCATTTTGAGTCAATGCTGGCTCTGGATGACGGTGTAGTTGTCTCCTTATGATGTTCCGTACATGCTCAATTGGAGACAGATCCTGTGATCGAGCAGGCCAAGGCAAAAAATCGACAATCTGTACAGCACGTTGGGTTACAACAGCGGTTTGTGGGCGAGAGCTATCCTACTGGAAAATATGCCCTGCAATGTTGTCCATGGAAGACAGAAGAACAGGTCAAATCACCATACTCGCGTACAAATTTGTAGTCAGGATGCGTGATATGATCACGAGAGTTCTCCTGCTGTCATACGAAATTGCACCCGAGACCATAATTCCAGGAGTAGACCCAAGTGCGTCACGGCCGCATACAGCTTGGCTTCAGGCGCTTAACTGACCTCCTCCTAAGCATCACACGACCATCACTGGAACCGAGGCAGAACCGCTATTCATCAGAAGACACAACAGACATCCACCGCCCGCCAATGAGCTCTCGCTTGACACCACTGGAGCGCTGATTTGAGGTCAGTGGAACGCTACAAATATAGCACCATTCTTATTTGTCATCTATCAAAGATCGTTGGAACGGCGGAAAGTTCCAAGGGACTGGAAGAAGGCCCAGGTCATAGCAATCTATAAAAAGGGTACACAATCGGATGCACATAATTACTGGCCAATTTCACTGACATCGATTTGTTGTAGAATCATGGAACATATTTTTTTCAGACATAATGACCTTTCTAGACTCTGAGAAGCTCATCTGTAGAAACCAGCACGGTTTTAGGAAACAGCGGTCATGCGAGACACAGCTGGCCCTCTTTGTGCGTGATATACAACATGCTCTAGATACCGACTCCCAGGTTGATGCCATATTTCTCGACTTTCGAAAGGCATTCGACTCAGTTCCGCACTGTCGCTTGCTACAAAAAGTGCGCGCTTACGGTCTATCGGATGACATATGTGGTTGGATAGAAAGTTTTCTAACAGACAGGGAGCAGTATGTCGTCCTGAACGGGGTAACTTCGACAGAAACAAGAATAACTTCAGGTGTGCCCCAGGGCAGCGTAATAGGTCCTCTGCTTTTTACGATTTATATAAACGATCTGGTTGATGGTACTGACAGCGGCCTTAGACTGATGCTGTGGTCTACAGGAAAGCAGTATCACACGAAAGCTGTGAACAAATCAGTACAGATTTGCAGAAAATAAATGCGTAGTGTAAAGACTGGTAGTTATCTCTCAATATTAGTAAGTGTAACCTACTGCGTATAACAAGGCGAAAATCCCCATTAATGTAGGAGTACAAAATAAATGCCCAGTCTTCGAAAGCGGTAACGTCCGTCAAGTATCTGGGTGTGACTATTCGAAATGATCTCAAATGGAATGGGCTGATTACACAAGTAACGGGTAAGGCGAACTCTATATTGCTGTGTATTGGTAAAATCCTGAAGCTATGCAGTCCGTCAGCAAAGGAAATAGCTAACAATACGTCAGTTTGTCCAGTCTTGGAGTACTGTTCCTCTATGTGGGACGCTTACCAGTTGGGTCTGATTCAAGAGATTGAGAAGGTCCAAAGAAGAGCGGCAAGATTCGTGACTGGTACATTTAGCCATCGCCATAACGTTACAGATCTCATAGAAAGTTTGAAGTGGGACACACTTGCAGACAGACGGCGCGCTAAACAGAAGGGGTTGCTCACTAAATTCCGAAATCCGATCTTCAGCGAGGATGTAGAGCATATATTATTACCACCAACTTTCAAGTCGCGCAATGATCACCATTCAAAGATAAGGGAAATGAGAGCTCGTACTGAGGCGTTCAGAGAGTCGTTTTTCCCTTGCCCTATCCGCGAGTGGAACACAGAGGGGGTGAAATACGACTTTGGCGCGAATTGTGCCCTCCGCCGCACACCGCTTGGTGGCTAGCGGAGTATATATGTAGGTGTAGATGTAGATGAGTAAGGCTCGGAGCTGTCCTTGATTTGTAACAGTTTGTTGTGTCACTGTGGTGCCAATTGCTGGTCAAATTGCTGCTACAGACGCAGTACGATGCGCCAGAGCCATACACCGAAGACGGCGGTCTTCTCTCTCGTTAGTGCCATGTGGCCGCCCGGAGTCTGGTCTTCTTGCGACCGTACCTTCCCGTGACAACTGCTGCCAGCAAGCATGTACAGTGGCTACATTCCAAACCGGCCCTCCAAATCTGACGTACGCAGAGTGCGCCGTCTCTCTGCACGGTCGTCTGTCTGAAAGGGCCCACGAACACATAAACGTCCAAAAAGGGCCTGAAATGTTGTGTAATGTGGTTGGTGTCTGTAAGGGTACTTTTTTAGTATAGCCGTGCTGCCTCTCGAACCTTTTCCATCCGCTTGGCCATATACAAACATCTCGGCTTGTTCCAGACATGGATACTGACCATTCTGTTGGTTACAGTATTCTGCGTCAACTACACAACCTGCAACGCACAAGGAATACAAGGCACGTGATCAGGGGAACTTTCATTCGTCAGGGTCATCTACCGTGGCAACAATGCATTTCCTGACACCTGTTCATAGACCCTTTTTTCCTCTATTTCCAGTCAGTAATCCATCCCTGCACTTTGTCAGTTTTATTAATTTTCACCCTGTACATAATATACAGACATATATTTAAGAGAGAAAGGGAAATTACGAGTACAACGTGAATGTTTTCTGTTAAAACCGATTGCGAGAAAGAAAATTTTGTGCAGTGCTATGTTATTCAATCTTTATATTGAGCAAGCAGTAAAGGAAACAAAAGGAAAATTTGGAGTAGGTATTAAAATCCAGGGAGAAGAAATAAAAACTTTGAGGTTCGCCGATGACATTGTAATTCTGTCAGAGACAGCAAAGGACTTGGAAGAGTAGTTGAACGGAATGGACAGTGTCTTTAAAGGAGGATATATGATGAACATAGACAAAAGCAAAACGAGGATAATGGAATGTAGTCGAATTAAATCGGGTGGTGCTGAGGGAATTAGATTAGGAAATGAGACACTTAAAGTAGTAAAGGAGCTTTGCTAATTGGGGACCAAAATAATTGATGATGGTCGAAGTAGAGGGGATGTAAAATGTAGACTGGCAATGGCAAGGAAAGCGTTTCTGAAGAAGAGAAATTTGTTAACATCGAGTATAGATTTAAGCGTCAGGAAGTCGTTTCTGAAAGTATTTGTATGGAGTGTAGCCATGTATGGAAGTGAAACATGGACAATAAATAGTTTGGACAAGAAGAGAATAGAAGCTTTTGAAATGTGGTGCTACAGAAGAATGTTGAAGATTAATTGGGTAGAGGTATTGAATATGATTGGGGAGAAGAGAAGTTTGTGGCACAACTTGACTAGAAGAAGGGATCGGTTGGTAGGACATGTCCTGAGGCATCAAGGGATCACAAATTTAGCATTGGAGGGCAGTGTGGAGGGTAAAAATCGTAGAAAGAGACCAAGAGATGAATACACTAAACAGATTCAGAAGGATGTAGGTTGCAGTAGGTACTGGGAGATGAAGGAGCTTGCACAGGATAGATTAGCATGGAGAGCTGCATCAAACCAGTCTCAGGATTGAAGACCACAACAACAACAACATGAAAAAATATGGTTTTGTTTTGTTTCTAGCAGTCAGTGTCAATTGCAGTAAGTTGGACGTGTAAACCATTAGACAAACTGTTCTTCTTATGCATCTTCTCATACAAAAATTGACACACAGCGACGTGCTGTGTTGTTTTCTCCCTATCTGTTTTATAGAAAACAAAAAAGTTGTAATTATGTCTTATCGGCTCATGAAAAGAATACTATTACGAAATCTGAATCCTGCCGGTTCTCAGATTAAAACTATGTGAAACACTGTCATTGAAGCTACCATCCTTACAGATCCATCAGCTGATGAGGTATCTCTCATATTCAGCATGCGAATCATCCCAGCCGGTTTATCCATTAATTTCAAGCGGCTTCAATTCTCAGTCAAAGTTACATTTTCAATAACAGTAAACAAGGCTCAAGATCAGAGAGAGGTCAGAGAAGGGGGAGGCAGCGCACATAAGGAGGAGGTATATAAAGACTTTCCTTCTTTCCAAAATTGAGTTTACAGAACCAAATAGGGATAACGCAGGGGTACGCCTAATAATAAATCAGAAACCAGGAGTGGGGGTAAGCTACTAAGAACAGCATTGTGAAGGTATTGCCATAGCCACGATAGATAAAAAGCCAACACCCGCCACAGTAGTACAAGTTTATATCCCTACTAGCGCTGCAGATGATTGAGAGATTGAAAGAATGTGTGATGAGATAAAATAAATTTTCAGATAATTATGGAAATTGAATATTTTATCGTGATAGAGATTGAAAATCGATAGTAAGGAAAGGAAGAGAACGAAAAATAGAAGAAGATAGACGGTTTGAGAATCATGTAAGAAAGCAGTATGCATGGAAAACACAAGGCGAGACTGAAAGATTTCAAATTTATTACATAATAATAAGACAAACATCCAGTTGTAAAATTGCAAAGTAAATAACTTTTCTACATTAAGTTCGATGTGGTTGCAGATGACAAACTGTGAAAGAAAACCAGTGCAATAAAAAACGTAAAAACCCAGGAAAACAACAGAATGTAGTAATGAGATATATACATACAGAACGTTGTCTTTCATAGTGGTATGTTGATAATTTTTACTTTTTGACCACCTAACTAAAGAGAACAATTCTTGGGTGATAAGCGTTTCCCCTCTATTCTTTGCATGGCATCTTCAGACGCATGTTTCTAGAATGTTGTTCTACATTTCGTGTTTTTGTTCCATTCTAACACTGTCCTTCTTCTTATAACACTTGTTCGGTTCCCAGCGCTGTGAAGTCTGAAAACAAAATTTCAAATGTCGATTATAAGAAGAAAAACATTGCTAACAATCGAACAAAAACATAACATGTAGAGCACCAACAAAACTTGCCACTGAAGATGCCTTGCAAAGAATGAAGACGAAACGTGTATGGCGCAAAAATTGTGTTTCACTTATTTGTAATTAGACGGTCCTACTGTAAAAATTATCAACATGTCGTAATATTATACGCAACAAAGGACGATAGGAGTAGAAAAGCTGTTTGACAGAATATAAAATTCTACAGATGATACTGAAACTTCAGTGAAACACATCTGGGAAAGAGAAGGAAAGTTAAATTTGTCGTTTTCTCAAGGCAGCCCTCTTCCATAAAGAAAGCTAGTAAGACAAAGATTTCAAAACCACACTTTAAGCTGTAATTTCTCGTAGCAGATATGGAATCTGACCATAATTCATTGGTCTTGAACTGCAGATTAAAGCTGAATAAATAGAAATAAGGAAAGAAATTTAGGACGTGGGACCTTGTTAAATTGCCGACCGAAGTGGCCGTGCGGTTAAAGGCGCTGCAGTCTGGAACCGCAGGACCGCTACGGTCGCAGGTTCGAATCCTGCCTCGGGCATGGATGTTTGTGATGTCCTTAGGTTTAACTAGTTCTAAGTTCTAGGGGACTAATGACCTCAGAAGTTGAGTCCCATAGTGCTCAGAGCCATTTGAACCATTTGAACCTTGTTAAATTGTAGGAGCCAACTGTTCCTCAGAGTTTCAAAGTGTGTAGTAGGCAACATTTCACTGAAACTGAGTGAACGAATACATTAGAAAACGAATGGGTAGCTTCAAGAGCTCTATGTCCAAAGAATGCAATCAGGTATTTAAAAAATATTTATCAGGTGAAATAATCAATACAGTGACTTGTTACGATAATACAATCAGTCTCTGATTCTGTTGCCAAGTTACCCACAAAATTTAATTATATCTTCAACATTATATTATTTATAACACTGCAACATGCCCGACGAGAGCTTCAAGGTGGTTATTTACACAGATCATATGCCGAGACGGCGGCACGTATGGGGCTACAACGCGCCGGCCGTGACCGAGGTCGAGGCTGTGTTGGCGGGCGCTGACTCCACCGCCCGGGGACAGCAGCGTCCTGCGCAAGCGCGACCAATGCGTCACCTGGAACGCGGATACACACCGCTACTATGATGCTCTGCAGTATCCCATTATGTTCGGAAAGGCCAAGAAGGATATCATTCCTGTATTCCTCAAACGAACTCGGCGACTGGGGGAGAGAACCCGAACTAAAAAGTGACATGCGAGGCTTTCTATTCTTTTCACCTGATGCTCCGCAAACACGACTTCAACTCGCCGTTATGGTGTACTACGGTACTTCTGTCGCATTTTTGGTACACATGGCCGGCCGCGGTGGCCGTGTGGTTCTAGGCGCTCCAGTACGGAGCCGCGCTGCTGCTACGGTCGCAGGTTCGAATCCTGCCTCGGGCATGGATGTGTGTGATGTCTTTAGATTGGTTAGGTTTAAGTAGTTCTAAGTCTAGGGGACTGATGACCTCAGATGTTAAGACCCCTAGTGCTTAGAGCCATTTCAACCAATTTGGAAACTACATGTTCTCTGATTGAGAAGACAATTAGTACATTTACAGAGTATTTTTCACAAATTATAAAATATGGACTGCGGAACGCAGCTAGTCCACGTCCTCCTTTCATGGAATAGAAACAGTAAAAGATGAAGCGCTCAAGGCCGCTGCTACGGTCGCTGTGACATCTGTGACCGAGCGGTTCTAGGCGCTTCAGTCCGGAACCGCGCTGCTGCTACGGTCGCAGGTGCGAATCCTGCCTCGGGCATGGATGTGTGTGATGTCTTTAGGTTGGTTAGGTTTAAGTAGTTCTAAGTCTAGGGGACTGATGACCTCAGATGTTAAGACCCATAGTGCTTAGAGCCATTTCAACCAATTTGAAAACTACATGTTCTCTGATTGAGAAGACAATTAGCACATTTACAGAGTACTTTTCACAAATTATAAAATATGGACTGCGGAACGCAACTAGTCCACGTCCTCCTTTCATCGAATAGAAACAGTAAAAGATGAAGCGCTCAAGGCCTTATTTGTTTTGAAACAACTGAATCATTAATCGATACGTGTACATAGAGATTTACAGCCGCAGCGCAAGAGCGGCAAAGATAAATGCTAAATATAATTTTGACGATGCCGTTATGGCCTTATCACTTTAAGACAAGGTGTAAAAAAAGTCTGAGGATGGTCATTACGGACTGAAACCGGTCATCGTCTAAAGAATTCATATTGTGATCAAAGACTGGAATAAAAAAAAACATTTTAAGATCATATCACATCGGATGGGAAAAATCGGTTTTTAAATGTCCTCAGGCCGAAAACCGCATAAAAAGCATCAATCACATCGGCTTTTAATTGTCCTGATACCAAAACCGCTCAAAAAGCATCAGTCAAAATAAAATCGGATTATTAATACCTGTGTGACTGGCGCAGAACATCTTCAGCATACTGTCCACCATTTTCTGCAACAAGTTGAAGGCGAGAAACAGCATGTTCCACAACTGATCGAAGTGTTTCCGGGGCCACGTTCAGAATGTGTTGCGCAGTGCGTGTCTTCAGTGCATCTAAATTTGCAATCGGAACACTGAACACAACATCTTTCAGATGGCCCCACAGCCAGAAGTCACACGGATTAAGATCAGGTGATCTGGACGGCCGGGCTGTAGGGAAATGGCGGCTGATAATTCTAGCATTTCCGAAATGGCGCTTCAGCCGCTGCTTAGCTGGATTTGCAATTTGCGGAGGTGTGCCACCTTGAATGAAAATAATCTCATCGACACATCCATTCTGTTGGAGAGCTGGAATGACGTGGCTGCGCAAAAGACACTCATGGCGCTTACCAGTGATGGTACAGGTAACAAGACCGGAAGCACCTGTCTCTTCGAAAAAATAAGGTCCTATGACAAATGATGCCGCAAACCCGCCCCACATAGTGACCTTTTCAGGATGAAATGGTACTGATTGATTTGCGTGTGGATTTTTCGTTGGCCATGATCGACAGTTCTGTGTATTGACATATCCTGTCAGATGGAAGTGGGCTTCGTCTGTCCACAAAACCTTCCACGGCCAATCATTGTCCACTTCCATGTGAGCAAGAAATTCTAAAGCAAAGGTCTCTCTCGCTGGCAGGTCAACAGGAAGCAACTGGTGCACATGAGTAATTTTGAATGGTTAGCAAAGAAGGATGTTTCGTAGGATTTTACGCCCCGTGCTCACGGGTATGTTCAATGTTCGGGCAACTGTCCGTGCACTACACGTTTGCACACCACCACTCGTCTCCTCCTGCATTTCTGTGGCCACTTCTTCCAATAACGCCGAATCAGTTCGTTTCCTCCTTCTATCAGCTTGCACAGCAAAAGAACCCGTCTTTTCGAATTTCCGAATCATTTACTCCAGAGTCACGGTAGTCATCGGACCAACGCCTTTTTTTCTAACCCTTAAATGTTCGGAACTTCTGCAGAGCGACGTGTGCACAGTCATCATTCTCGTAATACAGCTTTACAAGCAGTGCGCGATCCTGCATTGAGACAGTCGTGGCGAACGTTGCAGACACGAAAGGAGGAAAAGCCCTATACTCGGCGTGTTTATACCAACTTCAATGGATCGTTCGCATGACAGGTGTTTTCATTTACGTTTTCTGACCCATACAGTGCCATCTATTGATCAATTTTCACACTTTTTTTTCTTCTGCCATGCGTTTCCCCCTTCTCTGATAATATTCCGTTGCAATTTGACGTCATTCTGACCAGTGGTGTTATTTCTACAGCGTTTTGAAAGTTTAACTACAGTTACAATCACCCTGTAAATCCGAGTGACTTAGGTCAGATGGTAATTTCTCGTCGTTAGTCGTGCACAGTCCGAGGTACCTCAACGAATATACCCAGGGCGCGTTCTTCTGTGTGCGGAACTGTGATAGGCTGGACTTGTTCATCGCCTTCACATGCAGCCTAGCCTGATCCGAGATCAGGGAAGAACTAATAGTCGGACAGAAACTGACAGCACCAGGACATTATAGCGTGACTTTAAGATTAAAGTGCAAAAGTTGGTGGCTCTCCTTACGAAAGGGCAAGTTTTTGGTGGAAATGAGCGTACGGGATTGTTGGCCGGAGTCCCCCATTCGGGGAAGTTTGGCCGCCGTGGGCAAATACTTACTGCATTCGACGCCACATTGGGCGAAGCGCGGTGATTCATTGGATGGCAAAAGCACGGCTTGCCCCACGTGTACTTGCTGCTGTGGTTAAAAAATTAACTGCCGCCGAACCAGATCGATGAAGTGATATCAGCGGGGCTGCCTGACTCCAACGTGGACAAACAGCTAAATGACACGGTCACTAGGAGTCTACTCCACGGTCCTTGCGGAACACTTAATCCTATACCCTGTGCATGAAAGACTCGAAATGCACCAAAATGTAGCCTCGGCCGACATGAGTCGGCATGTAGCTACTAACGTGGTCTGTTTTTTCTAAGTCCTTGATTCTAGAGGCCTTAATTTTTAGATATGGACACCCAGACCGTTGCCGATACATTTCATGTGGAAACAGTTTTACTGAATGAATTGCTAATGTGAAGTTTGTTTGTCCTTCTGAAGAAAACGGATTTAAATCCATAGAATCCATGGTCAAGGTTATTTGGAAACCACCATTTACTGCAACTGGTTGGCTGTATTTTGTACCTGCTGCTCTGTAACCGTTGCTGTAGTCCGGCTATGTTCAAAATATTGTTAAAAGTGACACCCGCCCGACGAAAGGGGACGTACGGACACAATGAAAAGTGAGAGGTATGGCGCAAGAAGTAGTACTGGAGATCAGCTGTGTCATTCCGTACTCACCACTCCTTTCCAAAATGTTTAATACACACGTTAATGTGGAATTTAAGACAGTTAATGACAATTAAATATATTTGCAAATACGCGAACAAACGCAGTGGCTAGCGATATTTATTGTGCAACAGCAGGGATGCGCTCATATTGATCGAAGAAACTAAGTGCAGATGTTTAGAGTGGGTAGATACGTCAGCAGCGACGGAGCTACATGGTGGATATAGCGCTTGCAGCTCCACGAGAACCACCCGACAGTGGTGTAACTTCCCAACGGAATCTACTGCACTGAGTCCAATTTGTGCAGTCGAGCAGCAACACCATCCACTACCACCCTCAACCCATTTTTTCCGTCTTTGCCATATGGACGACTTTGCTAGAAATCTGCTGCACGCCGATATGCCAAAATACACTGCAGCGTCAAAGAAAATGACATAGGCATACGTATTCAAATAGAGAGATATGTAAACAGGCAGAATATGACGCCACGCTCGACAACGCCTGTATAGGACAACAAGTGTCTAGCGGAGTTGTTAGATCGGTTACTGCTGCTATAATGACAGGTTATCAGGATTTGAGCTTGAACGTGGTGTTAAGCCGGCGCACGAGCGATGGGACACAGCATCTCCAAGGTAGCGATGAAGTTGGGATTTTCCCGTAAGACCATTTCACGCGTGAATATCAGGAATCTGGTAAAACATCAATTCTCTGACATCGTTGCAGCTGGAAAAAGATCCTGCACGAACGGGAACAACGACGACTGAGGAGAATCGTTCAACCCCTCTGCAAATTGCTGCAGATTTCAATGCTGCACCTTCAACAAGTGTCAGCGTGCGAACCATTCGACGAAACATCATGGATATGGGCTTTCGGAGCCGAAGGCCCACTCCTGTACCCTTTATGACTACATGACACAAAGCTTTGCGCCTCGCCTTGGCCCTTCAACACTGACATTGGACTGTTGACGGCTGGAAACACGTTGCCTGGTCGGACGAGTCTCGTTTCAGAATGTATCGAGCGGATGGATGTGTACGGGTAAGGAACAACCTCATGAATCCATGGACCCTGCATGTCGGCAGGGGACTGTTCAAGTTGGTGGAGGCTCTGTAATACTGTGGAGTTTGTGCAGTTGGAATGATATGGGAACCTTGATACTTCTAGATACGACTCTGACAGGTGACACGTAAGTAAGCATCCTGTCCAATCACCTGTATCCATTCATGTCCATTGTGCATTCCGACGTACTTGGACAATTCCATCAGATATGACCCCACACGTCCAAAATTGCAGCAGAATGGCTCCAAGTACATTCTTCTGACTACGGTATGTTGATGATTTTCACTTATGGACCGTCTGACAGCAACTGAATAAAACACAATTTTTTAGTGCCATACGCGTTTCGCCTTTATTTTCTGCAAGGCATCATCAGTGGCCTGTAATATGTACATATGTTAGCTATTTTATTTACATTTTTGTCACTGTGCCTATAGGTTATAAACAGTTCTGGTGGTTGGTATTTCCTATTAAGTA
This sequence comes from Schistocerca serialis cubense, assembly GCF_023864345.2. NCBI lineage: Eukaryota > Metazoa > Arthropoda > Insecta > Orthoptera > Acrididae > Schistocerca > Schistocerca serialis. The sequence continues at coordinate 416,661,908 of NC_064646.1, read as the reverse complement.
GTAATGTTTTGAACTGTACTTACAGGTTGCGTAGACAGTTTCTTATATATTACGCTCCTGTTGCATTTTTGGTCTTGTTCGTCTTCTTATGAGCGCCAATTTGCTGTTTTTTCTGCATTCCACAGCACTATGCACTGAACGCTTTTTTTTTTAATGCAATGTTTTGGTTTCTGTTGCCGACTGTCAAATGTTTTTGCCAAAGATCGAATATTACTGCCAAACTTATGAGTGTAACTATCGAAGTATCTGTGGTCTGTTCGTGTATGCATTTGTGTGTGTGTGTGTGTGTTTCTTTTGGTGTCATATTATTTAATTTTATTTTATTTTATTGTATTTAATTATTTATTTTTGTTTATGTCCTGTGTGTGTGTGTGTGTGTGTGTTTTGGTGTGATATATATATATATATATATATATATATATATATATATATATATATATATATATATTTGTGCTGTGTATGTGTGTCTGTCTGTATTTTGGTGTTATGCTTTTTTTTTTTTTTTTTTTTTTTTTTTTTTGAGGTGGGTGGCTGTGTGAGTCTGTGTATTTTGGTGTTATTTACTTTTTTTATGTTATCATTTCCTTTATTAAGTGTAGTAAGGAGCCTGTGCTGATGTGTGTTTGTTCATTTATCACATGTTTGTTTTCTGCTATGGCTTTCTGGATGTGGAAGTTTTCTTGCATTTGTATAAGATGTTTGTCATGGTTGCTTATTCTCATTATTTTCATTTCTTGTTCCATGTTTGTAGGATGATGGTTGTAGTGTTTTAAATGCTCTGCAAATGTGGAATGGTTTGTTTCATACTTCCAACATCTGATATGTTCTTTGTATCTTGTTTCAAAATTCCTGCATGTCATGCCTATGTATACTGCATCACAACTTTGACATTCAAGTTTATATATTCCTGATTGTTGGAATTTGTCCCTCTTCTTCTGAGTTTAAACTCTTCCGCTGGCTACCAAACTCCCCAGACATGAACATTATTGAGCATATGTGGGATGCCTTGCAATGTGCTGTTCGGTGGAGATTTCCACCCCCTCGTACTCTTACGGGTTTATGGTCAGTCCTGCAGGATTCATGGTGTCATTTCCTCAGAACCAGACATCAGTAGAGTCGATGCCACGTCTTGTTGCGGCACTTCTGCGTGCAGGCGGGAGCCCTACAAAATAATAGGCAGGTGTACCAGTATCTTTGGCTCTGCAGTGTATTACACAAAGAACCCGTCACGGAAAGAATGGAAACGTCGTGTACAGTGCACTCCGCTCAACAGCTGGAGAAATATAAAGGCGTCAGATGCCCTGGGCAGAATTTACACCGTGCATGTTACATATTTTGATTGTTAATGTGTACGGTTGCTTCTGACCTGCGTATGGGGCCCCATCAGTTTTCAGGGCCTGAAAACAGTCGACGGAGAAGAAAAAGCCACGTTCCAGGAAGCATATGAGGTGAAGGGACATTTGGAAGATGACGATCACTGCAACGCTTCAATGGAGGATGGCGTATTGTGCCGGTCGTCAGCCGGGTGGACATAGCTCCTTGCTATCATGCTGCGCACCTGTGGTCTCTCTAAACCTAACACACTTCGAAAGGATATAAAACAGTATTATTCGAAGATATCGCGCATCAGTAACAACGTACAGGACAGGCCAGCGTCGATGTATATTTCAATGAAGCGCTGAAGCTTATTGAGGACAAAGTTTTCTCGTGGTGGGAAAACGTCTGTCTAATTTCGGCTTGCCCATCCCACAACAAGTGGTAGAACTGTCCACTGATTTGCTCAAGGAACTCAGTTAAGACACGGCAGCCTTGGAGATCCAAGTAGCCCAAACGAAACCCCTGCTATTGCCAGAGCAAAGGCACATTTTCAGTAAAATTTTGAGTCACGTGGAGAACGGAGGGGGTCTTACTTTCTTGGACGGGCACTGTTCAAATTACTGCTGGCCCAGTTGCGCAAGGACAGGACTGTTGCTCTAGCTGCTGCGTTCTTGGGAATAGCCGCGACCTTGCTGAGCTGAGGAAGAACTGCCCACTCATTGTTCAGACTTCCTCAGAATCTTGCGATTGAGGAAACGCCCACTTACAATCTAAGCAAGAGCAGCGGTCGTGTTGCTCTGTTGCAGCAGTGCGAACTGATCGTGTAGGACGAATGTTCGATGTCACACAAGCGTACAATAGAGGCGCTCTGTCGAAGCTTGCAAGACATCCGCAGTAACCAAATACTGTTGGATAAAGTCGCTGTCTTGCTCGCAGACGACTTCCGACGGACGCTGCCAGTCACTAAGTGAAACACTGCGGCAGACGATATCAACGCGTAGAAACTTTACAGCTGACAACTAGTATTAGAGGCCAACTATACAACGACCTGGAGTCTGGGATCATTGCTCAATGTCTCCTCGAGATAGGCGAGGTCCACATGGCAATGGATGCGTAAGACCAAACAAAATTTGAAAGCTGCTTCTGCAGTGTTGTAACCTAGGAAGATAACCTCATTAATGCGCTAGCTTACATGAACTCTAGAGCAACAAGGAGTGGTTACACGAAAGAGTTATCTTGGCGCCTAAGGATCGGTGGGAAACATCAATAACAATATTATTGCCCAAGTACCTGATGAGGTGACCACCTACACGTCAATCGATAGAGTGACGACAAGAGATGACCCAACTTCATATCCTGTTTCAAAACTCATTAGAGCTGGCGGGGGTAACGTCCCAGTGGGACCTGTCTTGTTGATGCGTAACCTGGATGCATCAGGGACCAGATTACGCATCACGGACCTGAGATGGCATACGGTGCAGGCCTCCATCATCACCGGCGGAGCCAATGGAGAGACAGTCTTAATACCACAAATTCCTATTATCCCAACAAACTTGCCATTCCAGTCTAATCGCTTGCAGTTCCCATTGAAAGTGGCCTTCGCGATCGCTATAAGTAAATCGAACACTTAAAGTGGAAAGTATTCATCTGGGCACAGATTTCATTTCCATGTATTCGTGAAAACACGCTTGAAATTATGAAATATGCTTAATGTAAAAATGTATAAGTACAGTATCCAAACTAAGAAAAATGATCCAGGAAAGTTTATGTAAGCTGGACGCAGCTGCTTCGCGAGTCTACAACTCAAACCTCTGTGGGGAAATGCCTCTTACAGCTCTCTATAGACAACTACCATTCGCCTACCGTCATTTGCGCTTCGCAGTTCAAATCTGTCAAAAGAGCAGCCAGGTGTCAGGGATTTCCTCAAGATGACTCGACTATACGAGTGTCTTAGTCGTAAGGATTAAATGTATTAAAACTTCAAGCATCATTTGGCACCGAGCGGGTTAGCGCACCTTGTTAGCACAGTGGACTCGAATTCTGGAGGACGACGATGCAAACCCGCGTCCGGCCATCCAGATTTAGGTTTTTATGATTTCCTTAAATCGCTTAAGCCAAATGTCGAATTTTTTCCTTCGAAAGGGCACGGCCGCTTTCCTTCTCCATCCTTCCCCAATCCGAGCTTGTGCTCCGTCTCTAATGACCTCGTCGTCGATGGAACTTTGAACACCGATCTCCTCCTCCGCATGATGTGGCATTTTTTCACGCATCTACTTGTTTATGACGTCATACCTCCCGAACTATGATAGGCAGGTGGTTCTTACACCCTCAGCGATTGTTGCCGGATAGTAAGTGATACGTACACCAAGTTTGGTTGAAATTGGTCCATTGGTTTAGGAGGAGATGTGGAACATACACACACACACACACACACACACACACACACACACACACACATGCGCGCGCACGCAAATAACACACTCACATGCATACATACATACATTTTTTAATCTTTTTCTCGCTTACTGCCCCACAAAGCAGTAAAAGGAAAACAGTTAATCGCTTTGTAAATGTTCGTTGCTCATGCGGCTACACTTCAGCCCGAGCGGTTCTAGACGCTACAGTCTGGAACCGCGGGGCCGCTACGGTCGCAGGTTCGAATCCTGCCTCGGGCATGGATGTGTGTGATGTCGTTAGGTTAGTTAGGTTAGGTTTAAGTAGTTCTTAGTTCTAGGGGACTGATGACCTCAGAAGTTAAGTCCCATAGTGCTCAGAGCCATTTTTTTTTTTTTTTTTTTTTTTTTTTTACACTTCAGCACCTACTCATTCGTAATCAGATGTTTGAAGCTGTTGCATACATGGGAGTCCCATTCTTTAAAGAATGAGGGATCGGGGGCAGGTTATTGATAAAGTACTCCTTCATCCTTTTCTTCGCCTTGCTCCCTCGCCGTTAAATTGTTGGACTTGACAGTATTAGTGGTAGAGAGTGTCCGGCCACCCTGTTTGTCGCCATCCCTTTCCCCCCCTCACCCGCGACGGACTTCGTGTGCCCCAGCTGTGTGCGTCTAGCGTTACACCATGTGCAAACATTTTCTAAATGTACTGAGAATGTCGTAACTGAGTTGGGACGTGGGAGTGAGCCCGATATTCACCTAGTTGGGTGTGGGAAATCGCCTAAAAACCACATGAAGCCTGACCGACAGAACGGCTCCCCATAATTCATCCGCTGGGCGCATCTTCCAGAAATCCCGAAGCGACTTGTTTTTACTTTTTATTGTTGTAAAAGCAAATTTCAAATGAAAAATTGATGCAGACACATACTGTAGTGTTCAACTTAAATGTCCTCATAAGCAACTATGAGAAAAATTTTCTGCCACAAACAAGTTTCATCGTTGTTGTTACTAAGCAGTTGATGAATTATTGTACATGAAATAGGTTCTCTTCCTTCCTTATTTGTTTGTCAAATTCTTAACGAAACATCAGTTCAATTCTTAAGCTTAAAATCCATATCCAGACGCATTATGAAAATGGAAGTACGTATATACACTGCTGGACATTAAAATTGCTACACCAAGGAGAAATGCAGATGATAAACGGGTATTCATTGGACAAATATATTATACTGGAACTGACACGTTATTACATTTTCACGCAATTTGGGTGCATAGATCCTGAGAAATCAGTACACAGAACAACCACCTCTGGCCGCAATAACGGCCTTGATGCACCTGGGCACTGAGTCAGAGCTTGGATGGAGTGTACAGGTCCAGCTGCCCATGCAGCTTCAACACGATACCACAGTTCATCACAGTTGCTCGGCCTCCATCGACCAGACGTTTTCAGTTGGTGATAGATCTGGAGAATGTGCTGGCCAGGGCAGCAGTCGAAGGTTTTCTGTATCCAGAAAGGCCCGTACAGGACCTGCAACATGCGGACGTGCATTATCCTGCTGAAATGTAGGGTTTCGCAGGGATCGAATGAAGGGTAGAGCCACGGGTCGTAACACATCTGAAATGTAACGTCCACTGTTCAAAGTGCCGTCAATGCGAACAAGAGGTGACCGAGACGTGTAACCAATGGCACACCATACCATCACGCCGGGTGAAACGCCAGTATGGCGATGACGAATACACTCCTCCAATGTGCGTTCACTGCGATGTTGCCAAACACGGATGTGACCATCTTGATGCTGTAAACAGAACCTGGATTCATCCGAAAAAATGGCGTTTTGCCATTCGTGCACCCAGGTTCGTCGTTGAGTACACCATCGCAGGCACTCCTGTCTGAGATGCAGCGTCAAGGGTAACCGCAGCAATGGTCTCCGAGCTGATGGTCCATGCTGCTGCAAACGTCGTCGTACTGTTCGTGCAGATGGTTGTTGTCTTGCAAACGACCCCATGTGTTGACAGGGATTGAGTCGTGGCTGCACGGTCCGTTATAGCCATGCGGATAAGATGCTTCTCATCTCGACTGCTAGTGATGCGAGGCCGTTGGGATCCAGCACGGCTTTCCGTATTACCCTCCTGAACCCACCGATTCCATATTCTGCTAACAGTCATTGGATCTCGACCAACGCGAGCATCAATGTTGCGATACGATAAACCGCAATCGCAATAGGATACAATCCGACCTTTATCAAAGTCGGAAACGTGATGGTACGCATTTCTCCTCCTTACACGATGCATCACAACAACGTTTCACCAGGCAACGCTGGTCAACCGCTGTTTGTGTATGAGAAACCGGTTGGTAACATTCCTCGTGTCAGCACGTTGTAGGTGTCGCCACGGGCCCCCACCTTGTGTGAATACTCTGAAAAGCTAACCATTTGCTTATCACAGCATCTTCTTCCTGTCGATTAAATTTCGCGTCTGTAGCACATCTTCGTGGTGTAGCAATTTTAATGGCCAGCAGCGTATGTATGTGTGCGTGATCCACATCTCCTCCTGAACCAGACGGTACACTTATGAGTTACTGTCTGGAAAGAATGACTGTGATTGAAGAACCACCCATCTACCAAAGGGGTGGGAGTGAAAAAAAAGTGCAGTCCACGACGCGCAAATACCCTCATTTTGTCGTCAAGTATTTGCTAATAAGAGCGCTTAGATACTTGCAACAAATTTTAAGCAGTATTCCAAAACTTAACGAAATTTCTTCTCGCTGACAAATTCGACAAAGTGATGAAAAGAGCCGTCCTCTGTGGCCGATCGGTTCTAGGTTCTTCAGTCCGGAACCGCGCTGCTGCTACGGTTGCAGGTTCGAATCCGGCCTCGGGCATGAATGTGTGTGATGTCCTTAAGTTAGTTAGGTTTAGTCTACGGGACTGATGACCTCAGATGTTAAGTCCCATAGTGCTTAGAGCTTAGAGCCATTTTGATGAAAAGATAAAAGCTTATTGTTTACAGTTTAGCTGTTCATGCAGTGAAACTGCAGCTTGAAGCATGACGTTTTCATTTCTCGTTTATTGTTCATATTTTCGCTGGTCATGCAGTAAAACTGCTCCATGAAACACCAAGTTTTTTTTTTCTTAGTTCTTTACTACTAACTATATTCGCGCCACATTTTGCAGATTGTATTCATACATACCACTGAATGTGCCAGCAAAATTGTATCATTGTGCGCCACACAGTTCAAGGAGATACGACATCACAGGCACTGAGATGCGTAAAAAATTTCCGCATCGTGCATGACGCTTAAATTATTACGTCTTTGCTGACAGCTCTATTCGCAACACATTTCACAGACTGCATTCACATATGTCCCTGAACGTACCTACAAAAATACAGTATGTCATTGTATGACGCATAGTTCGGGAATATGACGCCAAATACTAAGATGCGTGAAAATTAGATTAGATTAGATTTACTTTCATTCCAATTGATCCGTAGTGAGGAGGTACTCGAGGATGTAGAACATGTCATAAAAACAACAATACATGGCAAATATTTACAACTCAAACAAATAAGCTAATGTACCATTCCACAGGTCCCAAGTGGAATGATCGTCATTTTTTAATGAACACTGTATGAAAGGATCATTTTACAAATACTAATGCACTGAATTTAAAAAAAAAGTTTTTTTATTTATTTATAAGGTAATAAACGTGTAGTACAACTACTATAATACTTATTTACAATGAAGATATTACTGCACTGAAATGGTGCAGAAGTTAGATTGTACTTACACACACAAACACACACACTTATTTACAATGAACACATTACTGAACTGAAATTGTGCAGAAGATATATATATATATATATATATATATATATATATATATATCAGTTGGTTCTACTGAGAAATTCATCTATAGAGTAAAAGGAGTTGGCCACCAATAAATCCTTTAGGCTTCTCTTAAACTGAATTCCATTGGTTGTTAAGCTTTTTGCCGCTGCTGGCAAGTTATTGAAAATGTGTGTTCCTGAATAATGCACACCTTTTTGTACAAGACTAAGTGACTTTAAATCCTTGTGAAGATTATTCTAATTTCTAGTATTGATTCCCTGAATCGAGCTGTTGGTTTGAAAAAGTGATATATTTTTAATGACAAATTTCATTAAAGAATGAATGTATTGGGATGCAGTATTTAGTGTCCCTAGTTCCCTAAACAGGCTTCTGCAGGATGTTCTTGAGTTCACACCTCATATAACTCTTACTGCATGTTTTTGTGCATCATGTGGCATCATGTACGACGTTTTAGTATATTACTTTTTACTCCTAACTCTATTCGCAGCACATTTTGCTGTGGTATTCGCATGCTGTTGAATGTAGCTAGGTAAGTATATCATTTTAAAATATATAGTTCAAGCGATATGACGTCGTTAACACTGAGATGTGTGAAAAACTGTTGCATCATGCATGACGTTTTAATTTTACTACTAACACTACTAACACTATTAACAAAAAATTTCGCCGATAGTACCCACATATACCACAGGATGTACCTACAAAATTATACCAAGTACAACACACATTTCAGAAGATATGACGTCACAAACACTGAGATGCGCGAAAGTGAAGCTGCAGGGCGAAATTCGCTAGATATAGGGGAAATGGAAGTATGTGTACAGATACGAGTGAAATGTTTTAAACACATCTGAAACATATTTGATATGTTTAAAGCCACGGGTAAAGAGCCCATCCTAAAACCCTGGAACGACTTCAAACAAATTTGGTACACATAAAAGTTACGGTCCGGAAATAAACACTGTGAGGGTAAGAACCACTAGCTTCCTATTGATATGGTGATAACGTGGAGAGAGAAGGGAGGAGGAGAAGATGGACGGAGAGAGAGGACGGAGAAGGAGATGAGCACAGATAAGAGGAGCAGGAGATGGACAGAGAAAGGAAAGAAGAAGAGATGGACAGAGACAGGGGGAGAAAGAGGCAGGAAGAGGGGAAGGAAGAGATGAACAGAGAGAGGAGAAATGAGAGATAGGCAGAAAGAGGAGGAGGAAGAGATGAACAAGAGAAAGGAGAGGAAGGAAAGAGATGGACAGAGAGGGCGGATGATGAAATGGACAGAGAGAGGGAGGAGAGAGTGGCCGGTGTTGGATGAAGATGGGGGTGAAAGAGGAGATGGACAGGGAGAGGAGAAGGAGGAGATGGACTAATACAAACATCAAAAAAAAGTTTTTCATCACCTCGGTTCCGAGAGTTCCGGAACCTGTACAGAAAATTGGAGATCAATATAAACATCATTTCCGTCCTTTTTATTACTCATTAAAACCATACACTGCATGTTTTACCACCATGCAGCGAGACCTTCAGAGGTGGTGGTCCAGATTGCTGTACACACCGGTCCCTCTAATACCCAGAAGCACGTCCTCTTACACTGATGCATGCCTGTATTCGTTGTGGCATACTATCCACAAGTTCATCAAGGCACTGTTGGTCCAGATTGTCCCACTCCTAAACAGCGATTCGGCGTAGATCCCTGAGACTGGTTGGAGGGTCACGTCGTCCATAAATAGCCCTTTTCAATCTATCCCAGGCATGTTCGATAGTGTTCATGTCTGGAGAACATGCCGGCCACTCTAGTCGAGCGATGTCGTTATCCTGAAGGAAGTCATAAACAAAATGTGCATTATGGGGGCGCGAATTGTCGTCCACGAAGACGAATGCCTCGCCAATATGCTGCCGATATGATTGCACTATCGGTCGGAGGACGGCATTCACCTATCGTACAGCCGTTACGGCGCTTTCCATGACCACCAGCGCCGTACGTAGGACCCATATAATGCCACCCCAAAACAGCAGGGTACATTCACCTTGCTGCACTCGCTGGACAGTGTGTCTAAGGCGTTCAGCCTGACCGGGTTGCCTCTAAACACGTCTCCGACGATTGTCTGGTTGAAGGCGAATGCAACACGTGATGCCAGGCCTGAGTGGTCCATTCGGCATGTTGTTTGTCCTATCTGTACCGCGCTCATGCTGACGTGGTTGCAAAGATTGACCTGGCCATGGACGTTCGGAGTGAAGTTGCGCATCATGCAGCCTATTGCTCACAGTTTGACTCGTAACACGACGTCCTTGGCTGCACGACAAGCATTATTCGACATGGTGGCGTTGCTGTCAGGGTTCCTCCGAGCCATAATCCGTAGGTAGCGGTCATCCATTGTAGTAGTAGCCCTGGGCCGGCCTGAGCGAGTCATGTCATCGACAGTTCCTGTCAGTCTGTACCTCCTGCATGTACGAACAACGTCGCTTTGGTTCACTCCGAGATGCCTCGACACTTCCCTTCTTGAGAGCCCTTCCTGGCACCAAAGTAACAATGCGGACACGATCGAACCGCGATATTGATCGTCAAGGCATGGTTGAACTACTGACAAGACGAGCTGTGTACCTCCTGCCTGGTGAAATGACTGGAACTCATCGGCTGTCGGACCTCCTCCGTCAAATAGACGCTGCTCATGCATGGTTAGTACATCTTTGGGCGGGTTTAGTGACATGTCTGAACAGTCAAAGGGACTGTGTCTGTTGTATAATATCCACAGTCAATGTCTACGTTCAGGAGTTCTGGGAACTGGGGTGATGAAAAACGTTTTTTGATGTATGAAGTCTTCGCGGGTTGTCAGCCGAGTAGCATCGTCGTTTCATAGCAACGTTTCGATGGAATGCGTCTCCATCATCTTCAGGCGAAGGCGATGAGTGTAGGAGATTGGAATAAATAGACAGCAGGGCAACGCCGGAAGCTCAGCTAGTTTGGAAATAAACGAAGGTGCGTAAGACAAAACCACACAGTAAGAAAGATAGGGCAAAAAATGATCAATTATCGATTGAGCTGAATTTTTCTATTGTCATTAAATAATTACAGTATAATTAAAACACTATGTTCCGCGATTCAGTTAATTATGACTAGGGAAATATATCTCTCTTGAATTAAAATTTGAATAAAAGTTTTTTGCGTTTTGTCTCAGTGTTACAGTATGCTTGTATATAAATGTATTCTCACTGTTTCCTTGTGGCTTATTGTTACAAAAAAAATAGTTCAAATGTGTGTGATTTGTTAAGGGTCCAAACTGCTGAGGTCATCGGTCCTTAGGGCTAGCCGGCCAGGGTGGCCGAGCGGTTCTAGGTGCTACAGTCTGGAACCGCTCGACCGCTATGCTCGGAGGTTCCAATCCTGCCTCGGGCATGGATGTGTGTGCTGTCCTTAGGTTAGTTAGGTTTAAGTAGTTCTAAGTTCTAAGGGACTGATGACCTTAGAAGTTAAGTCCCATAGTGCTCAGAGCCTTTTGAACCAATCCTTAAGCCTACACACTACTTAACCTAACTTAAAGTTACGTTAAGGACGACACACACACCCATGCCCAAGGGAGGACTCGAAGCTCCGACGGGGGCAGCCGCCAGGACCGTAGCAAGACGCCTAAGACCACGCGGCTACCCCGCGCAACCTGAATGTTACAGTTCCTAAACATATCGAGATAACACGGAAACGAACTTTTGCAATACTAAGTATAACTATGCCTTACCTCTGCAACGATCCTATGTCTGAAATCCGTTCTGGTTTGTCCACACTCATTACATAGTGGGCAAATTGACCAGTTAACCAGATAATCGTACTGTGTGTTTGGATCGGAAATCGCTTTACATCTGGCTGTGGCATCCGTTCCATAAGATGGGGGTTGGGTTGGGTTGTTTGGGGAAGGAGACCAGACAGCGAGGTCAGCGGTCTCATCGGATTAGGGAAGGAAGTCGCCTGTGCCCTTTCAAAGGAACCATCCCAGCATTTGCCTGAAGCGCTTTAGGGAAATTACGGAAAACCTAAATCAAGGGCGTCGGACGCGGGATTGAACCGTCGACCTCCCGAATGCGAGTCCAGTGTGCTAGCCACTGCGCCACCTCGCTCTGTGTTCCATAAGAAACAGGTTGTTCTACCCAAACAGGGTTACAGGTAAAGTAGTGATGTGAGTAAAAGTATCAATTGAAAAGTATCGAAATAAACGGTCTGAGTATCAACTTGAAAGTTCTCGATACCAACTAGTATGGATACGGTTTGTGTGTCCCTGCTGATACGTCTTCTCTTTCAGTGGTAACTTCAGAGGTTTTGGGAGCCACTGCTCTGTATCGTGTTGCAGTGCGCTGCTCGCGCTTGCGTCGCGCTTTGAGTGAAAGGTGTGGCAGGGTGGGCGAGGGGAGCGGCGCAGGTCCGCGTCGCGACACCGCGGGACGCCGGGAGCCCCGGAGCCGGCCAATCAGGAGCGGCGTCGCCGCGGTCCAGCCTCGCCGCGCTCTTGGCAGCCGGCACCAGTGCGGGCAGCGCCACACAGCCGCACAGCCGCCGGCATGTCGCCCGTGCACGACTGGACTCGCTCCGACCTCTCCGCCAAGACGGTGAGTCCGCCTCCGCTGGGCCAGCCGCCAGATTTCGTCCCCTCGCTCGTCAGCGCAGCCAGTACTTAGCGGGGGAAACACATGCACCGATTCTGTTCGCCTTTAGCATGACTGTGGTACATATACGTCTACATTCATACTCTGCAAACCATTGTGAAGTGCTTGGCGGAGGGTACTTCCCACTGAACAGATATTAGAGCTTCTTCCCCTCTCACGTACGTATGGAACACCGGAAGATTCACTGTATAATTGCCTCTAATTTATCCTCGCAGTTCCTAAGGGAACTATACGTAAGGCATAAGCTCATCCATTACGGATGTTTAAAGGGGGTAGACGTCAAACGGGACGACTTGGAGCTGGACAGACACCACAGGAATTTTTATTTTCCACTGTCTATACTTTTAAAAATAAATTCATAAAACTTTGTCAGAATGACCAGAAAGGATTCAGTATTTACACTTATAGTGGTGGAAGTTCAAAAATATAAGAAAATAATTTTTTTTTTTACTTTTGTATTTCCCTTTTTTTCACTTACCATTGGCTGCATTTGTTGCTATAGGTACACTTTTCTTCATAAGTAAGAGAGATTATTCGATGAATTTCGCACAGCATACAAACCATACGTACAGGTGTATGAAACTCTAGAATTTTCCAAATCTATTAAAAACTGTGGTAAAAATTGAGATAATTAACTATAAAATTTGAGTTTTTTCTAAAGATGAAGTTTAAAATGTAACAGCACATTCATTTTTTCATAAATTAAATAATTTCTAGAGTTTTATAAACCTGTAAGTATGGATTGTATGCTGTACAAAATTCATCGAAGAATCTCTCTTACTTATGAAGAAACATGTACCTATAGCAACAAACGCATCCAATAGAACTGAAAAAATGATGAACTTTCACATGTAAAAAAACATTATTTTGTTATTTTTTCGAACTTTCGCTGCTATGATTGTGAATCCTTAATCCTTCCTGGTCATGCTGACAAAGTTTTATGAATTTATTCGTAAAAGTATAGACAGTGGAAATTAAATTGTCCTGTTGTGTCTCTCCTGCTCCAAGACGGCCCGTTTGACGTCCTGCCCCCCTTAAGAACCAGTGACTGCAACAAGGCACTTTTTTGTGTACAGGTTACACCATTTGAAAATGAGCCTTAAAAGATTCGAAAACCGGTTCTTGGCATAAATAACTATTTCAAGAAAGTGACTTGCAGTTTTCTGTATTTACATTATATACGTAAGAAATTGTATAGCCCTATAGTCAATAAATAAAGCCAGTTATTAAAATCGTGTGAGTAAAGTTCCTCGGGATAATTTACGGCTATCTTCGGCTGCATACCAGTTCCTTTTTTCTTGCATCTCTGATACACTCTAGCACGAGTTAAACAAACCTGTAGCCATTCGTGCAGCCCTTCGTCTGTATACGTTCAGTATCCCCTGTTGAGGCGAGATCGGACTCCCCGTGTCCATTACGTGGCGCAGTGATACCCCTCTCACTGAGATGGCAATCACTGGACTAACGGCTAAAATCCTGTTATCCGTTTGTTCCTGAACTAATGTTTCCCTAATGTCTTCCTGGCCTATGTAACGTACTTTGCAACTTTCCATCATCGGGTGTGGACTAAAACCGACAGGTAGTTGGTGATGTCACAGTGACGACTTCCACGTTCCACTACAGCGGAATGCGTGAAAGGAAGAACCTGCTGTGTCAGATTTTTGCCTCGTGGACAGCAACGTGACCAATAAGACGCAGCATCGGTTTTACGTCAGAAACACTACTTAGGAGACATATTGTGTTAAGTTAGAAGGAGCTGAACACCATTGTTTTGTGATACTGTAGCGTACAAAGTATCAATGAAAGCTGTTTCAAAACACCAGCACATTGAGATTGTCTCGAAAACGCTTCGTTTTGGATAAAACTAGTACTTGTTAGATCACAGTCTAACATATACAGTCGGGGGACTCACTGCTGTGAAAGTTGTTAGCGTTTGACAGTTGGAACGAGACTAGCGCTCACAGCGGCGAGAAAGTCAGATATAAGGTGAATGTTTGCTCTCATTTTTCAACTTAATTAATGAAATAGTTACTGTACCCGTATTTTTGCATTCCAGCCATTAGTAAATTATCGGGAGATGTGAACGACTGTGAAATAAATGTAAAATCAGCCGAATCTCACTGATGCAACGACATAAGCTACAAATTACTGATGAAGAAATTCTTTCGAATTGCTGCTTACTCCGATGGAAGCAAAAGAATATAGACATATATTTCTGTTGTTGCCTGTTCTTATTATGGTAGGTACAGTCCTTGTACGTAACAATTTTATATCTAGCCTAATGATTCGCACCTCCTACGATTCCCTCGACTTTCTAGTACACGAGTACTTTTGTAAATGTAATTACTTCTCCTTCGAAAGCGAATGTTTTGGAGATTCTTGCCATTTGTGGCTCAGATGTAGCAATAATTGTGGAATTGCTTTCTTTTGCGTTGGGAAACAGTTTTGTTGCTTTTGACGTTTTATTGCCCCCTTCAGCTAAATAACTGGGGTGGGTTGATTTGGTACGTTAAATAACAAGTTTCCTACATTTCACATTCATTGATTTGACTAGAAGTGTAGGGAAGGAAACGTCACATTGGTGAGTAAATAGAAGAAGTCTTTCTACGAAAGGTTAGGTGTTCTGCTGTTTACTAGCCGTTTATTGGTTCTTAAAAGAAAACGACTTCTTCAGCAAATACCTGTAAGTTACAAGAGAATCGTACTTAAACTGTCCTGTGACGGTGACGTACCTCCAGAGATCATTAGCAAACTAAGGAAAAACAGATGCTGTGAAATTTTTTAGTTATTACCGATTTTATGGTACTACATACGCTTCCCATTGTGAAAACTGTGCTACAGATCAATATAAACGATACTATTCGCACTCATCCGATATCGTATTCAGGAGTGTAGCTTCCTGTCCGCTTGGAACGCTGCTGTCGTAGTGTACAACACAAATGAGCAGGAGTGTCGTGACCGTAAGTGCTAGACAGTGTTTAAATGTCAGATAAAGACATATGTGGCTACATACTTAAGACATTTGTAAAAACTGTATACCATGTAACTTAGACGCTGCAGTCGTGTTCAAGCTCTAGCCTGGTAGACAGTGTTGTAAACTGTCAAGCAAAAGGTTTGGGGATTCCCGTCGGTCTATCAGCAATTTTTTTTCTTGTAATGTTTTCTAAATGATTCTGTGACTTTACCAATTTTACAGAAGTATGCTCAACAATATTCGATATTATTTATTATACAGAATGTATACGCTGCAATTCTTCTAGGAGAGGCTAACGATTGAAATGTTCCCCCAATGGCCGGAATTCATACAGTAACGGCCAGTCTGTGTCAGAAAGTAAACGCAAGTTACACACTAGTTTTTGCTATTGTGAAACTTTCAGTGAAAGATATATGCCTTATGGACTGTCTCATCTTTGTGTCTTGTCGGTAAATATCTTTTTCAATGCCGGTGAGTAGCTTCGAAAAAGTCTCCCATGCAAATGTCGATCTTGAAACCTATGTGATGTAGAACATTACTTCAGAGTGATAATAGTCAAATCGTCAATGTGGATTACTATGCATGTGCAAACCGACGTTAGACACTGTACTTTAATTGTACTCAATTGAAAACCGAAAATGTAATGCATCTTCAGTTGAGTTAATGTTGTGTACACGGTTCCGCGTAGTCAGCGCGTACACAACTTTCCCACTAGAGCGCGCCCCGAAAAGCACAACAGCTCGTCCGTCTCCGCACTACGAGATGGCGCTGTCATAGAGACGGACCAAATTCTCCTTCCGCCGATCCGCGTATTAATATGTAATGCAGCCAATGAGATTGCTGCTAACGTAGAACGTTTTCTCCTCGCGGATCACACTCGCGCAGTGATACCTGAACGCGCGAGGTATTATAACGAGTGTACAGACCTCCGATTTGTCAGTCTGCATTAGTCTGCATTTGTCTGTAATCAAGTTTCAGTCTGCCTGCGCCTAATAAGATTATCCTATTCCTGTACATAGCCATGAAGATAAATGTATAGACACTTTGTCAAGTATCAGAGATATGTGAGAATAAGATTAACGCACCAAGACCAAAGGAACTTCAGAGTGTCAATTGTAAAAAGCATCCAGAACCAAGTTAAGTAATTTTATGCTTGTTATTATTTTAATAAATGTGTGTGAAAATTAATCAAGTTCTGTTTAAAGTTGGTCACCGTCAATCTGCTACTCTAAGCGTGCAAGTAGCATTTCTATCGTCTGACCTAACGGCAGAAGATAAACACGCCAGACATATTGCTGACACTCGCCTACTTCGTTAGAGCGACAAGTCAAATAATCTGATGGTGTGTGTACCGAAGGTCTTACAGAACGCACACCACAGTTAATGAATAACTTCTATCAGTATGTACCCCAGATCGTTCTGCAGCAATTCGCTGTTCAAGCTATCGACGAATCTAGAAACATCTTCGTGATTTTCTCCGTCCTTCTTCGCGGATCGCGAAGATAGTCAACACATCTGTTTTATGCGCGTCCGTTCGTGTAAACAAACTTTGTGATTCGTGCAGCAGATGCAGCAACCGCCGCAGGACAGCGCTGCGAACGAGGAGCGTGTTCCGTGTGATGTGTCACGTGGTTTCGGAGCGTACAGTAAGCACGACGGACACTACGTCTGGTGTGCTTCGCGATGAGAAACATTACCAATGGGTCCCACACACTCGAGCAGTATTCTGGGATGGGTCGCACGAGTGATTTACAAGCAATCTGCTTTGGAGACTGACGGTATTCCCCTAGTCTTTTACCAATGAACTGTTGTATGCCACCTGATTTACTAACGCCTGACTATGTGATCGTTCCCTTTCATATTCTGGCTGGTGGCTGTGGCCCCTTTCATATCCCTACGAAGTTTCACAGTACAATATTTGTTACGAGTTGATCGATTGCAACTGTGATTCGTTGATACTGCAGTCAAAGCGTTCTATACTTTTCGGTTTCGCGAAGTGCACAATTTTACATTTCTCAAAATTTAAAGCAGTCTTTACATGACCTTTGCATGTTATCGGTATCTGACTGAATATTTATGCAGACAGTAATCCATTACAGATAACTGCATTATCTGCGAAACATTTGAGGCTACTTTTACTATTATCTGCAAAGTTGTTAGTATACAACAAGAACAACAATGGTTCCAAAACACTTGCTCAAGTTACTTCTACGTCAGTCGATGATCCTCCATCCACGAAAGAATGCTGCCATCTCCCTACGAAAAAATCCTTAAGACTGCACAAAATCCTCTTGATACCCCACACTACAGTAAGCGGTGATGTGGTACCGAGTCAAATACTTTTCGGAAATCGAGAAATATTGCTTCTGACTGCCTTGATCCACGGCTTCAGGATGTCATGTGAGAACTGCACGAATTGGCTTTCCCATAGTAGTGTACAACACAAATGAGCAGGAGTGTCGTGACCGCAAGTGCTAGCACAACAGCGCTAGCCGGTTGCATAGAAGGGGTAATTCTGTTCGAGATAGATTACATTTGTGAAGTAAGATTCTACAGCAAATGGATGATAAATATATTGGACAGTAGTTTTGTGGATCACTTCGTCTATCCTTCTTGTAGACGGTTGTGATGTGTGCTTTCTTCCAGCTACATGACACAATTTCTTTTCCCAATTATCTATTGTAGTTTATAGTTGAAAGAGGTACTAAATCAGCCTTAAACTCGGTTGCTCACGTGAAAAGGGTTTTGGCTTTGACATTCTTTAACTGATTAGAAAGGAAGTCAACTCAGAGAAACCGCACATAAACAACACAACAGTTACGTTAGTGATGGTTTCTGTCGTGGGCAGAGCGATATGACACAGTGAGTGACAATGAGTCATATGGCGAGCACGTAAATAACATTCCAACAGTAGCTTCATCTACAGTATATATATAAAAGTTCGTGTAGCCACCGTGGTGGCCTGTTGTAATCTGTTCAGGCTGCTGGAAACCATGGTACTGCGTGTCACGTCTTAACTGTGTGTAGTGAGCCTTTACTTCCCTTTATGCTTGAAAATGGGAGAATGTAGAAATTACAATTGCAAGTAGACTGAATATATTAAAAAATAACATAATGGCTATGGATCCAGTCTCATCAAAATTTTGAAGAATCGTAGGTTAAATCACCCTATTTGTTCCAGAAGTCTGGAAATAATTCTGGGCCTCTTGAGCACCCAATGTGCCAGACGGCTCGACCACTACTCAAGACTGTTTTCGGGCATATAGTACTACGCAATAGGCTTTAATTGATGAAGGAAACAATGCAATTTTAACTTTGATTGCCCCTACAAAAACTTGTACCAACCGTCTGCCTACTTACCGTTCATCGTTGTTGCTGTCTGTCCTGCCACATTTCGTGACTGTCGACAGTCGGACTGTAAGCCGCTGATCTGTATACGGGTAGTTGTTCATTGATACTACTGGAAATGGGAAGAACACAATGGAAATCTTGGACACACGTGAAATAACACCAACGCGCATCATATTATCATTTACAATTTGATATGAACTAGCTCCCCACGACTCTTCGGGGAACATGCGCTTAACCAGATAACCTAGAAATGACTCTCACTGTCGACTCCCGCATATCAGATTTGTACTGTATCAGCATTTGATGCCGAATAATATC
Organism: Schistocerca serialis cubense; assembly: GCF_023864345.2. Classification (NCBI taxonomy): domain Eukaryota; kingdom Metazoa; phylum Arthropoda; class Insecta; order Orthoptera; family Acrididae; genus Schistocerca; species Schistocerca serialis. The sequence continues at coordinate 416,643,055 of NC_064646.1, read as the reverse complement.
TGGTGTACTTGCGGTTGAGTCTAACGGACAGCTATCACACTGCTGTCTTCCTTGCGTATATCTGAGGCTTAATTTTACTTCAGTAACTGTTGGCATAAGACTGTACTTGATCTTCAGTAAGCTTACCAACCACTAGCTATTCAAATGGCATATTGATTAAACAAAGAACACGCGTTTCGTCTGAAGCAGTGTTGTTTATGTCACATTTGTCGGCCCCCTATGTTAAATTCTGTGGACAATACACATGTCTAAACCCAGGCTCAGGATACACCCCACAAACAGATATATTTCACCTGAGCTGCAAAGCGAAAAACTGTTACTGCTTGAAAGAATCCTAGGTATTATTAAATTCCGCAGCGGAAGGTCATAACGATTAATCATAATATCATATGCATACGGAACCAGTTTGTCCTCGTGCTGACATTGAAGTGCGACCTTAAAATGCTCCAGACATTCCGGGCGACACGTACTTAACTGTAACAAACACTACGACGTAATTTCCATTCACACTTAGAGCGAGCGATTTCCAGTTCCGGAACCAGTTTACATAACCCTGTCCGGTGTCCGCAATCTCAGGGATTTACGCTGGCTGTCCCTGGTTGAAGCCAACGAACGTCCTCCTCAATTGGCGTCAGATTACAGCGCCTACATCTACATCTACATTTGCACTTCACTAGCCATCTTACGATGTTTGGCGGAGGGTACTTCAATCTTTTTCCCCGTACCCTGTCCCATTCACGAATCATCCACGGGAAGGACAACAATCGCTAAGCCTCCATTATGAACTGTAGTTTCTGTCGTTATATCTTAGTGGTCACTACGCGAGACGTATGTGGCTGAAGGTAACACATTGCTCGACTCTTAGAACATCAACTCTCCACTTCAAGGAGATTACGATGTATTTATTTCATTTACTGATATTTCGAAGAAGGGGGTAATGACGAGCTCGATTAAGAACATCGGTTTTTAGCAGATTACTGAAAGCCTTACTTATCTAATACACTTTCGAATACACTCAGTTTAGCAATACATTAATACCCCGGACTAGGTAGGCCGAACGATACCGCAATAAGGCAAATTCGCGTAAGTCGGGGTCCAATTTTGCGTATAAATAGGCCTACATACAAATTATGTTCAACTGGGACCAGAGACTAAAGAAAACGATGTAATTGCGAGAAAAACGTTTATTAAAATGTTCAACAGTAAAACAAATCATATTACAGTACAGTATTATTCACTGTAACAATATAAACCGAAGTTATTGTGACGTAGACGGCTTTCTAAAATTTAACAATGTAGTTTGACGAGTCATTCTTAATTCTCACACAAAATATCCTCTTAGCGCATTAATAAAATTGTTATGTCCCGTTTTATGGTGGAAGTAAGTATCTTGTTGAATCCTACTTTTTCTAAAATTTGTAAATCTTTTTTAACTAAACTGAGGCCTTCTGTCAAGTCTGTAACCTTTATGTGATCTTCTGACTGAACTTGGTCTAAAGAATCAGTTTGTTCAATGTTTTGTTCTTGTTTACGCATTTCTACACTCATGCTGATACATGGTGAAACAATGCTCTGGTGAGCGGTTTGCTGGTTTAAATCACCTCGGGGTATGACCATGCGGTGCATTTGACCTGCGGTCGTCTCACGGTGGCACTGGCAGTAGTCCACATAAGCAGAGGTGTGTTGGTGCATGTCAGAGTACGGTGCAGCGAGTAAGTGTGCAGACGTTTTCACACGTGCTAATGGTGACTTTGTGTTGAAAATACCTCAAAGAACACATATTGATGACGTTATGAAGGGTAGAATACCAGTGTGACTGGAGGCTGGTCACACACAGCAGGGCCGGCCGAAGTGGCCGTGCGGTTAAAGGCGCTGCACTCTGGAACCGCAAGACCGCTACGGTCGCAGGTTCGAATCCTGCCTCGGGCATGGATGTTTGTGATGTCCTTAGGTTAGTTAGGTTTAACTAGTTCTAGGTTCTAGGGGACTAATGACCTCAGCAGTTGAGTCCCATAGTGCTCAGAGCCATTTGAACCATTTTGAACACACAGTAGGTCGTAGCATGGGCACTCCGTGTGCCACAAAGTGTGATCTCAAAATTATGGCAACGATTCTAGCAGACAGGAAACGTGTCTAGGCGCTACAGTACGGGACGTCCACAGTGTTCAACACCAGAAGAAGACGGCCACAGGGTACTGCAGGTAGCCTTGCTCTGGGCTTTACCGCAGCCACTGGAACAATTGTCTCCAGACACACAGTCTACATACGACTGAACAGACATGGTTTATTCACCTGGAGACCTGAAAGTTGCACTACACTGACCCCTGGTCACAGGAGAGCCCGTAAAGCCTGGTGTCAAGAACACAGTACATCGTCACTGGAACAGTGGTCCCAGGCTATGTTCACGGACGAGTCCAGGTATAGTCTGAACAGTGATTCTCACCGGGTTTTCATCTGGCATGAAGCAGGAACCAGATACCAACCCCTTAATGTCCTTGAAAGGGACCCGTATGGAGGTCGTGGTTTGATCGAGTGGGGTGGGATTATGATTGGTGCACGTACACCCCTACTTGTCTTTGACAGAGGAACTGTAACAGGTCAGGTGTATCGGAACGTAATTTTGCACCAGTATGTCAGCCTTTTCAGGGGTGCAGTGGGTCCCACCTTCCTCCTGATGGATGATAACGCACGGCCCCACAGAGCTGCCATCGTGGAGCAGTACCTTTAAACAGAAGATATCAGGAGAATGGATTGGTCTGCCTGTTCTCTAGACATAAACCCCATCGAGCATGTCTGGGATGCTCTCGGTCAACGTATCGCTGCACATCTTCAAACCCCTACGACACTTTAGGACTTCCAACAGGCACTGGTGCAAGAATGAGAGGCTATACCCCAGCAGCTACTCGACCACCAGATCCAAAGTAAGCCGGCCACTGTGGCCGAGCGGTTCTAGGCGCTTCAGTCTGGAACCGCGCGACCGCTAACAGGTTCCTCAGTTTTGCAGATGGTCGGAAAACACACTTGATGTCATATCTTTCGAGGACTCTTCCGATTCTTGACGACATGGCACCAAAGTGCGACAAGAAGGCCAAGGTGGTGGGTGTCTTCGTATCTTCATTCTGCTCCATAGACTGAACTCGTTTGGGCCTGAATGCATTACGTATCTGTCTCTCAGAATAACCGTTTTGACGGAAGACTCTTCAATTGTTGCATCTCACTCGGCAGGCTTTCAGAGTCAGATACCACACGCGCTCTATGAACTAGCGTACGTAATGCACTACCGCACTGTGCCGGATGATGGCAGCTTGTGGCCTGAAAATATAAATCTGTATGCGCTGGCTTGCGGTATACGCTGTGTCCCAAGGTTCCATTTGATTTCCTTCGTACCAAAACATCAAGAAAAGGTAAAGTGCCAACTTTTTCCACTTCCATAGTGAAGTTAATATTCGGATGGAGTGAATTTAAATGTTGAAGAAACGTAGGTAGAACATCCAGTCCGTGTGGCCACACCACAAACGTATCGTCAACATACCGCAGAAAACAAGAGGGTTTGAGAGTGGCTGACTGTAGTGCTTTGTCTTCAAAGTCCTCCATAAAATAATTGGCCACCACAGGAGAAAGAGGGCTCCCCATGGCGACACCGTCCACTTGTTCAAAATATTGGTCTTGAAATAAGAAGTATGTTGAAGTAAGCACATGTTCAAATAGTGCCACTATGTCCTCCTCAAACTTGTTACTAATGAGCTCTAAAGAGTCCTGCAAGGGGACCCTTGTAAATAAAGAGACAACATCGAAACTTACTAAGAGATCCGATGATTGCAGTCTAAGAGTTTTCAAGCGACCTATGAAATCCTCAGTGTTGCGAATATGATGGTCGCACTTGCCTACGAGAGGTCCCAATAGTGACGTCAGATATTTGGCAGGTGCTCCAGTGTTGCTCACGATGGGGCACAGAGGCACCCCATTCTTATGGATCTTGGGTAGGCCATAGAGTCCAGGAGGAACTGCAGCTTGTTGACGTAAACCATTAGCGACTTGCGCTGGGATCGAGCTCTTTCTGATGAGTTCCAAAGTCTTCCTCTGGATCCTACCCGTCGGATCACTTTTTAATTTATGCAGGATCGTCGAGCAGTTTGTGCATCTTGCTGTTATATTCTGTGCGTGAGAGGAGAACAGTAGCGTTTCCTTTGTCAGCAGGTAAGATGATGATGTCACGGAAAAAACGCTGGACGACGCTGCACTTTCGGTGCTAGAGAAAGGTCTGAATCTTGCTCCTACACCTGGGACCATTCCTATCCGAGATGTGATTAGTGGAATAGAACAGGCTGCTCTGAAACTTCCTACGGAAGCTGCCGAAGAGATTAGGCGTGATTCATGCCGTATCCTGACTCGGGCGCCACCTAAGAAGACCAGCTTTAACATTACCGCAGCTGAACGACCTGCACTATCAGATCTGAGAAGAGACCAAGACATCGTCATCTGAAATCAAGACTTCAATCAGAAGAAGATAAAATGAAGAAAAATAAAGAAGAATTAGGTGTTGCGTTCAGATCCGCATGCACAAGAAGAAAGATCAGAATAAGAAAAATGACAAATCGGTGAAATACTTTAGATATGGAGGTTCAGGTCACCATGTAATCGAGTGTTAAAAAACTGGAATCAAACACAGTGCCCTCCGCGTGGTGAATATCATCTAGGAAACTGCTGGGTAATATAGGAACTGCCTTTCTTACAAAGAGGAACTTGGGAAGATGAAGAAAGCGCCAAAGACAGTTTTTCTTTCTGATGCAAGAAAAGAATACTGATAAGACAGAGAGTGGAAGTAATGAGCACATGTGAAAGGAAAATTATGTCACGTTTGAATAGCTGCAAAAATACTAAAACTAAGCTTGCAAACGGAAATTTCATGTGTTCTTATCTTGTTTGTGAAGCTGGATCATAACAGGTGTTGTTGAAAATACGCCCAAAGTCCGTGAATTGTCAAGAAATTTATTGTCAGTAAATGTCATCTCTGAAAAGGGACGAGTGGGAACTTTTGACAAGGAAAAGGTGAAGATTGTGAAAGATGGAGATGTTATTTTGTAGGGCAACAAATCAGAAAATGGACTGTACATCACTAACGTCGGAAATTACCGTAAAAAAAGAAGTACTAATGACATAAAAGAAGAAAACAGTGGCACAAAAACTAGCACATCTAAAGAAGAAAACACCAGAACTGTGTGATGATGTGACACGCCTTATTGTGAAACATGTATGATGGCAAAGCAAGTACGAAAACCATTCAACACTGTGTCATACAGAGCAATGAGATTCCTTGAAATTGTTCTCTCTAGTGTACGTGATAAGATAATCCCCTAACTTATCTCAATGAAGAACAATTTTTAACGTGTCTTGATGACTATACACATTTCTTCAGGGTATATCTTCTGAACACAAAAGATGAAAATGAAGGCTACATCAATGAATACGCAAGTGAAAGTTAAACTCATTTCAATCTGAAGGCCGAAAAAAATAAGATATGACAAAGGAGGAGAATATAGAAGTGCTGACTTCAAGGAACGATGTAAAAAGAAAGCTACAGTGATTTACTACGCTATTAAAGAACTTCCTGGTAAGGCAGAAAGAATAAATCGTACTATCATGAACAAATTAAGGACCATGTTGTTTGGATAAAGAATTGGAAACCCAATGTGGGGCTATACTGTTCTGACTGCAGTTTATCTCATGCTACAACTATTGACGTGACTGCAGCTCAAATGTGGTATGGTACAAGACAAAATTATCAAGATTGAATTTTTTTCTGTGGTATTCACAAAATGACTTGGGTATTTAAAAAATGAGTATAAGAGATGAAAGAAGTGTTCTTGTAGGATATACAGACTGTGGCTTTGTCACATGGAATCCTAAGACTGGAAATTTTATGACGCAAGAAATAAGAACAACCTAGAAAAAGATCTATCAGAAAAAAAGACCTCAAATACATTTGCGAAAGAAAAATGATGATTATGTCATGCTCACATACAAGGAATGCATTTAGGTGAAGACAAGTTTCAAATGGTTCAAATGGCTCTGAACACTATGGGACTTAACATCTGAGATCATCAGTCCCCTAGAACTTAGAACTACTTAAACCTAACTAGCCTAAGGACATCACACATATCCATGCCCGAGGCAGGATTTGAACCTGCGACCGTAGCGGTAGCGCTGTTCCATACTGAAGCGCCTAGAATCGCTCGGCCACAGCGGCCGGCTGAAGACAAGGAAAACTGGATAAAGACTATAAATTAAGAGAAAGAATCATTGAAGAAAAATGAAACATGGACTCTGGTGAATAAAGAAATTGCTCGTGCAAAATGAGTAACCATATGAAAATGGATTTTCAAGGAAAAGGATAATGGAAAGTACAAAGTTAGGTTGGTTGCCCGAGGATATCAAAAAGATCAAGCAAATATTTTTAGTTTTGTTGTACAAACTAATTTCCTGAGATTCTTATTTGCACTTGCTGAGCAAGAAGATTTGAAAATTACAACAATTGGTGTCATAATACTTAATGGTGATCTAAAAGGAAATTTTCACAGAAATTCCAGAGGGATGCAAGACACCTGGGAAAATTTGCCTGCTCAAAAAGGCACTATATGGTTTGGAAGAAGTCAGTGGAGTCAGGAATTGAACAAGTTTCTTAAGAATGAAAACTTCATCCAACTGAAATCTGTCCATTGGTTTTACATATCAGATACTGACAAGAAAACGTATCTTGCTATAAATGTTGACAATGGGAACCCATTTGGAGAAGACATCTATCAAATGAAAAATCTCCTCCAAAAACTTAAGAAAAATATTGTTATTACAGTCTATGAAGAACCAATATTGTATTTTGGACCTTAAATCAAAAGAACGAAAGAAAATGTTTGTATTCACCAAGAAAAATATGCTAAAGAAGTTGTGAAAAGATACAGAATGGAAAAATTAACAACTCCAATTTCACCATAAGAAGAAACCGGAGAAATAAGTGCAGCAAAGTGAAACGTTCCATATCGTGGAACTACAGGCAGTTTGTTGTATTTACGCTGGACTTAGCATATGCAGTGAACTATGAAAACAGAGCATATCACTTATACGTCCAAAATCTGAAGAGAACTTTAAGATACGTGAATTCAACGACAGGGAGTGGAATATTCTACTCATCAGAAATACAAGAAAAAGAAGTAGTGGCTTACTGCGACGCAAATTTCGAAGGCGACAGGAAAGATCGATAAAATGCTACAGATTGTATACTTTTGTACAATTTGCTCAAATCACTTGGTTCTACAGGAAAGTGTGTGATGTTGAACTATCCACAGAATACATATCTGCAGCTCAGTGTTGTCAAAAGAAGACAATTTTGAAGAATTTCGTGGGAGAATTGTTGAATACAGATATAAAAATTACACTTTAAGTGGACAACCAAAGTGCAATAGCAATGACGAAATCTGGTCAAATGTCAAGAATAACTGAGCACGTTGAAGTGAAGTATCATTTCATCAGTGATGAACTAATCATGGATGGTTCAACATACAATACTACCCAAATCGAGAACACGTTGCTGACATTCTAAGTAAACCTCTCCAAAACATTGCTTTTAAAAGACTGAAAGCAATTTACATGAATATTTGTTGAGAGTTACGGGTGAAGCATTAGGCAACGATTGACTAGGACAGATGAAAGGAATACAGTAGAAGACGAATGGGTAGCTTTAAGAGATGAAATAGTGAAGCAGCAGAGGATCAAATAGGTAAAAAGACAAGGCCTAGTGGAAATCTTTGGATAACACAAGAGATGTTGAATTTAACTGATGAAGGGAGAAAATTGAAAAAGGCATCAAATGAAGCACACGAAAACGAATACAAACGTTTAAAAAATGAAACTGACGGGAAGGGCATAACTGCTACACAGACGTGGCTACAGAACAGATGTAAGGATTTGGAAGAATATTTCACGAGGGGAAAGGTACACCGCTTACAGGAAAATGAAAGAGACCTTTGGGGAAAAGGGAAGCAGCTGCAGGAAAATCAAGAGCTCAGATGGTAAACCAATCCTAGGCAAAGGAAGGAAAGACGGAAGGAGTGTGTAGAGGCTCTATGCAAGGGAGAGCAACTTGAAAGCAATAGTGCAGAAACGGAAGTGGACGTACATGAAGGTCATCTGGAAGATATGATACTGCGAGAAAGATTTGACAAAGCTCTGAAAGATCGAAGTCGAAAAAAGGCCCTGGGAGTAGACGACATTCTGTCAGAACTACTGACAGCCTTGGGAGAGCTAGCCATGACAAAACTCTTCCATTTGGTATGCAAGATGTATAAGACAGGCGAAATACCCTCAGTCTTGAGGAATAATGTAGTAATTCCGATTCCATAGAAAGCACTTGCTGACAGGCGTGAAAATTACCGAACTATCAGTTTAATAAGACATTGTTGCAAAATATTAGAAAACATGATAGAAGCCGAAATGGGAATATCATTTTGGATTCCAGAGAAACGTGGCAACACACGAGGGAGTACTGACCCTCCGTCTTATCTTAAAGGATAGTTCAAGAAAAGGCAAACCTACCTTTATAGCATTTGTAGACGTATGGCAATGTTGACTGGAATCCTGTCTATGAAATTCTGTAGGTAGCAGCGATAAAATACAGGGAGCGAAAAGCTATTTACAATTTGTAGAGAAATCAGATGGCAGTTGAGCAAGAGTCGATGGGCATGAAAGGAAGGCTGTGGTTCAAAAGCGAGTGAGACAAGGTTGTAGCCTATCGCCGATGTAATTCAATCTGTATATTGAGCAAGCAGTAAAAGAAACCACAGAAAAAACTGGAGTAGAAATTAAACTTCAGGGAGAAGAAATAAAAACTTTTATTGAATTTTATCCATAGTGGATGCTGTCGAACTCCGTGACTGTTCCTTTATCGGGTGTAGAAAAATATCCGCTACCAGTCACAATAAAAGGTTATTTATTTGTCACACGACCGGTTTCGGGCTAGCGCCCATCTTCAGGTGTTTATACATTCATTTACAACAGTATAAACATGTAAATGAATGTATAAACACCTGAAGATGGACGCAAGCCTAAAGCCGGTCGTGCGACAAATAAATAACCTTTTATTGTGACTGGTAGCGGATATTTTTCTACAACCGAAAAACTTTAAGATTTCCCAATGACATTGTAATTCTGTCAGAGACAGTAAAGGTCTTGGAAGAGCAGTTGAACGGAATGGACGGTGAAAGGAGAATATAAGATGAACATCAATAAAAGCAAAAAACGGTTAATTGAATGTAGTCGAATTAAATCAGGGGAAATTTAGGGTATTAGATCAGGAAACGAAACACTTAAAGCAGTAGATGAGTTTCGTTATTCGGGCAGCAAAATAACTGATGATGGTCGGAGTAGAGAAGATATAAAATGTAAACTGGCAGTGGGATGAAAAGCGTTTCTGAAGAAGAGAAATTTTCTAACATTGAATATAGTATTTAGTGTTATGAAGTCTTTTCTGAAAGTATTTGTCTGGAGTGTACCCATGTATGGAAAAGAAGCATGGACGGTATACAGGTTGGAGAAAAAGAGAATAGAAGCTTTCGAAATGTGGTCCTACAGAAAAATGCTGACGATTGGATGGTTCAATCACGCAACCAATGTAAAAGTACTGAACAGGACTGCGGAGACAAGAAATTTGTAGCACAACTTGACCAAAAGAAGGGATCATTTGATAGCAGACTTTCTGAGACATTATGGGATCATCAACTTAGTATTGGAGGGAAGTGTGTGTGTGTGTGTGTGTGTGTGTGTGTGTGTGTGTGTGTGTGTGTGTGTGTGTGTAAGGGGTGGGGTTGGGGGGGAATTATCGCAGAGGGATAGCAAGAGACGAATACAGTAAGCAGATTCAGAAAGATGTAGGTAGCAGCTGTTTTTGGAGATAAAGAGGCTCGCAGAGGATAGAGTGCCATGGACAGCGTTATCAACCAGTCTTCGGACTGGAGACCACAACAACAACAACGTAATTGGTTCGCTTTGATGGGCAACGAATCCATTTTCTTCAATGCGGATGCATGATTACATCCGACCTCCTGCGGGAATCTCACAGTATCGAGTATGGAGAACATGCCACAGGACTGGCGAATAGATGGCGTTGGTGGGAATTTAGGTCGGTCGAGAGGCATGTCGAGATGTTCCGTGCAGTTCCCATAAACGCTGTGTCTGGGTGGCGCAGTGCTTAAAACAACTGCGTAGTAAGCAGGAGATCCCGGGTTCGAACCGCAGTCTGGCACACATTTTCACTCTTCGCCGCTGATTCCACGTCAAATCCCGAATCAGCTGACATCAGTAGTACATACATACATAAATACATTAATGCTTGTTCCATAGATCATGAATAAGACATTTCGTAATGATGTGAAACGTGTCACTTTAACATAGATATTCTTTACACAAAATAATTAATTTTTTACATATCTAAGAATACATCTATTGAGTAGAAGGAGTCGTCATTCAGAAATTGTTTTAATTTGCTTTTAAATGTTGGTTGGCTATCTGTCTGACTTATAATACTATTTGGCAAATTACCAAAGATTTTAGTGACAGCATAATTGACCCCTTTCTGTGCCAAAGTGAGATTTAATCCAGAATAGTGAATATCATCCTTTCTTCTAGTGTTGTTGCTATGCACTTTGCTGTTATTTTTGAACTGGCATAGGTTATTGATGACAAATTTCATAAATGAATATATGTATTGCGAAGGTACTGTGAATATCCCGAGTTCCTTAAATAAATGTCTGCAAGGTGATCTTGGGTGGACTCCAGCTATTATTCTGATCACACACTTTTGTGCAATGAATACTTTCTCTCTTAATGACGAATTTCCCCAAAAGATGATGCCATGTGAAAGCAGTGAATGAAAATAGGCATAGTAGGCTAATTTACTGATATGTTTATCACCAAAGTGAGCAATAACCCTAATAGCATAAGTTCTGAAACTAACTGTTTCAACAGATCATCGATGTGTTTCTTCCAGTTCAATTTCTCATCAACGCACACACCAAGAAATTTTGAGTATCCTGCCTTAGCAACAGATTTCCGTTCGTAGTCTATATTTATCAATGAAGTTATGCCATTTACTGTGCAGAGTTGTATAAACTGTGTTTTCTCAAAATTTAGTGGTAGTCCATTTGCAGAGAACCACTTAATAATTTTCTGAAAGATATAATTTGCAATTTCCTCTGCTGATTCTTGCTTCTTTTCCTTTCTTTTCTCCCTTCTCCACCTTCAGTTTACGTGTATTGAAAGAAAAGTTGATGTTTAACTGAAATTAAAAATCTTTTGTTTGCTTTTATTAATTCAGAGATTATGGTCAAAACTGTTTTGGGTAGTGTGAGGAGAGTCACAAAAATCGTAATAAACAAAATATGTGTGCATAAATGTAGGATCTTTGTAGGCTGACGTTTATAATAATGGATGGAGACTCTCGTTCCTTTATAGCCTCGTGGTCTAGTGCACGGTCTTAAAATATAAATCAAAGGCATTCCCCACAATTTTCCTAGTTATCTTGACACTCTGGATAGAGCGATGCAGTCTCTATCAGCACTTGCAGCCTCTCCAGTTTCCGGGATGCTATGCCAATTACAGCGACTTTTGACTCGGCTAAACCAACCGTTACTAGCTTTAAACGTTTCATCTTCGGTCGCCTTCCCAACTTGTTCTTTCAATTCCTTAAAAAGCTGAACTTTAGAGCACTCCATTTTTGAATCTTACTTGGTTATCACATTCAAAAATGAGCATTTTCCACACCTTAGAAACTTTTTTCATTGTCTTTTATAATAAACGTAATAATCCTTCTGACTGTTGATTCCGGTAGAAGTTCTTTGCCAACTAACAAATTTTAATTTTTTCGTCGAAGTCTTTGATAATATTATTAAGTTGCGAGGGTCATGATTTTGTTTTTTTGTTTGATGGAAATGAATCAGTTCTACTTCGTTTGGACGACATAGAATCTATCAATGAACCCAGCTTTGTAGCTAAAACGATTACGCTCGAAACACGTAGGAACCTGTCGTAAGGCGAACACAGTGTCGACGGAATGGGGGAATAGTTGTGTTAAAAAAAAAAAGAAACAAAAAAAAGCACGTAACTGTGTAACTCTTGATTTGCGCATAACCAGGTGCGTTAATCGGGGTGTCACTGTACTCCACATTGCACCATAAGACATTGATCGTTTCGCACTGGAACTTTAAAGCGTACAACACGCGGCGCGGATGTTCATGTCAAATTAGCGGCTACATCTGAACACCGCCCACAAGCACATCGTCTCAACCAGACTCGACAGAGTGCTGATTAACAGCCACGCTCAGTCGGTCGCGTTAAGTTACAACAGTCATACACCACACCAAGCATTGTCAATGGACAGCGGTTACTTTGGAATTTTGGCCTGGGCTAAGAAGAATCGATGGAACAAATGTTTTGGAAGCTAATTTTTCGTGGATAAATTACAGTTTCCTAAGATTTTTCTAATGAAACTCAGCCTCGCGTCTGATTAGCCTACAATTAGTTTTATGTGGCCATTGCACTTTAGCTCGTTTCGGATATTATCTTCAGTCCTCCGCAGATCTTGCTGCATTTCGCTGTAATCTTCTGACGCTATGACAACGACTCGGCGGGATCTAATCTCCATCGAGTGGTGTCAGCCGGATGCGACATAGCTGAGGAAACTTATGGACTCTGTCCTTGTCTGATTTGAGACCATAAATGAGGCTGAAGTTGGTGCTACACCATATTAAGGTGACGTCCCCTAAGGGTGACTAATCTTATCTCCAGTGTGATAGAAGCGAGAAGGAAATGCAGAAATAATCAGTAAAAGAAAGGACTGATGTAATACGACACCAATAAATGTTTTTCATCGCCCTTTTATTTCGAAATTCATGCCACAGAAAACAAAAATTGGCTCTGAGACCACCAAATAAAAAAATCCTACAAAAGACTCGAACCCACACTATCCAGAAAATGGTATGATGCTTTTATTCTCAAGGTGGACCAACACGCTACAAAGTAGGTGATCATAGTGATGAATTCTCCTCGGCGTATCAACCGAGTGGTGGCGTCGTCTTGTCGCAACGTTTCAGTGGGTTTCGTAACCATCATCTTCTGGCGAAGTGTCGGGATGCTGGCTGGCGGCTCCTTTTTGACTTTGCTCACTGTGAGGAAGGTCGAGTGGAAGTTTGTGACCTGTTGGCCTTTACTCCCCTAAGAATTTGTTGAAACTTGTTTCTGGACTGTTTAGTTATATCTCGAACTGGCAAGGAGTGCCGAAAATTTATTTCTTGTTCTTGTCGATGTGACGCTTTTTCTTTTTCTTCTTACTAGTGGCTGAGTACTGTTCCTCGGTGTTGGGTTCATACGTAACGTATTCCGTCTTCAGTTTTTCTCCGTACACCAGAGAAATGGTTACACAATGCATCTGCAGAGTGGTAAAGATAGGGTAGTATCAGCTCATAATCCTCCCTGGAAAGTCCTACAAGGCCTTCTGGATAACCAACTGGTTGATGTGGGGGTGGTGGTTTTGGATGGTTTGGTGGGACAAGAGGATAGGGATTTTCGTGGTGGGGTTATGTACCGTCGAGAAGCGAACTATCAATCTTCTTCATTATAGCACTTGCGCTGTACATGTCCAGAAGCGGGAGGAGTGGTACTTCTTCCCTCTCTTCTTCCTCTTGTGCAGCTGCTTCGGTGTCCTTTTGCTGTGTCGCCTCCCCTTCGGCAGGCTCGCCGGTTTGCGTGGCCACCGTTACGAACTCCCTCTCTCGTGCAGGAGTCGTGTGGGTGGCGGTGTCACCTCTGGTGGCGGAGTCTTCTTTGGCTGAGCGAAGTTCCTGCGTCAGCACAGCAATCTGACGCCGAGCCTCGCCCAGTTCCGCCAACATGGCCGCCCTCTCTTCCGCCATGGCGGATTTGAAGGCGGACATGGCTTCTTGTCCAGCGTCCTTTAGACGCCTGGAAACGACTTCTTCTGTACAAGAGACCGCCTCTTCATGTATGGTGGTCACTTGCTTCTGCGTCTTCTTCTTGTCCGGTCCGCGCCAATTCCTCTTGTAGGCGCAGGAGCGGGCGTCCGCCTCGTGTGCGCCGCCGCAGTTGACGCAGGTACAAGGGGTGTCCTTCTCTATCTTGCAGTCGCGTGTGTCATGTGCTTGCCCACACTTGAAGCGCTCAACTGCGGCGCTGCAGTGCTTGGCGACGTGGCCAAGCTTTTGGCAGCGAAAGCACTGCGCTGCAGTCTTCTTCTTCTTGTTGCCGGACGTTCCTGCCAGCGTGAGCAGCAACTCCGCTAGGGTTGCAGCTTTGGTCCCCTTCCGCGTCCCGACATCTCAAGTAGCAACAGCGACAACAGCGATGCTTACCCCTCCGCAGCGTGAGCGGGAATGTCGGGGTGCTGACGCTGACGCTGGAATGACGAGCCTGCCCTTGGCTCGTGGCGGTGCAGTTTAGACAAAAATTTGTCATTCCTGCGGTTCCTGTAAGAGAGAGAAATATATATTACCACTCTTGTCGGTTGGTCCTGTCTGGTGTAACCTGAAAAAGAGAATGACACACTCTGTTGAGGGATTAGTAAAACTTAATCCCTCAGCAGGTCAGGCCAACGCGTGGTTGGCCTGTGATGAGGTGGTTGGCCCAGTCCACGGATGAGCCGGTTGCGAGAGCGTCCCGTCTTCTCGTAGAACTTCCTGGCGATGGCGCGGAACCTGTCTCGGAGAGGCAGGATCCCTATGTCCTCGTGAAGTTGCCGCGTCGAAAAACGCCTCGGAAAATGCATAGCAGTCTTCAGGGCGCGGTTCTGTATCCCCTGCAGAGTCACAATGTGAGCATCTGCGGCTTTCCCCCAGACCACGGCTGCATACTCTAACAGTGGGCAAACCAAAGCGTGATGCCGTGTTGCGGTGGCAATGACGACTGCGGATTTAGCAGCGGATACAGGGCGCGGAGGCGTCCTATTGCTCTCCTTTTCACATCACGGATGTGATGCTTCCAGGTGAGCCTGCGGTGTAGGGTAACCCCTAGGAATTTCTCCGTCCCACTCCATGGGATAGGTTCTCCCAGGATTTCGAGCGGCGTAAGCCCTGGCGGCAGAAGTCTTCGAGTGAAGACGACTGCCTGGCTCTTTGTGGCGTTGAATTTCAACCGCCACTTTGTGGGAATGTCGGGGTGCTGTGTTCTGCATATCTATAAATAGCTGCTTGGCCGCATTCGCTTCTGTAGGCCTGCCAATCACATTCCTCCGGAATGGAATACCACGTCGGTGGTGGTCAGGGCGGGGGGGTGGGGGGGGGGGGGGGGTGAGGGCGGCCCGCCGTCGAGACCCGGTGGCTATCCAACCTGTCTGCGGACGTCGCTACCTTCGGAGCGTCCCTGAAGTATTTGGTCAATTGTGGGAATCCCACGCTGCGCTCAGCTGAAAACCGCCATCCCTGTTATTCTGCAGACGTATCTCCACTGCCTCTTTGAAGATCGAGTCCCAGAAACCGTTGGCGCTGCACAGCTTCTTTTCCGAATTCGATAATGCTATGTTCTGCTACAGCGGACTTGTTTGTCAGTCCTAGTCGTACGTTCCTGATGTGTTCAGTACAGCGTTGGGAGATTCATCGTTGTGTCTGCCCGATATATTCCATCCCACATTCGCACTCAATACTGTAAATGCCCGGCGTCTGTAGCCCCAGTTGGTCTTTGGTTGAGCCAAGTGTATCTTTGACTTTTTTCGGTGCGCGAAAGATGGTCGTTATTTCGTGTTTCTTTAATATTCTTGCGATCTTGGATGTTGGCGGTCCAGCAAACGGCAGAAACGCCACACATTTTGCTTCGTCTGCACGCAAGGCGTGTCTTATTTGTGTCTCGGTGTAGTCATTCTTACGGAAGGTTTCAGGCAGATGTGCTAACTCACGCGGCAGTCTCTCGCTGTCGCAGACCGACCTAGCTCTTTGTACTAAGGTTTTCAGTACTAAGTTACGTTATTCTGGATGGTGGCAACTCCGAGCATTGAGATATGTCCGTGTGCGTCTTCTTCCTGTAGACAGTGTCCCAAGGTACCGTCGTGATTTTTCTTGATCAAAATATCCAAGAAGGGAAGACAGCCATTCTCTTCTACCTCCATTGTGAATTTGATGCTCTCATGTATGCCATTGAGGTGGCGTAGGAACTCCTGTAGTTTTTTCCTTGCCTTGGGGCCACACTACGAAAGTATAGTCTACCTATCTGTAAAGCACCTTTGGTTTATGGCGGGCGGTGTTCAGTGCCACATCTTCAAAGTGCTCCATGTACAAGTTGGCAATACCTGGGGTCAGGGGGGAACCCATGGCAAGTCACTGAAACGTAGCGACAAGACGACGCTCCCACTCGGCTGATAACACGAGAATAATTCATCAGTGGAATACGCCGAGAAAGACTGAAATCGCAGGTGATCAAAGTGTTTTGACACTTCATTGAATCTGGTCTTGACTAAAAGTAAGGATTTTTGACATACCCCAAAGGTCTACACCAAAAGTGATTTGCAGATCTGCAGATTTTTTACGTGGTTGTTGTAGGAGATGGTCATCAAAGGGATTTTCCATCGCCACAGAGAGATTTAACGCTGTGATGGCTGCGCCACATCTTTGGACCGGCCTTTCTCGACTGCGAAGGTACATTGTGACATGTGGAGGACAGCTCTGTGCAGGGTTCGGCGGCCTCCGCGTCCACCTCGCAGTGATCGCGCGGTCGTGGCGCTGGAACAGCTATTAATAGCCCCGGTTATAAGGAGAGCCGGCGCGCGCACACAACGACTCCCCACATGTGGAGCCGGACCTCTGGCCAAAACAGCTCCCACGTCAGAAACGATCGTATGCAAGAATGGCAATAAAACTAAAAGAATTAGGTTGCAGAAGATAAACTTCTTTGCCAAGACCATTAATAACTGTCTAGATCTGAAGATGGTAACATTGATTACCATAACGGATTGTCATGAATAAAGGTTATTTATCAACGATCTTGGCAAATAAATTCATTTTCTCTAATCTATTGTAACAGCGCCCCGACAGCTGAGTGGTCAACGCGGCGGTCTGTCACGCCAAGGGGCCCGGGTTCGATTCCCGACTGGGTCGGAGATTTTATCTGCTCACGAACTGGGTGTTGTGTTGTCCTCATTATCATTTCATCATCATCAGTGGAAGGCAACGAGTAAGCACCACTGGAATCACTTCCCTAGATGCTCATGCAGTGGACCTCTCTGACGGGATTTCCCCCATAACAAGACCTGCTGTAAGGTAGAACACAAAGTTTATCATCACAGATCCCCCCTTGTGGCTCAAAATGAGTGGACTAAAAGGAGAAGCCTTCTTCTCGAAAAATGTCATTCCTGTAATCAAAGGCGAATACCAGGCGCACAACAATCACACTGCATACGAACAACATGCTCGGAATGGATAAAAACACAAAAGCAGACTTTGTTTTCAAATGAACACTCTTCCTGTTGCCTTAAGTTGTGGTCGTTGGGGATTGTGCTTCTATGAATAAGGCGCTGACCATAGAAGTCATGAGTAGCCAAAATAAATTCATTTCAAACGAATATAGTTAAAATGTTCGCAGTTGGATTCCGTTCTTATACAACTTCGAAACGAAATAAAAAAATATGAGCTCAGGATATATGAGAGTCAGTCAAAAAGTAATGCCTTTTTTTCCTTTTATTTGTCGAGAATTTCAACTGCAACCACGTAGGCTGAAAACCACAACACCGACGATTAATATACGACTTTTCAATATGATCTTTGTCCATTTCTACAGGTTTGGTCCATTTTTTTACCAGGAGCATGTATTCAAGTGTATATAGTCTTGCCTCTGAAGCCATTGACGCACAATCATAATTACGGCCTTCTCATCTTCAAAGTGAATCCCACGATGATCGCTGGCCGCTGTGGCCGAGCGGTTCTAGGCGCTTCAGTCCGGAACCGCGCTGCTGCTGCGGACACAGGTTCGAATCATGCCTCGGGTATGGATGTGTGTGAAGTTAGGTTTAAGTAGTTCTAAATCTATGGGACTGATGACCTCAGATATTAAGTCCCATAGTGCTTAGAGCCATTTGAACCATTTTTGAACCCACGATGATCTTTTAGCGGCTCGAACAGATAGACGTACAATGGTGCCAGGTAAGGCTTCCAATTCAGTTTTCACAGTCCCTTCAGCGGCGTTACGACTGGAGTGTAGTCTCGCGTAGTAAAGCAAAAGAATAACATCTGTCATAGCCTTTTTTGGACGAACTCTCTGAAGATGTTCTTTAAGCTGTTTGAGGGCTCTGACGTATTGGACTGAATTTACTTTGCACCCCTATTCCTAAAAATCAACCATAATCACACCCTCTGCATCCTAGAATACTGTAGCCATTCACACACGTTTGAACTTTTTCTCCTTCTGTGAGTTCCTTTGAGGCTATTCCATTGGCTGCCTCTTTGATACTGGTTCAAAAAATGCCTCTATATTTAGTCTCCAGTCACAGGTATTTTTTCCAGAAACTCCTCTCCCTCCCAACGGAAGAGCTGCAGGAGTTGAGAGGCAGTTGTTTATCTTGCCTCTTTGTTCTGATCGGTTAACGTTCTTGGTACCCAAGTCACATAAACCTTTTCAAAATCCCAGTTTCTGAATAATAGTCATCCACTGACCTTATCGAGGGAGATAATGCGATGCAAATCATCTACCGCCACCACTGAATGTTGTTGGAGAGTCACTGCAGTCCCAACCAGTCTGCCACTCTGTGTTTAGTCAGCCAACGGTGGTTGCCCTTCAGCTTCGTTACAGCGACGAACCCATCGTTTATCAGTGCTGATATCCACTTCTCTACCGCAGTACACATTTTTCAGTCTTCCATGAATGCGAATGGGCGTTTCACTTATTGCATTTAAGAATACTACAACAGACCGCTAATGTTAACATCGATGTCGGCCATTTTGTAAGTGGCTGCAGTACTGGCGTCTGTTGACACAAACATACTACTGCAATGGACTGGGGAAGAAGCTTTACAGAATAGCGCCAAACTCAAATTTTTCACTTGACCAACTTTATTTAATGAGAAAAAATATAGGAGGCATTACTGTTTGACTGCCTCTCGCATTTATTTTTAAACCAGCCGTTAAAATTGACGTACAATGACTGTACTGACACTAAAATCCACGGCCTAGCAAAACAAAATGGTTCAAATGGCTCTGAGCACTATGGGACTTAACATCTGTGGTCATCAGTCCCCTAGAACTTAGAACTACTTAAACCTAACTAACCTAAGGACATCACACACATCCATGCCCGAGGCAGGATTCGAACCTGCGACCGTAGCAGTCGCGCGGTTCCCGACTGAGCGCCTGAACCGCGAGACCACCGCGGCCGGCGCCTAGCAAAAAAGTGGAGCTCACCGATGACATGGTCGAATGTCAATATGACTTCGCATACGTATACACCATTATGAGGTAAGTTAATGATTACAGTTGTAATAATTCTCTGTGGCAGGTAGAACGGCTGCCAGAATGTATTAGAGATACAATTAAAAGAAAACAGCCCTCGGTCACTAATTTTTAACGAATTAACCGGGTTTCGACACTGCTAGGAGTGTCATCCCCAGAATTTAAACCAAAGAATGGTCTATAACATGGTCACAGAATTATGACTAAAAACGTATCATACAATTATAAGCACGGAATTATCGTGAAAGACTGGCAGTACTTATATGTCATTTATGAAATAATAGATATGCCAAAAGGGCATTATCCACAAAGAAATTTAAGATAAAAAAATTGATGGCGAACCACTAAGGGCTGCTCGTTATTTGCGTGGTGCAGGTTGTCCATTTGAACGACTGTTCGGGACGTACGATATCGAGATTTGTGTGACAGTGGTCCGATATTGGACTGCGAAGGAACTTGAGAGAAGGAATGATCGTCATCAATGTTCCGGTCAGCTACCTCTGGCCAGCACAAGGAAAGATCACTCTATTTTGCAACAACAAGCAGAAAGTAACCCCTTCAGGTCTGCGCCTGGCATTCGAGAACAAGTAACGGAATCTGTGCAACACTCTGTGTCATCCCGCACTATTGGCCAGAAACTAACAGCTGTCGTACTAGGGAATTACCGTCCCGTATGTAGGCTGCCGTTAACACCACAACACAAACGGCTACCTTTTGAGTGATGCCATGACTAGAGAGCATGGGGCGTTGCTGGATGACGTCCCATTGTCTTCAGGGATGAATCGCCATTCTGCATTACCCCGGGTGGCCAATGGCGGTAGGTATGACGGCGACCTGCGGACAAATCCCATTCTTCCAATGTTTTGAAGAGGCGCAACGGTGTTACTCCCGGCATAATGGTGTGGGAAGTCGTCGGGTGTGTTTTTTGGTCCTGACTGAGGGAACTCTGACGACGCAACGACGCAGCGCAGACATCCTGCGTCCTCGTGTATTACCTCTCAAGCAACAGTATCGTGGTGCACTTTTCGAGTAGAGCACGTGTCTCTATGAACTGTATGCTCGATGCCGAGGTATTCCCATGGCCAGCAGGATCCCCAGATTTGTCCCCAATACAGCACATGTGGGACACTCTCGGGCGTCAACTGCGGCGCAGTGCCTTTATCCAGGACATAAAGGACCAGTTACAACAGCTGTGGGTCAGCTTGCCCCAGGAGAGGATACAATGGTTTTATGACACCATTCTCAGCAGAATCAGACCATGCGTTCAAGAAAGAGTGGCTGCAAAGTTGTTCTGACAAAAGGGCTAAAACTGCCAAGTTCGTCGTAAATTTGACTCTAGCCTGTAATCACTGAACTAACGTCAAATACTCTCTCAAATTGTAAATTTTTTTTGTTTCTTCCTCCCCATCTAGGAGTTCCACTTTTTTATGTGGAATAATTTATACTGCTGCAATCACTTTTTACTATTATTTTATTAGCACAATGCATTTCCGCAGCATGCTGCCATCATCAGGTGCATTGACAGAATAGTTTTCATTAAGTCTCCATGTAAAATTCTCCATATTGCCTATACATCTAGATAAAAGTCCTCATCTTTACTACAGGTATATATTACTGTGTTTGAAACTGTAAGTAGTTTAGCTTAGATTTTATAACTCTCTGGAAAGATGTTAACAGTCTTTAAAATTGCAAGTAGTTTATCTTTGATTTTTAAAACTCTTTGGAAAGATGTAAACAGATGTTTGTGAAAATCCTAAGTTGTGATTTACCTATTACTGTGCTCTGTGTGTCAGAAAATGAAGTCGCCAACAGAAATCTAAGTAAACGTATTAATATATTACCTAATCGCGCTATTCACATAATGTACACACAGTAACAGATTTATCCCTCCACAAAAGTTTATTTTTCGATTCTTAGCCTCACAGGCACACACAGCTAATGTACATAACCTATCAGCTGATGTATAATTAACTGTATAATGCACCTGATGATGGCAGCATGATGCCGAAATGCATTGTGCTAATAAAATATTAATTAAAAGTTACTGCAGCAGTATAAATTATTCCACATAATCTTATAATACAGTCGCAGACCTCAAACTACATCCATATAACATGGAATAAATTTAAATCCCACTTTTTTGTCAGCTAGTGTGATATAACATAGCACTGTGACTGGATGGTCATTGGAAAAAATGAATAAACCAGCCAACCTGAAAACACGTTGTAATCTTATATTAACTCGTTATAATTTATTTGGAAGAGCTGTGGTTACTCAGAATCTTAAAACAGCGTACCATACTTATTTCATCTCGTAAAATGAAGGACTGTTAGGTTCTGAGCCAGTTTGTCTTCCTATCATGACAAAAAGTTGCTGTTTTTTGTGGTCTTCAACGCTTTTCTTACGATTGCCAGTATCCACCTTATATCCTCTGTACTTCAACCATCGTCACTACTTTTGCTGCTCAGACAGCAAAATTAATGTACTATGTTTAGAATCTCATTTCCTGATTCAAGGAGTGGGGAACGGGCGCGGAGAGTAGTACGGTGCTGTGCCACTAAAATCTTTATTTGCCAAATCAAAAGGCAGCATCATACAAGACATAAATATCAAAATTACGCCTTCGTAAGAGAGAGTCTCAGCTCCTTCCAATCTATATAAGCATGGAGCAGATGTGGTTTAAATTCAGAGAAACAATTTCGACGGAGATTGAGAGATATATACCAAATAAATTAATAAGAGATGGTACCGAATCCTCATCACACCTAAAATAGGTCATCACACTGATGCAGAAGAAACTGAAAAAGCATGCGAAATTTAAATGAACGCAAAATACCCAAGATTGGTGATGTTTCACAGAAGCTCTAAATTTAGCGCGATCTTCAATGCGAGATTCTTTTAAAACTTTCCACAACGAAACTCTGTCTCGAAATGTTGCAGAAAACCCAAAAATATTTTGGTCATATGTAAAGTACACCAGCAACAAGACGCACTCCTTATCTTCACTGACGTTATTGATGACAGTGCCACTAAAGTAGAATTACTAAATGTAGTTTTCTGAAATTCCTTCACTAAAAAAGACGAAATAAATATTCAGGATTTCAAATCAAGAACAATTGTCGAAATGACTAACTTAGAAGTAGATATCCGCGGCGAAGCGAAGCAGTTTAAATCATTTAAAGAAAGCAAGGCCTCCAGTCCAGATTGTATGTCGATGAGGTTCCTTTCGGGGTATGCTGGTACAGTAACTCCATGCTTAACAATCATATACAACCGCTCGCTCAACGAAAGATCCTTACCTAAAGACTGGAAAGTTGCCAAAGTCACACCACCACCCCAGGAAGAAAATAGGAGTAATCCGCTGAATCACAGACCCATATCGCTAACGTGGAACATATATACCGCTCGAACCTCGAAGGTACTGATTTATTGACAAACAGCCAACACGGATTTTAAAAATATCGTTCCTGTGAAACACAACTAGCTGTTTATCCTCACCAAGCAATCAGTGCTATAGACGGGGGATCTCAAATTGATTCGACATTTTTAGATTTCCAGAAGACGTTTGACATGGTTCCTCATAAGTATCTTCTAATCAAATTTCAAGTCTATGAAGTATCGTCTCTGCATGCGCACGAATTCGTGATTTGCTGTCAGTAAAGTCATCGTTCGCAGTAACTGATGAAAAGTCATCGAGTGAAATAGAAGTATATCTGGCATTCCCCAGGGAACTGTTACAGGCCTTCTGTTGTTCCTGATTTACGTAAACGATATAGGAGACAATGTGAGCACCTCTCTAAAATTGTTTGCAGATGATGTTGTCATTTGCCATCTTGTAAAGTCATCAGAGGATCAAAACCAATTTCAAAGTGATTTAGACAAGATATTTCCATTGCGTGAAAAATGACAACTGACTCTAAAGAATGAAACATGTGAAATCATCCACACTAAACACGCTAAATCACTGTTACACGATAAATCACATAAATTACACAAATCTAAAGGCTGTCAATTCAATTAAATACTTGGGTTTTTAACTTACAAATTACTTTAATTGGAACTCTCATATAGATAATGTCGTAGGTAAACAACCAAAAACTACGGTTTATTGGCAGAACAATTTTCAAAAAATGCAATGGGACTACTAGAGACACTGCTTACACTACGCTTATCCACCGTCTTCTGCAGTACTTCTTTGCGGTATGGGATCTGCATCAGATACGATTGACGAAGGATAGCAAAAAAGCCCAAAGAAGGACATCTTGTTTTGTATTATTGCGCAATAGGGGAGAGAGTGCCGTGGATATGATACGTGAACTTGGGTTGCAGTCATTGAATTAAAAGTGATTTTCGTTATGGCAGGATCTTCTTATGAAATTTCAATAAGAAAATATTTTGTGGGCTCCAGCTATATAGGAAAAAATGATCATCATAGTAAAATAAGAGAAATCAGATCTAGCATGGAAAGATTTAAGGGTTCGTTTTTTCTGTGAGCTGTTAGAGTGGAACGATAGATTAATAGCCTGGTGTTTTGATGAACCCTCTGGCAAGCACTTAACTGTGAACTGCAGAGTAATCGTGAAGATGTAGATGAATGACAATACAATTTAATTAACCAAAACTTTGACAATATAGTCGTTAGAGACATACACAGCTCTTTGAACCAATTAAGAATTTGTTACAACTGCGAAGTACCCAACACACTAGCAATTTCGAACAATAATTGGAATGGATGAATAAGTTTAGACAAGTGATTATGACAGTTGTCAGAGTCCCATTAAAAAACAGACTTCTTCTTAACTCATCACATAAAATTTGAGGTGAATGAAATTAATTTATTTTTTAAATAATTCTTAGTCCATCACATTAAATTTTAAAGGGACTAAAAAAGATAATGGTAGAACAACTCTTCAACTGTCCACAGAAATTTTTTAAAAAATGGGCAGAAAGAGCAAATGATGGTATTACTCCTTTACAATAAACAGTGACATAATTTTTTTAAAGTTGAGATGTAGTTCATGGTGGAGCTAGTCACACTTCAAAAAATTTTATTTAAACAGCCAAATAGCAAATAGTGGTATTAGAAACCTTATGAAGCAGCAGAAGAAGAAAAATAACGTTTATGATTCACGACCTGAAGATAGAAACGAGCCTAACTCAGGTTTAGCAAAGACTGGTACATGAAAGACAATCCAGTAAAGACGACTTAATGTGACTCAAAGGTGCCCACTATCAGTGGTATCCATCATTAAATTAAATAATGCTTACTCACTGAACTCATTAACTACTAGATGGGTAAAAAAAGTGGTGACAGTAGACTCCCAGAACAGATTTCCCTAATTTTAATAGATGATTTACTGAAAGCTAGAACAATCACGTTTTAACCTGTAAGACAAACCAATATTAGAAATCAGTTCATGCACAGTACACGCCACCTTCAAGCTTACTAATCAACCTTGAAGATGAGGTTTAAATATTATAACTCCAACGGCCTTGCACAACTGTCTATTGTCTGTTACCAGTCAAAGGCCACATTTGATCAACTTTCCTTTACACAACAGAAATGAGCTAAGTGATGGCCTAAAATTCACATATTGTAATTATATAATTTGCCTATCAAATAACGTGTAACAGATGGGTTAATGAATCAATGCAAAAGTTCACTCGAAACAAGGCAATTCAATGATCTGAGTGAACAGGTGAATCACACACCAAAAAACTAAATTTTCATGTACTTGCTGATTAGCTTTTGAATAGAACAATGAATATGATTACTTGCGCCTGTAATAAAGCAAGACACTCTACAGCTAACAATTTGCTCACTACCCACAATAAGGTTCTATGTAATCATGGTGGTGAATTACAATCCACAGAAACCCTTGAAGCTCGCCAAGCAAGCCACTCACCGTTAATTCCAAGCAGTGACAGCTTGGGCACGACCATTCCAACAGTTGGGTGTTCGGCTCCTTTCAAATGGTGACTGCTGTAACGATTTGTAGTGACCTCAGTCACCACTTGTTTTACTGTTATTGATGTTCCTCTTGTCACTCTTTTCAAGAAACATTGTGTTAAATTATGGTGTAGTGATACCTGTACGCCACAACGCTGTGAAATGGTGTGAATTCCTTCTGAAGGAGACATCTAGGCTATCCAGAGGTGCATTAAAATTACGTCTCTCCGCCTTAGCAGCCAGAAAGTCATACACGTATCAGTTGTTCCATCAGCCAAAGCTTAACCCACCACTGACACATGCGTCCAGTTTGCTGTTCTAGATGAGGTCGTAGTGTAGGTGGTTTGTCGTTGCTTTCCTCCGACCTGATACATGGACGTGATACAGACATGTTTGTCATGGATGAGTATCAAATGAGAGTATTAGGTAGGAAACTGCAGCCACATACCATATTCATATTGACCAACTCTAAGAGGGATTCCAAGCTTAACAGCCCCATTTAACAAATGGAACCTCTCAACAGTTTCACGTTCTCACACCATAAATGAGTGTGGAGCAACATCGAACATTAGTACGAGATCTGGTGATCTACAACAGCTGTACACCACCAACGTGACTAAATATTACTGACAAAAAGTCCTTCTACATCAGAGTTCAATCAGCTTACTCCTATTTGAGATTACTGTGTTGACCAGCACAATAGCTGACTTACTTTTGAGAAATCTGTTGTCTGGTCTATATCAGAAAGTTTTAAGTTTTAAAACAGCATTGTTCATTTGTTTCGGCAGGAGAGTGGTAATGACGAAAACATTGGCTTGAAAAAGAAAGTACTAGTGTGCTTTGAATGTACTGAAAACCTTTCAGCTTCAAGCTCTCTGACTTGGACACCAAAAACAGCTACATGTCGATCGCCTCTTATAATTGGATTATTCTCACCTGTTCACTGCTCGTGAAAGATTCCCGTCTAAAAATTGGAATGGTCGCACGGGATCGTTTCTTCGCCTTTCAGGACTCTAGTTGCTCGCTTACGTCAACCTACAGACCGACCGTAACACAACATAATTAAGTTCACTGGATGAAAAATTCGTCACCATGAACGCGCATCACATCTGCGAGTGCGCAAAACAACACTGATTCCCCGCAGTATGAACTGCACGAGGAGACATAAACAGTTAGCTCAAGCAGGCCGTATGGCGTGTTCGTCTTTTCTGATGGTTGGCGTGTTGTTTAAGGCTGTTCCAGATATTTGTATTAAGATTCAAAGCCCTGTACTTTATGAGTCCTTTCAGATGTGTAAGAGTTCTGAATGTTAAGCAGTTACTGTTAATGTCACGTACAGGATCATATGGCTATTCAGGAACACAAGGCTGTTAATCTTACGCCCATCGTTAAGGTGATGAGGAAACAATGAAACCTGGTTGTCCAGAAGCTCGACTTGATGTAGCAAGCCAGATGACTCATTGCGGCATTATTATCTACTAACAACATATAAGTTCATACAGCTTGTATCATCCCTCACATCACCAGGAAGATTCCCTGATGTCTTCGATCAACACTGAAAGCCTCCTGTTTTTAGAGGTAAACTTAGTACGTAAGAGAAGTGATTGCAGTAAACTGCCCTGAAAATATTCCCTTTTATACAATATTTTGACTCAAGAATAATCACTTATGCTATCTGACCTCTATTTAACTGAAATGTTCAGAAGTAGGAAAAGCTCTCATTGCGCAATGAAGAATAAAGGGGAGCCTGAACAAATATTTGAATGAATGCAGAACCATAGTTACACTCTCTGACTTCCTGGCGTTATCTGCAAGTGAGGTTATGAAATCCCTTATAAGCAGATTACGTGCAACGAGGGTGTGAGACCACACTTTGTAAGCCTAATGCTGTTCACAGGCAGAACATGGAATAAAATAGTCACGTCTAACATAATCGGGAGCAATGTGAAGTCTTGAAGTCTCGTCAACTCTGACTTACCTTACTGGCCGTAGTGTGCATGCAATTAATTCAGAACATTTTGGCAGCTCTTTTTTTAGTAATAATTCCGCTGAAGCTAGAATGTGCGTGATAACTTGTTCTCAGACCAGATACTGTCTCCCTTAAAAAATGTTAGAGCATATGGAAATAGCGTAGAACTAGGGTGAGCTTTCTAAATGACTAGGCGATGCGAATAAACCGAAAGTACTTCAGGACATTTCGTTCTCATTAATCATTGACTCAATAAACAGTAGGAAGAACAAAATTACATCAGTCCTTTGATGGACCACGTGGAAAGAGAATGAAAGGACACTCCATACACATTAAAATACTCGACCAAATATCAGAACAATGGGAAAGTGATGAATGTCATACTCTAATTTCAAGGATGGGCAATTGAAATATCTATATAGTTCAGTGAACATGGAACAACATCTCTCTGTTTTAATAACGGATGTTAAATCTGGACATGACTGAATGAACACATATAGCCCTGAAAGTATTCCAAACAAAATATTACGCCAAGTTGCGGTAGCATAGCCACATCCTCAGCATAACTGTTGTAGATTACAGTATGGGAATGATCTTCGGAACATCAACTCAATACTCACAATATCCTCAAAGCAGTCCCAAAAAGAATGGAGATCCAGAACGAGTACGCACACGAAACAGAACAGAATGGTTTTGTCTAGCGATCACTGGAGTGTGTTTCCACCAAACTAGTGCCCCGTGATTGGACCACTATGCACATACACCTACAGATCGCCAGCCAAGGCTGTACTATGATTAGCACTTCGTAACTCAGGTACAGAATGTTCTGCTTTACTTTAGCAGTTCAAACATCGTACAAAAATAAATGATGTGAAGCACGACTTTTAACGAAAGGCTTCGTCCACTGCAATCAAACAGCTTTATAGGTGGCTGGGAATGTCTGCTCCGAATGTGGAAGTTATTTATTTCCTTCACTTATTTACTCCAGTAACCTGAATCTGTCACGATGCTGTTTCGCTCAGAGTATTTTCGTGAATTCCTTGCAGTCCGGTATATTTTCCACTATTGTTGAACCTGCTGTTGACCCGTAAATTCCTCCACTTACTTCACAGGGTGAGCTTTGCACGTCTGAAGCCAGTTACATCACATTGTACGCCCAATGACAGACGCTACGTAGGCGCACTGAATGGCCTTTTCTTAGTGTCTGGGATCTATATTTCTGAATTTATGAAGTCGGAAAGTCTCCGTACCGCCACTGTTTATGCGCAGACACTGCGATCCTTACAGATCTACTAATAAAGATACTGTGTAAAATATTGTAGAAGATATTGTGCCGTGCTGTCAACTTGTTTGATTCTAAATGAGTGTTGCCGCACTTCTACAACGACTCGCTCAAAGATAAAAGATATAAAAAAGAAAGCTCTGTGCATAAATGAATCGATACATAGTCTAAGCTCTGCTCAAATACGTTTTACTTGTAGACGATTGGATATTATATCCAAAGATTTATTTTATCTTCACTTAGAGATTTCTTCACTGCTGTCTACAATATCTTGGGAGTGGGTTGATCTCTCTTCCTGGGCTTTATCAGATTGGGTGCACAAGAGTGCTTCTAGTAGGCAGTGCTCTAAATTTCAACGTCTTTGTCGTCAACACTTGATACCGGGAAATGATACTTGTCGACGGACTGTGATTAATCTTACAAGTAAGGAACTGGATGCCGTCACGGTTTCAGTGTTGGAAAAAGGTTTAAACTTCGCATCCACGCCTAGAAGCATTCCCACCATGGAATTCATTTCTTCTGTTGAGCAAGCTGTGTTTCATCTTCCGGAAGAACTGGCAGAAGAGGTTAGACAGGAGGTTTCTCACCTTTTGCGTCGGGCTCGGCCTCCACAAAATAACATTTCTTCAGCTGAACGAGCAGCCATTCTGTCTATTAGAGAGGACCCTGAACTGTTCATTTTACCAGCAGATAAAGGTAATGCGACCGTTTCAATCTCAAAGGCAGATTATGTGAATAAGATGTATCATTTACTTAAGGATCCGTCATATCCCACGGATCGCATAAAACGGACTACGATTTCTCTCCTGAAGAAGAGTTCCTTACCTGAGAACACTACCAAAAAACTACGACCTGGTGCGACCGTTTCACCTAGATTATAAGGTTTGCCAAAGATCCATAAGGATGGGGTCCCATTGCGCCCAATTGTTTCTAATTTGTGGGCACCAACTTACGACGTGGCAAAATATTTAGCGTCAGTTCTCAGCCCTCATATGGGTAAATGTGAACACCATATTCTTAACTCCATGGATTTTATTCAGCGTTTAAAATTGCTTCGTCTTGGTCCCTCTGATTTACTTGTTATTTTTGATGTGGTGTCACTTTTTACTCGGGTCCCTCTTGAAGTTTTGAACAAACCGACGGTGTGGCTATGGGTTGTCCTTTATCCTCCATAGTCGCTAATCTTTTTATGAAGGACTTTTAGGATATGGCCCTGAAAACATCATTTTTGAAGTCTTCGTGTTTTCTGAGATAAGTTGATGATAAGTTTCTTGTTTGGCCACATGGAATAGACTCTTTGCACCAGTTATTGGACCATTTTGACTTTCATCCGAACAACAAATTCACGATGGAAATTGAAGAGGGGGGGGGGGATTCTTCGGACCTTGGTTAAACGAGCATATGCTGTCACAGATGCTGAAAATTTACCACAGGAGCTGCAACGTCTTAAGGACGTGTTCAATAATAACGGCTATACGGACCGACAAATTCGAAGTGCTTTTGAGTTTTTAACTCTACCTGAACCTTCTGAAGACATCTTTAGGTCTGTGGGTTTTCTTCCATATGCTGGGAATGTGTCCGCCAATATAGGTAGAGTTTTGAAGAAATGCGAGATCAGATATGTTTTTCGTCGGCCAGCTAAGATTCGAGCACTTCTTGGCTCTGTCAAAGATGATTTAGGTTTGAGGAAGTGTGGGGTTTACAAAATACCGTGTGAGTGTGGGAAAATTTACATTGGACAAACTATTCGTACCTCAACGACAGGTGTATTGAACATCATCGCCATACGCGATTATTACAACCAGATAAATCTGCGGTGGCTGAGCATTGCCTTACAGAGGGACAAAGGATGCTATACAATGAGATGCAAGTAGTTTCAAATGTTTTTCGGTATTGGGATTGTGTTTTAAAAGAATCTGTTGAAATCAGATTAGCAGATAATATCATTAATCGTGACAACGGATACCCACTAAGGGAAACGTGGAATCCTGTTTTATCAGACATGCAGAAACAACGACATCTGAATCGGCCGGCTATGAATAATCATTTGTAACGATATATCGTTTTCAACAGTATTACCGAGCGAGGTGGCGCAGTGGTTAGACACTGGACTCGCATTCGGGAGGACGGCGGTTCAATCCCGCGTCCGGCCATCCTGATTTAGGTTTTCCGTGATTTCCCTAAATCACTCCAGGTAAATGCCGGGATGGTTCCTCTGAAAGGGCACGGCCGACTTCCTTCCCCATCCTTCCCTAATCCGATGAGACCGATGACCACGCTGTCTGGTCTCCTTCCCCAAAACCAACCAATCAACAGTATTCACCACCGGAGGCGCTGCAACTCTTTTTGCGCCAGGGGGCAGCAGGAGTGACTGAGCGCGTGCACACAGTATCTAGCGCATGCGTTGTTGTACTTACAATGCATGTAAAGGTGCAGTCGTTTGCGAGTGGAATAAGATATCGGTGAGAGCAGCGTAGCTTTTCTCACCTGATGATGGCGGCCAGGTGGACCGCTCAAATATTGTGCTCAGATGACAGTTTGATCCGGCTGGAAACCCGACAGGAATTTGATATACTAACACGCCGGGAGAGTCTACATAGACACTCTAAGCTCTGGTATTTTTTTCTGGACGTACACTGGTGAGCCGAAACAGTATCTATTTAACAAGGACTTCCGGTTCCAGCACCAAGGGAAACTACCCAAAAACTGTGGTCGCGCCGGGAACTTGGAACTAACTTAGATTTATTTGTGGGACAATTTTGACAATTTTTCCAATAAAAAATTAGAATTTTCCTAAGCCTGCTTACCTTCACACTCAGCACATCTAAAACGGAAAACATCACAAGAAAAAAAAAAAATTGTTCTTATTTTATTTTTATATCATTGAGGAAGATATACGTTCATACAACTTTCCAGCCATCCTGATTTCGATTTTCTGTGGTTTTCCTGACTCGATTAGGGTGAAAGAGTATTTTTTTTTTTTCAGGAGGACTCGGTTTCCTTGTCCTATTCGACCATGATCTGCAATGACCTAATCGTCGAAATTAAATATTCTGCCGTCCTTCATTGGAAGTTTACGCTAAGGTGGCGAAAGTCGCAGGATACCGCCTGAAATCATTTCGGACTTACTTTTGCCCAGCGCAGTGCAGCAGTTGTACGTGTCATGGACTTAACAAATCGTTGGAAGTTCCCTGCAGAAATATTCAGCCTTGCTGCCTCTGAAGCCGTTCATAATTGCGGAAGTGTTGGCACTGAAGGTTTGTGCACGAACTGACCTGTCGATTATATCCCATAAATGTTCAATCGTATACATGTCGGGTGATCTGAGTGGCGAAACCATTCACTCGAACTGTCCAGAATAGTCTTCAAAGCAGTTGCAAACAACTGTGGGTCAGTGACATGTCGCATTGTCACCCATGAAAATTCTACCGTTGTTTGAGAACATGAAATCCATGAATGGCTGCAAAGGTTCTCCAAGTAGCCGTACATAACAATTTACGATATGAAGACGTCCGAAAGAACAGATGCCATCTTCATATCGTTTAAGGCTAACCGGCTGATGACCTCCTTCAGTGCGGATGCACTCGATTTGCCCGAACTCTTACGGGACTCGGTGGATTGTTTGCAGCGAATAATGGGTATAATGGCAGGGGCATTACGAATGTGGCGTGTGGACTATAAGTTGAGAATGTGGGTCTCACGAGGAGCGTACCGGCGATAAATCCCTGCAGTCGCACTATCCTCTGTGCCCTCGGTGGCTCAGATGGATAGAGCGTCTGCCATGTAAGTACGAGATCCCGGGTTCTAGTCCCGGTCGAGGCACACATTTTCAACTGTCCCCGTTGATGTATATCAACGCCTGTCAGCAGCTGATGGTATTGATTTGATTGTAATTTCATAACAATTTACAGTCAAAGATCGGTTCCGTTGGATCAGAGAATTCAGTCCATTCCCTGTAAACACAGTACCTTGTTGACAATTTGGGTCCATGGCTTCGTGAGGTCTGTGCCACACTCCAGCCCCACCATCCGTTGTTACCAACTGAAATCGGGACTCATCTGACCGGCCCCGGTTTTCCATTCGACTAGGGCCCAACTGATACGGACACGAGCGCGGAACAGGCACTGCAGGCGAAGTCGTGCTGTTAGCAAAGGGACTCTTGTCGGTCGTCTGCTGCATAGCCTGTTAAAGCTAAATTCCCCCTTACTGTCCTAACGAATATGTTCGTCGTACGTTCAACACTGATTTCTGTGGATATTTCACGCAGTGTTTCTTGTCTGTTAACGGACAACTCTACGCAAACGCCGGTGTTCTCGGTCGTTAAGTGAAGGCCGTCGGTCACTCCGTTGCCCCTCGTGAGAAGTAATGCCTGGAATTTGTTATTCTCCGTACACTTTTCATACTGTAGCTCTCCCTACGATTTTCGAAATGGTATGTCCCAGGCGTCTAGCTACAACTTCCGTTCCGTGATAAAAGTCAGTTAATTTTCTTCGTGCGGCCATAATCACGTCGCAAACATTTTCACATGTGTCACCTGAGTATAAATGACGGCTGCGTCAAAATGCTGTCGTCTTATACACTACTGGCCATTAAAATTGCTACACCACGAAGATGACGTGCTACAGAAGCGAAATTTAACCGACAGGAAGAAGATGCTGTGATATGCAAATGATTAGCTTATCAGAGCATTCACACAAGGTTGACGCCGGTGGCGACACCTACAATGTGCTGACATGAGCCAAGTTTTCAACCGATTTCTCATACACAAACAGCAGTTGACCGGCGTTGCCTGGTGAAACGTTGTGATGCCTCGTGTAAGGAGGAGAACTACTGCGTACCATCACGTTTCCGACTTTGATAAAGGTCGGATTGTTGCCTATCGCGATTGCGGTTTATCGTATCGCGACATTGCTGCTCGCGTTGTTCGAGATCCAATGACTGTTAGCAGAATATGGAATCGGTGGCTTCAGGAGGGTAATACGGAACGCAGTGCTGGATCTCAAAGGCCTAGTATCACTAGCAGTCGAGATGACAGGCATCTTATCCGCATGGTTGTAACGGATCGTGCAGCCACGTCTCGATCCCTGAGTCAACAGATGGGGACGTTTGCAAGACAGTAACCATCTGCACTAACAGTTCGACGACGTTTGCAGCAGCATGGACTATCAGCTCAGAGACCATGGCTGGGGTTGCCCTTGACGCAGCTGCATCAGACAGGAGCGCCTACGATGGTGTACTCAACGACGAACCTGGGTGCACGAATGGAAAAATGTCATTTTTTCGGATGAATCCAGGTTCTGTTTACAGCATCATGATGGCAGCATCCGTGTTTGGTGACATCGCGGTGAACGCACATTGGAAGCGTGTATTCGTCATCGCCATACTAGCGTATCACCCGGCGTGATGATATGGTGTGCCATTGGTTACACGTCTCGGTCACCTCTTGTTCGCACTGACGGCACTTTGAACAGTGGGCGTTACATTTCAGATGTGTTACGACCCGTGGCTCTACCCTTCATTCGATCACTGCGAAACCCTACATTTCAGCAGGATAATGCACGACCGCATGTTGCAGATCCTGTACGGGCCTTTCCGGCTACATAAAAGCTTCGACTGCTGCCCTGGCCAGCACATTCTCCAGATCTCTCACCAATTGAAAACGTCTGGTCAATGGTGGCCGAGCAACTGGCTCGTCACAATACGCCAGTCACTACTCTTGATGAACTGTGGTATCGTGTTGAAGCTACATGGGCAGCTGTACCTATACACGCCATCCAAGCTCTGTTTGACTCAATGCCCAGGCGTATCAAGGCCGTTATTACGGCCAGATGTGGTTGTTTTGGGTACTGATTTCTCAGAATCTATGCACCCAACCTGCGTGAAAATGTAATCACATGTCAGTTCTAGTATAATATATTTGTCCAATGAATACCCGTTTATCATCTGCATTTCTTCTTGGTGTAGCAATTTTAATGGCCAGTAGTGTATCTTGGGCACGCGATAATGCCGCCATCCGTATACCTGCGTATCGCTATCCGTGACTTTCGACACCTCAGTGTACAAGCGGGAGGAACATCGGTGCCACTGAAACTGACCTCAGCATTCCCACCGCGCATAAGGAGAAACAAACCGGGCAAGGCTGACAGACTTTGCTCTACACACACTTACGATAATATTTAGTAACGAGCATTCATGCCGTATATGCTGCTGCAGATATGATTTTTGCTCAAGTGGTAGAAAGGCCCTAGTTACGTCTGTGAGCCAGATGTGTAACATAATTAAATGCCGTCTCCGTGGCAGTTACATGAGTAGGTAGGAAGTCTGAGAGAGTTGTGCTCTGCGAGCGCTTTGTGTACCGACACTCGCGCACACGCCA
Organism: Schistocerca serialis cubense; assembly: GCF_023864345.2. Taxonomy (NCBI): domain Eukaryota; kingdom Metazoa; phylum Arthropoda; class Insecta; order Orthoptera; family Acrididae; genus Schistocerca; species Schistocerca serialis. The sequence continues at coordinate 416,607,994 of NC_064646.1, read as the reverse complement.
GCACGCACCGGTTGCAGCCAGCTCGGCGGCTGCGAGACATCTTGGCCAGCTTCCAGTCGCGCTGAGAATGCAACTAGGGCGGCGGCTGGTCAGGCCAGCGGCTATCAACACGCAGCAGCCGCTCCCCAGACACTCACCTGGCTTATTTGTCCCATCAGTCACCTACTGTTCCGTTTATCAACCACCATCCGGATGCTGGATACAACAGATCAGTTAAAAGCAATTGTGCGAACACCTGACATGATTTGTACAGTTTCTCTGGGTAATTTCGATATTGTTAAGCTACAAAGGGATATGGGATGCTTTTAAGTACTCTGATGTACCCTACATCCTGTGTTAGCAGAAGAGCCAACACCGTGTTATGAGTGGAGGCCGAAATGCACGCGTTTTAGCTCAAGCAGGATAGCGTGAGGAGGGAAGAACTGTACTGACGTGAGGTCTGGAACATGACAAGGAATGAGAATTCAGAAAGCGGACGTAATTAGTTTGATACTTAACCTTAATCCATTAATGATGGTCGCTCTTGACGGTACGTGAGTCACAATATTATCTGTTCAGAAGACATAGTAACTGAATATGGCGCCTTGCTAGGTCGTAGCAAATGACGTAGTTGAAGGCTAAGCTAAACTGTCGTCTCGGCTAATGAGAACGGATGTAGACAGTGAACCATCGCTAGCAAAGTCGGCTGTACAGCTGCGGCGAGCGCTAGGGAGTCTCTCTAGACTAGACCTGCCGTGTGGCGGCGCTCGGTCTGCAATCACTGATAGTGGCGACACGCGGGTCCGACGTATACTAACCGACCACGGTCGATTTAAAGGCTACCACCTAGCAAGTGTGGTGTCTGGCGGTGACACCACAGTTAATACTGAAACCGTGTGGACAAATAAACAGCGGATGGTTAATATGCATTTTATGAAATACTTCAAGCCTGTTTAACATCACCTTGTGGAAACATTACAAATCACCTAGTCCTGTCTTTACGGAGAGCTACAACCTGAAACCGGCGACACAGAGTTTTGGTGCTTATCTAAAAGGTTCTAAATTTAAAGAGCATGTCTTCAAAAAATGGTTCAAATGGCTCTAAGCACTATGGGACTTAACATCTGATGTCATCAGTCACCTAGACTTAGAACTACTTAAACCTAACTATCCTAACCGGCCACAGCGGCCGGTCTAACAGAATGCTCATTATGAATAAAAATATTGTCTATGGCTACGCTACTGTTCCCCTGCACCCTAATTGGAAAAAACGCAGTCTGCATCAGATCATTTGAATTTAGGAGCCGGCCGCGGTGGTCTAGTGGTTCTAGGCGCGCAGTCCGGAACCGCGGGACTGCTACGGTCGCAGGTTCGAATCCTGCCTCGGGCATGGATGTGTGTGATGTCCTCAGGTTAGTTAGGTTTAAGTAGTTCTAAGTTCTAGGGGACTGATGACCTTAGAAGTTGAGTCTCATAGTGCTCAGAGCCATTTGAACCATTTTTGAAGCACCCTCTCTAGCTTAAGTAGAAATGCTCTGAAGTCAGAGTCAGGGACCTATAAACAACAACAACTAAAAGTTTAGTTTCACTAAATTCAACTGTCCCTGCACAACATTCAAATATCTCTTCAGTGCAGTGCCATGATACGTCTATAGACTCAAATGGAATACTGTTTTTTACGTACATGGCCACTCCCCTACCCTGCAGGGAACTCCTGGCCTGAGGCAGAATCCCAAACATTTCTAACTGTGTACCGGGCATCTCGATTGATGTTTTCATGCAACCTAATCTCAGTCGCCTCTGTCATGACACTATTCCAGAATTTCGGCCTCTGCGCCAGAAACGTGTTTCATAGTAGTCCCTAGAGTTTCATAGCTCTGGACAGTTCAGTGATAGTTTATTTGCCAGATTGCAGCATACTCTTTGTATTTTTTCGGAAAGCAGTTCATCAGGAGGCCTCTTCCTCTAATTTCCATTACCTATAGCCATAGACAGCTGTCTTCCATCAAGGCTCCCCTTCATATATTATTTCCTGTTTACTTGCGTTCACAGTCCTGTAATATTTTAGTAATGACAATACTTTCTGCGAGGTTATTAGAACTATAGTTGTCAGATGTCACATCTGGTCGACGCACAGTGGAAATCAACAGTGCAGATCTATATATATATATATGTGTGTGAAATCTTGTGGGACTTAACTGATAAGGTCATCAGTCCCTAAGCTTACACACTACTTAACCTAAATTATACTAAGGGCAAACACACACACCCATGCCCGAAGGACGACTCGAACCTCCGCCGTAACCAGCCGCAAGTGCAGATCTCATGAATGCGATAAGAACTACTACGTAAGATGGGGCTAGCGAAAATTTTAATGAATAACGTCGTAGAAATCATAAACCTTACAGTAAATTTTAATTTACACATGTCCTTCCGAGTATTCCTGGTGTATGGAATGCTTCCAGCGATCTTCCCCCTGTTGGCAGCAACGATAGAATTCTGTTGACTGAATCGTGTTCAGAATTAATTGCGATTTCGCTTGATTCTCTTCTATGGAGTCGAAACGCCACCCTTTCAACTTCAGTTTCATTTTCATGAAGAGGACGAAATCGTAAGGAGTTAGATCAGTAAGGTACATGGGGGACATTTGAAGCTGTTTTTTTTTTCTTTTTTCTCTCTCTTTTTAGTTAGATCAGAAAGGTGCGTGGGGGGACACTTGGAGGTTGTCTTTTTCACGAGGTACGTCAGAATGAGCATGGTGCGTTCAGGTCCATTATCATGGTGCAGCAACCAGTCTTTGCTGTTCAATCTGTCAGGCCATTGCGTGTATCATATTCCCTCAATCTCTTCAAAACATCGCAGTAGTAGTTTCCTTTGACTATATGACAAAATGAAACAAACTCCTTATGGACAATTCCCTGAATCCAGAATGAATTCTCTCTCCACAGCTGAGTGCGCAATAATTAGAAAATTCCTGGTATAGTTACTGTCATCGGACACTACCAGGAAACCGTGGCCGACCCGCCGAGAGCGTTGGCGGTGAGCCGCCGAAAAATACGGAAGACAACGACAGCGATGGACGACCAACAACAGGATAGAGTGACAAGTCCGGAGCGTAAACCACAGTCGAGAGCCCAGACGTAGCGACATTTGGAATCAAGGAACGCTGCATACCAAATGTAGAAGTATGAAAACGGAATTTCCCTATAGATGGTGCTGGACGTCGTGTAGCACCCGTGAGACCGCGTCACCAGCGTCCTCTGCTTCTTGTAACGCCTGACAACAAATGTCAACACACAGTAAAACAAGCTCCATACATCGGTACCTGTTTGAAACCCGTAAACGCGTCGAGTTTTGTGCCTGCGAACTACGATTTGCGGACAGCATTGGTTTTCTATTCTCATTTGAAGTAAATTGCTGCAGAATCGCATCGAATGCTTGTCAAAGCGAACACGCTCTTGGGAAAACACAGTGATTCGAGTAGTGCAAACAGTTCAAAAGTGGTGATTTTGACGTGAGAAACGACTTGCGCGAGAAACCACCGAAAAAATTCGAAGACAATGAATTACAGGCCTTATTGGATGAAGATGATACCCAAACTCTACAGGAACTCGCGGAACAACTGAATGTGACGCAAAAACCGTTTCTCTTCGGTTGAAAGGTATGGGAAAGGTGCAGAAAGTAGGAGAATGGGTTCCGCATGAACTGAATGAAAGGTAGAAAGCAAATCGAAAGACCACTTGTGAAATTCTGCTCGCCAGATACAGAAGAAAGTCGTTTCTCCACCGAATACTGACATGTAGTGAAAACTGAGAATCCTAAGGGTCGTAAATCGTTGACATCCACTGCAAGACCAAACCGCTTTGAAAAGAAGACAGTGCTCTATGTTTGGTGGGATCAGAAAGTTGTCATCTGTTATGAGCTGCTAACACCTGGAGAAACCGTTAACACTGCTCGCTACCAACAGCAAATGATCGATTTAAATCGAGCATTAAGTGAAAAACGACCGGAATATAGAAAAAGGCAATACAGAGTCATATTGCTCTATGATAACGCCCCATCACACAGCAAAACGCGCCAGGTAAACGATCGAGGCGTTCAGTTGGGTCATACTAGGACATTCGTCTTGTTCTCCAGACTTGGCTCCGTTCGATTATCATCTGTTTGCATCACTGGGACAATCTGTCGCTGAACAACGCTTCAATTTGTGTGAAAAGGTACGAAAGCCGCTCCCTCACTGGTTCGCTTCAAAAGAAGAACTGTTCTTTTTTTTGCGTGGCGTTCATGGCCTGCCGAAGAGGTGGGAGAGAACTGTATAAATAGCAATGGAGACTATTTTGAATAAAATATTGTTTATCAGTTTCAAACAACAGACATGTAATTACTGCAACCAAATTCCGGTTTCATTCTTATACAACTGGTACAAGGAATGATACGAGAGCCCCAGCCGAAGCACAACGGAGCTCCGGGCCCCTGAGTTGCTAGCCTTGTAGCGTGGCAACAGGCGCCCGTAGGCAGGCGCGTCGTGTGTGGCCTGTGACTAGCGCTGAGGCGGTGAGCGCAGCGCTCGCAAATATTAGGAGCGCCGCCTAGCGGCTGCGGTCTAGGTCCACGCGCTCTGGCGGGCTTCCGAACACGTTGGGTCGGGATTTCAGAGCTGGCTGATTTAAACTGTGTGACGGACCGTGAGTCGAACATGGAACAAGCCCATGTCTGTTGACTCCGTAACTGACACAGTGCGGCTGATAGTTACAACGCCAACAGAACAAACGAATGTGGAAATTACACACTTGAAGGTTTTTAGCCATTTTTAGCAACGCAAAGGTCGACGTAAAGTCCCGAGCGACTGGAAATAAAGCGCAGGTGACGCCTGTATATAAGAACGGTAGAAGGACGGATCCTCATAATTACAGACCAATATCCTTAACATCGGTTTGTTGCAGGCTTCTCGAAGATATTCTCAGTTCGAATATAATGAATTTCCTTGAGACAGAGAAGTTGCTGTCCATGCATCAGCACGGCTTTAGAAAGCATCGCTCCTGCGAAAAGCAGCTCGCCCTTTTTTCACATGATACCTTGCGAACCATGGATGAAGGGTATCAGACGGATGCCATATTCCTTGACTTCCGGAAACCGTTTGACTCGGTGCTCCACTGCAGACTCCTAACTGAGGTACGAACCTATGGGATTGGTTCCCAAATATGTGAGTGGCTCGGAGACTTCTTAAGTAATAGAACCCAGTACGTTGTCCTCGATGGTGAGTGTTCATCGGAGGTGAGGGTATCTTCTGGAGTGCCCCAGGGAAGTGTTGTAGGTCCGCTGTTGTTTTCTATCTACGTAAATGATCTTTTGGATAGGGTGGATAGCAGTGTGCGGCTGGTTGCTGATGATGCTGTGGTGTACGGGAAGATGTCATCGTTGAGTGACTGTAGGAGGATACAAGATGACTTGGACAGGATTTGTGATTGGTGTAAAGAACGGCAGCTAACTCTAAATATAGATAAATGTAAATTAATGCAGATGAATAGGGAAAAGAATCCCGTAATGTTTGAATACTCCATTAGTAGTGTAGCGCTTGACACAGTCACGTCCATTAAATATTTGGGAGTGACATTGCAGAGCGATATGAAGTGGGACAAGTATGTAGTGGCAGTTGTGGGGAAGGCGGATAGTCGTCTTCGGTTCATTGGTAGGATTTTGGGAAAATGTGGTTCATCTGTAAAGGAGACCGCTTATAAAACACTAATACGACCTATTCTTGAGTACTGCTCGAGCGTTTGGGATCCCTATCAGGTCGGATTGAGGGAGGACACAGAAGCAGTTCAGAGGTGGGCTGCTAGATTTATTACTGGTAGGTTCGATCATCACGCAAGTGTGACGGAAATGCTTCAGGAACTCGGGTGGGAGTCTCTGGAGGAAAGGGGGTGTTCTTTTCGTGAATCGCTACTGAGGAAATTTAGAGAACCAGCATTTGAGGCTGACTGCAGTACAATTTTACTGCCGCCAACTAATATTTCGCGGAAAGACCACAAAGATAAGATAAGAGAGATTAGGGCTCGTACAGAGGCATATAGGCAGTCATTTTTCCCTCGTTCTGTTTGGGAGTGAAACGGAGAGAGAAGATGCTAGTTGCGGTACGAGGTACCCTCCGCCACGCACCGTATGGTGGATTGCGGAGTATGTATGTAGATGTAGATGTTTTGTAGAGCACACGTCCAGTAAGTTTCGTGGCACCCATACCACGTGCTGGACACCTTAACAGTCACACCCCACACTATCGGGAGAGGCACTGTCGATTTTGAGGCGGGCAGCATTGCTAGAGTAGTGGATAACTGAGCATACGAAATAGCCTCGGCCCCCGGCCTGGAGATCATTCCAGTTTTCAGGTATTTGTGTTTGTTATATCTGGCTGACGTCAGCATCAATAATTTACTGCCCTCATCGCATCTAGCCAAGTGCACCACAGCTATTCCCGGAATCCTGGCATCAGCATCAACCCCTTGTGCACCGGTCCTTCGCTCCTCATGCACCCACTCCCTACCCCGAATGCCCTTGCTTGTCATCACACTGTCATTCAGTGGTGTCGAGCAATTCTGCATGATGTGCAGTATTCCGGCCGCTAAGGACATTTCTACACTACTGGCCATTAAAATTGCTACACCACGAAGATGTGCTACAGAAGCGAAATTTAACCGACAGGAAAAAGATGCTGTAATATGCAAATGATTAGCTTTTCAGAACATTCACACAAGGTTGGCGCCGGTGGCGACACCTACAACGTGCTGAGATGAGGAAAGTTTCCAACCGATTTCTCATACACAAACAGCAGTTGACCGGCGTTGCCTGGTGAAACGTGGTCGTGATGCCTCGTGTAAGGAGGAGAAATGCGTACCATCACGTTTCCGACTTTGATAGAGGTCGGATTGTAGCCTATCGCGACCGCGACAGTGCTGCTCGCGTTGGTCGAGATCCAATGACTGTTAGCAGAATATGGAATCGGTGGGTTCATGAGGGTACACCGGAACTCCGTGCTGGATCCAGACGGCCTCGTATCACTAGCAGTCGAGATGACAGGCATCTTATCCGCGTGGCTGTAACGGATCGTGCAGCCACATCCCTGAGTCAAGATATGGGGACGTTTGCAAGACAACAACCATCTGCACGAACAGTTCGACGACGTTTGCAGCAGCATGGACTATCAGCTCGGAGACCACGGCTGCGGTTACCCTTGACGCTGCATCACAGACAGGAGCAACTGCAATGGTGTACTCAACGATGAACCTGGGTGCACGAATGGCAAAACGTCAATTTTTCGGATGAATCCAGGTTCTGTTTACAGAATCATGATGGTCGCATCCGTGTTTGGCGACATCGCGGTGAACGCACATTGGAAGCGTGTATTCGTCATCGCCATACTGGCGTACCACCCAGCGTGATGGTATGCGGTGCCATTGGTTACACGTCTCGGTCACCTCTTGTTCGCATTGACGGCACATTGAACAGTGGACGTTACACTTCAGATGTGTTACGACCCTTGGCTCCACCCTTCATTCGATCCCTGCGAAACCCTACATTTCAGCAGGATAATGCACGACCGCATGTTGCAGGTCCTGTACGGGCCTTTCTGGATACAGAAAATATTCGACTGCTGCCCTAGCCAGCACATTCTCCAGATCTGTCACCAATTGATAACGTCTGGTCAATGGTGGCCGAGCAACTGGCTCGTCACAATACACCAGTCACTACTCTTGATGAACTGTGGTATCGTGTTGAAGCTGCATGGGCAGCTGTACCTGTACACGCCATCCAAGCTCTGTTTGACTCAATGCACAGGCGTATCAAGGCCGATATTACGGCCAGAGGTGGTTGTTCTGGGTACTGATTTCTCAGGATCTATGCACCCAAATTGCGTGAAAATGTAATCACATGTCAGTTCTAGTATAATATATTTGTCCAGTGAATACCCGTTTATCATCTGCATTTCTTCTTGGTGTAGCAATTTTAATGGCCAGTAGTGTAGGAGTTGAGACGTCAGCGTCATCGCATCTTGCGACCTGCAACCCCTACTCCTACCCCGCCATCCTCGCGCCTCCGCTCGTCGACGTCGTCGTGCTTGGAACACGATGAAGACGGCCATCGGGCAGATTTGTCGACGAAGGCTGCGCTTTCCAAAGCGCCCACGGCGACTGCAGCAGAGTGAGCGCGCGACTGGTGCCGGCAGACGCGGCGCGCCATGACGACGTCGGCGCTGCTGACGACGGCGGCGACGCTGCTGACGTCGGCGGCCGTGCTGCTGGCGACGGTGACGCCGCAGGCGCGCGGCGCGGCCGGGCCGCACGCGCTGCGCGAGGCCTTCTCGTGGCGGCAGATCAACTGGACGTGGCCGGCCGGCGGGCCGCCCGCGGGCGCCGACTACCAGCCGCGCAACAACCTGCCGCTGGGGCTCGCCGTCTGGCGCGACCGCCTCTTCCTCACCGTGCCGCGCCGCAAGGCCGGCGTGCCCGCCACGCTCGGATACGTCGACATCGACCGTAAGTCGCACCGCTGTGTTCCAGCAAGCGCACCGACCGCACTACTGATAAAATGGCCAAGCTACACCCGTCGGGTCACGTGACGTCCTCCACTCGTTACTTTGGAGACGCCATATTGGATTTCGTCGTATTTCGTTGTTTCCACATTCTACTATGTTCGTGCATAAGTTCTACGTTCACGTCTGCATCTACATGCCTACTCTGCAACTCGCAATTAAGTGCCTGCCAGAGGGTTCATCGAACCACCTTTAAGTTACTTTCTACCGTTCTCTCTCGAAAAGCTCTGATTTCTCACCCAATGTGGCTTTCGACCATCCTACTCTGCCGATGACCAGCTCCTACGCCTCACTTATCTTCTCTCCCTCCAGCTTCTGTTCCTCTGCCATTTTTGTCCTCCTCGACCTCGAAAAGGCCTACAACCGCGTGTGGGATCCCGCTCTCCTGTTTAAACTCCAGACCTACGCCCTTCCTATCAACTATGTCCGTATGATTGTCTCTCCCACCGCCCCTCCTACGTTACCATCTATAACTCTGATTGCTGCATCCCTCTGTGGGTGTGCCCCAGGGCTCTGTCCTCTCCCATCTCCTCTACCTCCTGTACATGGCAGATATGTTCCAACCACCCCCTCCAGTACACCTCCTGCAGTATGCCGATGACACCGCCTTCCTTGACCTCGCTTCTACCCTTCAGTGGTCCCACCACCTTCTCCAGAATCATCTTGACCTTTTTACTGCATGGCTCCTGAAAATCAATCCTTCCAAGACCCAGGCAATCATTGTAGCTTATACCACTCGCTCCTTCTGGCTCCTTGATTTTTTTACCATCTGCACCCTTCCTGTCCGCCTCTCCCCCATCCTCTCCTACCTTGGCCTCACCATTGACCGTCACCCCACCTGGATCCCTCATCTCATATCCAATCCAAAGCCCACAACTGCCTCTGACTCTTTAAACTCCTCTCTGGCCAGACATGGGGGTTGAACCCCTCTACCATCCTCCACACCTACAAATCCTTAATCCATCCCATCCTCCATTATGCCAGTCCCACTTGGATATCCACCCCCCCCCCCAAATTCTATGTGTCCCTCCACATCCTCGAGCACCAAGCAGTCCGCCTTGCCTTTGGTACATGCCTCCCATCCCCCATGTGGATCCTCTATGACCTGATTCCTTTCCCCCATCTGCTGCTTTTCCTAGAACGTATCCACATCCTCTACACCTCCTGCCGACTTGATCCCCCTCATCCCCCGATTTCTCTTCTCCTCTTCAACCCCTGCCCTCTGCCACACCTTCACCATTGCGTCGCCCCTATCCTTCTCCTAAGGTTGCTTCCATCTACTCCCCATCCTGGATGGTTCCCTCTCTCCCTCCATTTATCCCTCCTCTCAACTCTGATCCTCACCTTCCCCTCCCTCCCTCTGTCCTTTTCCAAGGCTCCCTCTCCTCCCCCCCCCTACCACACTGTTTTGTTTTTCCCTGCCTATCCTCTCTCTGACTCCCTTCTCTCCCCCAAGTCCTTTTGCTTTCCCCTCCACAACCTTCCCCACTCCTTCTCACGTCCACACAGCCCCACTCTTTTCTATGTCCTCTCCCTCCATCACCTCCCCCCTTTTTCTTTCCCTCTCCTCCCCCCTTTTCCCCCCACCCCGCCCCCATCTGCCTCCGTGTCACCGCTATAGTGCTGTTTAAAGTGGGTGTTCAGTGTTACAACGAGCCACCATACTGTCACTAGGTGTGTTTTTAACCGTTGCGAACAAAAACCAGACTGTCGATGTGTTTTTTAACTGTGACTGTCTACTTACTATGTGTTTCAATCAGTATCACCGATCTTTTGTTTTTGTATTTTCTTCGCAACTTTTTCACCTTGTTTCACTTTTTAACAGTCACCGTTTTGTCGCCTGCTTTTATTGTTCTATCTCCTAATTCTAATTTTTAGCTTTTCTCTAGGCTGCAGAATAGCGTATTGTGCTGCTGCCAACCTGCCCCCTCCCTCTTGGGGGGAGGGGGTGGGGGGAGGGGGTGGGGGGAGGGGGGGGGGGGTCGCGGAGGGAAATCGAAATCCAGTAAAGGAAAAAAAAGCTCTGATTTCTCTTATTCTATTACGATGATCTTTTTTCCAATGTAAGTGGGCACAAACAAAATATTTTCACTCTCTGAGGAGAAAATTGGCGACAAATTTCATGAGAAGGTCCTGCCGCAGAGGAAAACGCCTTTGTTTTAATGGCAGCCACACCAATTCGTGTATCACATCCGTAGCACCCTCTCCCCCATTTCGCGATAGGACAAAATGAACTGCCTTTCGTTGAACTCTTCGATGCCCTCCGTCAATCCTGCCTGATGCAGTTACTCCAGAAGAGGACGGACAAGCGTACTGTAAGAGATCTCTTTAGTAGATCGGTACATTTTCTTACTGTTCTGCCAAGTCCAGGGAGAGAAAATAAAAACTTTGAGTTTCGCCGATGGCGTAATTCTGTCAGAGACAGCAAAAGTCTTGGAAGAGCAGTTCAGCGGAATGTACATTGTCTTGAAAGGAGGATATAAGATGAACATCAATAAAAGCAAAACGAGAGTAATGGAATGTAGTCGAGTTAAATCAGATGATCTGACGGAATTAGTTTAGGCGATGAGACAAAGTTGAAGATGAAAAAAAAATGGGTCTGAGCACTGTGGGACTTAACATCTGAGGTCATCAGTCCCCTACAACATTAAAACAACTTAAACTAACTAACCCAAGGATATAACACACATCCATTCCATAGGCAGGATTCCAACCTGCGACCGTAGCGGTCGCGCGGTTCCACACTGAAGCGCCTAGAACCGCTCGGCCACAGCGGTCGGCTTGCAGACGAGTTGTGCTATTTGAGCTGCAAAATAACTGATGATGGTTGCAGCAGAGAGGATATAAAATGTAGACTAGCAATGACAAGGAAAGCGCCAGGAAGTCTTTTCTGGAAATATTTGTATGGATTGTAGCCATATATGGAATTGAAACAAGGACGATAAACAGTGTAGACAAGAAGAGAATAGAAGCTTTTGAAATGTATTGCTGAGAAGAATACTGAATATTAGATGGATAGGTCACGTAACTAATGAGGAGGTACTGAATGGAACTGGGGAGAAAAGAAACTTGTGGCACAACGCGACTAGAAGAAAGGATTGGTTTCTAGGACACATTCTGTGACTCATTAATGGAGTGAGGTGTGAGGGGGAAAAATCTTAGAGGGAGAACTAGACATGAATACAGTAAGCAGATTCAGTAGGATGTAGGTTGCATTAGTTACTTGGAGATAAAGTGGCTTGCTTGCACAGGATAGGATAGCACGGAGAACTTCATCAAACCAGTCTTCCGACTGAAGGCCACAACAACAACAGGTATCATGTCTAAATCATTTCTCAATTCGTTTTGATCATCTGATGACTTTATAAGAAGGTAAATGACTGCATCATCTCCAAACAATCCAAGAGGACTGCTCAGATTGTCTCCCAAATCGTTTATGTACATCAGGAACCGCAGAAGGCCTATAACACTTCCTTGGGGAACGCCTGATGTTACTTCCGCTTTACTCGGCGACTTCGCGCCATTTACTACGAACTGTGACCTTTCTGGCAGGAAATCACGAACCCAGACACATAACTAAGACGATACCCCATAGATTCGAATTTTAATTAGAAATTGCTGTTGAGGAACGGTGTCAAAATCCTTCTGGAAATCTAAAAATATGGAATCAGTTTGGCATCCCCTGCCATTACTTCGTGAGAGTTAAGAGGTAGTTGTGTTTCACAGGAATATTTTCTGGATCCGTGTTGGCCATTTGTCAATAAATCGTTTTCTTCAAGGTGATTCATAATGTTCGAGCACGGTGTGTGTTCCAAAATCCTACAGAAAATCGACGTTAGTGATATGTGTCCGTAATTCAGCGGAATACTCTATTTTTTTCTTGGTACTGATGTGACTTGTGCAGCTTTCCAGCCTTTAGGTACGGATCTTTCGTCGAGTGGGAGGTTGTATGTGATTTTAAGTGCGGAGCCATTGTATCAGCATATTCTGAAAGGAACCTCACTGGTACACAATCTGGACCGGAAGCTTTGCCTTTCTGAAATGTTTTAAGCTGCTTCGCTACACGGAGTATACCTGACTCTAAGTTGCTCGCATTGGCAGCTGTTCTTGTTTCGAGTTCTGGAGTATTTATTTCGTCTTCTTTGATGAAGGAATTTCGGAAAACCGTGTTTAGTAATTCTACCTTAGCAGTGCTGTCAGCAGTAACATTACCTCTATTGATTCCGTCTTGCCACTGCATTGAAGTTCGCGCTAAATTTCGAGCCTCTTTACAAGTTCGCCAATCTTGAGGGTATTACGTTTTATTTATATTCGCATGCAGATTCACATAATACAGATTTCAGTCACCAATAATTCTCCTGGACTATTTACGACAGTCTGCCAACTATAGGCTAACTTCTCAATTCCGTGACTGTAGAAATCATGAAATGTCCAATTATGTTTGCGGCTAATCGTACTGCAAATGTTCCTGGTCGCATAACATTTCTACACTAATGGCCATTAAAACTGCTACACCAATAAGAAATGCAAATCATAACCGGATATTCATTGGACGAATATATTATACTAGAACTAACATGTGATTACATTTTCACGCACTTTGGATGCATAGATCCTGAGAAATCATTACCCAGAACAACCACCTCTGGCCGTAATAACGGCCTTGATACGCCTGGCCATTGAGTCAAACAGAGCTTGGATGGCGTATACAGGTACAGCTGCCCATGCAGCTTCAACACGATACCACAGTTCATCAAGAGTAGTGACTGGTATATTGTGACCAGATCGATGCTCGGCCACCATTGACCAGACGTTTTCAGTTGGTGAGAGATCTGGAGAATGTGCTGGCCCAGGCAGCAGTCGAACATTTTCTGTATCCAGAAAGGCCCGTACAGGACCTGCAACATTCAGCCGTGCAGTATCCAGCTGAAATGTAGGGTTTCGCAGGGACCGAATGAAGGGTGGAGCCACGGGTCGTAACACATATGAAATGTAACGTCCACTGTTCAACGTGCCGTCCATGCGAACAAGAGGTGACCGAGACGTGTAACCAATGGCACTCTGTACCGTCTCGCCGGGTGATACGCCAGTATGGCGATGACGAATACACGCTTCCAATGTGCGTTCACCGCGATGTCGCCAAACAAGGATGCGATCATCATGATGCTGTAAACAGAACCTGGATTCATCCGAAAAAATGACATTTTGCCATTCGTGCACCCAGGTTCGTCGTTGAGTACACCATCGCAGGCGCTCCTGTCTGTGATGCGGTGTCAAGGGTAACCGCAGCCATTGTCTCCGAGCTGATAGTCCATGCTGCTGCAAACGTCGTCGAACTGTTCGTGCAGATGGTTGTTGTCTTGCAAACGTCCCCATCTGTTGACTCAGGGATCGAGACGTGGCTGCACGATCCGTTACAGCCATGCGGATAAGATGCCTGTCATCTCGATTGCTAGTGATACTAGCCCGTTGGGATTCAGCACGGCGTTCCGTATTACCCTCCTAAACCGACCGATTCCATATTCTGCTAACAGTTCAAATGGTTCAAATGGCTCTGAGCACTATGCGACTTAACTCCTGAGGTCATCAGTCGCCGAGAACTTAGAACTAATTAAACCTCACTAACATAAGGACATCACACACATCCATGCCCGAGGCAGGATTCGAACCTGCGACCGTAGCAGTCGCCCGGTTCCAGACTGTAGCGCCTAGAACCGCGCGGCCACTCCGGCCGGCTCTGCTAAGAGTCATTGGATCTCGACCAACGCGAACAGCAATGTCGCGATACGATAAACCGCAATCGCAATAGGCTACAATCCGACCTTTATCAAAGTCGGATACGTGATGGTACGCATTTCTCCTCCTTACATGAGGCACCACAACAACGTTTCACCAGGCAACGCCGGTCAGCTGCGGTTTGTGTATGAGAAATCGGTTGAACACTTTCCTCATGTCAGCACGTTGTAGGCCAGCAGTGTAATTGTTGTGGGTCTAAGGCGAACAACGCGTCGAGCCATGTTCGGAAAGCATTTTCATCCAAAAAGGAAGTTCCTTGAAGACTGCTCGATAGAGAGCGGAAAAAGCGAAAATCTGAGGGCGCAAGATCAGGTGAATAAGGTGGATGTGGAATGACTTCCCAACCCAACTGTTGTACATTTTCTTTTTCAGTGTAGCAGAATGGGGGTGGGTGTTATCGTGAAGTAACATCACACCACACAGCTTTCTTGGTCATTGTTCTGGGATTGCATCTACAAGACGTCTCAGTTTTTGACAATAAATGTTAATAGTGATGGTTACACCTCGGGGAAGCAATTCCTAGTATCTTTTGTGGATTTGTGCAGGTCTCTGTTTGGCCTCAACCATTCCTCTCTTTTCCTTATGTTAGCATAAAGACGCCATTTGTGGTGTCACCGCCAGACACCACACTTGCTAGGTGGTAGTTTTAAATCGGCCGCGGTCCATTAGTACATGTCGGACCCGCGTGTCGCCACTGTCAGTGATCGCAGACCGAGCGCCACCACACGGCAGGTCTCGAGAGACTTACTAGCACTCGCCCCAGTTGTACGCTAGCGATGCACACTGACGAAGCCTCGCTCATTTGCAGAGCAGATAGTTAGAATAGCCTTCAGCTAAGTCAATGGCTACGACCTAGCAAGGCGCCATTAGTAACATTGCATGTATCTACAGAGTCTCACTTGTATCGTCAAGAGCGATGTACAACAATGATGGATTAAAGTTAAGTATTCCAGCAGCTACGTACTTTTCTTTATAGCATTCATTATGTATCCTGTTTCAGACCTATCTACTAGCCTGCGTGAGTTAACGCGTGCCTTTCGGCTACTTCCGAGTGGCGTGGCTGTCTTAATACGGCACAACACCATTTCTCGTCACTAGTAACGATACAGGATAGGAATGGTCTGTGTTGATCAAGAGCCAATTGATGATGAGCAAGCAGAGATGCACATATTGCCAGCCGTTGATTCAAGTGATTTAGCCTAGCAGAGTGCAGTATCCATACACGCGATTTCTGAACCGTCTCCATTGCATGCAAATGTCGCACGATGGTCGATTTATCGCAGTTCATCACATTTGCCAGTTCCCGGGTGTACTGACGTGGATCATTGTGCATTAATGCGTTTAAACGATCTTTATCAAACCCTGAAAGTCTTCCTGAACGTGGAGAGTCGCTAATGTGAAAACGATCCTCCTTAAAACGAAAAAACCATTTTCTTGCGTATCCTGCCCAGTGGCTTTATCCCCATTGACGGCGCAAATGTCTCTGGCTGCCTGTGCAGCTGTCACTTCTCTACTGAACTGAAACAGAAGAATGTGTCGGAAATGTTCCGATTTCTCCACTTGGCACTCCATTGTCTAGCGTCCACAACTCCACTCACTATCTCCAATTGACAATATGTAAACTCAAATAGCAAGAGTGATCTACAAAAAAAAAAAAAATGACAATCGATAAATAAACCCAGGCCAACAGGGATACCAACATGCAAAACAAAAACGCTACGAACATATACATTAACCTAGCAACTTGCGTGTTATGACAGTACGCCGTTTCAAGGCAATGGCGCAGTGAAGAGTTACCACAAACACGTCACTCTTGGTACGATATATATATATATATATACGTAGGTTGGAACTTAAATAGTGGCAACACTTCTGTGGAGACACTATGCAATGGAATCTACTATTGCCGCTGATAGCACACGTTGTTGACATACCTACCTTACCTCCGAGCAAATGGACTCGCCCGTCCCACGTTACCGGCGTGCGCACAGTCGATTGTTTCAGTGATTCCCAGCATCCCGTTCTCAAAGTTCGCGAGCCAGCCCCATCTCATAACAGTTATAGGACACCACCAACCGAAGAATCACAAACTTTGTCGAAGTTTTGTATTTTTTATACAACTTTTCTTGTTATTTATCGAACGGCCCATGTACTTCAACTGCTAAGATGCACTGACAGTCAGACTTTTTTGTACAAGCAAATTTACATCAAGGCTTTTGATATGCAGTGTCATTAGTATTTATTAACTCTTTTAGTACTGTTCTCTTTTTATACGGGACAACCAGTTGCTGATTACCTTTAATATTATTGGATAAGCATTTCTTAAGTCTCTTTAGTAATAATGGAACAAACATACAGCTTTCGAGAAATTTTCAAAGGAATTTACGTTGTTACTTTTTAACCTGTTCCAGAATAATCACTTGATGGTGGCAGCAGACTTGTGAAAGGATTCTTCCAATAAGTATAGGAAATAAATCTGATCTAA
Organism: Schistocerca serialis cubense; assembly: GCF_023864345.2. Taxonomy (NCBI): domain Eukaryota; kingdom Metazoa; phylum Arthropoda; class Insecta; order Orthoptera; family Acrididae; genus Schistocerca; species Schistocerca serialis. Next base: position 416,591,147 of record NC_064646.1, on the reverse strand, counting down.
GGGTACCTTCCGCCAGCTGCGCACAAAACACACACACACACACACATACACACACACACACACACACACACACACACACACACACACACAGACTAACCCCGAAAAATCACTCTGTTAAACCACTAACAAAAACAGCTTTAGCTACCAACCAAGAGTAAAAGCTGCCGATAGGGAACCACATGAAAGTAGTGGGGCCGTAGTATCTACATAATGAGCGTGTACAAAAGACCTGAGTAGTACGGACGTGTAGTACACAGACAACATTACAGGTAAAAGTATAAGCACGAGTGCTCAGGGGTTACTTCAAGCCCCAAAGCGATCTCGAATATTACAGTGGTCTACAAGTATGAAGGTCGGTGTCTGATGTTATTTGCACAACACAGTTTTGTATCCTCAGTGGTGTGGCACATGTGCAACGATTCATGTTTCCCAGATAGTGTGTAAGTCTTACTTTATTAGCAAAACACATAAAAAGCAATTTTTGACATAATATTGATTCTGATAGACATAAACTGAAAGAAATTCCTGATCTGCTAGAAATCTGACGAAGTCAATGGGCCGGCCGGTGTGGCCGAGCGGTTCTAGGCGCTTCAGTCTGGAACCGCGCGACCGCTACGGCCGAATGTTCGAATCCTGCCTCGGGCATGGATGTGTGTGATGTCCTTAGGTTGGTTAGGTTTAAGTAGTTCCTAAGTCTAGGGCACTGATGGCCTCAGATGTTAAGTCCCATAGTGCTTAGAGCCATTTGAACGAAGTCAATGCACGCCGTGACATGCGTCGTGACGGAAACTACCTGTTACAGATTCACAATTAGTTCTACGTAAGAACACAAGTCCTGGGACATCGAATCTGGGGAAGGCTAGCGTCTGAGGAGGCTACGGCTTTAGGGGTGATGGCTGGTAGTTCGATGTGGCTGCTGTGGAGTATCTTCCCTAGTAGCTGCTGGAGGATCGTTGCGCTGCGGCGCAAATCCAGAGGCTGGGCTCAGCTGGACAGAGCTGCCGTGCGTGGCCGGCGAGAGCTCAGCGAGAGCTTAACAAGATCTCCAATGAATAGGCTACAGGGCGCGGTCGGCGTAAAGCCTGTAACGTGTGCATAAGCTGCCTGCTAGGTGTCCAGCAGTGTAAAAACAGGCAGCAGGCGGAAGGACATGCGCGGCGCTTGATGGTGGGTGTAACACAGTGCTGCGACTGCAGCGCCACTATCGTCGAAGTACAAGTTGCTGGCGGTGAGGCTGGCGTCTTGTCGTAGCTAATCACTTGCCGTACTTGCATTGCACCGCCAGACGCGGAGAAACGCCTGTGGCACTGGAACCCGACTACCCGCTAGTCACGGTTGCTGTACCGGAAGCAGAAGTGGCTGGCGAATGACTATTGCCTTTATTGGTAACCAGCTACAGTGGGATACACATGACTTCAGGAGAATGCTGACTCTCCCTTAAAAGTGGCATACAGGGTATTTAGAAAGGAATATACGGAATTTAAAGCTTTTTAACATTTATACATTCATATTATAGTTATTATAAAGAATACAGCAAACGAAAGAGCATCTCAAACAGTCTTACAAGTGTTCAGTGTGAGCACTATTCGTTACACAGCGAGTCGGTAGGCGGTTTATTCCCAAACTTTAATCAGTGTGTCTGGAGTAACTGTTGCAACAATGCTGTTTCTAACGTGTCGAGTAGATCAGCTGATAGAGAAAGCACATACACATTATCCTTTATGAAACCTCAAAGGTAAAAATTAAATGACATCTGGTCGTGTGTGAACATGGAGGTCATGTAAAACAAGTTCGGTCACCCGGCTCCTAGTGGTCGGGTACAACGTTATGCCAGTGAGGTAGCCACCATCTTGCTGCCAAATAAAGATATGTGGTTCAATTTAAGATAAGAACACAAGTTACAATTGTTTCACCGAAAAATAATGACCTATAAACTTTCCGCCGAGTATTTGGCACAGAAACATTCATTTTAAGAGAGACTCGTGGGGATTTTTTGACTTCCAGATGCTTACATTGTGTATGTTCACATTTTTGCTTAGGCAAAATTTCGATTTACCACTGAAGACGGCACGATCCAGAAAATCTTTATAGTCATGCGTTTGCAAAGTTGGCTTGTAAACCGCAGTCTGTTGGCTTTAGATCCTGTAAAAACTGCAAACCCAACGCCGCTCCCCCCCTCCCCCCCACCCTGCCCCCTCCTACTAGCTTTCAGGGAAAGGAAAAAATATCACGTAGTCAGAAGTTTTTATTTTAAGAAAATTACTTCAAATATCAAATTGCGCAGGGTTTTTACAGGGTCGTAGCTGGAACTTTGTACGGCGGTTTACAAGTCCCCATTCGTCTTCCAAAATATTAAAAGCGCTCCATACCCCCAGGTGTAGCCCTCTCTCCCGATTTTTTTCATTTGTAACGGAGAAGTCAGACACCAATGATCATAGATGTAGCTTCAAAAATACTTTAGCAGTTCATAATGAGGGTATATTTTCTAACAAAGCTTTCACCCACATAGGGTTAAATTCCCAAAAATTCTGAAACAGGTATTTCTTTATTTCTGACCGAGAAACCAAATACCAATTTTCATAGGTCTAGCTTCAAAATTGCCTTAACAATGCCATTTTTCAAAAAAAATCTTTATCCCATATTCCACCCCCTTAAGGTTGGAACTTCGAAGAATCCATTCTCAAACGACACCTACAGTATAAGATCTGTATCTCCTCCAAATATCAACATTTTATACCCTAACAATTTGGGCTGGGGATGATGAGTCAGTCACTCAGTGAGGACATTGCTTTTTATTATTATTATTATTATTATTATTATTATTGTTATGTGCGATTAGACCCTGTTGGATAACGCAGACCTTCTTGATTCTTTTCCCTTTTTTTCACATTGCTCCCATTTTTTCTCCATGGACTCTCTTCCTTTGTCCATTTTGTTTCTGCTTTTTTCAGAGCTTCGTATTCTGAGTTCCCATCTGTTAACTTTCTGCTTAAATACCTTTCTGTCCAAAATATCTGAATAATTTATGTGAGCTTTTTGTAGGTCCTTTTTGACCTCTTGTATCCAGGGTATAGTTTTAAGTCCTTCTGTGTATTTAAGAATTCCGTGCTTAAGGTTTCTTTTCGAAAGCCTAGAGACGAGCTCATAAAATTTTAATCGGTTATCTCTAATGTCTGCTGCAAGGTTGGACAATTTCTGAGTTACTTGACGAGACTGTATTTATAACCCTCTTCTGTTTTCTTTGGCCTTACTACATTTCTGATTATTTTAGTTCTTTCTTTAACAAGTATTTTAGGTCACCTTTTATGTGGAGTGTCAGGGTTTCACTGGCATACTGGACTTCAGGTTTTAATACTGTATTACAGTGCCTAATTTTAGTAGTTTTGGACATGCATTTTTTGTTGTACACCTTGAAGGTTCTTTCACAGGCCCTCTTTAGTTTTTGGAGGCGAATATTTTGTGCTATTTTCTCTCTCCGCGTAGGTTCAAGGACTTCACCTATGTATCTAAGTATTTCAAATATGGGAATCTATTGATATGACCGTATTTTTTAGTCAAGTTTTGGGTGTTAGTTTTTGTGCCGATGAACTCAGACTTTAGGAAAGATATTTGCAGACCAACTTTCTCTGCACATTCTTTAAAAGTTTCAACCTGTTCGACTGCCGTTATCATTCGCTAGTACGGCTAAGTCGTCAGCAAAAGCTAAACATGAAATTTTTATGTCATCCTTGACTCGCCCCATCTGTATAGGTTTCCAGCAGTTTTCATTCTTCAATACCCTTTTCCATTCGCGGATGACCTTGTCCAGCACAGGGTTGAATAAGAGAGGAGACAGACAATCACCTTGTCGGACGCCAGTTTTGATAAGGGAGGGCTCAGATATTTCACCCATGAATTTCACTTTGGAGATAGTATTGTTCAATGTTTCTTTGATGAGGTTATGGGTTTTTGGATCTAAATGGTTCAAATGGCTCTGAGCACTATGGGACTTAACATCTGTGGTCAGCAGTCCCCTAGAACTTAGAAATACTTAAAACTAACAAACCTAAGTACATCACACACATCCATGCCCGAGGCAGGATTCGAACCTGCGACCGTAGCGGTCACGCGGTTCCAGACTGAAGCGCCTAGAACCGCACGGCCACAACGGCCGGCTTTTGGATCTAACCCTTGTTCTTCAAGTATATCGAAAAGTGCTTGTCGTTCAACTGAGTCGTATGTCTTTTTGAAGTCAACAAACGTGCGAATTATTGGGCTGTTTCAGACTGCTTTGTATTTTACCTCTGCTTTTAGATTGAAAAATTTGTTCTGTGCTGGATCTATTGGGGAGAAAGCTATCTTGGTATTCACCAATTTTATTTTGCAGTTGCTCCTGCACTCTTTGAAGAAGACAGGCTGATAAAACTTTGTAAGCGAGCTGAAGTAGGGATATACCTCGATCATTATTTACATCAATTTGTCTCCTTTTTTGTGTAATGGATGAATAAGTGCACATTTCCATTCCTGGGTTAATTTTTCTGTCTCCCAAATACCTGCAATGATTTGGGTTAATTCTCTGAGAGAATTTGGTCCTAGAGTTCTCATTAGCTGAGCAATAATCCCATCTTCACCAGATGTTCTACTCTTTCTTAATTTAATAGTGCGTTTGTGAATTTCTTCTTGTGTTGGTGGGAATGATTCAAGGTGCGTGTAAGTAGGCCTTTCTTTATGTAATCTCGAAGATGGTTCCGGACAATCAAGGAGTGTCGAAAAATTCCCTACAGTTTTCTGGGTGACATTTTTCCCATGTATCTGCCCGGCCTTTTTCCATTTCTTCCCAATCTTAGTTTCTTTGACTCTCCTGGAGTCAAATTTCTACTGGTGCATTTTCTTGCAGTGGACTCTCTTTGGGTAAACTTCATTTTTATCCGTGTTAGATATTGGTCTGAATCTACATTTGCACATCTACGGACTTGTATGTCATGAACTTCCTTCTGTAGAGAATACGAGATGGCAACATGATAAATCTGGTAATCAACGAGCTCTTTAATGGGGGATCTCCAGGTCCTCTGTTTTCGGGGATTCTTCTTGAATGATGTTGACATGATTTTAACATTGTTTTATTGGCATAGTTCGATAAGCCTTCTTCCGTTTTTGTTGGTAAATTTATCGGCGGGATATTTTCCCACTGATTTACAGTATGTTTTTCTTTGCCTATCTGAGCACTGAAGTCACCCAATAAGATTTTGATGTTCTGCTTTGGAAATTTAGTCATTACTTTCTCAAGGTCGGTCCAGAATTTCTCCACAGCCTGTGAATTCTTTTTGTTAGCAATGTTGGTGGGTGTATGAACATTAATTAAGGTATATTTCGTGTTAGCGCTCTGCATGCGCATTGTCGTAAGGCGACTTCTTATGGGGCACATATCTCGAATGGAGTCTGTTACATTATACTGTATTACAAAAGTCATTCCCAGAAGCGGAGCACCTTTAGCGATACGTTTTTCTGTTTTACACTTAAATATGCAGTAATTTCCATAATGTACTGTGGCTTCATCTGTGCATCATGTTTCTTAAAGGCCTAAAATCTGAATTTTTTGTAGATCTAACTCCTGTACTAGGATGTGTAATTTTTACGGTTGAATTATAGCGTTGATATTAAATGTGCCTAGATAAGATAGTTTTTGGTGGAAGTCTGTCAGAGAACTCCGACTTCCTCTTTGTTCGTGTCACGAATTATGATAGCTTATAATTGTTTGGCCAATGTTTCCACTGGCTTATTAGAACCAGAGATTGTTAGTTCGTGGAGCAATTAATGCAGTCGCCCCTAACATGGGGAACAGACACTGACCAGAAAGCCGCCCATTATGGGCTCAGACGCGTCTGGGTTTGCTATCGTTAGCTTTTATATTAACCCTAAAAGCACGGCTGCCTCTTCCGCCAGTTCCGCCGTACTGATGATGTTCATCTCCGTCTTCACTGCCGTTGAGGTTTTCACCGTTACTTTGGCAAGGGGCCCTCTCAAGGTACTATCACCCGAGCCAAGTGAACCAATGTTTCTTACGAGGTGCGACTCATCCCACTCCTTTCTCAACCGGGATTGGGACCGGCTATACCTCTTATATATAGAGACCGTTATGTAAGCACTGTTTTTCTAGTTTAGTGTTAATGTTTACTCCCTTTATTTACTTTTCAACTTCTTACCTTTTTAATTAAGTTACCACTGCACTGTCAAGAACAAAATTTAATGTGTATTTCTGCTCCATTTTACATGAGCAGCATATTTTTACAGTCCTGTTTAGAAATATTCTAACTTCTTTGACTATGATAATTAAAGTGTGGTGATGGCACTGCAAACCATAAACTAGTTAACTACATAAATTGATCTGTAGAACATACACGATATTGTGCCTTTCATTTATATATAATAAAAAACATAACATGTCGTTTTTGTTGCACAGGAAAAAGCAGTGCCCGAAATGTTGGAATATCTTCCATCATAGCAATTAACGCAAGCACGATAAACATATATGCACAAGAAGAAAAAATGATATGTCGAAAATTTTAAATCATTGTTGGTTGATAACAAAATTCACTGTCTGAATTATCTCAAATCTGTATTGGAATTCTAAATGACAGAGGGAATGATCTGGCTACCAAAAATGTTGTGTGTTAAATTGACTGAAAGATTAATATATGGAAACATTTATATTTATTACTATATCGACAATACAAATATTGTTCTCGCGGTCTGCTTACTGGGCATGAACACCACTCAGTAATTGGAAAAGTAAGAAGAAAATGGACCATCTCACCTCACCACTCGACTAAGTTAATTATCCGTGAAACAATGTGTGACAAATACGAGATCGATAGAATGTGTCAGTCACCCCACCTCATTTGTTTCACTGCTGGTTGACAGCCGGCAGTTTTCATCTTCCGTGTTCTGTGACTCAAACTCCTTTATCTGTGCTGGCTGATTGCTGACCTAAATTCTTTATAGTATAGCCTGGCAGCCAATGCAATATTATCGACCCAGCGATGGAGTCTGTTGTCTGCAGAGATTATTTCACAGAAGCGGTATCAGTGTAGTACAGATATTTGGATGCTGAGATAAGACGACGAAGTGCAGACAGATGCTTAAAGATTCGAGCATCAGGCAGCAAAGAGTGTTTATTTAGTATGAAGTGGAAAGTGACGATAGACATCAGAATGAATGCAGTGATCTGGCTTAATGTCTGAAGACTCAATCGACTACGGTTTGGAGTGCTTCCACAAGGCAAACACATTGTCTCTCTTCTCCTGTCCGATTCCTCTCTCTCTGTATTGCTGGCTCATTAACTCCCTGTATTGCTGGCTCATTGACTGATTCACTCCAGGATGACTGATGGATCTCTGATTTCTTATGTCATTGATCACTCACTGATTATGTTTGCCCCCATGGCTACCCTCTGCGGCTGTGTTGTTACCATGATTCCCCACTCTTTCCGCGAGGGTGCTGAATTTTCCGTTGTACATCTTTGTCATTGGTGGGATCAATTTACTATCCCACCCAGTGAACAACCGATGTTAAGTGAACACGCATCCCATACTTCATACAAGATTAAGATTTCGAACTTTCTATGGCTGGCCTGTAACCTGGAAACTCCTGCATTGCTTTAAGGTTTGCCTCGTTGTGGCGTTTTCCAACGCTGACTGCTGGGCTCTGTGAGTATTGCACACCGCCTCGTATCACTAGCAGTCGAGATGACAGGACTCTTATCCGCATGGCTGTAACGGATAGTGCAGCTACGTCTCGATCCCTGAGTCAACAGATGGGGACGTTTGCAAGACAACAACCATCTGCACGCACAGTTCGACGACGTTTGCAGCAGCATGGACTATCAGCTCGGAGACCATGGCTGCGGTTACCCTTGACGCTGCATCACAGACAGGAGCAACTGCGATGGTGTACTCAACGACGAAACTGGATGCATGAATGGCAAAACGTCATTTTTTCGGATAAATCCAGGTTCTGTTTACAGCATCATGATGATCGCATCCGTGTTTGGCGACATCGCTCGAACGCACATTGGAAGCGTGTATTCGTCATCGCCATACTGGCGTACCACCCGGCATGATGGTATGGTGTGCCATTGGTTACACGTCTCGGTCACCTCTTGTTCGCATTGACGGCACTTTGAACAGTGGACGCTACATTTCAGATGTGTTAAGACCCGTGGCTCTACCCTTCATTCGATCCCTGCGAATCCCTACATTTCAGCAGGATAATGCACGACCGCGTGTTGCAGGTCCTTTCTGGATATAGAAAATGTTCGACAGCTGCCCTGGCCAGCACATTCTCCAGATCATTCACCAACTGAAAACGTCTGGTCAATGGTGGCCGAGCAACCGGCTCGTCACAATACGTCAGTCAATACTCTTGATGAACTGTGGGATCGTGTTGAAGCTCCATGGGCAGCTGTACCTGTACACGCCATCCAAGTTCTGTTTGGCTCAATGCCCAGGCGTATAAAGGCCGTTATTGCGGCTAGAGGTGCTTCTTCTGGGTAATGATTTCTCAGGATCTATGCACCGAAATTGCGTGAAAATGTAATCACATGTCAGTTCTTGAATACCCGTTTATCATCTGCATTTCTTCTTGGTGTCGCAATTTTAATAGCCAGTAGTGTACTTGTGTTTAAGGAAAGAGGCAACGTGCTAAGATGCAGCGTGGCCTGGTTTGTCCACAGGGAATAGTACGGCGCGGCGGTCGCCTGCCCTGCGGCCCTACCCCAACTGGGAGACGAACCGTCTGGGCAGGGGGCCCACCAGCAGGGGCAGCGCACCGCGCATCACCTCCACCTACCGCGTCTGGGTGGATCCCTGCGACCGCCTCTGGGTCGTCGACACCGGGCTCGCCGACCCTGGCAACGGCACTGTCGTCACCATCACCGCACCGCAGATCCTCGTTTTCAACCTGCTCAACGACCGGCCCATCTTCAAGTACAGTCTTTCTTCGTTTTTTTCCTCATTGGTCTTCTGATTTGATGCAGTCCGCCATGAATTCCTCTTCTGTGCCAACCCTTTCATCTGAGAGCAGCTGTTGCAACCTACATCCTCAATCGTTTACTGGATGTATTCCAGTCTCTGCCTTCCTCTACAGTTTTTACCCTCTACACCTCCCTCTCACCGACCGAAGTGGCTAGCACACTGGACTCGCATTCGGGAGGACGACTGTTCAATCCCGCGTCCGGCCATCCTGATTTAGGTTTTCCGTGATTTCCCTAAATCGCTCCAGGCAAATGCCGAGATGGTTCCTTTGAAAGGGCACGGCCAACTTCCTTCCTCTACCTTCCCTAATCCGATGAGAACGATGGCCCCGCTGTCTGGTCTCTTCCCCCCCCCCCCCCCTCAAAAAAACACCTCCCTCTAATTACATGGAAGTTCTTCGCTGACGTCTTGACACAGGTCCTATCATCCTCTCCTTTCTTCTTTTCAGTGTTTTCCACATATTCCTTTCCTCTCCGATTCTGCAGAGTACCTCCACATTCCTTTCTAATCAGTCCACCGAATTTCCAAAACTAGTCTGTAGCACCATGTCTCAAAAGCTTCGGTTCTCTGCTGTTCTGTTCACATATTCCACAGTCCGTGTGTGCTGTGCTGCAAATGTACATTCTCAGAAATTTCTTCCTCAAATTAAGGCGTATGTTTGGTACTAGTAGACTTCTCTTGGCCGAGAATGACCTTTTCCAGTGCTAGTCTGCTTTTGATATCCTCCTCGCCCCGGCCGGCCGGTGTGGCCGAGAGGTTCTAGGCGCTTCAGTCTGGAACAACGCGACCGCTACGGTCGCAGGTTCGAATGTTGCCTCGGGCATGGATGTGTGTGATATCCTTAGGTTAGTTAGGTTTAAGTAGTTCTAAGTTCTAGGGGACTGATGACCTCAGATGTTAAGTCCCATAGTGCACGGAGCCATTTGAGCCTCCTTGCTCCGCCCGTCATTGGTAATTTTGGTGCCTAGGTAGCAGAATTTCTTAACTCCGCCCGCTTTGTGATTCCCAATTATGATGTCATGTTTCTCGCTGTTCTCATGTCTGCTAATTCTCATTACTTTCATCTTTCTTCGTTTTAATCTCAGTCCATATTCATCCCATTCAACAGATCCTGTAGTTCCTCCTTACTTTCACCGAGGATAGCAATTTCTTACACCTTTTTTAATCCGAGCGCTTCGTATTTGGTCTTCCACTCTTATTGTTCCCTCTTGGTTCTTGTACATACTGTACATTACTTGTCTTTCCCCAAAACTTACCCCTATTTTTCTCAGAATTTCGAACATCGTGCACCATTTTACATCGTCGAACGCTTTTTTCGAGTCAACAAATCCTACGAACGTATCTTGAATTTTCGTCAGTCTTGTTTCTGTTATCAACCACAATGTCAGAATTGCCTCTCTGGTACCTTTCCCTTTTCTAAATCCAGACAGATCGTCATCTAACATATCTTAAGTTTTCTTTTCCATTCTTCAGTATATTGTCAGTAACTTGGATGCATGAGCTGTTAAGCTGTTTGTGTGATAATTCTTGAACTTGTCAGCTTTTGCAGTCTTCGGAACTGTATGGATTATGTTTTGCCGAAAGTCGGATGGTACGTCGCCGGTCTCATACATTCTACGTACCAACGTGAATGGTCGTTTTGTTGCCACCCCCTAATGATTTTAGAAATTCTGATGGAATGTTATCTATCCCTTTGCCTTATTTTATCTCGCTTCGGCCAATGTTCAATTAAATAACGCTCTTAAGCTAAGTACACTCTTCCTCAAGAAATACTTGTGTCCCCTACGTTTTATATTTCTGTACGTCCTAGTTCATTACATTTGTCCACTTGTAAGAGAGTACCACAGGGTGACACAGAAGAAATAGAACTTTCGAAATGCTTAGTGGCAACCATATACAATTGGCAGCAGTGAGGAATGAGGACCTTGAGTTCTAAACAGTCTCATCATTTGGTAATCACGCATCGTTGCAACGGTCAACAGCGTTATTTTGCCATAATAATGTTTCACAGGAACAATGATAGTTTGGAAAGTTGGCGGAGGAAATTCCGACGTTTTCTCAAATTAGGGTGCCATAGTCGGGTTCCCTGAAAGCACTGTATGAGAACATAAATACAAATTTTTTAACAGGCTAGATCTGCTGTAAGAACGAAACCGACAGAATGGCCGAGGAGTACTCTTACACCACAGGACATCGAAGGAATATGCATTTACAAAGCCCACGGGGTTCACTTTGTAGTAATCTAGAGAGAGTTCGTCGAGTTCTCTATTATGTTTTAAATTTCAAAATTTCATCCCAACAAGCTGAAGAACATGCAAAAACTGAAGGAGAACGATTACCAGTTCCTATCAGAAATATGTCAGCAAATTATGACAAACATAAACGAAGACAATGGATTTATTGACAAGTTGTGGATGTCAGATGAGGGCAGTCTTCATCTCATGGGTTACATGGATAAGCGGAACTACCGCTATTAGGCAGACAGCAACCTAATGTAGTTCTAGAACACCCTTACACGTCAGCAAGGTGTTCGTATTGCGTGCAGTTTCGTCACATAGGTAATCGAACCTCACTTTTTCGAAAATGAAGAGCGGATCACAGTGACTATCGCTTCGAATCGGTATGTTGAGACGCTGCACTCTTTTGTCCCAACTGCATTTAACAGTGTTCCACAACTTCAAGACACCTGGTTTCAACAGGCTGGTGCGACACAGTACAGTGGCAGCTGTCATCTCAAAATTCTACGACGTTCCCTGGCCTCCAGGATCTCCGAATTTTTCCGTTTGTGATTTTTTTTCTTGTGCGGCTACCTCTAGAGTCTGGTCTACACGACACGGCCAAGAACACTTGATGAACTAAGGACGACATTCGTGGTGATCCCAACTGATATGTTGCAGCACCCAATGAAGAACCTCAAGAGCAGGTTGGATCATACGTGCAGGACGACGCCGTATATAGAACGTAATTTTGAAACAGTGACAAGTTCGGTTACCATCTCTTAAAAAGCAAGTTGTAGCGGTTCATTTACTGCCATAACATTTTTTGTTGAGTTTTTTTCTATGCTCATTTGATGTTTAAAAAGTTCCCGTTTTTCTGTGTCACCCTGTACAGCAATGGATGAATTAAAACAGTAAATTGAAGTCCAAATTTTCCTGAATCATCCGCCTACTCGCAATACTTTCGTATTTATCCAGTTTACTACCTCTCTCTTGCACCACTCGGTTCCATTACATAAACTGGTTTGTGTATTACCGCTATGTATAGTTTCAAGTTGGATTGTTTCACCAAAGCGAACACAGGCTAACAGCGAACGAGTATTCGCTCTGGTGTAAACGAAGGTCGTGTTCGGTCCGCATTCGCTTGTGTTCGTTCGTGTTCCGTTGCTTCTCTCTCTTTTAACGAACCATCAAAGGAAGTTCACGTCCTTTCCGCTTCGGCACTTTCAGTAGAGAAATTACTTTTGTTGTTGTTGACATGGGTATCATTGCTGATAAAAGAATATAGATAGCATACGTGTTTCTGGGATCCAAGAAATCCGCAGCACAAATGCCGGAGGACTCATAGGTCCGTGTGGAGACATGAAAAATTTTATAGATTCAGTAGAAGCTTATATCAGGCAGGAACGAAGTGAATAGACACAATCTTCGTAATTCTTTTTCCTGCAAAGGAAACAACAAATTTCCTTCAAAATAAACAAGCGTGAATGTATATTAATTACGCAGAGTAAAATAAAACTTAACGTTTGATAATGTGTCATTGTAATGTTAGAGGATTTTGGTGATAAAGGAAAATGGTTTATCTGTGTTCAAGCAATCTATCCTCCAACAAACTAGATAGCAGATTTTATCAAGTATCCTATGTGGTAGGTCATATGTATATTCCGTATTTCATTAAATACATTTTATTGACGTTGTCCACCTTACACGTACAGTACTTTAATAAAATCCTTGAAGTGCCTCACTTGTGGGGCGTTCGGTGACCAAGAGAATCAAGGCAGAATAGGAGAGTTTGAGAGAAAGGGACATAAAGTTTTTGTTGAATAATTAATTACAAGAAAAAGTTTACACTGTTTAAAGTATTTACATTACACTATTTAAAGAATTTACATGATAAAATATCTTTTACATAATATATTTACAAATTAAACTTCCTGGCAGATTAAAACTGTGTGTCGGACCGATACTCAAACTCGGGACCTACGAGCCTCGGTCCGTTACACAGTTTTAAAATTTTATATTTCAGTTAACATTTTGTATTTGGGGGGATCCACAGCGTCCAGATGCTTATTAAACGTAAACACAGTTTTAATTTGGCAGGAAGTTTCATACCAGGGCACAGTCACTTTGCTGTAGAGTCAAAATTTCATTCTGGTATTCACATAATTCGTATGGGTGAATGTAAGTATCGTTACAGGCTATCATGAGTAGAAAAGTAAAATTTTGGATTTGATTCTTTTGTGCACTGAATGTATTATATTTGTATCTGGATGTTACAAAAGTATGTCATTGGATGGCCAGACTTCCTTACTGCATCAACTTCGTCAAACAGCACATCATGGTTCAAAGTCCGCTTACAAATCGGGTAAAAGAAGACTCTGGTGCATGCTGTAATCATTTCAAATGGTTCAAATTTCTCTGAGCACTATGGGACTTAACATCTGAGGTCATCAGTCCTCTAGAACGTAGAACTACTTAAACCTAACTAACCTAAGGACATCACACACATCCATGACCGAGGCAGGATTCGAAACTGAGCCGTGGCGGTCGCTCGGTTCCAGACTGAAGCGCCTAGAACCGATCGGTCACACCGGCCGGCCTGTAATCATTTCATAATCAGCCATTTGCCACCATAACCATCAAGGTCGCTGATATTCCGGTGTGTTATCTTCCATATCTTCAGATGAATCACTCATAATCAACAGTCCTCTTGAATTGGAGCTCATGTATCGACAAAACAAACCGTGCACAGTGTGACAATGAACATCTTCCTATTGTTCTTCCTTAAATTCCAGGCGTGGGGTTTATCAACAGGTAGTTGGCTGTGGGATCCCCACTGCCACCATACATCGCCAACCTGTACGTGGAATACTTCCACGATATCGCCTGGGAAACAGCACACCTTAAAAGCAACGTCTTTTATCGATACGTGGACGATACTTTCGCAGTCTGGCTGCATGTCGAGAACAATCTAATTGAATTTCTCAACCATTTGAACAGCATACACGAGAACATCAAGTTCACAATGGAATTATAAGAAAATAGGTTCCTACCCTTCCTTGATATCCTAATAAAGAAGAGAACGGCCATCACACTGGGACACTCCATCTACCGAAAGAACACAGACCTGTACCTCAACGCCAACAGTTGCCATGACCCAGCACAACGGAAATCCGTGCTCACTACCCTTGTCCGCAGAGCTCACAACATATGCGACAAGGACAGTTTATCAAGTGATATTCAGCACCTGAAGAAAACCATCCGGAAGAATGGCTACACCGAAACGCAGATTAGACGCGCTCTTAACATGAGCAACAAGAAGAAAGGGGACCTTCAGTTAAAAGAGACCAACAAAGGTCTGGCGTACCTCCCGTAGACAAGGCCGCCCACGGCAAATATTGCCAGGATACTGGAGAAGGACAAGGTAAGAACCATCTTCCGTCCTGTAACAAATATCAGGGATATGCTGAGCTCAATGAAGGACAACTTGGGTCTAACAACACCGGGTGTCTACACCATTTTTTGTGAATGTGGAAACCAATAGACCGGAGACGCAGCGTTACATCACACAACGCATCTCTGAACATGTGAGAAGCGTTCCCCTCGGACAAAAGGAAAAATCCGCTGTAGCGGAGCACAGACTCAGTGAAGAACACACGTTTAAATCAAGAGGCAGTGGAGATACGGGTCAGTGATAACCTGGTCAACCAGGATAGCGGCTTCCAACTCAGCACCGTGCGGAACACAATATTAGCGAGAATAAGACGAGAGTGCATCATTGGAGGCAGGTCGGTGGCAGCGGATCGAAGAAACAGGCAGCACCGATACGAGACGCCAAGACTCGGCGCCGCAGGTTCCGCCCCCCCCCCCCCTTCCCGCCCCTCACAGCGCACCGCCGCGCCGATTCCGCTCGCGCCTGATTGGCCCGACCGGCACCGAGGATGCAGAGAAATCTATGCGCCAGCGGCTATAAAGATCCCGACAAAACGTGAACCTGACACTTCGCCTGATGATGGCAAGTAAGAAACTTGCTGAAACGTTGCTGGAGAACGACGCATTGACTCGACTCTCAACCTGAGAAGATTTTATCATCCAGATTCGCCAAGAAAGGCTACATACTCATAAAAATATTAGTCCGCTCTCTCAAGACAGCACATTTTTCGATTTGGAACTCTTTCTCCACGATAACGCCCCTGCACACACGACATTAAGTGTCAGGCAGTTTTTGGTCAAAAACCAAATGACAAAGGATCCTCACCCACTCTGCACACCGTACCTTACCCCACTTTCACTTATTTTTATTCCCGAGAATGAAAAGGAAACCGAAAGAGAAAGTTTTCTCGAGACATAAAAGAAGTGGGAAAAAATCGCTGAAGGCACTAAACAGCACAACCTCAGAGCGGGCTAAACACAGGTCCACCAATGTAAAGGAGCTGGGACAAGTGTCTGATGGACACTATATAAATCCTCCCACTCTGCTCCCTTAGTGCTATAACCGTGATATATTTTCAGTAGGAAAAAACGGTCAAGGTTGCAATGGCAGAAGAAGCTTTATTGACGCGTTTCGCCTTTTTGAGACATCCTCACAATAGCTATATGTGAAAAATACAGAAAAACAGATTACGAGTATGGTCTTATCTGGCATGAGAAGGCATTAAAAACTTTTTAAAAAAGTTCTATAAAAGCACCAGAGTGAAGGGACTTACTAGGAACTGCGGGTAACACATTTAATCATAAGTAGCCGAAGCTTTTGGTGTGGACCTAGAATGCAAAAGTAAAAGAATTTTTAAAAAACGTTGTCCTATAGTTGCAACGCAGAGCCATATTCATAGTAGAACCGTGAAAGAGCATAGCTGCATGCCTTCGCACCAGGTTATAATCGTCGTCTCTCTCAAAGTTCCACTACCAAAATGTAGGACAACAGTTAGTTTTTTCTTGCAGAAGTTATGAAGATGCCTCAAAAAGGCGAAACGCGTCAATAAACCTGCTCTCATTACTACATTTTTTACTTTCCTACTGATGATGGACAGTATTTTGAAGGTGTTTAAATCTGAAAATATTCCGTCGAACACACGATTTTCTGTAAAACTACTCTCGTTATTTTTTAGTCCCCCCGCAGCAGGAAAAGGCAATTTGATTTGCAAAACAAGTTCAAAATGGCTCTGAGCACTATGCGACTTAATTTCTGAGGTCATCAGTCGCCTAGAACGTAGAACCAATTAAACCTAACTAACCTAAGGACATCATACACATTCATGCCCGAGGCAGGATTCGAACCTGCGACCGTAGCGGTCGCTCGGTTCGAGACTGCAACGCCTAGAACCGCAAGGCCTGCAAAACAAGTATTTATATAATTGCGTAGGCTTCCGCGGCCAGAGTCATTCGACATAAAAGTTTTCTAGGTTTGGTACCGCGTCATAATGTAAAAAACTACTGCTGCTATAGAAAAACCAACGTTTTCGGCCACGATTGAAGCGGCCTTCTTCTGGGTCTAATTGTGCGTTCCAGCTGTGCAGTGTCCTTTATATTTTGTTGCTAATGTTCACTGCGCATTGAATTACATCATAATTTTAAAAAGGTAAATAGTTGCATTGGTCACTTAAGGAAGAAGGAGAGGGAACTTTATTTTAGTAATAACCTATTAAAATAACCACCTGGAAAAATAAAGTTCCCTCTCCTTCTTCCTTAAGTGACCAATGAAACTATCTACCTTTTTAAAATTATGATGTAATTCCATGCGCAGTGAACATTAACAACAAAATATAAAGGACACTGCATAGCTAGAACGCACCATTAGACCCAGAAGAAGGCCGCTGCAGTCGTGGCCGAAACGTTGGTTTTTCTATAGCATCAGTAGTTTTTTACATTACGACGCGGTACCAAACCCAGAAAACTTTTATGTCCCAGTATTTATATGCTTGCTGCGGAGGATGGCCACACAAACAAACTTGATTTTATAAGTCTTTTGGTGTCCCTGACAGTGGTAGTCTGTACAATCGCAAGTAAATTACCCTACATTTATCGATTTAGATATTGCAGATACTGTGGATCTGCACTGCCTTACGTGCTGACGCGCGGCCGTGTGCCCGCAGCTACTACCTGAAGGAGGCGGACTACCGGCCGAACTCGTTCTTCGCGCACATCGCGCTGGACGTGACGGCGGACAGGTGCGCCGAGGCGTTCGCCTACCTGCCGGACCTGGGATCCTACGCCATGGTGGTGTTCGACATGGCGCGCATGTCGTCGTTCCGCGTGCAGCACCACTTCTTCTTCTTCGAGCCGCAGCACGGCGACTACCGCATCGCCGGGCTGGACTTCCAGTGGACGGACGGCGTCTTCTCGGCGGCGCTGTCGGCGCCCGACCCCGCGGACGGCGGCTTCCGCACCCTCTACTTCCACGCGCTGTCCGCCACCACCGAGTATGCCGTCTCCACCAGACTCCTGCGCAACAGGTTGGTTCACTCTGCCCCACAGTCCATTACGTGTTTCGAGAGACATTAAAAATGGCGAAACGATTTGAGAAACGAATTGTCTGAAAGCAAGAAATAACATACACTACTGGCCATTAAAATTGCTACACCACGAAGATGACGTGCTACAGACGCGAAACTTTAACGACAGGAAGAAGATGCTGTGATACGCAAATGATTAGCTTTTCAGAGCATTCACACAAGGTTGGCGCCGGTGACGACACCTACAAGGTGCTGACATGAGGAAAGCTTCCAACCGATTTCTCATACACAAACAGCAGTTGACCGGCATTGCCTGGTGAAACGTTGTTGTGATGCCTCGTGTAAGGAGGAGAAACGTGTACCATCACGTTTCCGACGTTGATAAAGGTCGGATTGTAGCGTATCGCGATTGCGGTTTATCGTATCGCGACGTTGTTGCTCGCGTTGGTCGAGATCCAATGACTGTTAGCAGAATATGGAATCGGTGGGTTCAGGAGGCGAATACGGAATGCCGTGCTGGATCCCAACGGCCTCGTATCACTAGCAGTCGAGATGACAGGCATCTTATCCGCATGGCTGTAACGGATCGTGCAGCCACGTCTCGATCCGTGAGTCAAATGCTGGGGACGTTTGCAGGACCTTAACCATCTGCACGAACAGTTCGACGACGTTTGCAGCAGCATGGACTATCAGCTCGGAGACCACGGCTGCGGTTACCCTTGGCGCTGCATGACAGGCAGCACCAACTGCGATGGTGTACTCAACGACGAACCTGGATGCATGAATGGCAAAACGTCATTTTTTCGGATGAATCCAGGTTCTGTTTACAGAATCATGATGGTCGCATCCGTGTTTGGCGACATCTCGGTGAACGCACATTGGAAGCTTGTATTCTTCATCGCCATACTGGCGTATCACCTGGCGTGATGGTATGGGGTGCCATTGGTTACATGTCACGGTCACCTCTTGTTTGCGTTGACGGCAGTTTGAACAGTGGACGTTACATTTCAGATGTGCTACGACCCGTGGTCCTACCCTTCATTCGATCGCTGCGAAACCCTACATTTCAGCAGGATAATGCACGACCTCTACGGGCCTATCTTGATACAGAAAATGTTCTACTGCTGCCCTGGCCAGCACATTCTCCAGATCTCTCACCAATTGAAAACGTCTGATCGATGGTGGGCGAGCAACTGGCTCGTCACAATACGCCAGTCACTACTCTTGATGACTGCGGTATCGTGTTGAAGCTGCATGTGCACCTGTACCTGTACACGCCATCCAAGCTCTGTTTGACTCAATGGCCAGGCGTATCAAGGCCGTTATTACGGCCAGAGGTGGTTGTTCTGGGTACTGATTTATCAGGATCTATGCACCCAAATCGCGTGAAAACGTAATCACATGTCAGTTCTAGTATAATATATTTGTCCGATGAATACCCGTTTATTATCTGCATTTCTTCTTGGTGTAGCAATTTTAATGGCTAGGTTACAGAAACATTTGGATGATGCAACACCGACAAAGATCCCCTAATACTATTTGTGATTCTAAGTCAAACACTGAAGTTTAAATTTTCAAGTGGCACCTCAAAAAATGGTTTATATGGCTCTGAGCACTATGGGACTTAACATCTGAGGTCATCAGTCCCCTAGAACTTTAAACTACTCAAAGCTAACTAACCTAAGTACATCACACACATCCACGCCTAAGGCAGGATTCTAACGTGCGACCGTATCAGTCGCACGGTTCTGGACTGAAGCGACTAGAACCGCTCGAGCCACCGCTGGCAGCTAGTGGCACCTTATTTGCTGTACATAAGATGGGCGTTCAGTAAGTAATGCAAGCGGTTCCTTTTGTTGAGGATTCCAATGCACCACATTATCTCCCCACTCCTTTGGTTGCAAACCGTATTTTTCACCTTCCGCGGAGGGCTCCTATGCCACACGGTACCACTCTAATAATCGACATCGAAGCCAACGTCTTGCTTCATCAATAACCTTCCCATCATCCATGTACTTCTTCCTGCAGAGTGCATTGGCCCAAACAGAAAGGTGTGAGATCTGGGCTGTAGGACGGATAAGGAAGACGAGTCGAATGAAGTTTCGTGAGCTCCTCTCGAGGGCCTATATTTGTGCGAGGGGTTGCGCTGTCATGGAGAAGGAGCAGTTCGTTTGAACTTTTCTGGCGACGAACACGCTGAAATCGTTTCTTCACTTTCACTTCAACAGACTTCAAAGTTTATCGTTTTACCATGAGGGAGCGCATCAAATAGAACAACCCCTTCAGAATTCCAAAAGCTCGCCGGCATGGCTTTACCGCCAGACGGTGTGGTTTTGAATTCTTTTTCGGGTGAGAGGTAGTGTGGCGGCACCCTATGGATTGCCGTTTTGTTTTCGGTTCGAAATGATGAACTCATGTTTCATCGCCGATGATAATGGTCACCAAAAAATTCTCACAATTAGGGTTGTAACGTGCAAGCAGTTTAGCTCTCTATCGCATTCTGTTGAGGGACGGAGAGGGCACCGATCTTTGAGTGCCCTAACTAGAGGACAAATGTGTCAGCCCTACCAACAGAGACGTCCAATTGTGCAGCGAGTGGTGTTTGATTGTGATCCGTGGATCAACTCGAATGAGAGTGTCCGCACGTTCCAACGTTGCAGGAGTCACAGCTGTGTCAGCCGGCCGGCACGAGGGAGATCAGATGGGTTATCTCGCTGCGATGAAGACAGGGGTCTCGTCCAACGACTCACCGTGGCTTTGTTCACTGCCAGGTCTCCATACACATTCTTCAGGTGCCTAGGTATATCGGCGATGTTCTCGTTTTCTGCCAAAAGAAACTCATTGACAGACCTCTGCTTGGAAAGCACCTCTGTCACAGACGCCATTTTGTAGGCTACCTGTAGCGCCGCCACCTATTGCAACATTATGAAACCTTACGGGCTGAAGAGGGAATATTCCACGATATCCCACGACAAATTTCGGGTTTTTCAACCAAAATTAGCTGAGGAAAAAAGTGTTGCATTGCTTATTTCACACCCCAAAATTTCGACCATTATTCTATGACACGTCAAGCGTTTCTCTAATCCGTTTCATTGATTACTCGTAGACAAATTATTTCACAAAACATTTCACGGTTTAAAAAAAGTTATTTCAGAATTGTTTCTTAACCGTTAAATATCGCGTAAATTGAACTTTTTACGGGAAATATAGCTCTATACCGTGGAGAAACGATTTTATTGACACTTCATTTATGAAATATTCCATTTTTTTCTGAAATCATTACAGAGAATTTCTTAAATATCCACATTACTTTCAAGTAGTTACATACACCCTCTTCAAATTTTAAGTTTATATTCATAGCAGTTTTCGCTGGGTACTGATGTGTCAGTGAATCAGTGAGACCCTGCTGCACCCTCCTGTGGGTTTATTTTATAAAAACAGTGAAACAAACTTTTTTATTTCTAACAGAGGAGCCAAGATTTCATAGATTTAGCTTCAAAAATGCTTCCATAACGGAATACTTCCATAAAAACTTTCATCGCCTGACACTGCCATACGGGTTGAATTTTTTAATGTATTACTGAGACTCCAAATACAAGTGTTCTTGGGTTTAGCTACAAAATGCTTTCGTAATGTCACATTTTGGTAAATATTTTCATCCCCTATTTCACCCCCTTAAGGCTTGAATTTCCAAAAACGCTTAAACATTTTTTTTTATTTGCAACCGAGAATTGAAATGTGAATTTTAAAATTTTCCCGGCGAATTGAACAGAGAATTTAAATATCAATTTTCATTGTTGTATCTTTAACAATATTTCAATTGTCCTTTAATAACGATCTATTTTCACAAAAGACTTTCGCTCACCATTTCACACCCACAGAGGGTTAAATTTCCAAAAACGCCGAAATACATCTTTCTTCAGAGACCAAATACCAATTTTCGTCGATCTAGTTTCAAAATTACCTTAATAGCGCCATATTTTCAAAAAGCCTTTCATCTCCTAATTCACCCCTAAAGGGTGAAATTTCAAAAAATCCTTTGTTAAACAACACCTACAGTATGATATCAACACCCTCTCCAAATTTCTGGTTTCTATCCTTAGCGGCTTGGCCTGGGCGATAATGAGTCAGACGATCAGGACATTTGCACTGCAAGTAATCTTTGGTTGTAAAATGGGAACAGCAAAAGGGCAAAAACAATAAAAAATTGTAAATGTTTGACGATATAAACATTACCCTATAAAAGTGTACAAAATATTATGAACCCAAACAATCAACAGTACAAGGTTACTTAACATTTTACAACGTGCTTATCCAAACAGTGAGCTACGCCGTCGATTGGAAAACAACGGTTTGCAGAAGGTCCACAGCTAAAAAAAAATTTCTTTTTTTTGTTTCTTTACAACGCGCGCCTTTAATTCAGCATGACGTTCAAATGTACGATCATGCAAGGGGACAGTAACACACACGTAAGGCAATTTACGATCACAAACTCAAAGCAGAGAAACGTTGCCACACAGTTAATAATAGCTCCCACAACACCGGAAGATTGGCCCCGCCAGACGACGACCGTTGCACTAACTAGATGAAAAATCTTACTTTCAGTGACGACACCACCTTCTGAAGGTTATTGGCAGCCGCAGGCGGACTTCATAGCTTCCCCAGTCCATGAACGAAAAAAAAAGAAAAAAACGCGCTGCAGAAAAGTCGTCCAGGGCGAAACACTCGTCTCAACTGCCTCGTCCGCCCTCAGCACGGCACACTACGCCTCCTCCCTCCAAACACGAGTAAGCCAAGGGAAAAACAGGAACAGTGGCAAACGACACGGTTCAAGGGAGACCTGCAGAGGACGACGCTTGGGGCAGGGGTTGCCCTCTAGGAAAGTGCGGAAACTCCAAACAAGTGTAAACCAAGGGAAAAACAGGAACAGTGGCAAACGACACGGTTCAAAGGAGACCTGCAGATGTTCGACGCTTGGGGCAGGGGTTGCCCTCTAGGAAAGTGCGGAAACTCCAAACACGAGTAAACCAAGGGAAAAACAGGAACAGTTGCAAACGACACGGTTCGAGGAAGACCTGCAGAGGATCGATGCTTGTGGCAGGGGTTGCGCTCTAGGAAAGTGCGGAAACTCCAAACACGAGTAAGCCAAGGGGAGAACAGGAACAGTGGCAAACGACACGGTTCAAAGGAGACCTGCAGAGGATCGATGCTTAGGGGAGGGGTTGCCCTCTAGGAAAGTGCGGAAACTCCAAACACGAGTAAGCCAAGGGAAAAACAGGAACAGTGGCAAACGACATGGTTCAAGGGAGACCTGCAGAGGATCGATGCTTGGGGCAGGGGTTGCCCTCTAGAAAAGAGGGGAAACTCCAAACACGAGTAAGCCAAGGCAAAAATAGGAACAGTGGCAAACGACACGGTTCAAGGGAGACCTGCAGAGGTCGACGCTTGGGGCAGGGGTTGCCCTCTAGGAAAGTCCAGAAACTCCAAACACGAGTAAACCAAGGGAAAAACAGGAACAGTTGCAAACGACACGGTTCAAGGAAGACCTGCAGAGGATCGACGCTTGTGGCAGGGGTTGCCCTCTAGGAAAGTGAGGAAACTCCAAACACGAGTAAACCAAGGGAAAAAAGGAACAGTTGCAAATGACACGGTTCAAGGGAGACCTGCAGAGGATTGACGCTTGGGGCAGAGGTTGCCCTCTAGGAAAGTGCGGAAACTCCAAACACAAGTAAGCCAAGGGAAAAACAGGAACAGTTGCAAACGACACGGTTCAAGGGAGACCTGCAGAGGATCGACGCTTGGGGCAGGGGTTGCCCTCTAGGAAAGTGCGGAAACTCCAAACACAAGTAAGACAAGGGAACAATGGGAACAGTGGCAAATGACACGGTTCAAGGGAGACCTGCAGAGGATCGATGCTTGGGGGACGGGTTGCCCTCTAGGAAAGTGCGGAAACTCCAAACACGAGTAAACCAAGGGAAAAACAGGAACAGTGCCAAACGACACAGTTCAAGGGAGACCTGCAGAGGATCGACGCTTGAGGCCGGGGCTGCCCTCTAGGAAAGCGCGGAAACTCCAAACACGAGTAAGCCAAGGGAAAAATAGGAACAGTGGCAAACGACACGGTTCAAGGGAGACCAGCAGAGGTCGACGCTTGGGGCAGGGGTTGCCCTCTAGGAAAGTCCAGAAACTCCAAACACGAGTAAACCATGGGAAAAACAGGAACAGTTGCAAACGACACGGTTCAAGGAAGCCCTGCAGAGGGGCGACGCTTAGGGCAGGGTTGCCCTCTAGGAAAGTCCAGAAACTCCAAACACGAGTAAACCATGGGAAAAACAGGAACAGTTGCAAACGACACGGTTCAAGGAAGCCCTGCAGAGGGGCGACGCTTAGGGCAGGGTTGCCCTCTAGGAAAGTGCGGAAACTCCAAACACGAGTAAACCAGGGGAAAAACGGGAATAGTGGCAAATGACACGGGTCAAGGGAGACCTGCAGAGGATCGACGCTTGTGGCAGGGGTTGCCCTCTAGGAAAGTGCGGAAACTCCAAACACAAGTAAGCCAAGGGAAAAACAGGAACAGTTGCAAACGACACGGTTCTCCTCCTGCAGAGGATCGACGCTTGGGGCAGGGGTTGCCCTCTAGGAAAGTGCGGAAACTCCAAACACAAGTAAGACAAGGGAACAATATTAACAGTGGCAAACGACACGGTTTAAGGGAGACCTGCAGAGGATCGATGCTTGGGGGACGGGTTGCCCTCTAGGAAAGTGCGGAAACTCCAAACACGAGTAAACCAAGGGAAAAACAGGAACAGCGCCAAACGACACAGTTCAAGGGAGACCTGCAGAGGATCGACGCTTGAGGCCGGGGCTGCCCTCTAGGAAAGCGCGGAAACTCCAAACACGAGTAAGCCAAGGGAAAAATAGGAACAGTGGCAAACGACACGGTTCAAGGGAGACCTGCAGAGGTCGACGCTTGGGGCAGGGGTTGCCCTCTAGGAAAGTCCAGAAACTCCAAACACGAGTAAACCATGGGAAAAACAGGAACAGTTGCAAACGACACGGTTCAAGGAAGCCCTGCAGAGGGGCGACGCTTAGGGCAGGGTTGCCCTCTAGGAAAGTGCGGAAACTCCAAACACGAGTAAACCAGGGGAAAAACGGGAATAGTGGCAAATGACACGTGTCAAGGGAGACCTGCAGAGGATCGACGCTTGTGGCAGGGGTTGCCCTCTAGGAAAGTGCGGAAACTCCAAACACGAGTAAACCAAGGGAAAAAAAGGAACAGTTGCAAACGACACGGTTCAAGGGAGACCTGCAGAGGATTGACGCTTGGGGCAGAGGTTGCCCTCTAGGAAAGTGCGGAAACTCCAAACACGAGTAAACCAAGGGAAAAAGGAACAGTTGCAAACGACACGGTTCAAGGGAGACCTGCAGAGGATCGACGCTTGGGGCAGGGGTTGCCGTCTAGGAAAGTGCAGAAACTCCAAACACAAGTAAGACAAGGGAACAATAGGAACAGTGGCAAACGACACGGTTCAAGGGAGACCTGCAGAGGATCGATGCTTGGGGGACGGGTTGCCCTCTAGGAAAGTGTGGAAACTCCAAACACGAGTAAACCAAGGGAAAAACAGGAACAGTTGCAAACGACACGGTTCGAGGACGACCTGCAGAGGATCGATGGTTGGGGGAGGGGTTGCCCTCTAGGAAAGTGCGGAAACTCCAAACACGAGTAAACCAAGGGAAAAACAGGAACAGTTGCAAACGACACGGTTCGAGGAAGACCTGCAGAGGATCGATGCTTGGGGGAGGGGTTGCCCTCTAGGAAAGTGCGGAAACTCCAAACACGAGTAAACCAAGGGAAAAACAGGAACAGTGCCAAACGACACAGTTCAAGGGAGACCTGCAGAGGATCGACGCTTGAGGCCGGGGCTGCCCTCTAGGAAAGCGTGGAAACTCCAAACACGAGTAAGCCAAGGGAAAAATAGGAACAGTGGCAAACGACACGGTTCAAGGGAGACCTGCAGAGGACGACGATTGGGGCAGGGGTTGCCCTCTAGGAAAGTCCAGAAACTCCAAACACGAGTAAACCAAGGGAAAAACAGGAACAGTTGCAAACGACATGGTTCAAGGAAGACCTGCAGAGGATCGACGCTTAGGGCAGGGTTGCCCTCTAGGAAAGTGCGGAAACTCCAAACACGAGTAAACCAAGGGAAAAACGGGAACAGTGGCGAATGACATGGGTCAAGGGAGACCTGCAGAGGATCGACGCTTGTGGCAGGGGTTGCCCTCTAGGAAAGTGCGGAAACTCCAAACACGAGTAAACCAAGGGAAAAACAGGAACAGTTGCAAACGACACGGTTCAAGGGAGACCTGCAGAGGATTGACGCTTGGGGCAGAGGTTACCCTCTAGGAAAGTGCGGAAACTCCAAACACAAGTAAGCCCAGGGAAAAATAGGAACAGTGGCAAACGACACGGTTCAAGGGTGACCTGCAGAGGATCGATGCTTGGGGGAGGGGTTGCCCTCTAGGAAAGTGCGGAAACTCCAAACACGAGTAAGCCAAGGGAAAAACAGGAACAGTGGCAAACGACACGGTTCAAGGGAGACCTGCAGAGGATCGACGCTTGGGGCCGGGTTTGCCCTCTAGGAAAGCGCGGAAACTCCAAACGCGAGTAAACCAAGGGAAAAACTGGAACAATGGCAAACAACACGGTTCAAGGGAGACCTGCAGAGGATCGACGCTTTTGGCAGGGGTTGCCCTCTAGGAAAGCGCGGAAACTCCAAACACGAGAAAACCAAGTGAAAAACAGGAACCGTGGCGAACGATACAGTTCAAGAGAGACCTGTAGAATATCGATGCTTAGG
This sequence comes from Schistocerca serialis cubense, assembly GCF_023864345.2. NCBI lineage: Eukaryota > Metazoa > Arthropoda > Insecta > Orthoptera > Acrididae > Schistocerca > Schistocerca serialis. The sequence goes on along the minus strand of NC_064646.1, from coordinate 416,564,610 downwards.
GCAGGGGTTGCCGCTTGACCCTCGACATAAACAAATGTAACGTATTGCGCATAAAAAATGGAAAAGACCCGTTATTGTATGATTACACTGTTGACAAACAGTAACCGGAAGCAATCACCTCTATTAAATATCTGGAAATACGATTACAGGGTGATTTGAAGTCTACATAAAACTAATTGTACGAAACGCATATGCCAAGCAGTCATAATGCTCAGGAAATGTACTCCACTACGAAGGAGAGAGTTTACTAAAACTTCGCTCAAATAATTGTTGACTGTTGCTCGTCGTTCCGAGATTCATACTACACACAACAAAAAAAGTTTTGCATCACCTCGGTTCCGATAGTTACGGAACCTGTACAGAAAATTGGGATCGAGATCAACATAAACACCATTTCCGCCATTTTTATTGCTCATGAGACCCACACATTGCATGTAGTACCACCATATAGCGAGACCTTAAGAGGTGGTGGTCCAGACTGCTGTACACTCCGGTACCTCTAATACTCAGTAGTACGTCCTATTGTATCGATGCATGCCTGCATTCGTCGTGGCATACTATCCAAAAGTTCATCAAGGTACTGGTCCACACTGTCCCACTCCTCAACGGCGATTGATTTGGTGTGGTGAGCGTCGTCCATAAACAGCCCTTTTCATTCTGTTCGAGGCATGTTCGATAGGGTCATGTCTGGAGAACATGCTGGCCTCTCTAGTCGAGCAATGTCGTTATCCCGAAGGAAGTCATTCACGAGATGTGGACGATCGGGTCCCGAATTTTCGTCCATGAAGACGAATGCCTCGCCAATATGCTGCCGATATGGTTGCACTATCGGTCGGAAGACGGCATTCACGTATCGTACAGCCGTTACTATGCCTTCCATGACCACCAGCGGCGTACGTCGGCCCCACATAATGCCACCCCAAAACAGCAGGAAACCTTGCACTCGCTGGACAGTGTGTATAAGGCGTTCAGCCTGACCTGGTTGCCTCCAATCACGTCTCCGACTATTGTCTGGTTGAAAGCATATGCGACACTCTTCGGTGTAGAGAACGTGATGCCAATTCTGAGCGGTCCATTCGGAATGTTGTTGGGCCCATCTGTAAAGCGCTGCATGGTGTCGTAGTTACAAAGATGGGCCTCGCCATGGATGTCGGAAGTGAAGCTGCGTATCATGCAAAAAATTGCGCACAGTTTGAGTCGTAACACGATGTCCTGTAACTGCCTGAATAGAATTATTAAACATGATGGTGTTGCTGTCAGGGTTCCTCCGAGCCATAATCCGTAGGTAGCAGTCATCCACTGCAGTAGTAGCCCTTGGGCGGCCTGAGCGAGGCATGTCATCGACAGTTCCTGTCTCTCCTCCACGTCCGAACAACATCGCTTTGGTTTCTATCGTATTGTATTGTATGTTAACCGGGGACCTAGAAACGACGGAGAGGCTCCGTCCCCGCCGCTGCCGCACCACAACCCCACGACGACTACCGCCGTCCACTTCACCCCACCGCCGCCCCACACCGAACCCAGCGTTATTGTGCGGTTCGGCCCCCAGTGGACCCCCCAGGGAACGCCTCACACCAGACGAGCGTAACCCCTATGTTTGCGTGGTAGAGTAATGGTGGTGTACGCGTACATGGAGAACTTGTTTGCGCAGTAATCGCCGACATAGTGTAACTGAGGCGGAATTAGGGGATCCAGCCCGCATTCGCCGAGGCAGATGGAAAACCGCCTAAAAACCATCCACAGACTGGCCGGGTCACCGGACCTCGACACAAATCCGCCTGGTGGATTCGTGCCGGGGACCAGGCGCTCCTTCCCGCCCTGAAAGCCGTGCGTTAGACCGCACGGCCAACCCGGCAGGCTTCGCTTTGGTTTACTCAGAGACGCCTGGCACAAAGTAACAATGCGGGCGCGATCGAACTACGGTATTGACCGTCTAGGCATGGTTGAACTACAGACGACACGAGCTGTGTATCTCCTTCCTGGTGGAATGACTGGAATTGATCGGCTGTCGGACCCCCTCCGTCTAATAGGCGCTCCTCATCCATGGTTGTTTAAGTCTTTGGGTGGGTTTAGTGACATCTCTGAACAGCCAAAGGCTCTGTGTCTGTGATACAATATTCACTGTCAACGTCTATCTTCAGGAGTTCTTGGAACCGGGATTAAAAAAAAAGTGGTTCAAATGGCTCTGAGCACTATGGAACTTAACTTCTGAGGTCATCAGTCCCCTAGAACTTAAAACATTTAAACCTAACTAACCTAAGGACATCACACATATCCATGCCCGCCCGAGGTTGTAGCGCCAATAACCGGGGTGATGCAAAACTTTTTTTCATGTGTACAAACTGATAGAGGAAATAAAGAAGACCCAAAGAAGAGCAGCTCGTTTTGTCACAGGTTCATTCAGTAAGCACGAAAACGTCACGAAACTGCTCAGCCAACTGTAATGGCAGGTGCTACCAGATAGGTGTTCTGCAGTGTGGTGTGGTTTGCTGTTAAAGTTCCGAGAGCGCACATTCCTGGAAGAATCACTCAACGTAGTTGTTCCTTCTCCATATATATCGCGAAGAGACCATGAAGGTAAAAGTAGAGACTTAACAACAATCTTTCTTCCCGCGTACCACCCGCGACTGGAACAGCATAGGGGGAAGCGACAGTGGTAGACAATGTGCCCTCTGCGACGTACCATAAAATAGAAAGAGATTTTCACTCTACAGCGGAGTGTGCGCTGATATGAAACTTCCTGGCAGATTAAAACTGTGTGCCCGACCGAGACTCGAACTCGGGACCTTTGCCTTTCGCGGGCAAGTGCTGTACCATCTGAGCTACCGAAGCACGACTCACGCCCGGTACTCACAGCTTTACTTCTGCCAGTGTCTCGTCTCCTACCTTCCAAACTTTACAGAAGCTCTCCTGCGAACCTTGCAGAACTAGCACTCCTGAAAGAAAGGATATAGCGGAGACATGGCTTAGCCACAGCCTGGGGGTGTGCGCTCATATGAAACTTCCTGGCAGATTAAAACTGTGTGTCCGACCGAGACTCGAACTCGGGACCTTGCAAGGTTCGCAGGAGAGCTTCTGTAAAGTTTGGAAGGTAGGAGACGAGATACTGGCAGAAGTAAAGCTGTGAGTACCGGGCGTGAGTCGTGCTTTGATAGCTCAGATGGTACAGCACTTGCCCGCGAAAGGCAAAGGTCCCGAGTTCGAGTCTCGGTCGGGCACACAGTTTTAATCTGCCAGGAAGTTTCATACCATAAAATAGCTTGCGGAGTACAGATGTATATGCAAATCTCTGAACGTCTCCACCGTCATCGGCCCTCAGCTGGTGTTAAACAGTGGTATGCTGGTGGCTATCCCAATCGTCCTGTAAGCTTTGTGTCAGATGGTTATGCACCGAAACTACATCTACATCTACATTTATACTCCGCAAGCCACCCAACGGTGTGTGGCGGCGGGCACTTTACGTGCCACTGTCATTACCTCCCTTTCCTGTTCCAGTCGCGTATGGTTCGCGGGAAGAACGACTGTCGGAAAGCCTCCGTGCGCGCTCGAATCTCTCTAATTTTACATTCGTGATCTTCTCGGAAGTATAAGTAGGGGGAGGCAATATATTCGATAACTCATCCAGAAACACACCCTCTCGAAACCTGGACAGCAAGCTACACTGCGATGCAGAGCGCCTGTCTTGAAGAATCTGCCACTTGAGTTTGCTAAACATCTCCGTAACGCTGTCACGCTTACCAATAACCCTGTGACGAAACGCGCCGCTCTTCTTTGGATCTTCTCTATCTCCTCTGTCAACCCGACCTGGTACGGATGTCGCAGCCATGAGAGTACTTCAGAATGGCCGGCGTTTGCAGGACCGCGGCTGGCACGACGCCCTGGTTCCGCTCCTTCCGGGCAGTGGGATCGCGCGGGCCCAGCGGCCAGTCGACTGGCAGCTTCCTGGACGAGGAGACGGGCGTGCTCTTCCAGATGGAGGTGAACAACCACCGCGTCACCTGCTGGAACTCGCGCACCGGCCTCCCCATGTCCCCTGCCACCATAGGCGTCGTCGCCCCTGACGACGGTCGCTCCTTCGTCTACCCCAGCGACATCAAGGTAACTAACCGGCACCTGCGCTCCTGCTTGCCGCAATTGTTTAACAACGTCTTCTTCACAAAGTTGCTTCACATACATGATTTTCAATAAAAATTAATAACCGCAAAAATGCTAGTTACTTGGAAAAATACAAAACATGTGAGGTAAAATTCTAATAATTAAACAAAGTATTTAGATATTTTAATATTTTAAACAAATATGAGCTCGGTTGTGAGCTCTGCAAGATCCATGAACTATTTTATATTTACGTGACAAACCCTAATTCTAGGGCTGTATTTTATTTTCGACACATGGAACTATCCCGACAATTGTAAAAACGGCGATGGTACATTAGTCCTTACTAATGTAAAATTGCTACCTTCTGAAGAAGACAAATTTATATTTGTCGAAACGTAGGTAAAGAATTTCTTTATCAATTGCAACTGGTTGGCTGTTTATAATTTTATTATTATGAAACATTTAGACTTATTTCAGGAGCTTTATTATTATTGCACGAATTAGATTTCGAGTTATAAGTTCGTTTCCTACTACACAGCTGATCCCAAAGATGGCAACCAAACAAGGATAAAAGTGTAAACTTTCTTAATTTATTGATTCTTGGTTCAAATGGCTCTAAGCACTACGGGACTTAACATCTGCGGTCATCAGTCCCCTAGACTTACAACTACTTAAACCAAACTAACCTAAGGACATCACACACATCCAAGCCCAAGGTGCCGAGCGGGGTGGCGCAGTGGATAGCACACTAGACTCGCATTCTGGAGGACGACGGTTCATCTACATCTACATGGATACTCTGGGAAACACACTTAAGTGCCTGGCAGAGGGTTCATCGAACCACCTTCACAATTCTCTTTCATTCCAATCTCGTATAGCGCGCGGAAAGAATGAACACCTATATCTTTCCGTACGAGCTCTGCTTTCCCTTATTTTATCGCGGTGATCGTTCCTCTCTATTTAGGTCGGTGTCAACAAAATATTTTCGCATTCGGGGGAGAAAGTTGCTGATTGGAATTTCGTGAGAAGATTCCGTCGCAACGAAAACCGCCTTTCTTTCAATGATGTCCAACCCAAATCCTGTATAATTTCTGTGACATTCTCCTCCAAATTTCACGATAATACAGAACGTGCCGCCTTTCTTTGAACTTTTTCGATGTACTCCGTCAGTCCTATCTGGTAAGGATTCCACACCGCGCAGCAGTATTCTAAAAGAGGACGAACAAGCGTAGTGTAGGCAATATCCTTAGTAGGTCTGTTACATTTTGTAAGTGCCTGCCAATAAATCCTGATTTAGCTTTTCCGTGCTCTCCCTAAATCGCTCCAGGCAAATGGCGGGACGGTTCCTTTGAAAGGATACGGCCGACTTCCTTCCCTAATCCGATGAGACCGATGACCCCGCTGTTTGGTCTCCCCCCCAAACAACCCAACCCCAAGCCCAAGGTGGGATTCGAGCCTGCGACCGTAGCAGCAGCGCGGTTCCAGACTGAAACGCCTACATCCACTCGGCCACAGCGGCCGGCTATTGATTCTTGGCCTCTGTTAGATTAAAGAGAGCCGTTATGATGTCACAAACCTGAAGCCGACGCCCGCCATGTTAGCTGCCCTAAACTTTAGCTTCTGTTGAAATATTTTTATCAGAAACGCCAGCTTGCGTCATTTACGGTTATACTAATCATCCTGATTACACTCTAATTTTGTAAAGGAATCAATTTCATTCGTAAGTGGGCTCATTGAAGAGAGATTTTCTTTTACATGCCACCGAGCGAGGTGGCGCAGTGGTTAGACACTGGACCCGCATTCGGGAGGACAACGGTTCAATCCCGCGTCCGGCCATCCTGATTTAGGTTTTCCGTGATTTCCCTAAATCGCTCCAGGCAAATGCCGGGATGGTTCCTTTCAAAGGGCACGGCCGACTTCCTTCCCCGTCCTTCCCTAATCCGATGAGACCGATGACCTCGCTGTCTGGTCTCCTTCCCTAAACAACTCAACTTTTACATGCCGTTCCACGAAATTTGATTGCACTGTTCACTTTTACTGTAGAAGTTTTAGTTCTGTCATTTGACTTCCTATCAGTCTACTCGAAAAGCTCTCTCGGTGAACGCTGCGAGGAGGAAACACTGGAAACCGTACAAACATAGCAAAATAAGTTCTCAGCATTTTCGGGAGGGTAAAATAAACCAAACATCAGTTTCGCCTGCCCGTATTAAGGGAAGCCTTTTTATATCGTTCACTTCTCTCCTTGGTCATTCCAAACGTATAAAAAGGAGAAAGTTACGTTAAGGCGAAATGCATCGTATTATTCGATCAAATATGCTTTTAAAAATGTCTTAAAATTCCTTGTCCACGGTGTGTTATTCACTAAAGCACTGCAAGACTTTCTATTTGAAGCAACTGTTCTGTGCACACGACAGAAATTAAGAACAAAAAGCAATCATAAACAGCAGTCTGCTAATTTTTTGGGGCATATAGCATGGCGTCCCCGACTTCAAAGCAACTTACAGCTTAAGTCCTTAGTACCATCTTCCCTTATCATACTTTCATAGATTCCTGACTTAAATTATAAATGTTATCTCTGTTGAAAGTCTTGACACAGTAACATTTCTTTCCTACCACATCCATTAGGAAATCATTTATAATAACTATGAACAACATACAGTGGAATAAGGCCATTTGTGTCGTTATCTACTCGTGAATGAAGACATCCACGTTTTGCTCCTATTTAGATGTAACATTTTCTAAAAGGGATGAAAAACTGAATAAAATCTGCTCGTTCAATAGCAATTGCGGGAATAGATAATCTTTTTTTTTTTTAATTTCTAAGATTTCGAACTGAGTGAGCCTTGAGACATTTCCCTCCGCGTATAGGACTTCTACATCTATCTATTTTTGTGGTTTTGGTTTAATCACTGTTCGGCAAAGGCTGAATCTGATTTCTTTAATCTCCAGCTTCTGTGGTGTTCTTTGAGCCTAGTACACATCGACATCCAAGTCTCTCCAGTATATCAGGACTGATACCACTTGCAGATGAACTTGTAAATCCCTCTTTTCATTATGACCGGATGTTTATCTTTTGAACTGAAACAAGATGTACCTAATGGCTGTCGGACATATGGAAACAGAGAGAAACCCTTTGCCTTGAAAATGTTGCTTGGCCTTTTAGACGTTTCATCTGTAGAGGATAAACGGCACCACTTCCTTTTCGATCCTTGTACGTTGTTCACTGGGTATGGTAGGTATCTGGCTTGCTTCTTCAGTTTTTTATTCACAATGTTCTCAATAATTTTGGATTCAGATTCATTACTTCTAGCAAATGATTTGTTATATTACGTTCCTCGTCATAGTCTTCTGAGGATAAGTGGACAGCAAAGAGACGGTGATTCCTATGATAGAATGCTGCATGTTTGTAGGCTGTTGGATGTTGAGAGGAAGTTTGGATGAATGTGTCAGTGAAGGCGTATTTCCTGTAGACTTTAAACTTATAGTTGCTATTTTCTGTCTGTTAGTTGATATATAGAGAATTAGTGGTGGAATCTCCTGACTTTATGTTAGTATGGTCCAAATGGCTCTGAGCACTATGGGACAACATCTATGGTCATCAGTCCCCTAGAACTTAGAACTACTTAAACCTAACTAACCTAAGGACAGCACACAACACCCAGTCATCACGATGCAGAGAAAATCCCTGATCCCGCCGGGAATCGAACCCGAGATGTTAGTATGCTACTGGTTCATATTTTCCAGGAACTTCTGGAGTTGTCTGATGGAACACTTCTCCATTAAAAGAATATCATCGGAATATCTTTACCTATACACAACATGTTTTGCCACTGGTTCACTTTTAAGAAAATCAGCCTCCTACTTCCCCACGAAAATTTCTGATAGCAACGGGGATAAGGTTGAGTTCATTACCAGACGATGTGCCTTTTTTGTAGTAGCTGTCTTGAAGTCACTTAACCACTGTATTGCTGCACAGAAATTTCTGTCTTCCAGTTTTTGTCACCAGCCTTCTGACTGGTTTGATGCGGTCCACTTCCAAACGAGAGTTCCTCTCCTGTACCAATCTCTTCGCCTCAGTACTAGCACCCTACATCCTCAATTATTTGTTGGATAGTCTCTGCCTTCACATACCGTTTTTCCTCTATAGCTCCCTCTAGTACCATAAACGTTGTTCCTTGACGTCTTATGTCGTATTGTACTGTCTATTCTTCTTGTCGAAGCTTTCCACATGTTCCTCTCTTCGCCGATTTTGCAGAAAACCTCTTCATTTCCTACCTTATCAGTACACTTAATTTTCAACTTCCTTCTGTTGCATTACATCTCAAACACTTCGATCCTCTTCTGTTCCTGAATTTTTCCAAACAATGGATTCCTCGAAATTTCTTCCTCAAATTAAGGCCGACGTTTGATCCTAGTAGACATCTCTTACGAATGAATGCCCTCATTTTCCTATGCTAGTCTGCTTTTTATGCCCTCCTTGCGTCTTTCATCACTTGCAATTTTCCTTACAAAGGTAGTAGAATTCCTTCACGCCATCTACTATGTGGTCCCCAATGTCGATGTTAAGTTTCTCGCTAATCTCCTTCCATTTTAAACCCACTTCTCCTTGATTTGTGTGTCTTCGCTTCTTCGATGCGGGGACAGAACAACAGGGGCAAAACACTACATCCTTGTCTCATGCCTTCATGATACGCGCATTTCGTCGCTGGCCTTCCATTTTAAAGAGGTACACCTGAGAAACAGCTCTTACGCTGTGAGGGAGCGATGCCTTGATAGGACAAGGCATTAGGCGGCTCGAAAAGCCTTTCGAAATTCTCTGACTAACAAAGACTTACGGCTGTTTCTTTTTTCTGAAGATAAGCGGGAACCGTGAGTATGCAAGACCGTCACAGAAACAAGTTGAAATTTTCGTCCGATTTTCGTAATGGTCAAGTAGAAACACTCGACTAAAAGTTTTCATAGCAGTCTCTCTACATGTTCTAATGTCCCGTACTGTATCAAACTACTTTTATGTTCTGCACATGTAACATATCATAGGTAAACTAGTTTACACAAAATGACGGCCTTCTGATTATTTTTTTAAACACTGAAAGACTACCATTAAATTATGTGGACCTCGGTATCACAGAACATATACACTGAAGAGCCAAAGAACTGGTACACCTACCTAATACCGTATAGGGCCCCCGCGAGCACGCAGAAGTGCCGCAACACGACGTGGCATAGACTCGACTAATTTATGAAGCAGTGCTGGAGGAAATTGAAACCATGAATTCTGCAGGGCTGTCCATTAAAGGTATGAGGGGATGGAGATCTCTTCTGAACAGCACATTGCAAGGCATCCCAGATATACTCAATAATGTTCATGTCTGGGGAGTCTGGTGGCCAGCGGAAGCATTTAAACTCGGAAGAGTGGTCCTGGAGCCATCCTTTAGCAATTCTGGACGTGTGGGGTGCCGCATTGTCCTGCTGGAATTTCCAAAAGCCGTCAAAATTCACAACGGATATGAATGTATGCTGGTGATCAGACAGGATACTTACGTACGTGTCACCCGTCAGAGTCGTATCAGTGGTCCCGTATCACTCCAACTGAACCTGTTCCATATCATTACGGAGCCTCCACCAGCTTTAACAGTCCACTGCTGGCATGTAGGGTCCTTGGATTGATGAGGATGTCTCCATACCCGTACACGTCAATCCGTGCGATGCAATTTGAAACGAGACTCGTCCGACCAGGCAACATGTTTCCAGTCATCAACAGTCCAACGTCAGTGTTGACAGGCCCAGGCGAGGCGTAAAGCTTTGTGTCATGCAGTCATCAAGGGTACAGGAGTGGGCCTTTGGCTCCCAAAGCCCATATCGATGACGTTTCGTTGATTGGTTCGCACGTTGACACTTGTTGATGGTTCAGCATTGAAAACTGCACAATTTGGCTATCACGCTGAACAATTCTCTTCAGTCGTCGTTGGTCCCGTTCTAGCAGGATCTTTTTCCGTCCGCAGCGATGTCGGAGATTTGATGTTTTTCCAGATTCTTGATATTCAAGGTACACTCGTCAAATGATCCTACGGGAAAGTCCCTACTTCATCGTTATCTCAGAAATGCCATCGCTCGTGTGCCGACTATAACACCAAGTTCAAACGCACTTAAATCTTGATAACCTGGCATTGTAGCAGCAGTAGCCGGTCCAACAACTGCACCACACACTTGTCTTATATAGGAGTTGCCGACCGTATTCTGCCTGTTTACTTAGCTCTGTATTTGAATATGCAAGTCTATACCAGTTTCTTTGGCGCTTCAGTGGATATGGTTACTTTGTTGATTCCAGTATGGGAGACCGGAAGAATACCGACATCTGTCATCTTAAGAGCTTTTTCTTTTTTTAATCTCTCTTTTCTATGAAAAAATCCATGACACGCTGTTTGACATAGGAATGTTAGACTTATACCTGTACAAGAAAAATCGAAAAATATTGAATACTAACATCGCCAGTATTGCAGGATAATACCAGCAGTATACAATGCAAATAGAGTAAAAATTCTGTTCCCAGAAAGTAACATATTTTACTGTCTTAATGTGTATCAAAATACATACACAGCATGTTTTCCGAAAGTGGTGTTGAAGTTGGGAAAAAAGCAGTCAACTTCAGCTGTCCTGAAGTCCATATCTCTGTTGATATTTGCTTGATGGTTTTATTAAGCTTATTTTAGGATTTTTTAAACCAGAAACCCAGCCTTTGCCAGCCATTTTGGTAGTTTTCTTGAAACTGTGCTTAAGGCCTATTTTTCATAGGCAATTCACTGCAACACTACAAGAGCACTCTCCGTATTGCCTAGCCCAGAAAATTGATAGAGTGAATTCCAACAAGAAAATCTGAAGAATGAGCGTCTCTGACCTGAGACAGATGTTTAGGAAGCGAATCAGGAACCTTAATTTTGCTAACACTTCCCCTTTCCACACGAAACAGAGGACTGGATTACAGGCAACACACATTGCATTTGCAAGCCGGAGAGTGCCTACGCCCTGCCACTTCCCAAGGGCAAAAACAACACCTTGTATAAGTGTGTGTGTAGCATCATGTTTAAAGTGATTAATAATCGTGAAAGAACTGTTGACAGCAGCATTAAACAAAGCCACTTTAACCATAATAAAAGGACAAAAATTGGTTTTAAAATCCATATGAATATGACACAAATAATGTCTACACCTACATCCATACTGTGCCAGTCTCTGTAAATGATGACTAAAGAAATTATTTCAGTCATAAAATATTGTTAATTCATCTTTAAGTCACCAAAGCAGTTACGAAAACATTCTAAGACAGAAACCGACTCTGCCGCCGGAGATTCGAGTCCTCCCTCGGGCATGGATCTGAGTGTTGTTCTAAGCATAAGTTAAAATTAGTTTAAACAGTGTGTAAGTCTAGGGACTGATGACCTCAGCAGTTTGGTCCCTCAGGAATTCACACACATTTGAACATGTTTTTAACAGTAACCGACACACCACGAAGGAGTCATCCGAATGGGAAGGAAATCGGTAAATGTTGTGTTCATGTACAGAGAAACAAATGATTACAATTTCAGAAAAAAATTGGATGATTTATTCAAGAAGAAGTGCTTCACAAATGGAGCAAGTCAATAATGCGTTGGTCCACTTCTGGTTCAAAATGGTTCAAATGCTCTGAGCGCTATGGGACTTAACTTCTGAGGTCATCAGTCCCCTAGTACTTAGAACTAATTAAACCTAACTAACCTAAGGACATCACACACATCCATGCCCGAGGCAGGATTAGAACCTGCGACTGTAGCGGTCGCGCGGTTCCAGACTGTAGCGCCTAGAACCGTTCGGCCACCCCGGCCGGCTCCACTTCTGGTCTCTGGCCCTTATGCAAGTAGTTGTTCGGCTTAGCCTTGGTTGATAGAGTTGTTGTATGCCCTCCTGAGGGAGTGCCAACCTCTGTCCAATTGGCACGTTAGATCGTCAAGATTCCGAGCAGGTTAGAAGGCTCCGACCATGATTAACGCTCCAAACGTCTCAATTGGAGAGAAATCCGACGTCCTTGCTGGCAAATTTACGGTTTGGCAAGCACGAAGACAAGCAGCTGAAAATCTCACCTTGTGTGGGCAGGCATTATCTTGCTCAAATGTAAGCCCAGGATGGGTTGCCATGAAAGGCAACAAAAGCGGCGTAGAATATCGTCGACGTACGTATAAGGATGCCGCAGGTGACAACCAAAGGGGTCCTGCTATGAAATGAAATGGCACCCCACACCATCACTCCTGGTTGTCGGACCATATGTTGGGCGGCAGTCGGGTTGGTATCCCACCGCTGTCCGGGGCGTCTCTGGACACGTCTTCGCTAGTCATCGGGGCTCAGTACGAAACGGGACTCATCACTGAAGACATTTCAGTTGCAGTCAATGAGATTTCAGGCCGAAAGTGCCTACACGACTGCAAATGGTCTTGTTAGAGTACGGATGTCAATGGTAGTTGGCGCAAGGGTCACCATGAGGTCAGCCCCCTTTCTTTGAACTGCCTATTAATGGTCCTTGTGGTCAATCAAGCACCAGTTGCACGTAGGATCGATGGTAAAGGTGAACCTGGGTCTCTGAGAGACTCTCCGACGATTCAATGAATGCAACTCCATCTTCTGGCTGTTGGTCGGTCATCACCTTCTGTCGTCTCTCTAGGTCGACCGCTTTCTTCTTGACACTGTGGTTGACCCATTTCTGCCAAAATTGGCGAATAGTGGCATCGTTCCTATTCAAATATCGAGCGATCCGCCGATTATTCATCTGGTTACTTTGAGCGCAACTACACGTCCTCCCTCAAATTCTGACACCTACATATGTTGATCACCCATCTGTCTGCGAGGCATAGTTACTGTCCAGCGCCGGCCGTTGTGACCGTGCGGTTCTAGGCGCTTCAGTCCGGAACCGCGCTGCTACTACGGTCGCAGGTTCGAATCCTGCCTCGGGCATGGATGTGTGTGATGTCCTTAGGTTAGTTAGGTTTAAGTAGTTCTAAGTCTTGGGGACTGATGACCTCAACAGTTAAGTCCCATAGTGCTCAGAGCCATTTGAACCAGCTGAGAACACGGAATGAAATTCGCAAAGATTTTATGCCCTGGTAACGACATTTCCCTTGTCTCTTATCCTTGCCGGTATTTTTTAATTTTTTTTTAGAGTGTATGTTATTACATTAAGCAACCTGAAGAAGGAGGAAAACCAGAAACACATCTTATCAAAATGAAGTTCTCTTATTCTTCAGTGGTTAGGGTTCTATTTGTACAGACAGAATTGCATCGTATCCTTCTGGTTGCAGGTGGACGCCCGCGGGGACCTGTGGTTCGTAAACAACGTGCTGCCGGTGCTGCTGTACGGCGAGGTCGACAGCAAGGCGTACAACTACCACGTCTTCACGGGCCGCGTCTCTGACGTCATCAGAGGCACCGTCTGCGAGCCTTACCGCCCGGCCCACAGATGGCAGCTGCCGCCGACGCCCGCCGCACGTCTAAGCCTAATCAGCGTGCCTTTTGGATAGGCGCCGAGATCCATGTGCGGGAAGCTGGAATGTCTGTCGATGGACGAGAGGACCAGGATAGTTTCGGAACAATTTCTATGGGTTTTTTCGTGTAATGTGCATTGATGCCATATCTGCCTGCAGTGTCAGAGTAGAGACGACTGAGCTTGTTTGTTACCATTATCTTTGTTTTTTTATGTCATACTCATCATCATCAGATACTATCATCACTTCAGCATTTTATCACACATCCGTGGATTATAAATATTTGCTATTAATCGCCTATCTTTGTCTGTTTTTCTCTTACTATGAGTCTCTTAAACTAATACCCACAATCTTTGCATTTAGACACTTCCAGTGTATACTACTGAAGTCTTCGCCAGAAGATGATGAATACAACACTCGACGAAACGTTGCGGTTTTTTCATCACTATCTCACAGCTGTAAACTCCAAATCCTTTCGTCACCCACGACCATTTTCTACTCTCTCTTCAGTATATTTATTTTGTAAGCAATATAATTTATCTTAAATGTCAATATCAGAAGCATAACAGTCATAAAAAAATTGGTACAATAACATACAGGGCGAACACTAACAAAACTGTCAAACCGCAGCGACGGATTTCTAATTGGAACTGGAGGAAAAAAGGTCCTATGACAATGTGTCTGGAAATGGACGGTGGGCGTGCAACGAGAACTTATCGTACTGGAAGACAGAACAGAGCTGCATCGCATCCACGTCATTACTGATGTTCAAAGTGACCTCCATGGGATTGCAGATGATAGGGGTAGTAGCGGTTGTCAGGCAGGATAGACATAACGTACTTTGGCTTACACCATGTTAGCGGGCCTCTTGTCTGAAGCGTGTACTAGGAATCGTATCAATATTTTGCAGAACCTGGTCCTCCAAATCTGGTGTACGCCTACTTGCACGTTTTGTTTTGGCATAGCCATGCTGCCTCTAGACCGTTTCCGTCTGCTTGGCTGTACACAATCTCGGCTTGTTCCCAACGTGAATACCGGACCGTTCCGCTGCTTACAGTACGCTGCCTCGATCACACAGGCCGTAACACACAAAGAATACACGGTACGTGGTCAGAGAAACCTATCATGGCAACGATGCATTCCGGACATATGTTCGCAGGGCTTTCTTCCTTCATTTCCCGACAGGAATGCGGCCCTGCAGTTTGTCGGTTTTATTAATGTTCGCCCTGTATACGAGCGGAAAAATTCTCATGTCACAGAACAGAAAAGACGAATATGTTCCTCTTTAAAAGACTCTCACCTATAGAATTCGTTTTATATAAGCAGCACGCAAGTGGGAAACTGAAACTTCCTGGCAGATTAAAACTGTGTGACGGACCTAGACTCGGACTCGGGACCTTTGCCTTTCGGAGACAAGTGCTCTACCATCTGAGATACCCAAGCACAGCTTCAATTCTGCCAGTACCTCGTCTCCTACTTTCCAAACTTCACAGAAGCTGTTCTGCGAACCTTACAGAACTAGCACTCTTGGAAGAAAGGGTACTGCAGAGACATGGCTTAGCCACAGCCTGGGGGATGTTCCCAGAATGAGATTTTCACTCTGCAGCGGAGTGTACGCTGATATGAAACTGCCTAGCAGATTAAAACTGTGTTCCGGACCGAGACACCATGTCTCCGCAATATCCTTTCTTCCAGGAGTGCTAGTTCAGCAAGGTTCGCAGAAGAGCTTCTGTGCAGTTTGGAATGTAGGAGACGAGGTACTCGCGGAATTGAAGCTGTGAGGACGGGTCGTGAGTCTTGCTTGGGTAGCTCTCGGTGTGTCACATTCGCGCTTCGCGCGTCGGACGACTACGTTGTGCTCTTAGTTCCGCCTCTACCGTAGCGCTGCGTGTTTCCCGCGTGTCCGTTTAGTGTCGTGTTGGTCTCCGTGCGCGTCGCATCGCTGGTTGTCGGCTAGTGTTTGGTGTTCGTGCGGCCCTTCCTGTAGCGGCGTCGTCTCGCGCCGTGATGTCCAGCATGGTTACCACGAAAATTCCGCATGCAGTTACTGTCAGCTTCACTTTCGACAAATCCACGCGTCACATCCAGCCCGGTTCTTTGGAGATACATGACTGGTTAGTCGATACAATTAAGTCGCTACTGATCAGGTGCATACTGCATATTTTGACAGCGAATTATATGTGTTTTTTGACTCGCTCTAGGTTGATAAGATATTTTCTCGTCACGGTTCTCAGGTACCCTTTACGCACAGTGATGTTTCCACTAGTATGGTTCTCTTTGTAAATACAGAAGTGATATATACGAATGTCAAGGTGTTTAACCCTCCGCCCGAGGTGTAGGACAATTTTCTGAGGCCCGTTTTGCTTCCTTATGGGGAAATACGTAATATTCGAAAGGAATGCTGTTCTGCTCAGCACCGCTTTCAGTTCTATAGTGGTATTCGGTCGGTGGAAATGGTGGTCAAAACATATTCCTTCTTATCTATAGGTATTTGGTTATAGGGTCCATATTACGGGAAATAAGGAAGCGTCCGATCCCACCCGTCTGCTTTGACCCATGACGTCACAAATATGGCGGAAACAAAAACAAACACACACACTTTCCACAAGAAGCCTAATGACACTAACGGGACAAGCGTGGGAAATGGGGTGTTTTGGGTGGGGGCAAACTAAATATAAACAAATTTAAACGCCTTGCGTACCTACAACGTGTAAGTGAAGACAGCCATGCATGAATACCTACCCACCTCCCCAGGGGTCCGGCCCCGGTAGCTGAGTGGTCAGCGTGACGGAATGTCAATCCTAAGGTCCCGGGTTCGATTCCCGGCTGGGTCGGAGTTTTTCTCCGTTCAGGGACTGGGTGTTGTGTTGTCCTAATCATCATCATTTCATCCACATCGACGCGCGGGTCGCCGAAGTGGCGTCAACTCGAAAGACCTGCACCAGGCGAACGGTCTACCCGCCGGGAGGCCCTAGCCACACGACATTTCATTTTACCTCCCCAGGGGTCGTAACCCCTGCAACCCATAGAAGATAAAGATGCTTCAGTAGCTGATTAGTGTTTTTTGTCTTTAAAAAAAAAAAAAATCTCACGGGATGGAACGAACAGATCAAAGATAAATATAATAAACTAAAACAGAAACTCGAGGAAACAGATAATTAAAATAAATAATAAGTATTTTTAAATTTAAAAAAATCTTACGAGATAGAACGAACAGATCAGAAAAGTAAATAAAATAAGATAAAACGGAACTGGAGACAGCCACACTCAAACCAAACTCCGCGCCGTCATCACGTCACACACAACACCCTTACGTCACGGGTCAAAGCCGACGCGTTGGATCATACGCTTCTGTCGACCCATATTACGTACAGTGGCAAAGAAGGCACATGTTATTATTGTAATCAAACCGCTCATTTCAATACTAATTGTCCGTGGCACGTGGTGGTATTAAAGGGTCGACAGAGGCGTCCGATCCCAGGCGTCGGCTTTGACCCGTGACGTAAGGGTGTTGTGTGTGACGTCATGACGGCGCGGAGTTTGGTTTGTGAGTGTGGCGTGTTTGTAGATGTCGTCGTGTTGTGGGTTGTTGTGCTCTCTGGTGGTATGTTCAGGGTTTTCGTTTGTGTGTTGTAATGGACTCAGTTTGCTTTTGCTCATTATCCAGAATTGTTCGAGTGTCGGCTGTGTTTGTAGTGGAATTCGTTTCAGTGAGTTAACGATTTTGTGTGATGGTTAATTTAGTGTTGTTCGCTGCATATCGTGTGGTAATTGTAGTAAAATTAATCGGTTGTTGTTTTTGTTCAGGAATGGATATGACTGATAAAATTAACAGTGCGCAGGTCATGAGAAGTGTTCGATCCCAATGTGTGGCTGTGTAAGTTGATATTGGTATCGGGAGATGCTTTTCAGCTATATAGGCCAAGGGAAGTGTTTGATCCTAATTTATGGGATCGGGAGCTGCTGTTGAGCTATATAGGTCAAGGGAAGTGTCCGATTCCAGATGATAATGTGTTTAGTGGTATTTGGGGAGTTTTGTGATGTTGGATTTTTTCGTCGTTTTGTGTGGTTTTGTATGGAAGTGGGTGTCTAAATTTGTTTATATTTAGTTTGTCCCCACCCAAAAACACCCCATTTCCCGCGCTGTCCCGTTAGTGTCATTAGGCTTTTTGTGGAAAGTGTGTGTGTTAGTTTTTCGATGTATTTTCGTCCTCATAATGTGTACGTGCCGACTTTATATGCGCCATATTGGAATCGTGGTTTATGGTCGTTTCCGCCATATTTGTGCCGTCATGGGTCAAAGCAGACGGGCGGGATCGGACGCTTCCGTATTTCCGCTCCCTGTTACTGAGGGACGCAGTGATCCGTTGACCGACAACGCCCGTGATTTTCTCCCGCTGTCCTTGCGTCAGGATGTTGACGCCGTTAATTCCGATGTGCCCGCCATGATTTCTCACAACAAGCGTCGCCGAACACAGGATAATGCGGCAGATGGTTTGCAGTAAAGGACCCCCTTTCTCAGTCTGAAACCGTGGATGAGAACAGGTGCTTTCACGCTTGTGCAGAAGATCCCAGACACCTTATCTGGCGTTGTTCCTGTTGTCGAGGCAGCCCCTTCGGAGACGCCCGTGAAGGAACCTGCTTTCGGTTCCCACGTGTCTTCTCCGGTTCTCTCGGACACTTCTCCTTTCGACTCTGTTTCCCATCCTCCTTCTGCGACCTCTGTCGCCCCCTCTTGGTCACAGCCTTCCCCCGTGAAACAACTGATTGATTCTCAAGAGCCAGTGGATTCCGTTTTTATTCACTAACCGTCCCGCCGTGAGCTCATGTCTGCGGACGAGTGGGATGTAAAGGCCTCTCCCTTGCAATCTGAAACGGAATACCTAAATGATGGTCCCACGCGTCCGAACGCGGCAGCGTAGGCGCCGCGGAGCCGCAGTAGAATCCGTAAACAGCTACGGAGAGCCGCTTCACGGCCGAAGAAAAAACAGTGCGAAGATGAGGGTTGTGTTTCGTAGTTCTTGTCTATCTGGTTCGGCGATTGATTCTGATATGGTTACTTATATGTTGCTCCGTCAACTGACGGATCTCTACCGTTCTTTGTTCTTCCTTCTCGGTTGAAGTTCCATGCAAGTATACACATTTCTTACTCTGAATATTAACAGAATATGTACTTGCCGCTTTGCGACAGTTTATATATCAATCTGGGGCAGATGTTTTTTTACAGGAAGTCTTATTCGACCACTTTTCTATTCCTGGGTTAACCCTTTTTAATGTAGCTTCAGAACTTTCCACGGGCACTGCCCTGTTTTATATGGACGGCACTGCGTTGATGGATTTCTAAGTACTCGACAGTGGATGGGGGATCGGGTGCCCGTTTTGTGATCTCAATTTACTCCTTCTTTATGCCTCTTCTGGCACAAGTCGTACTACCGCACGTTCGAGTTTCTATAAAGAAGAAATCATCTACCTGCTTAGTAAATTCCCGACAAAGATTATCTTAGGTGGGGACATCAGTTGTGTTCTACGGCCTGTGGATCGGTCTCCCAATTTTAATTTCAGTAAAGAACTCTAAGACCTAGTGCGCTCCTTGAGCCTGCGTGACGTGTGGGTTTCTCGCTATCCTTGTGCAACATACATACTTTACTCCTACGTCTATCAGTCGACTCGATCGCTTTTACCTTCCCGATTCCTTGTGTGTGCCACTTCTGGATGTTGATGTGATAGCAGCCTCTTTTACTGATCATTGCGCCGTAGCCGTCACTTTTAATTACGAGCGGCAACCGGTAAAATAGTTTCGTCCTCCCTGCATGCTCAATAAAGCCTATTTGCAAGATACCTCTCTTGGTATCGTCCTGGTGAACGTATGGGGTCGTTGTTCTCGTACTATGGACCAGTACTCGTCTATTGTGACATGGTGGACACTTTATGTTAAACCACAAATACGTCAGGCTCTCATGCGTTTTGGAGCTGCGAAGGTGGTAGACGATCGACGAACGCAAGAATTTTTCTACTCAGTCTTACATCAACTGTACTGCTCCCCTACATTACTGATCTACAGCGGATCAAATCCAAATTGCTGCGCCTTAAACGCATTCAAATGGAGAGACTGCGGACGAGGTCTCAACTACGCTCCCTTTTACAAGACGACATGACGTCACTATACCATCTAGCCCTTTTACGGGCGCGCCGGAAACGTGTGCGCCTTGCCTCCCCTCACAACCGCTGACGGCCACATGTTCATCTCTCACCGCGACATTTCCGACTTTATTTACAAGCATTTTACTGATCTGTAAGATACCATTGTCCCGGCTGAAAACTCTCTCGACGACTTAACATCCTTGCTGCTTCGCGTCGTCACTCCTCAGTTAAATGACGCCTTTCTGCGTCCCTTTCACAAGGCTGATATATAGGATGTTGTTACAGGATCTCAGTCCCGCAAGTCGCCTGGATTAGATGGTATTCCTCAGGAGTTTTGTGTTCAATTTTGGCCACTCATTGGTGACAGCGTCAATGGTAAATGAAGTGATGCGGGAGTCTCCCTTCCTGCTTCTTTTCAAGAAGGCAAACTGACCCTCCTCCCGAAATCTACAGGTCGACCTGCGATTGATGCCCTCCGCCCTATTACTCTCCTTAACTTCGATTATAAAATTGTCGCTCGAGCAATTAATATCCGTCTCTCTAAGCTGCTCGATACCATTATTGCCGGCTACCAAAGCAGTGTGCCTGAGCGCACGATACTGACTTCTGTTCTCAAATGTCGCGATGTAATTTCGGTGGCGGCTGCAGCTAATATCCGAGGGGCTTTGCTTTTTCTTGATTTCCAAGAAGCGTTTGATCGTGTCAGCCATGATTTTTTAAAGAGAGTGCTCACCGCTGTCAGCTTTAATAATGACGCTCGACAGGTCTTAACGCGTCGCGCTACAACATGAGGAGGAGGCGCTCACGCCAGACAGTTTATAAAGCTATCGACAATATTGATACGAAAGTTAATAGCGTTAATGGGCAGGTGTTTCTGCATGGCCCTTCTGTTTTTTGTGGAGGAGTGTTTAATTTCACTCTACAAAATAATGATCAGAATAGAGCTGGCAATGGATGGGTGACTGTAGCAATTGTACGTTACCCAGGAGACAGTGTCTACAGTTGAAGGACTTGAGGCTTCTTACGATAGAGACATTATTGCTTATCGTACCTATCATATTGCTGAACTGTTTAACAGAGATATGGTAGCTTCCTATTTTGTCTCTACTATGCCTCTTGTTCTAAGGACGATTAATCACCGTAGAGTAGGTGAATATGAGTCTGTATCAGTGCGGTGATTGTGAACGCTCACACTACCCCCGGATATCGATCAGACAGGGTTTACCCCAGGGAAACCCCTTATCCATGTCCCTTTTTGTCTTGTTCTTGGAGCCCTTATTTCGCCACCTCGCCATGCAATTACGTGGCTGGACTATATTGGGGGAACTTTTTTCGGTCCGTGCATGCGCCGATGACGTCATGGTTTTAGTATGACATGTCGAGGACATACAGAGGCTTAAGGATACCTTCGATCCATTTTGTCGTCTTGCTGGTGCTCGCATCAATGACCGTAAATGCACGTTCCTACCGATGAGAGGCTTCGATCATGTCGTGATTCATTGGGCGGCGGTCGTCAATCGCCATAAGACCTTAGGGATCTTAGTGGATCGCAATCCGATCAAAATGACTACACTAAATTGGCGTGAGGTTAAGATTTGTGTTCACATGGCGATCCTTTAACATGAACGCCGTTCCCTAAGCCTCCTTCACAAGGTACGGGCTTTAGGAACCTATGTCTTCAGTAAAGTATGTCACGTTGCGCAGGTCTTCCCGCTTCCCGTGATAATAGCCCGCAGACTGAAACAGCTGTCTGGTCAATTCCTGTGGCACCACCATATCTTTCGTGTCCGGTATAAAGTAGTGGCCAGGCCTCGAAAGTTTGGAGGATTGGGTCTTTCCGATGTCAAAATGAAGACATTGCCTGTCGCAATGTTTTAATCTGTACGCGGGCTCCGCATTCAGTTACCTCTCGTTTACGTTTCCGCCTCCGGCCGGTCTGTCTGACCCCCTCCTGTTGATTTTGGACGGATTAATCGTAAATTGCGGCACATTCGTGAATACTTTCTAATTATCGGTATCCTAGGTGCTGATATACTTTCTATAACACACATTAATACCAACATGCTATCACCCCGTCCCATTTTTTCCGTTGAACTTGCTTTCCCGTCAACGTCTTGGAAAACGGTCTGGTCTCATCTTAGTCTTCCTACATGGCCGATGGAGATTGCTTCAACGTGGTATAAGATCATTCACCGTCTGATACCTACTAGTGATCGTCTTTTTCGTATTGGTCTTCGTCCGACTAATCAGTGTGAGGAATGTCATCAAACTGACACCTTACTTCACAGGCTTGTTGCTTGTGGACGGGATCATTGGCTCTGGGTCCGCCGTCAGTTAGCTTTCCATACTCGAGGGCCTGAAACCGCTTTCCCAGACGACATTCTCCAAGACATATCCTTTTTTCCTCAAAGGAAAACGAACACGATTGTCTGGCTCTTGGGTTACTATGTTCACTATGTCGTTGAAGGCGGGAATGACCCAGATCACCGCGTTTTTCACCATTATCTGACAACTGCGCATTGAAAATGGCAGCGGTTGCCACGATACCGAACGCTTTTTGCGAATATGCTTTTTCTTGTGTTTAACAGTCAAGGTGTTGGTTAAGCACCCCTGTGATCCCTGTTTCTTCCCTGAGGTTGAGTCCCCTCCCTTGTAGCTTTGTCTTGTCACTTTTTCTCTTCCACATATATATTAAAAAAATTGACAAGAAGGGTGGGATAATGGTTTAGTCTTCCCATTCAGAATTTAATAATTGTTTGTGCTTGAACTAATTTGATGATTTTCTTTTTGTAGCTGATATTAAATGATGATTTGACTATGGTTGTCTGATTTTCACGAAAATACTAAGTCAATCTGATAATAAAAAAAGATGGTAGAGCACTTGCCTGTGAAAGGCAAAGATCCCAAGTTCGAGTCTTGGTCCGCTGAAGAGTGAAAATCTCATTCTGAAAGCGGGAAACTAACTGTGTCAATCCTCATTTCTCTTTCCTCACCAAAAATTTTGGCATCCAATCATATTCGCACTCTTTTAAAACACAACGTTGTAAATCATGTTACGCAGTCTTTCGTTGCAGTTAAGCCTTCATACTCACCATCTCCCTCTCACCGCCACTGTCTACATATCTCTCTCTCATTGCTTCCTTTTTCTCCCTTTGATTTCCAGTCTACCCCTCTGCTACTGTCTATATATGCCTCTCCCCCACTGCTTTCTTTCCTCCCTTTGATTTCCAGTATTTCCCATTGCCGCTGTCTCCTCTATCACTTACATTGACTCCTTTGGTCTTTCTTTCCCACTGCCACTGTCTCCACCCTACCTCGGCGTTCAAAACTTCCAGGTTGTCCAACTTTTTTCCTTCTACACATATATTTAAAAATGCGCCCCCTCCTACACCTACGTCTCAAAGTTCGCCGATCTGGGCGGGTCCAGACCTCTCAAGCCCAAGTATCGTCTCCACTCAACTGTATTTCTCATTTCCATTGTCTCCTCTCTCTTTTTCTCCCATAGGTACTTTCTCCTCTCTCTTCCACCGTCACTCTCTACTATATTCTTTCAACCCAAAAGAAAGAGAAAGAGAGATGACTGAAAATGATAGTGGGGGACAAAGAGGGAAGAGGTATTGTTGACCAGTGAGAAAGTGGCAGTAAAAGAGAAAGAGAAATGGCTGGAGACACGAGCAATGGGAGCAAATGAGAGAAGAGATAGTGGAAATGAAAAATACAGATGAGAGGAGACTGTACATAGGCTTGGGGGGTTTGAATTTTCCTAGGCCAACGAACTTTAACACACAGGTGTAGGGGTGGAAGCATTTTGGACCAAAAGCTTAAACACGTGGATATAGGGGATTCCCTCCCATCCCCCCTCCCCCCCCCCCTAGAATTTTTGAGCGCTGAGGTATGGTGGAGACAGTGTCAGTGGGAAAGGAAGACAAAGTGTAAGTGGTAGAGGAGGCACTGGCAGTTGGAAATATTGGAAATAAATGGGAGGAAAAGTAAGCAGTGGGAGAGAGACACATACGGACAGTGACAGTGAGAGGAAGCTGCTGAGTATGAAGGCGTGACTACAACGAAAGACTGCGTAAAAGCATTTAGAATGTTCCGTGTTAAAGAAGACCGAATGCTGGTATGTTCACATGTCAAACATTTTAGGGTGGCTCACCACTTTTCTGTGGGTCTTTTAAAGAGGAACCTATTTGCCTATTCTGTGCTCTGACAGGACCATTTTTCCACTGGTTCTCTTATTTTTTGGTTCTCTTATTTTTCCTGCTGCCATAGATAGTGTTGCTTGTATAAAACTGATTCCATAGGTCAGTAAAGTTTTGACAGGTTATTTGTGAACCTACAGACATGTATATACTTTGCCACATATAAACATATAAGTACATACACTGATGTCCAAGATTAAAGCAGCAAAATTGCTATTTCCCCGTATGTGCCTAATTTACGATATAATCATACAAATTGTCAACAGATGGCGTTACGGTCGTGTTCTGCACGGAATATAGCATTCCGATCAACGGACAACAACGCCAGCAAGCAGGGAGTGTTTGCATGGTAGTCCCACATCCACAATCGCTGTGTACACGGTCACAGACTGTGCAATATGGCACAGAGAAGATGCCTGCGCTACCTCTGCTGTGAAGGGCCATAGGAAAAATGGAAACAGGAGAGTGACAAACTCATGTGGCCCTATGGCTTAATGTGAATCGTTCTGTTTTTTCTCGTATGAGGTGACAGTTTATAGAGACCGGAACTGTATCTTGGAGACCAGAACAGGACCGACCGCGTGTGACTTCAGAAAGAGTGGACCGTTATTTGGCTTACTACTACACTGCAACTGCCATCTGACCTCAGAGCATCCCCTGCACGTGTTTTATCGATGTAAACGGTGCACAGAAGGCTTCAGCAGAGTGGCCTGCTGTCTGTTTACCTCTGGCGTGTCAACATGCCACCTGGACGACTGAACGATGGGGCAATGTTCTTTTCGCAGATGAGTCCCGATTAGGTCTGGAGAGCGATTCTCGACGGATTCACATCTGGAGGGTATGTGAACACGGCTCCAGGACCCAAACATTGTAGACAGACGCCGATATCGAGGAGGATCCCTATTGGTGTGGACAAGGATTATGCTGATCACCTGAACACATCATGGAATGCTGTCAGGTGCCGTGAGGACATCTTGGGATCTCATGCACGGTTGTTGCGATGTGCTGTGGGCCCAGACTTCTTATTGATGGACGAGTAAGCTCGACCTCGTAGAGCACGTGTGGTTGATGTTTCCATGGAATCGGAAGATACTGCACGCATGGTGTGGCCTGCTCGCTCTCCCAATTTGAATCCCATAGAGCGTGTCTGGGATGCACTGAGGAGGCAGGCTGCATAACGTCAACATCTACCAACCACTTTCCAAGACTTGTGAGCAGCTCTGCAGGAAGAATGGGGTTTACCGTCTCAGCATGAGATTGATGACATCATTCAGGCATGTCCCATCGACGTCAGGCCTGTATTGGTGCCAGATACGGCCACATCATATTCTGGGCACATTAACCAGTTGTCAGAATATGTGTGCAAACCCGTTAAGTTGAAAAAAAAAGATCATCATCTTTGTGCACCGTTATGCATGTTGCAGCTCATTTCGTTCTGTATTCTTTACATTGTTTCTACTTTATTATCACTTGTGTATACTATTATGTAACAAAACAAACGCAATCTTGCAAACTTTCCTTTTGTTGCTTTAATGTTGGACGCCAGTTTATGATATAAGCACTCTGTCTTCAGGGCACAAGTGGCCCATCGGAACCATCCGACCGCCGTGTCATCATCAGCTGAGGATGCGGATAGGAGGGGCGCGTGGTCAGCACACCGCTCTCCCGATCGTTATGATGGTTATCTATGACCGGAGTCGTTACTATTCGGTCGAGTAATTCCTCAATTGGCATCACGAGGCTGAGTGCACCCCGAAAAGTGGCAACAACACGTGGCGGCCTGGATGGTCACCCATCAAAGTGCCGGCCACTCCCGACAGCGCTTAACTTCGGTGATCTGACGGGAACCGGTGTATTCACTGCGGCAAGGCCGTTGCCTTTATGATATAAGGTCAATACAAAATTGTTTATTTTACATTTTTTCTGGAAACTTTGCTCACCGACTACAATCTATCGAAACTCCTGGCTTATGTATTGTATCCTAAAAGAGTTAAAATGTTATTAGAAATATTTTACTGAATTCGCAGTCTTTTCATTTTTACATAAATTTTGGCAGTCATTTTAAGTACTTTTCAGGCACGTTAAGATCTATTGTTAACCCTTATTTTATCACTACAGTAGCATTTTGAGCATATTTGTATAGGCCTGAAGAGCCCTTATACCACACAGCGCGTCATTAAGTTATATTGATAAATAATGCTGAATAAATCGCAGTTTGGAGACCTCATGACCCTTGCCACGTGTTCATTGGGGCGGTTAGGAACTACATTTACGTCTCAGATCGGATATTACGTTCATAAGTACGGTAACTTCGAACCTCTGGATCACGGCAATAGATAATGATAAAGAAAAAAAGTTTGAGTTACCCGAGAATATTATCTTAAAAACATGCAATAAGTTTCCTTTAATTTACGTCTATGGCCACAAACTTTTTGTTAACAGATTACCGGTTTCGGTCTATAATGATCACCATCAGATCTGTTTTATAAAAACAAAGTCCTAATGTCATGCAGCCCTAGTGGCATCGTCAAATGTTAAATGCACGAGTGATTTTGTCACTAGAACTCCTGTTCAAAACAGTAGTACTACTGACAACATGACTCGTGCACATGATGTTATTTGTACACCGGGTGATCAAAAAGTCAGTATAAATTTGAAAACTGAATAAACCACGGAATAATGTAGAGAGAGAGGTAAAAATTGACACACATGCTTGGAATGACATGGGGTTTTATTAGAACCAAAAAAAAAAAAAGTATTGCTAGACGCGTGAAAGAACGCGCGTCGTTTGGTTATGATCGTGTGCTCAGCCGCCACTTTCGTCATGCTTGGCTTCCCAGGTCCCCAGACCTCAGTCCGTGCGATTATTGGCTTTGGGGTTACCTGAAGTCGCAAGTGCATCTCTAGGGATGCTGAAAGACAATATCCGACGCCAATGCCTCAGCATAACTCCGGACATGCTTTACAGTGCTGTTCACAACATTATTCTTCGACTACAGCTATTGTTGAGGAATGATGGTGGACATATTGAACATTCCCTGAAAAGAATATCATCTTTGCTTTGTCTTACTTTGTTATGCTAATTATTGCTATTCTGATCAGATGAAGAGCCATCTGTCGGACATTTTTGAACGATCGTATTTTTTTGGTTCTAATAAAACCCCATGTCATTCCAAGCATGTGTGTCATTTTGTACCTCTCTGTCTACATTATTCCGTGATTTATTCAGTTTTCAAATTTATACTGACTTTTTGATCACCCGGTATATTTGACGATGCTGGTGCTGATTTTGCATTTAACGTTTGACGATGCCACTATGGCTGAAGTATATTAGTACTTTGTTTTTATAAAACAGATCTGATGATGGTCAATATAGACCGAAACCGGCAATTTGTTAAGAAAAAGGTTGTGACGTCAGACGTAAATTAAAGGTAACTTATTGTATATACGGGTCACTGTTTTATTCGCGACAATGTCGCAGCTTGTTAAAAACATACGGTAAAAGTTTCGACAGTTTGCCACGAATGTAAATTATAGAAGTGACTATCCCCACAATTGGTGCTTTTCGTGCCCAAAAATCACGGTTTTTCGAGGTTTTCTCAGAAACCACCACTGAACAAATGGTGTTTTTATAGGTTGCCTAATGTCTACCCTGAACAACATCTAATGCAAAAGGAGCAACTGATTTGCTCAAATTACCTGGGCTGGTGGAAGAGTGTAACGTTTAAGTTTTGATCGTGTACTGCGGGCTAGCTACAGTATGTCATTCTTCCAATGGATACACATATGGTAGCTAGGCCAAGGGCTGTCCTAAACACTTGCATCATTATCTCTGTGATCAATGGGACCCAAGATACGACCCCCTGAAAAGTCGCATTTCCGTGCGCGGTTTTTCGGGATATATTGTACCGTGCACGACAGGTGCACGGACCGATGGTAAGGAAAATAAAGATAGCACTGGTATACACATAAATAAGTAAGTATAGTGATCTAACACTCGTAAACAGTTTCATTGTAATACCCCATTCACTACACCCACCAACACCTAAGAAACAAACAATAGGATTGAAAGTATGCTGACGGGACAGATCTCCCTCTCCGTGGATAAGTACAATTAACACAACGAAAATTAGCACATGAATTTGTGTGAGTACCTATTGTTGTATTCTCGTCTTCTCTACAGTACCAACCAAAGTTATGCAACCAGTTCTGCCATTAAACAGCAATACATGCTGAAGATTTCTCTATCTCTCCTATCTAACGTGTTCGAAACAACAGATAATGAGAAGGTAACGAACATCATTTTTTATGAGTAAAATATAAAGATCGGCTGCAGAGAATTTCTTTTAAATTTATGTTAGGCCGGTATGAGGCCAGACGCCCATCTTCAGTGGCACACTGTGAGAACTGATGTGTCACATGAACAGTATCTACAACGTGATGCCCAGCATGATCATGCGACACAACACTGATCTGCCATAATAAATTTAAATTTATAATTAGTTTGATATTATATCTCTAAAATAATAAATCTAATGTAGCCAATGTCGACATTTTAGTCATCCGACATTGCAGTGTCTGTGTTGTTCCGAATTACGATGCAATGTCGTAGTTATCTGCCGACACCGGACAAGCGACTTTCAAGTAAATTACCCCGCCTGTGCGGGAATAAACATAATGGATGTACGAGTAAAGATTGTAGACATATGGTTGCCGATATATGGAAGTATGAGGCTGGCTGTGAGTCTTGCACGGGTTGCCTAATGGTAAGGCGACCGCTTGCGATAAGAGGGCAATCCGGGTTCCAGTCCCCGGCCGTCACAAATTTCACTGTCGTCATTCCATTACACAGCTGATAGTTGACCGTATTCGCAATTACGAATACATTTCGTGTATTCTGGATTCTCTTTCCCTTGCCTCCTATCGGTGGATACTGTCACAGTTAGGTCAATTGGTAGGAAATAAATTACATCAAGGGTAGCTGAAAATTTTAAATTTCAGCTCAGTTGGGTGTTACGTCATTAAACAATGTGCAAAGGGGTTGGAGAGGTGTGTGCGCTCGCAATACCACTATCGGAAACAATAAATTGATAGACGGGATATTTGAAGAAATGATTGGGTTTTTAAAGCATTATAGAATTCCCAAAAGGGTTCCCCCACCTGGGTAGAGATCACGTCTGCATCCCTCCCCCACCCCCTGCTTACCACATGACATAATGAAATGAAGTGTGGTAAAGTAGCCACCGACTGGGGTCTCCTGCATGTATGCCAATCGTCACGGCGCCACCGCAAATTTCAAAAGCGCTCAATAGCCAGACTATAAGATAACTTTAATAAATAACACTGACAACAGACTGGACGTCGACTGCTTTTATCTCATAATCTCCAAACAAAGCTTCAAATAGCGACGTTCTGTCAATCGGGAAATTCCGGACTCGCTTCCTGTCTCTCTCAAGAGGCCACTTCCCATTTGTCTCGGTGAACCACAAAGCGAGGTGGTGCAGTGGTCAGCACACTGGACTTGCATTCGGAAGGATGACAGTTCAAACCTGTATATGGCCATCCTGATTTAGGTTTTCCGTGATTTCCCTAAGTCGCTTCAGGCAAATACGGGGATGGTTCCTTTGAAATGGCACCGCCGATTTCCTTCCCTATGCTTTCCTAATCCGAGATTGTGTTCACTCTCTAATGACCTCGTTGTCGATGGGACGTTAAACACTGATCTCCTCCTCCTGGTACTTTTATAATTGTAGCCGTGGATAGGTCTCCATCGTGAAATTTCCAACTATTTTTTAAGAACTTCGATTCTTTGTTGTGCTATCTCTCAGACAGAGGAAACCAAATTATTGTTTGTGGGGATTTCAATCTAGATTTTCTGAAAGATTCCCATAGAAACATTGACCTTTAAGTATTACTTGGTTCTTTCAATTTGACATCAGTTATTGATTTTCCTAATCGGGTGGTATAGGAAAGCAGCACATTAATAAATAATGTTTTCGTAGACCAAGATAAATTTCATCAAATAAAAACTTTTCCTGTTAAGAATGGTTTCTATGATCATGATGCACAGCTAGCTACAGTATATGACATAGCTCCATATAATAATGCAAAACAGTCCTCCAAAATAATGCATTCAATTAACCATTTAACAATTCAAACTTTTAGGGAAAGCATGCAACATTTAGACTGGGATTAGGTGTACAGGGAACATTATGCTAATTTAAAATTTAACGTATTTCATGAGACCTTTGGAGTATATTTGAAAACAGTTTCCCTAAGAAAACAGTGAAATATAATTGTAAGAAACCATCTAAAAAGCCATGGCATATTAAAGGGATAAAAATATCTTGTAAACAGAAAAGGGACATGTATCTTATAGTTACAAGGAGTGATGATCCCAAAACAGTGAAACATTATAAAAACTACTGCACTGTGTTAAGGAAAGTTATTAAAAAGTCGAAAAGTATGTGCATTATACCTTAGATTAGCACATATGATAATAAAATTAAAAAGCTTGGAATATTGTGGAAAGGGAAACAGGGCAACTGAGAGCACAAGAAAACTGTATTTCTATCATACACAATGAAAAGTTTGCTAACAGGAAATCAGAAGTAGAAAACATTTTTAATAATCATTTTTAAGGGTTGTAGTGAAAATATGATCCAATTATTTATTAGAAAATGGAAGCCAGTATATGGAAGAGGCAATTTGATAAAAATTGAAATTCAACCCACCTCTCCTACTGAAATTAGTAAAATAATAAATTCACTCACATGGAATTGTTGGCATTTCTAACAGAGAAGTAAAAGCTTGTTGCTAACAAATAAGTTGGAGTCTCAGCCACATACATAATAGCTCATAGAAACAGGGCATTTTCCCAGATAGACTGATACACACTATTGTTAATGCATTGGCAAAAAACGGGGGGGGGGGGCATAGGTCTGATGTTAACAACTACTGCCCAATCTCACTTCTCGCAGCTTTATCCAAATTTCTTGAAAAAGTAATGTATTCAAGAGTAATATCACATATTTGTAAAAATGAATTACCAACAAAATGCCAGTTTGGTTTTCAGACAGGCTTCTCAACAGAAAATGCTATATATGCTTTCACTGCTCAAATATTAAATGCTTTGAATAACCGAACATCACTCATTGGGATATTTTGTGATCTCTCAAAGGCTTTTGACTGCGTGAATCATGAAATTCTCCTAGATAAGCTTGAGTATTGTGGTATGAGTGGGAGAGTGCACAAATGGTTTAATTCATACTTAACTGGAAGAATGCAGAAGGTTGAAATTAATGGTACAGGTAGTCTGCAAAAATCAGCAGAGTCCTCTAAGAGGGGAGGTATCAAGAATAGTGTCCCACAGGGTTCAGTCTTGGGTCCCTTATTGTTCTTAATATACAGGGTGTTACAAAAAGGTACGGCCAAACTTTCAGGAAACATTCCTCACACACAAAGAAAGAAAATATGTTATGTGGACATGTGTCCAGAAACGCTTACTTTCCATGTTAGAGCTCATCTTATTACTTCTCTTCAAATCATATTAATCATGGCATGGAAACACACAGCAACAGAACGTACCAGCGTGACTTCAAACACTTTGTTACAGGAAATGTTCAAAATGTCCTCCGTTAGCGAGGATACATGCATCCACCCTCCGTCGCATGGAATCCCTAATGCGCTGATGTAGCCCTGGAGAATGGCGTATTGTATCACAACCGTCCACAATACGAGCACGAAGAGTCTCTACATTTGGTACCAGGGTTGCGTAGACAAGATCTTTCAAATGCCCCCATAAATTAAAGTCAAAAGGGTTGAGGTCAGGAGAGCATGGAGGCCATGGAGCTGGTCTGCCTCTACCAATCCATCGGTCACCGAATCTGTTGTTGAGAAGCGTACGAACACTTCGACTGAAATGTGCAGGA
Organism: Schistocerca serialis cubense; assembly: GCF_023864345.2. NCBI lineage: Eukaryota > Metazoa > Arthropoda > Insecta > Orthoptera > Acrididae > Schistocerca > Schistocerca serialis. The sequence continues at coordinate 416,532,735 of NC_064646.1, read as the reverse complement.
GCTCCATCGTGCATGAACCACATGTTGTGTCGTACTTGTAAAGGCACATGTTCTAGCAGCACAGGTAGAGTATCCCGTACGAAATCATGATAACGTACTCCATTGAGCGTAGGTGGAAGAACATGGGGCCCAATCAAAACATCACCAACAATGCCTGCCCAAATGTTCACAGAAAATCTGTTGATGACGTGATTGCACAACTGCGTGCGGATTCTCGTCAGCCCACACATGTTGATTGTGGGAATTTACAACTTGATCACGTTGGAATGAAGCCTCATTCGTAAAGAGAACATTTGCACTGAAATGAGAATTGACACATTGTTGGATGAACCATTCGCAGAAGTGTACCCTTGGAGGCCATTCAGCTGCTGATAGTGCCTGCACACGCTGTACATGGTACGGAAACAACTGGTTCTCCCGTAGCGCTCTCCATACAGTGACGTGGTCAACGTTACCTTGTACAACAGCAACTTCTCTGACGCTGACATTAGGGTTATCGTCAACTGCACGAAGAATTGAATCGTCCATTGCATGTGTCCTCGTCGTTCTAGGTCTTCCCCAGTCGCGAGTCATAGGCTGGAATGTTCCGTGCTCCCTAAGACGCCGATCAATTGCTTCGAAAGTCTTCCTGTCGGGACACCTTCGTTCTGGAAATCTGTCTCGATACAAACGTTATATGCGCCGTGCTAATCCATACATCAAATTAGCATCTGCCAACTCCGCATTTGTAAACATTGCACTGACTGCAAAACCACGTTCGTGATGAACACTAACCTGTTGATGCTACGTAATGATGTGCTTGATGCTAGTACTGTAGAGCAATGAGTCGCATGTCAACACGAGCACCGAAGTCAACATTATCTTCCTTCAATTGGGCAGACTGGCGGTGAACCGAGGAAGTACAGTACATACTGACGAAACTAAAATGAGTTCCAACACGAAAATTAAGCGATTCCGGACACATGTCCACATAACATCTTTTCTTTATTTGTGTGTGAGGAATGTTTCCCGAAAGTTTGGCCGTATCTTTTTGTAACACCCTGTATATTAACGACTTGCCACTCTATTTTTGATAATGATACAAATATAGTAATCACACTCAACAAGCAAGAATCAGCTGAGGAAATTGCAAATAATGTCTTTCAGAAAATTATTAAGTGGTTCTCTGCAAAAGAACTCACACTAAATTTTGGGAAAACACAGTTTATTCAATTCTGCACAGTAAATGGCATAACACCATTGATAAATACAGACTATGAAAAGAAATCTGTTGCTAAGGCAGAATACTCGAAATTTCTGGGTGTGTGTGCAATGGTGAGAAATTGAATTGGAAGAAACACATCGATGATATACAGAAACGATTAGTTAGTTATGCTATTAGGGTTATTGCAAATTTTGGTGCTAAACATATCAGTGAATTATCCTACTATGCCTATATTTCCATTCACTGCTTTTATATGGCACTATATTTTGGGCAATTCGTCATTAAGAGAGAAAGTATGCATTGCACAAGAGCGTGTAATCAGAATAATAGCTGGAGCCCACCCAAGATCACCTTCCAGACATTTGTTTAAGAAACTTGGGATATTCATAGTGCCTTTGCAATACATATATTCACTTATGAAATTTGTCATTAATAACCCATCCCCATTCAGAAATAATAGTTAAGTGCACAGCTACAACACTAGAAGAAAGGATGATATACACTATTCTGGATTAAACCTCACTTTGGCACAGAAAGGGATGAATTATGCTGCCACAAAAATCTTTGGTCATTTGCAGTATACTATTATCAGTCTGACAGATAGCCAGCCATCATTTAAAAGCAAATTAAAAGAATTCCTTCTACTCAATAGATGAATTAGGTTTTTTTGTCTCTCCTCAGAATATTGTATCCCTATTTGCTATCACTGGAGACAAAGGGAAAGATCAAAAGTAGAATGAAATAACCTATTTGCACTACCCTACCGAATTAATTGTTTAAAAATTCACATGTGTCAAATAGATTGCTTAAAAGATTCACATCCACCTTACAATAATCCTTCTTAGCAATAAAACGTATTTTCAACGTTTGAGTATCACATGCAAACACAATGCAAATCAACTAATGAAATTTCCGCCACAAATAAATCGCAGCGCTAAATATATCCAAGATCTTGTATTCACCGATGTTGGAGAGAACAAACACTCTCCTCCATCACAATTTTTCCACAAAACATATCAGGTGAAAAAAATCCAGTCGATCTCATAAACTCGCGATTGTGAAGAGCGTGCCATCCGCCAATTGCAAGGAGCTGTGGTCCCACCAACCGGGGTATAGCGCCATCTCGCAAGCGACAATGAGGAGAGACCCACACATGCATCGGCTATGCCGGTAGATACACTCGCATCCCCCAGCTTCCACACACCTGCCATACCGAAATGATCAGAGGTCAGAGAGAGACTGTCACCAAGCAGTCAACCAATCAATTTACACAGGGTGTAACACTCATCATCACACGTCTGCTTCTATCGCCACTCATGCAGCACGCTGATCATTTCACTAGCCCCGCCGTCACAGGCAAGAGCAGACAGGTTGGTGCATTCCTTGTACCTAACTGCCCATCACAATCTGAGCTAATTCTTTACTTCCAGCCTTTAACTCCTCATAACCACTCCTGCTGCAGCACACTGTGAGTAGAACAGCAGCAGCATGAATGTACACAATAGTTCTAACAAGTTTCGCCCTGACATACTCCCCCCCCCCCCCCCCACCAGTTCAAAATTCCACGTTTTCCAATTCGAGACAGCGATGTTGTTGACCCTACAACTGGAATTTCACACACAAAATGAAGATTTCTTCCCTTTTATACATTTTCGAAGACAGAAAAAATGGGGCATACATGCGTTTTCACATCACTAAAGTATCATTACTTGTGAAAATCCTTAACAGTGTGGCATAGTCTTTATTTCCTCTAAGTATTCTTTCACCAGGTAAAAAAATCGGTTCTAATCAGCTTAATATCTTTTACTTCCTGTATCACAGGCCTAGAATATTAAACTCATTTTAGCTCATGACTGAGTGCTAAAATATCCATCTGTCACAGGACACCACTTCACTTTCAAACTCTCTTAAAGTAACCAAATGCTTAGCTGCATATGAAGTCTCTGGTTACCTTGTCGACCTTCATTATGAATAACTTCTTGCGGAGGCGCCCGACCGCAGCTGTGTTCTTTGATTAGGAGAAGGCTTACGACACCTGTTGGAGGGCGGGCATTTTCTGCACCAAACATGGGGCCTTCGCGGTCGCCTCCCTCTTTTTATTCGTGCCTTTTTAATGGATCGACAGTTCAGGGTACGTGTGGGTTCTGTCCTGTCCGACGCCTTTCGCTCGGAGAATGGGGTGCCACAGGGCTCAGTTTTAAGCGTCGCTCTCTTCGCCATAGCGATCAATCCAATAATGGACTGCCTCCCAGCTGATGTATCAGGCTCCCTTTTTGTGGACGATTTTTCCATCTATTGCAGCGCGCAGCGTACATGTTTCCTGGAGCGATGTCTTCAGCGTTGTCTTGACCGTCTTTACTCCTGGAGTGTCGCCAATGGCTTCCGTTTTTGTGCCGAGAAGACGATCTGTATTAACTTCTGGCGCTACAAAGAGTTTCTCCCACCGTCCTTACGACTCAGTCCCGTTGCTCTTCCATTCGTGGAGACAACAAAATTTGTAAGTCTTACATTTGACAGGAAACTTAGCTGGTGTCCACATGTGTCATATTTGGCTGCCCGTTGTACCCGTTCTCTAAATGTCCTCCGTGTTCTCAGTGGTATGTCGTGGGGAGCGGATCGAACCGTCCTACTTCGCCTATATCGGTCGATCGTCCGATCCAAGCTGGATTATGGCAGCTTCGCATACTCCTCTGCACGGCCGTCCATCTTACGCCGCCTCAACTCCATACGACATCGAGGTTTACGTCTTGCGATCGGAGCGTTCTATACTAGTCCCGTCGAGAGTCTTCATGCTGCAGACAGTGAATTACCACTAACCTACCGGCGCGATTTACTGCTTTGTCGGTATGCCTGTCGGCTATTGTCGATGCCTGACCACCCGTCTTATCGTTCCTTTTTTGACGACTCTCTCGACCGTCAATACGGGTTGTATGTCTTTGCCCTGCAACCCCCTGGAGTTCGCTTTCGTCGCCTCCTTCAGCACCTTGATTTTTCACTCCCTGCAACCTTTCGAGTGGGTGAGAGCCAAACGTCACCTTGGCTCCAGGCTCAGGTTCGCGTTCACCTTGACCTCAGCTCGCTCCCAAAGGAGGTTACCCCCGGTTCAGTATACCGCTTCCGTTTTGTCAAACTTCGTTCGAAGTTCATTAACATGATCTCCATTTATACAGATGGCTCTAAGACCAATGACGGTGTCGGGCGTTCTTTTATTGTTGGGGCACACAGTTTCAAATACCAGCTCCATGACCATTGTTCGGTCTTCACAGCTGAGCTATTTGCCCTCTACCAGGCTGTTCTTTACATCTGACGCCACCGACATTCTGCTTATGTCATCTGCTCCGATTCCCTGAGCGCCATCCAGAGCCTCAGTGATCCGTGTCTGGTTCACCCTTTCGTACACCGGATCCAACGCTCTCTTCAGCAGCTGGTGGACGACGGTTCTCCGGTTACCTTTATGTGGGTTCCTGGCCATGTCGGTATCTCTGGGAACGAAGCTGCAGATGCCGTGACCAAGGCTGCGGTCCTCCAGCCTCGGACAGCTTCTTGTTGTGTCCCTTCATCTGATTGTAGCAGGGTAATTTGTCAGCGCATTTTATCGCTGTGGCATGCTGATTGGGCTGCACTTACGGACAACAAGCTTCGGGCCTTGAAACCTCTTCCCGCGGCTTGGACGACCTCTTCACGCCCTTCTCGGCGGGAGGAGGTCGTTTTGCCCGGTTACGAATTGGACACTGCCGGTTCAGCAATCGCCATCTGCTGACGGCTGCGCCGGCGCCGTTCTGCCCATGTGGGCAATTGCTGACGGTACGCCACATTTTAACGTCCTGTCCGAATTACTAATACACTGCGCGTTGATCTTGGCCTGCCATGTACTGTGGATGCCATTTTAGCGGATGACCCAGGAGCAGCTGCTCGCGTTCTTCGTTTTATCAGCTTGACAAACCTGTCTAAGGGCATTTGATTATGCAGTTTTTTAATCCTCTGCCTCTCTATGTCTTTATAGTAGTGTCCCTTTTAGTTGCTGTTTTCACCTTGTGCCTCGCGGTGCATTTCTAACTTAGTCTGGGCGTTAATGACCATTGTAGTTGTGCGCCCCAAAACCACAAAAAAAGAGGCCACTCTCTGTTGGTTTGTATGAACCAATGTCTCCAGACATGTAAATGGGATTTTCATCTCTCCTCAGGATACTCTCTTCCTATTGGATAATGTTGGAAACAATGGGAACGCTGACACAATTACCATATCAAAAAAAGTGTAATAATCCCTTTGCACTACACTGTCACATTAATTGTTTAACAACTGACAGGGGTCTAATAGACACTCACTCCAACCTAACGATGATCCTTCTTCATATAAAACAGATTTTCAACTTTTGAGTATCACATGCCAACATTATGCAAATATAGTAATGAAATCACTTAATAAAGGCAAGGCCTCCGGTCGAGATTGTATAACAGTCAGGTTCCTCTCAGAGTATGCTGACAAAATAGCTCCATATTTAGCAATTATATACAACCAGTCGCTCACAGAGAGATCCGAACCTAAAGACTGGAAAATTGCTCAAGTCACACCTATACCGAAAAAGGGAAGTAGGAGTAATCCGCTGAATTACAGGCGTATATCACTAACGTCGATCTGCAGTAGAGTTTTGGAACATATACTGTATTCGAACATTATGAAGTATCTCGAAGAAAACGATTTATTGACACATAGTCAACACGGTTTCAGAAAATATCGTTCTAGTGAAACACAACTGGCTCTTTATACTCATGAAGTAATAAGTGCTATCAACAGGGGATGTTAAATTGATTTCATATTTTCAGATTCCAGAAGGGTTTCAACACCGTTTCTCACAAGCGTCTTCTAACCAAACTGCGTGCCTACAGAGTATCGCCTCAGTTGTGCGACTGGATTCGTGATTTCCTGCCAGGAAGGTCATAGTTCGTAGTAATAGACGGAAAGTCATGGAGTAAAACAGAAATAATATCCGGCGTTCCCCGAGGACGTGTTATAGGCCCTCTATTGTTCCTGATCCGTATTAACGACATAGGAGACAATCTGAGTAACCGTCTTAGACTCTTTGCCGTCTTGTAAAGTCATCCGATCATCAAAACGACTTTCAAAATGATTTATATAAGATATCTATATGGTGTGAAAAGTGGCATTTGACCCTGAATAAGGAAAAGTGTGAAGTTATTTACATGAGTACTAAAAGAAATCAGCTAAATTTCGATTACGCGATGTTGTTGTTTTTGTTGTGGTCTTCAGTCCTGAGACTGGTTTGATGCAGCTCTCCATGCTACTCTATCCTGTGCAAGCTTCTTCATTTCCCAGTACGTACTGCAGCCTACATCCTCCTGAATCTGCTTAATGTATTCATCTCTTGGCCTCCCTCTACGATTTTTACCCTCCACACTGCCCTCCAGTACTAAATTGGTGATCCCTTGATGCCTCAGAACATGTCCTACCAACCGATCCCTTCCTCTTGTCAAGTTGTGCCACAAACTCCTCTTCTCCCCAATCCTATTCAATACCTCCTCATTAGTTATGTGAGCTACCCATCTAATCGTCAACATTCTTCTGTAGCACCACATTTCGAAAGCTTCTATTCTCTTCTTGTCCAAACTGTTTATTGTCCATGTTTCACTTCCATACATGGCTACATTCCATACGAATACTTTCAGAAACGGCTTCCTGACACTTAAATCTATACTCGATGTTAACAAATTTCTCTTCTTCAGAAATGCTTTCCTTGCCACTGCCAGACTACATTTTATATCTTCTCAACTTCGACCATCATCAGTTATATTGCTTCCCAAATAGCAAAACTCCTTTACTACTTTAAGTGTCTCATTTTCTAATCTAATTCACTCAGCATCACCCGACTTAATTCGACTACATTCCATTATCCTCGTTTTGCTTTTGTTGATGTTCATCTTATATCCTCCTTTCAAGACACTATCCATTCCGTTCAACTGCTCTTCCAAGTCCTTTGCTGTCTCTGACAGAACTACAATGTCATCAAACATTATTTCTTCTCCATGAATTTTAATACCTACACCGAACTTTTCTTTTGTTTCCTTTACTGCTTGCTCAATATACAGATTGAATAGCATCGGGGAGAGGCTACAACCCTGTCTCACTCCCTTCCGAACCACTGCTTCCCTTTCATGTCCCTCGACTCTTATAACTGCCATCTGGTTTCTGTACAAATTGTAAATAGCCATTCGCTCACTGTATTTTACCCCTGCCAGCTTTAGAGTTTGAAAGAAAGTATTCCAGTCAACATTTTCAAAAGCTTTCTCCAAGTCTATAAATGCTAGAAACGTAGGTTAGCCTTTTCTAAGTCTAGCTTCTAAGATAAGTCGTAGGAATCAAAACTGATCTTCCCCGACGTCGGCTTCTACCACTTTTTCCATTCCTCTGTAAAGAATTCGCTTTAGTATTTTGCAGCCGTGACTTATTAAACTGATAGTTCGGTAATTTTCACATCTGTCAACGCCTGCTTTATTTGGGATTGGAATTATTATATTCTTCTTGAAGTCTGAGGGTATTTCGCCTGTCTCATACATTTTCTCACCAGATGGTAGAGTTTTGTTAGGACTGGCTCTCCCAAGGCCGTCAGTAGTTCTAATGGAATGTTGTATACTCCTGGGGCCTTGTTTCGACTCAGGTCTTTCAGTGCTCTGTCAAACTCTTCGCGCAGTATCGTATCTCCCATTCATCTTCATCTACATTCTCTTCCCTTTCTATAACATTGCTCTCAAGTACATCGCCCTTGTATAGACCCTCTATATACTCCTTCCACCTTTCTGCTTTCCCTTCTTTGCTTAGAACTGGGTTTCCATCTGAGCTCTTGATATTTATACAAGTGGTTCTCTTTTCTCCAAAGGTCTCTTTAATTTTCCTGTAGGCAATATCTATCTTACCTCTAGTGAGATAAGCCTCTACATCTTTACATTTGTCCTCTAGCCATGCCTGCTTGGCCATTTTGCACTTCCTGTCAATCTCATTTTTGAGACGTTTGTATTCCTTTTTGCCTGCTTCATTTACTGCATTTTTGTATTTTCTCCTTTCATCAATTAAATTCAAGATTTCTTCTGTTACCCATGGGTTTCTACTAACCCTCGCCTTTTTACCTATTTGATCCTCTGCTGCCTTTACTGTTTCATCCCTCAAAGCTACCCATTCTTCTTCTACTGTATTTCCTTCCCCCATTCCTGTCAATTGTTCCCTTATGCTCTCCCTGAAACCCCGTACAACCTCTGGTTTAGTCATTTTATCCAGGTCCCATCTCCTCAAATTCCCACCTTTTTGCAGTTTCTTCAGTTTTAATCTACAGTTCATAACCAATAGATTGTAGTCAGAGTCCACATCTGTCCCTGGAAATGTCCTACAGTTTAAAACCTGGTTCCTAAAGCTCTGTCTTACCATTATATAATCTATCTGATACCTTCCAGTATCTCCAGGCTTCTTCCATGTATGCAACCTTCTTTTATGATTCTTGAACCAAGTGTTAGCTATGATTAAGTTATGCTCTGTGGAAAATTCTACAAGGCGGCTTCCTCTTTCATTTCTTCCCCCCAATCCATATTCACCTACCACGTTTCCTTCTCTCCCTTTTCCTACTCTTGAATTCCAGTCCCCCAGGACTATTAAATTTTCGTCTCCCTTCACTACCTGAATAATTTCTTTTATCTCATCATACATTTCTTCAATTTCTCCGTCATCTGCAGAGCTAGTTGGCATGTAGACTTGTACTACCGTGGTAAGCGTGGGCTTCGTGTCTATCTTGGCCACAATAATGCGTTCACTATGTTGTTTGTAGTAGCTTACCTGTACTATTTTTTTTATTCATTATTAAACCTACTCCTGAAATACCCCTATTTGATTTTGTATTTATAACCCTGCATTCACCTGACCAAAAGTCTTATTCCTCCTGCCACCGAACTTCGGTAATTCCCACTATATCTAACTACCCTTTTTAAATTTTCTAATCTACCTGCCGATTAAGGGATCTGACATTCCACGCTCCGATCCGTAGGATGCAAGTTTTCTTTCTCCTGATCACGACATCCTCTTGAGTAGTCCCCGCCCGGAGATCCGAATGGGGGACTATTTTACCTCCGGAATATTTTACCCAAGAGGACGCCATCATCATTTATCCATACAGTAAAGTTGCATGCCCTCGGGGAAAAATTACGGCCGTAGTTTCCCCTTGCTTTCAGCCGTTCACAGTACCAGCACAGCAAGGCCGTTTTGGTTAGTGTTACAAGGCCAGATCAGTCAATCATCCAGACTGTTGCCCCTGCAACTACTGAAAAGGCTTCTGCTCCTCTTCAGGAACCATACGTTTGTCTGGCCTCTCAACAGTCATTACGCGATAAGTCACACAAATCTGAAGGTTGTAAATTCAGCTAAATACTTAGGGGTTACAAATAACCTAAATTGAAACGATCACACAGATAATATTGTGGGTAGAGCAAACCAAAGCCTGCGATTCATTGGCAGAACACTTAGAAGGTGCAACAGGTATACCAAAGAGAGTGCTTACACTACGATTGTCCGCCCTATTCTGGGGTATTGCTGTTCGTTATGGGATCCGCATCAGGTGGGACTGACGGATGACATCTAAAAAGTACAAAGGAGGGCAGTTCGTTTTGTATTATCGCGAAATATGGGAGATAGTGTCACAGACATGATACGTGAATTGGAGTGGCAATCATCCTCTGCACGGCCGTCCATCTTACGCAGCATCAACTCCATACAACATCGAGGTTTACGTCTTGCGATCGGAGCGTTCTATACTAGTCCCGTCGAGAGTCTTCATGCCGAAGCCGGTGAATTGCCACTAACCTACCGGCGCGATTTACTGCTTTGTCGGTATGCCTGTCGGCTATTGTCGATGCCTGACCAGCCGTCTTATCGTTCCTTTTTTGACGACTCTCTCGAACGTCAATACGGGTTGTATGTCTTTGCCCTGCAACCCCCTGGAGTTCGCTTTCGTCGCCTCCTTCAGCACCTTGATTTTTCACTCCCTGCAACCTTTCGAGAGGGTGAGAGACAAACGTCACCTTGGCTCCAGGCTCAGGTTTGCGTTCACCTTGACCTCAGCTCGCTCCCAAAGGAGGTTACCCCCGGTTCAGTATACCGCTCCCGTTTTGGCGAACTTCGTTCGAAGTTCATTAATATGATCTCCATTTATACAGATGGCTCTAACAAGGGAACCTCCCCATCGCACCCCCCTCAGATTTGGTTATAAGTTGGCGCAGTGTATAGGCCTTGAAAAACTGAACACAGATCAATCGAGAAAACAGGGAGAAGTTGTGTGGAACTATGAAAAAATAAGCAAATATACATACTGAGTAGTCCATGGCAAGATAGGCAACCTCAACGACAGTATGAGCTGAGGAGCGCCGTGGTCCCGTGGTTAGCGTGAGCAGCTTCGGAGCGAGAGGTCCTTGGTTCAAGAATTCCCTCGAGAGAAAACTTTAATTTTTTACTTTCAGACAATTATTATTTGACAAACCCTTATGTTTTCATCACTTTTTGGGAGTGATTATCACATACACAAGAAAACCTAAATCAGGCAAGGTAGAAGAATCTTTTAACCCATTCGCCAAGTGTGCAAGCTAGGTGGGTCGACAACATATTCCTGTCATGTGATGCACATGCCATCACCAGTGTCGTATAGAATATATCAGACGTGTTTTCCTGTGGAGGAATCGGTTGACCTATGACCTTGCGATCAAATGTTTTCGTTTCCCATTGGAGGGCACGTCCTTTAGTCTACTAATCGCACGGTTTTGCGGTGCGGTCGCAAAACACAGACACTAAACTTATTACAGTGAACAGAGACGTCAATGAACGAACGGACAGATCATAACTTCGCGAAAATAAAAAAATTTAAATTTTGACTCGAGTGAAGACTTGAATCAAGGACCCCTCGTTCCGCAGCTACTCACTCTAACGACGAGACCACGGCGCTCCTGAGCTCACACGTTCCTCAATGTTGCGTATCTTACCCATGGACTACTCTGTTTGTATATTTTGCATATTTTTTTCATAGTTCCACACAACTTCTTCCTGTTTTCTCGATTGATCTGTGTTCAGTTTTTCAAGGCCTATCCACTGTGCCAACTTATAACTAAATCTGAGCGGGGTGCGATGGGGAGGTTCCCTTGTAAGACCAATGACGGTGTCGGGTGTTCTTTTATTGTTGGGGCACACAGTTTCAAATACCGGCTCCATGGCCATTGTTCGGTCTTCACAGCTGAGCTATTTGCCCTCTACCAGGCTGTTCTTTACATCTGACGCCACCGACATTCTGCTTATGTCATCTGCTCCGATTCCCTGAGCGCCATCCAGAGCCTCAGTGATCCGTATCTGGTTCACCCTTTCGTACACCGGATCCAACGCTCTCTTCAGCACCTGGTGGACGACGGTTCTCCGGTTACCTTTACGTGGGTTCCTGGCCATGTCGGTATCTCTGGGAACGAAGCTGCAGATGCCGTGACCAAGGCTGCGGTCCTCCAGCCTCGGACAGCTTCTTGTTGTGTCCCTTCATTTGATTGCAGCAGGATCATTTGTCAGCGCATTTTATAGCTGTGGCATGCCGATTGGGCTGCACTTACGGACAACAAGCTTCGGGCCTTGAAACCTCTTCCCGCGGCTTGGACGACCTCTTCACGCCCTTCTCGGCGGGAGGAGGTCGTTTTGCCCGGTTACGAATTGGACACTGCCGGTTCAGCAATCGCCATCTGCTGACGGCTGCGCCGGCGCCGTTCTGCCCATGTGGGCAATTGCTGACGGTACGCCACATTTTAACGTCCTGTCCGAATTACTAATACACTGCGCGTTGATCTTGGCCTGCCATGTACTGTGGATGCCATTTTAGCGGATGACCCAGGAGCAGCTGCTCGCGTTCTTCGTTTTATCAGCTTGACAAACCTGTCTAAGGGCATTTGATTATGCAGTTTTTTAATCCTCTGCCTCTCTATGTCTTTTATAGTATTGTCCCTTTTAGTTGCTGTTTTCACCTTGTGCCTCGCGGTGCATTCCTAATTTAGTCTGGGCGTTAATGACCATTGTAGTTGTGCGCCCCAAAACCACAAAAAAAGAGGCCACTCTCTGTTGGTCTGTACGATCCAATGTCTCCAGACACGTAAATGGGATTTTCATCTCTCCTCAGGATACTCTCTTCCTGTTGGATAATGTTGGAAACAATGGGAACGCTGACACAATTACCATATCAAAAATAAAGTGAAATAATCCCTTTGCACTACACTGTCACATTAATTGTTTAACAACTGACAGGGGTCTAATAGACACTCACTTCAACCTAACGATGATCCTTCTTCATATAAAACAGATTTTCAACTTTTGAGTATCACATGCCAACATTATGCAAATATAGTAATGAAATCACTTAATAAAGGCAAGGCCTCCGGTCGAGATTGTATACCAGTCAGGTTCCTCTCAGAGTATGCTGACAAAATAGCTCCATATTTAGCAATTATATACAACCAGTCGCTCACAGAGAGATCCGAACCTAAAGACTGGAAAATTGCTCAAGTCACACCTATACCGAAAAAGGGAAGTAGGAGTAATCCGCTGAATTACAGGCGTATATCACTAACGTCGATCTGCAGTAGAGTTTTGGAACATATACTGTATTCGAACATTATGAAGGATCTCGAAGAAAACGATTTATTGACACATAGTCAACACGGTTTCAGAAAATATCGTTCTAGTGAAACACAACTGGCTCTTCATACTCATGAAGTAATAAGTGCTATCGACAGGGGATGTTAAATTGATTTCATATTTTCAGATTTCCAGAAGGCTTTCGACACCGTTTCTCACAAGCGTCTTCTAACCAAACTGCGTGCCTACAGAGTATCGCCTCAGTTGTGCGACTGGATTCGTGATTTCCTGCCAGAAAGGTCATAGTTCGTAGTAATAGACGGAAAGTCATCGAGTAAAACAGAAATAATATCCGGCGTTCCCCAAGGACGTGTTATACGCCCTCTGTTGTTCCTGATCCGTATTAACGACATAGGAGACAATCCGAGTAGCCGTCTTCGACTGTTTGCCGTCTTGTAAAGTCATCAGATGATCAAACCGGCTTTCAAAACGATTATATAAGATATCTGTATGGTGTGAAAAGTGGCAATTGACCCTGAATAAGGAAAAGTGTGAAGTTATTTACATGAGTACTAAAAGAAATCAGCTAAATTTCGATTACGCGATGTTGTTGTTTTTGTTGTGGTCTTCAGTCCTGAGACTGGTTTGATGCAGCTCTCCATGCTACTCTATCCTGTGCAAGCTTCTTCATTTCCCAGTACGTACTGCAGCCTACATCCTCCTGAATCTGCTTAATGTATTCATCTCTTGGCCTCCCTCTACGATTTTTACCCTCACCACTGCCCTCCAGTACTAAATTGGTGATCCCTTGATGCCTCAGAACATGTCCTACGAACCGATCCCTTCTTCTAGTCAAGGTGTGCCACAAACTCCTCTTCTCCCCAATCCTATTCAATACCTCCTCATTAGCTATGTGATCTACCCATCTAATCGTCAGCATTCTTCTGTAGCACCACATTCCGAAAGCTTCTATTCTCTTCTTGTCCAAACTGTTTATCGTCCATGTTTCACTTCCATACATGGCTACATTCCATACGAATACTTTCAGAAACGACTTCATGACACTTAAATCTATACTCAATGTTAACAAATTTCTCTTCTTCAGAAACGCTTTCCTTGCCACTGCCAGTCTACATATTATATCTTCTCTACTTCAACCATCATCAGTTATTTTGCTCCCCAAATAGCAAAACTCCTACTTTAAGTGTCTCATTTCCTAATCTAATTCACTCAGCATCACCCGACTTAATTCGACTACATTCCATTATCCTCGTTTTGCTTTTGTTGATGTTCATCTTATATCCTCCTTTCAAGACACTATCCATTCCGTTCAACTGCTCTTCCAAGTCCTGTGCTGTCTCTGACAGAATTACAATGTCATCGGCGAACCTCAAACTTTTATTTCTTCTCCATGAATTTTAATACCTACTCCGAACTTCTTATTTGTTTCCTTTACTGCTTGCTCAATGTACAGATTGAATAGCATCGGGGTGAGGCTACAACCCTGTCTCACTCCCTTCCCAACCACTGCTTCCCTTTCATACCCCTCGACTCTTATAACTGCCATCTGGTTTCTGTACAAATTGTAAATAGCCATTCGCTCACTGTATTTTACCCCTGCCAGCTTTAGGGTTTGAAAGAAAGTATTCCAGTCAACATTGTCAAAAGCTTTCTCTAAGTCTACAACTGCTAGAAATGTAGGTTTGCCTTTCCTTAATCTATCTTGTAAGATAAGTCATAGGGTCAGAACTGGCTCGTGTGTTTGAACATTTCTACCGAATCCAAACTGATCTTCCCCAAGATCAGCTTCTACCAGTTTCTCCATTCGTCTGTAAAGAATTGATGTTAGTATTTTGCAGCCATGACTTATTAAAGTGATAGTTCGGTAATTTTCACATCTGTCAACGCCTGCTTTATTTGGGATTGGAATTATTATATTCTTCTTGAAGTCTGAGGGTATATTTTGCCTGTCTCATACATTTTCCTCACCAGATGGTAGAGTTTTGTTAGGACTGGCTCTCCCAAGGCCGTCAGTAGTTCTAATGGAATGTTGTCTACTCCTGGGGCCTTGTTTCGACTCAGGTCTTTCAGTGCTCTGTCAAACTCTTCGCGCAGTATCGTATCTCCCATTTCATCTTCATCTACATTCTCTTCCCTTTCTATAACATTGCTCTCAAGTACATCGCCCTTGTATAGACCCTCTATATACTCCTTCCACCTTTCTGCTTTCCCTTCTTTGCTTAGAACTGGGTTTCCATCTGAGCTCTTGATATTTATACAAGTGGTTCTCTTTTCTCCAAAGGTCTCTTTAATTTTCCTGTAGGCAATATCTATCTTACCTCTAGTGAGATAAGCCTCTACATCTTTACATTTGTCCTCTAGCCATGCCTGCTTGGCCATTTTGCACTTCCTGTCAATCTCATTTTTGAGACGTTTGTATTCCTTTTTGCCTGCTTCATTTACTGCATTTTTGTATTTTCTCCTTTCATCAATTAAATTCAACATTTCTTCTGTCACCCATGGGTTTCTACTAGCCCTCGTCTTTTTACCTATTTGATCCTCTGCTGCCTTCACTGTTTCATCCCTCAAAGCTACCCATTCTTCTTCTACTGTATTTCCTTCCCCCATTCCTGTCAATTGTTCCCTTATGCTCTCCCCGAAACCCAGTACAACCTCTGGTTTAGTCATTTTATCCAGGTCCCATCTCCTCAAATTCCCACCTTTTTGCAGTTTCTTCAGTTTTAATCTACAGTTCATAACCAATAGATTGTAGTCAGAGTCCACATCTGCCCCTGGAAATGTCCTACAATTTAAAACCTGGTTCCTAAATCTCTGTCTTACCATTATATAATCTATCTGATACCTTCCAGTATCTCCAGGCTTCTTCCATGTATGCAACCTTCTTTTATGATTCTTGAACCAAGTGTTAGCTATGATTAAGTTATGCTCTGTGGAAAATTCTACAAGGCGGCTTACTCTTTCATTTCTTCCCCCCAATTCATATTCACCTACCACGTTTCCTTCTCTCCCTTTTCCTACGCTCGAATTCCAGTCACCCATGACTATTAAATTTTCGTCTCCCTTCACTACCTGAATAATTTCTTTTATCTCATCATACATTTCTTCAATTTCTCCGTCATCTGCAGAGCTAGTTGGCATGTAGACTTGTACTACTGTGGTAAGCGTGGGCTTCGTGTCTATCTTGGCCACAATAATGCGTTCACTATGTTGTTTGTAGTAGCTTACCTGAATTATTTTTTTTATTCATTATTAAACCTACTCCTGAAATACCCCTATTTGATTTTTTATTTATAACCCTGCATTCACCTGACCAAAAGTCTTATTCCTCCCGCCACCGAACTTCGGTAATTCCCACTATATCTAACTACCCTTTTTAAATTTTCTAATCTACCTGCCCGATTAAGGGATCTGACATTCCACGCTCCGATCCGTAGGATGCCAGTTTTCTTTCTCCTGATAACGACATTCTCTTGAGTAGTCCCCGCCCGGAGATCCGAATGGGGGACTATTTTACCTCCGGAATATTTTACCCAAGAGGACGCCATCATCATTTATCCATAGAGTAAAGTTTCATGCCCTCGGGAAAAATTACGGCCGTAGTTTCCCCTTGCTTTCAGCCGTTCACAGTACCAGCACAGCCAGGCCGTTTTGGTTAGTGTTAAAAAGCCAGATCAGTCAATCATCCAGACTGTTGCCCCTGCAACTACTGAAAAGGCTGCTGCTCCTCTTCAGGAACCATACGTTTGTCTGGCCTCTCAACAGTCATTACGCGATAAGTCACACAAATCTGAAGGCTGTAAATCCAGCTAAATACTTAGGGGTTACAAATAACCTAAATTGAAACGATCACACAGATAATATTGTGGGTAGAGCAAACCAAAGACTGCGATTCATTGGCAGAACACTTAGAAGGTGCAACAGGTATACCAAAGAGAGTGCTTACACTACGATTGTCCGCCCTATTCTGGGGTATTGCTGTTCGTTATGGGATCCGCATCAGGTGGGACTCACGGATGACACCTAAAAAGTACAAAGAAGGGCAGTTCGTTTTGTATTATCCCGAAATATGGGAGAAAGTGTCACAGACATGATACGTGAATTCGAGTGGCAATCATCAAAACAAAGGCGTTTTTCGTTGCGACGGGATCTTCTCATGAAATTTCAATCACCAGTTTTCTTCTCCGATTGCGAAAACATTCTGTTGGCACCCACCTACATAGGGAGAAATGATCATCACGATAAAATTAGAGAAATCAGGGATTGAGCAGAAAAATTCAAGCGCTCGTTTTCCGAGGGCCGTTCGAGAGTGAAGCGTATAGAGACAGCTTGAAGGTGGTTCATTGAACCGTCTGCCAGGCACTTTAATGTGAATAGCACAGTAATCACGCAGATGTAGATGTAGAAATTTCCGTCACAAAAAGATCGTAGTGTTAAACGACTTTCAAAATGATTTTAGTATCCCGTAGACGTTTGAGAGCATAAACACCCTCCTCCACCGCAATGTTTCCTCTAAACATATCGTGAAAAAGAATCCTGGCGCAATCCGCCGACATCAGGGTACCCCCATCTGCACCAGCTGGGAGAGGCAGACCGACGACCGCGCCGGCCTTGCCCGCCTGTACCGAACACATGCGTGCACGTCCTGTAACTATCGGAAACAATAAATTCATCAGTCGTGAAATTTTACGTCACGACTGGCTTTTTAACGTACTATAGGCTTGCTAAATTTGTTCTCTCCGCTACATTCGGAAGGAGGAGGCGGAGGAGAGTTCCACTACGTGATAGGATAGAGACAATAACAAATACCACTGCAATACAGAGTCCACGACGATGTATTGAGAATTGTTAAACACGACACACTCAAACCACGATCGAATCCGTAGTAGTAGTAGTAGTAGTAGTAGTAGTAGTAGTAGTAGTAGTAGTCGTGGCTAAATGTCGGAGATTGCAGTCAATAGGGGAATTGGCGTCGCGACTAGATTTTTAAAGCACCACAGAATTCCTGAATTGGTTCTAAAATGGTTCAAATGGCTCTGAGCACTATGGGGCTTAACTGCTGAGGTCATCAGTCCCCTAGAACTTAGAACTACTTAAACGGAGTGGCCGAGCGGTTCTAGGCGCTACAGTCTGGAACCACGCGACCGCTACGGTCGCAGGTTCGAATCCTGCCTCGGGCATGGATGTGTGTGATGTCCTTAGGTTAGTTAGGTTTGAGTAGTTCTAAGTTCTAGGGGACTGATGACTTGAGAAGTTAAGTCCCATAGTGCTCAGAGCCATTTGAACCATTTTTAAACTACTTAAACCTAACTAACCTAAGGACAACACACATCCATTCCCGGGGCACGATTCGAACCTGCGACCGTAGCGGTCGCGCGGCTCCAGACTGTAGCGCCTAGAACCGCTCGGCCACTACGGCCGGCGAATTGGTTCTCTTCGCTACATTCGGAAGAAGGGTAGCTCTATTGCGTGATAGGACAGACACAACAATAATACCACTGCAAGTCAGAGTCCACTGCGATGTATTGAGGAGCGCTAAACATGACACACTTAAACCACGGCCGAATCCGTAGCAGTAGTTGCCGGGGGTTCATGTCAGAGAACTCTGAAACACTCGCACATACGACGCACTCACCTCCCTGACAATCACACACGACGCGCCCGTCCACTCAAACACTGCCAACGCTGAAGTTCAGGGACCTGAGGAAACTACAGCTGCGGCCACAGCCGTATTTGCGAATGGGTATTTGTGAATCGTTCCAACGAAAAAAACGCCAAGTCAATAATCATATCTGTGGTGCCCTACCCATCACCTACAGCCGCCAGGTGTCATGTCACTGATATCAAATGGATAGGGTAATTAATTAAATTGATCATGAAAGTCACTTCGCATGTCGCGAAATTTCTCTTCTACAGTAGTCGAATTACGTTCACCACGTAGTTCAAATGGGAATCCCTGGAGCAAAGACGAAGGTCTTTTCGAAGAACACTTTATATGTCGCATGAAACCAGGGTTATCGGCAACAGCCTTATAAATTTTTATAAAGTGTCCTTAGCTAAAATCTGAACTCCTTCCGCACAGGCCATGAAGCCCCAAAGGGACTGACCGGCCGCCATGTCATCCTCAGCCCACAGGCGTCACTGGCTGCTGATATGGAGGGGCATGTGGTCAGCACACCACTCTCCCGGCCGTATGTCAGTTTCCGAGACCAGAGCCGCTACTTCTCAATCCTTAACTAAAGAGCGTTGTATTATTGGCAGGGGTGATTGCAGTATACAGCTACAGAATGGATCGCGTGTTTGACCCTGTGCAAGACTGTTTAGGTGCTTTAAACCCTAACAAACAGTACAACGTGCTTCTCTGTACTCTCCGTCAATCACAACCTTGGGTATCAGCTAACAAACATTTTCTATATGGCAACATTCTACTGTATGTCTATTTAGGTAATAATAATACATGCAAGATGACTGCTGTCTCTTGCTTTCCTGGAAAATAGAGCCACCTGCCTCGAAACTTTCATGGATCTGCGTTAAAGGACGATAGGAAGTAGATGATCAGTTGAGATGGAGAGAAGAAGGTATTGCTGCAGGTCATTTATCATGCATTTAACCATTTTTTCCATTGTTCTCGCGGGGTGCATTAGTTGTGATCGACTCGTATACAACTACGCGTTCTGTGTATGAATTAAATCCTATCTACATGCGTAACAGCAAACCTATCTAAACCACTGTCATCAAAAGACTTCCAACTTCTGTGTGATGAAACATTTTTATCGATGGAAAAGCTGTTTCGGTACCTTTCTCTAGACAAACGAAGTTCTATGCAACACACTCCTTTTTTCTGCCACATCTTGGGCATCAAATCGAGTTTATTTCATAACTACGGTGATTCTAAGTTAACAACAGGTGTTTATAAGGCTGCAATCCCCGTGTATACATCTGCTTGACAGGTGTCCTGTCAATGGAGTTAGTGGCGGCATGACGTGTAATTTCACATGTCAATTACCGCTATTATGCGTTTGCCTCTTTCCTTGTAAGAGACATTCTCTGTTACTAACAATCATTTTATAGGAAGTGATGCGAGCATACTATAATTTCTGAACCGTGATCGGATGTGAGTAGTGTGCACTATGCAGAACCATGTAGCCTTAGGAGTGCGTGTGTGTATGTTCTCTCTTACCAATACCTTCTTGCTACTGAGCCCAGACACTAGAACTATACTTTAGAATTGATAGCGCAGTTGATTTAGGTACAATTCTTCAAACTCCATCCGTCTGGAGATCCATCATGCATGAAAACCGCACTTTTCTTCTTCGTAACAGTCTGTTGTATCACCACAATTCTTTCACGTCTACTGTACACCGATAAGGGATGCTAACCTCCTCAACATGCGCGCATCTGGAGAAATACTGTGCACTTGGATGGGTGCCATGAGTAAAATTGGTGCGGAACAGCAGTTACAGACTCAGCTCGCTCTGCCCCTTCACAAAACATAGAATGTGGCGGTCTGCTTCTGGTCAGCTGCAGATTAAATCGGTGATTATACTTTTTTAATTTAATCGAAAGGCTTGGGCTCCCCATCGGGCAGACCGTTCGCCGGGTGCCGGTTTTCAATTTGACGCCACTTCGACGACCTGCAATCGATGAGGATGACAGCACAGCACCCAGTCCCTGGGCGGGAAAAATTCCCCGACACAGCCGGGAATCGAACCCGGGCCCAGAGGATTGACAATCCTTCACGCTGACCATTCAGCAATCGGGGGCGGACTTGGTTATACTAAGAATGAGAGAATGCTCTGTGACTCCCATCCATATAGGGAAAGACGGACAATTGTAATCATAAATTACGCACTATGACCAAAGTGGTAAAAATATGTACACAGCTGTCTGGTATTCTTTGGCATAAATTTTAGAGAATTAACACTAAATGGATGTACTGCACAGTCATCTATCTGCGTTAGCAATGGTACTCGCAAAGTAGTGGAGGGGCGGTTTAGCGTAGATGCAGAAATCGGGAACCATGCTGCCATGTCACTGGTTAGCTTTGAAATTAGAGAAAAACAACTGTCAAAGTCGCTAAAACTGTTTGCACTACCAGCTATGATTCTTATTACAGTACATCGACAGTGTCTTTTACATCCCATCCATGCACTGCTATGCTGTTGATTACTGCATAATGATTGACTGACATCACTTGTTTGAGATGGGGAAAGAGTCTGTGTGGAGGTGCAACGCCTTCTGGGGTTGGCTAGCACCAAATTTGTGATCGCATACACGAGTGCATATGATGAATCAATCTAATCACTGTGAAAGACGAGTTTAAATGTAGAGGTCATCAATCAACTTGGTGTTTGGAAACGCTCCACAAAGTCGCAAAACTCTTCCAGTTTCCTTATGCTGTGACTGTATTTTATTCCAATCATGTGTATTGTGGGAGCAGCAGCGTAATTTACAACGTGCAATGTCCAGCTTTCAGTTAGATCCAACGGATCTAAACGTGTTAATGTCAGTTTAAAACCTGACACAGACGTCCAGGTTGTGGTGGAAAAAACAAAAAGTATGGTGGTGTAAAAGCTGTAGTCATATGCTGCTTGGACGTGTTACAGCAGAAAAAAAGCATGTCAAGCAACAACACAGGGACCCTATCTTGCGATTGAGAGTCTGTGGGATATGGTCCTCCTACAGTACAGGCGATGACACTTTACTCTGGTCTGTGCAAGTGACTTTGATCACTGAGTGGGGTCGGCGCATATGCTCGATGCCAGCATGCAGATAGTATTTGTTTTCTATATATATACCGGAAGACAGGGACGCAGTAACACCTTATCAAGTCTCTGTCAGATGACATTAACGGAGCTTTTATAGTTCGTAGTTTTTTATTCTCTGTTGGGTGGCACAAAATAACGATAATAGAGAGAATGTTTGGGTGACACACATGAATGCACCCTGAGAGATGCAGATTTGCTTCGAATTTTAGTAGCTGTATGTAGTTTGGAGATGCACAGCAATGCAGTAGCAAAATCCCCATCTTTCTTTCAGTTCCCATACTGTCTTTTTCTACTACTACCTCGTGTTGTAGGAGAAAACTTCGTTTTGGCTCTGGCCTTACACATCATACACCGCTGGAGGAACTACAACAAAATATCTGCATTTACACCAAGTGGTCAGAAAAGAGGGTCCTGTCGCATTGACTCAGCTCAACCTGTCTCTACATGGGATGCAGAAGGAGGTAGATATAGCGCTTTGCGTCTTTTGTTCATTTCCAACTTAAATTGGAACGGTCATTTGGACGAAGCTGCAGGGATGCTGGGCAGAGACTGAGGGACAATTACAAGATGCATAGGGACTGTCTAAAGCCACATTCCAGATAGGTCAGAAAAAGGTGACTCGTTTCGAGCTATGAGAGTGCCACGAATATGACTCACTAGTGGCTGCAGTGATTGAAAGAGATCATAGGATCCAACTCAGATAGATACATAAATGGAAAGACTTCATCCCAAATCGCTGACAGCATTTCTATAAAAAATCGTAACGCTATCGGAAACTCGTGTGTGTGAATGTAGAGCATGACCACTTTTTATTTAGGGTGACCTTAATATAGTGGTTGTGATTGCGTTTTCTAGCACTGTCCTTACGCAAAATGTACGTTGCTGGCGATAGAATACTTCTGTGGTCAACTTCAAATGTCAGATATCAGTAGTTTTCCTCAACAACAACAAAATCGTCTCTCCTCCAGGAATTCCCATTTAAACTGCCTGGTGATTGCAATCCAACTACTGAAAGCCGGTCGTTGTGGCGGAGCGGTTCTAGGCGCTTCAGTCCGGAAGCGCGCTGCTGCTACGGTCGCAGGTTCGAATCCTGCCTCCGGCATGGATGTTGTAATCTCCGTAGGGTAGTTAGGTTTAAGTAGTTCTAAGTTCTAGGGGACTGATGGACTCAGATGTCCCATAGTGCTCAGCCATTTAAACCATCCGACCACCGAAAAAGAAAATTTTGGCGCCATGCGAAGTCTCTCTCATGATCAATTTAATTAATTAGTCTATCAATATGATATCAGTGACATGCCACCTGGTGATTGAGGTGATGGCTGGGACACAATGGATGTGATTCTTGACTTGAGGATTTTTGCCTTGTGGCGATATCTTTTAACGATATTTGAATCTCTCACCTACAGAGGGAGAGACGACCATGGTCATAAAATCAGATGTACTATCGATTTTATAAAGTGATACGTAGGGTAAACCTTATATTTATACAACTTCTCTGTGATGTTACCTGAGGGTCTGAAAGTGAGGAGGCCAAAAATTAGTTGAATATTCTAGTCCTGTGATGCAGCACATGACAGACAAAAAAATACATTTTTCTGCCTGACGAGAGAATACTTAGTGGGGATATACCCTATGCTGCAGTTCTGTGCAGAATTTTCGCAACAATAGCAATATGGAAATACGTGTCTGGTCCGACTTTTTCTACCTTCGAAAATGGCTCGCGTAAAAGGGAGAAATCTACATTTTGCGTGAGAAATTCGAGGTGTATCGTCAATAACATCACTGCCTCCGATTGGGTAAAGTAGATATTTTAAAATGGTCGGTCTATGTTTGGGTGGAATTGCTTAGAACTGCTGTGTACGTTCAAGCTGCAGCTGCTTGTTTCGCGGCTGGCTGAAGCGGCGGTCACGAGCAGTCCGGAACTGGAAGTAACGGAGTAGTACAGCCTGGGCCGGGTACAAAGTATGTGCCGACCTGTCTCATCTGCCTATGGCAGCAATGGCTGATGAAGTGACCAGTGGGCTAGGCGAGTGTGACAGAGGCAGAAGTGCGTGTGCTGCGTGAGAGAAGATTCAAAATGATGGATGTTTGCGCTGTATGTATGTATTTGATAGCATCCAAATTTCTACCACTCCAATCATCTCTGGATGCCCTCCATGGCCAGGAATGGTGCATTCTGGCATACGCACGGGTCCATGACTGCGGCTGCGACAATGGCTGCAATTTCTTGATGCAATAATTTACCAACAGCCGTATGTATTGTAGATATTTATTTTATTTTATGAACTTCTATGTGCTACCAGTTTCGGCATTACATTGATGCCATCTGCACGCCCCACTCGTCATAGTCGTAAAATCGCTATAGACTGAAGGAGCCATATAAATGGATCCGTGAATCAAATCGTCCTGCAACAGCTCTTGGTGGCCAGGCGACACTGAGGGGGTGCGAGGGGGGGTGAGAGTGGGGAGAGAGGGGGAGAGAGAGGGGGAGGAGAGAGAGAGAGAGAGAGAGAGAGAGAGAGAGAGAGAGAGAGAGAGAGCACGTTTTAGAGAGAAGTTTCTCAGGTATCAAGTATCAAAGAGCTGCTGCCAACTGATGCTTTGTTCAGGGATTAGCGTGACATTCAGTCTGTCACTCATGGGGCCCAAGCGGATGCCTCTTCGCCACAGCACATGGCACGACCTCTGGCGGAAACGTCGCTTTAGGAGACCCAGAGCCACCTGCACATACAGTGGCGGAAGCCACCACTGGCTGCAGGATGATGGACAGTCTGTTCTTCAAGATCCAAAGATTTTTAACGCTCTAATTACGTGTCATGGGTATTTCATGGTGGTATTCCTTGCGCAATCGGGATAAAAAAATAGCGATCGATTTAATTACTTCATTTTAATGTATTTTACAAGTCCTACAGCTTCCCAAACGATAATGATGAGCAAGAGAGATGCAACATCTGCAAAATGACTTTTTTATAAATAAACAATATACACTACGTGATCTAAAGTATCCGGACACCCCCAAAAACATACGTTTTTCATACTGGGTGCATTGTGCTGCCACCTACTGCCAGGTACTCCATATCAGCGACCACAGTAGTCATTAGACATTGTGAAAGAGCAGAAGGGGTGCTCTGCAAAACTCAGACTTTGAACGTGGTCAGGTGATTGGGTGTCACTTGTGCCATACGTCTGTACACGAGCTTTTCACACTCCTAAACATCCCTATGTCCACTGTTTCCGATGGGGTAGTGAAGTGGAAACGTGAAGGGGCATGTACAGCACAAAAGCATACAGGCCGACCTCGTCTGTTGACTGACAGAGACCGCTGACAGTTGAAAAGGGTCGTGATGTGTAACAGGCAGACATCTATCCAGACCATCACACAGGAATTCCAAACTGCATCAGGATCCACTGCAAGTACTATAACAATTAGGTAGGGGGTGGGAAAACTTTGATTTCATGGTCGAGTGACTGCTCATAAGCCACACATCACACCGGTAAATGCCACACGACGCCTCGCTTGGTGTAAGGAGTGCAAACACTGGACGACTGCACAATGGAAAAACGTTACGTGGAGTGACGAATCACAGTACACAATGTGTGGCGATCAGATGGCAGGGTGTGGGTATGGCGAATGACCAGTAAACAGCATCTGCCAGCGTGTGTAGTGCCAACAGTAAAATTCGGAGGCATTGATTTTATGGTGTGGTCGTGTTTTCCATGGAGGGGGCTTGCACCCCTTGTTGTTTTGCGTGGCACTATCACAGCACAGGCCTGCATTGATGTTTTAAGCACCTTGTCGCTTCCCACTGTTGAAGTGCAATTTGGGGATGGCTATTGCATCTTCCAACACCTGTGTCGGAGTGGTTACACGACAATAACATCCCTCTAATGGACTGGCCTGCACAGAGTGCTGACCTGAATCCTATAGAACACCTTTGGGATGTTTTGGAACGTGGACTTCGTTCCAGGCCTCACTGACCGACATTAATACATTTCCTCAGTGCAGCATTCCGTGAAGAATGGGCTGCCATTTCCCAAGAAACCTTCCAGCACCTGATTGAACGTATGCCTGCGAGAGTGGAGGCTGTCATCAAGGTTAAGCATGGGCCACTACCATACTGAATACCAGCACTGCCGATGGGGGGTGCTGTGAAATTGTAAGTCATCTTTCAGCCAGGTGCCTGAATACTTTTGATCACATAGTGTACCTTCTGCTTTGTAGTTGAATTTCCTGTTATGAGATCCTTCCCCTCCAGCACAGAGCCGCAAATTTCCAGATACTGAAAAGGGAGAGAGGAGGGAAGGGTTGGGAGTTTACCAGTGGTAGGAAGTGTTAATTGATAGATTTAATTAAGCAGTCAATGAAATTGATATCAAAAGTGAGCTAGTATCAGCGAGGTGATTTCCCAGAGGGATGAAGGTTCTGTGAAGGCTCCCAAACCCAAGATCCTCGGCGGTACTTTTGAGGCAGCCACCACAAATTGTATAAAGCGTGGGTAGTGACCAGGATGTAGCTATGTCTGTCGGCCGAAAAATAATTAATGACAAGAATTGCGCCAGCTAGAATGAAGAGATAACTTATCTTTATTTCTGATGAAACATGCACCAGCAATAAAAGTCCAAGTAATATCCAAGAGTAATCCGTGTACTGAGCCTAGTCAAATACAATAGCAAATATCATACTGCAATGACTCTGCTATAAACTCCATAAAAGACTAGCAATAGACAATCGACAATAGACTGCCCATCTCGGGGCCAGTGCTCCTCCTTATATGCAAAAGGCAGAGGGTGCTGCAGACCTGAGCTCAGCCATGGCGCTACATCTTCCGTCGGTGGTCACGCCCTGCGACGCCGACGGCCGCGACAGGAACTGTGGCCAGCAATGTCACGGTCAGGGCGTGCGTGCATGAGTTGGTTGGTTGGTTGGTTGGGTCCATGGATACAACAGGAGCAGCATGAGGGGGAGCGAAGGAGAATGGGGAGGGGGATGTGTGGGAAAACAATAGCTTAAGGACCTATTAATCAAAAGGGAGGGTTATCCCCAGGGGTTCATAATCCTCTTGGCAGAATAATAGGTTGAAGACCTGTCAATGAAAGGATAATGATAGGTTTGCCCCTGAATGTAGGCAACCTGCACTAACAAATTGTGCTTGTGTCAGCCTTTTCCCCCTACTCGCATCTCTGGAATGCCTCCCCTTTCCACTATTAAAGTGTGTTCATATAGCATGAGTCTACTCTCCTCTTAATGGAGATCCAATTTTATTGATTTCGCTCAGTACTAATTTAATTGTATTTTTCTCTAATTCTATGTATTCACAATCAATTTTCATAATTTTACTAGGTTTTTCGCTATTTTACATGTTTCATTGTGCTCCCCCTCAATTTTTACGTATTTCACATTAATTTTTCGTTATTATACCAGATTTTCCTCTAATTTAACCGATTTTATTTCGTTTTTCGTATTTTTGCACAGTTTTCCATATTTATATGGTCATACTGCTCACATACCCATGTGATGTTTCATTTTTTACGAGAATATTTGCACATGTTATACATTAGTCTACTAAAAAATTCTAGGACTTGCCCACTCCCTGATGATCCACAGCCATACATTTTGGGTAGGATGATCATGAAAAGTATAGTAACAGCCACTTCATACCTATGTGAAACTAATGACTCCTTCCCGAGTCCTCGCTGACTCGTAGCGATGACACCAGCTCCGGGCCGCACAGTCTCGCTAGCGCAGCGCCGCGTCCTGTGACGTAGCGAAGGAATACCCTTACTTCGGCCATGCGTGGCTGGCAGCATCTGGCTGGCCAGCCGTCTTGGTGGCGGACAGCAAGCTGCTGCGTATGGAGGCTCCGGGTTGGAGTTCCGGCGCTGTCAGCACGAGAGGCGTTCTCTTAGTGCGGAGTGTATCCCACCCCGTCTTCTTCCCTGCTCCTCCCGGTGGGGAGGCATTCCAGAGATGCGAGTAGGGGGAAAAGGCCGACACAAGCATAATTTGTTAGTGCAGGTTGCCTACATTCAGGGGCAAACCTATCATTAGTCCGCGGTGGACGGGCGGAACGGGCTGCAATCCCCCAGCGTCATCGGCTCACCCGGTTGTGACGGCGGATGCACAGGGCCTAGGCCCAGCACGATCTCGATGATGGCTCACTAATGTGGTCAGCATTGGCGGAGAGCGAGTCTGCCACGATGTCTGCTAATCCTGGGTTGATGATTGACAGCAGCAGCAGAGAGGGCCAGAGCTGGTACTGTCCCCTCACGTCTGCTGCTGGATGGGCCGCCCTTACTGCAACATCTCCTTAATAAAGATTAACATGTCTCTCACAGAGCTGAGCGCTACACAGCGACCCAGTACACATCTAACCACAACTCTAACTGTGAGTGCCCTGTTGCTGTCAAAGCTGGCGTATTTAAAGGAAGCACGAGCGACGTCCTGACGTCATGCTCGTTTGTAATGAACGCATTTGTTTAAAGACATAGCTTGCAACTGAGCTGAAATTTAAAATTTTCAGCTACCTCCAACTTAATGGGTTTCCTATCAAATGACCTAACTGTGCCAGCATCCACCAACAGAGGGCAAGGAAGAAAAAATCCAGTGGGATTTGGAAACTGGGTGGTTGCCAGATCGAATCCCACCAATATTTCAATCCCAGTACCCATCAATAAGAAGCAAGGAAATGTGACAAATGTGGCCACTTGAGAGAGAGAGAGAGAGAGAGAGAGAGAGAGAGAGAGAGAGAGAGATAGAGAGAGAGAGAGAGAGAGAGAGAGAGAGAGAGAGAGAGAGAGAGAGAGAGAGCTAGAGAGAGAGAGCTAGAGAGAGAGAGAGAGAGCTAGAGAGAGAGAGAGAGAGAGAGAGAGAGATCTAGAGAGAGAGCTAGAGAGAGAGAGAGAGCTAGAGAGAGAGAGAGAGAGAGCTAGAGAGAGAGAGCTAGAGCTAGAGAGAGAGAGCTAGAGCTAGAGAGAGAGAGCTAGAGAGAGAGAGAGAGAGAGAGAGAGAGAGCTAGAGAGAGAGAGAGAGAGCTAGAGAGAGAGCTAGAGAGAGAGAGAGAGAGAGAGCTAGAGAGAGAGAGAGAGAGAGAGAGAGAGAGCTAGAGAGAGAGCTAGAGAGAGCTAGAGAGAGAGAGCTAGAGAGAGAGAGAGAGAGAGAGAGAGAGAGAGAGAGAGAGAGAGAGAGAATGTGCTGTCACTTGTGCAGCCACTGATAGACATGTCGCATTGTGGGACCCCGAGCAGCCTATGCCTGCTTTGCCATCGAAAGATTTTTGACAGTGTAATTACACATGATGGGTTATGTCGATGGTATTCCTTGCCCAATCAGAATATAAAGAAAGCAATCGAATTAATTAATTCTTTTCGATCTATTTTACAAGATCTGCATCGTCCCAAACAGCAGAGAATGATGAGGGAGAGAGATCCAACCTCTGAAAAAAATTTGTAAGTAAACAATATATCCTTTGCTATATAATTGAATTTCCTGTCATGAGATCCATCCTCTCATGCACAGACCTGTGAATTTCCAGATGGTGGGAGGGGAGGGCTTTGGGATTTACCAGAGAAGAAGGGGTTAATTAATTCATCAATTTAATTAATTAGTCAATCAAATTGACAGAGTGGGAGGGAGCTATTCAAATAACTCAGGCCTGATAGTTTACTTCTATCAGCAAGAGGGAGGAAGGGGGCGGAGGTTTCTAGAGAGGATGGGAGGAGGAATGTGGGGCAGAGGGAGGGGTGGAGGGAGGTTTCTCATAAGGATGTATTATCTGCAGAGGGTCATAATCCACTAGCCAAACAATAAGTCAAGGGCTGTCAATCAAAAGAAAACAATAGGTTTGCCCCTGAATGTATACTTGCCCCTGATGTGGGCAACTTGCACTATCAAAACGCGCTGTTTCCTGCTTTGTTCTACTACTTCGATTGCTACCACAGGTCCTATGGAAGTCCAGGTGAATGACCATCATAGAACGTTAGTGTTCCACTAGCCTGTGTCTATTGCAGGATGCATGTTTAGAGCAGCAGTTCCCCTGTATGGTGGTGTATCCTGGTATGAATATCGACCTGGTGTAGCAAGGAACATAATTCATCTGAACGGGCGACAAGTTTCCACTGATCCACGATACAATTTGATTATACCATGCCTGCTGGAATCATAACTGACGACGTCGTTGGGTTAACATGTGAACACATGGTCTTTGTCTGTCATGAAGCTCCATATTCAACAGTGTGTACACAACGGTATGCTCCAAAGCATTGCATTGTACTCAGTCCTCACATCAGATGTTCGGCGTGCAAGAGAATCAAGTCAAATAAGAAATTTTTGAGAAAAACAGGCATAAATCTTTTGCTCAGTAATTAATTACATGAAAATGTTCCCACCACTTTAAAACACTTGAATCGTGAAGATATTTTGTATAATGTATTCTCATATTGAATAAGGATAAATTTAAGTGCTGGTACAGGCTACTGTGGATAGAAAAGTTAAAGTTTGGAGTTGATTGTTTTGTGCATTAAATGTATTGTACCTTCATTGTAGTCCTCACGTTTTGTTGTTCTTGTTGTGGTCTTCGGTCCAGAGACTGGTTTGATGCAGCTCTCCATGTTACTCTATCCTGTGCAAGCTTCTTCATCTCCCAGTACCTACAGCAACCTACATACTTCTGAATCTGCTTAGTGTATTCGTCTCTTGGTCTCCCTCAACGATCCTTACCCTTCACGCTGCCCTCCAATACTAAATTGGTGATCCCTTGATGTCTCAGACCATGTCCTACCAACCGATCCCTTCTTCTAGTCAAGATGTGCCACAAATTTCTCTTCTCCCTAATACTATCCAATAACTCCTCATTTAGTTATGTGATCTACCCATCTAATGTTCAGCATTCTTCTGTAAGACCACATTTAGAAAGCTTGCATTCTCTCCTTGTCCAAACTGTATATCGTCCACGTTTCACTTCCGTACATGGCCACATTCCAGTCAAATACTTTCAGAAACGACTTCCTGACACTTAAATCTATACTCGATGTTAACAAATTTCTCTTCTTCAGAAACTCTTTCCTTGCCACTGCCAGTCTACATTTTATATCTTCTCTACTTCGACCATGATCAGTTATTTTGCTCCCCAAATACCAAAACTCATTTACTACTTTAAGTGTCTCATTTCCTAATCTAATACCCTCAGCATCACCCAATTTAATTCGACTACATTCCACTATCCTCGTTTTTCTTTTGCTGTTGTTCGTCTTATAACCTCATTTCTGGACACTGTCCATTCTGTTCAACTGCTCTCCCAGGTTCTTTGCTGTCTCTGACAAATTACAATGTCATCGGCGAACCTCAATGTTTTTATTTCTTCTCCATGGATTTTAATTCCTACTCCGAATTTTTCTTTTGTTTCCTTTACTGCTTGCTCAATATACAGCTTGAGTAACATTGCGGATTGGCTACAACCCTGTCTTACTCGCTTCCAAACCACTCTGTCCCTTTCATGCCCCTTGACTTTATAACTGCCATCTGGTTTCTGTAAAAATTGCACATAGCCTTTTGCTCCCTCTATTTTACCCCTGCCACCTTCAGAGTTTGAAAGAGAGTATTCCAGTCAACATTGTCAAAAGCTTTCTCTTAGTCAACAAATGCTAGAAACGTAGGTTTGCCTATCCCTAATCTATTTTCTAAGATAAGTCGTAGGGGCAGTATTTCCTCAAATGTTCCAACATTTCTACGGAATCCAAACTGATCTTCCCCAAGATCGGGCTTTACTAGTTTTTCCATTCGTCTGTAAAGAATTCGTGTTAGTATTTTGCAGCCGTGGCTTATTAAACTGATAGTTCGGTAATTTTCACATCTGTCAACACCTACTTTCTTTCGGATTGGAATTATTATATTCTTCTTGACGTCTGAGGGTATTTCGTTGGTCTCATACATCTTGCTCACCAGATGCTAGAGTTTTGTCAGGGCTGGCCCTCCCAAGGCTATCAGTAGTTATAATGGAATGTTGTCTACTCCTGGGGCCTTGTTTTGACTCAGGTCTTTCAGTGCTCTGTCAAACTCTTCACGCAGTATCATATCTCCCATTTCATCTTCATCTACATCCTGTTCCATTTCCATAATGTTGTCCTCAAGTACATCGCCCTTGTATAGACCCTCTATATACTCCTTCCACCTTTCTGCTTTCTCTTCTTTGCTTAGAACTGAATTTCCATCTTGATATTCATGCAATTAATTCTCTTTTCTCCAAAAGTCTCTTTAATTTTCCTGTAGGCAGTATCTATCTTATACCCCTACTGAGATATGCCTCTACATCCTTACATTTGTCCTCTAACCATCCCTGCATAGCCATTTTGCACTTCCTGTCGATCTCATTTTTGAGACGTTTGTATTCCTTTTTGCCTACTTCATTTACTGCATTTTTATATTTTCTCCTTTCATCAGTTAAATTCAATATATCTTCTGTTACCCACGGATTTCTACTAGCTCTCGTCTTTTTACCTACTTGATCCTCTGCCGCCCTCACTATTTCATCCCTCAAACCTACCCATTCTTCTTCTACTCTATTTCTTTACCCCATTCCTGTCAATCGTTCCCTAATGCTCTCCCTGAAACACTCTACAATCTCTGGTTCTGTCAGTTTATCCAGATCCCATATCCTTAAAATCCCACCTTTTGCAGTTTCTTCAGTTTTAATCTACAGTTCATATCCAATAGATTGTGGTCAGAGTCCACTTCTGCCCCTGGAAATGTCTTGCAATTTAGAACCTGGTTCCTGAATCTCTGACTTACCATTATATAATATATCTGAAACCTTCAAGTGTCTCCAGACCTCTTCCACATATACATCCTTCTTTTATGATTCTTGAACCAAGTGTTAGCTATGATTAAGTTATGCCCCATGCAAAATTCTACCAGGCGACTTCCTCTTTCATTTCTTACCCCCATTCCGTATTCACCTACTACGTTTCATTTTCTTCCTTTTCCTACTACCGATTTCCAGTCACCCATGACTATCAAATTCTCATCTCCCTTCACTAACTGAATAATTTCTTTTATCTCATCATACATTTTATTAATCTTTTCGTCAGCTGTGGAGCTATTTGGCATATAAACTTGTACTATTGTGGTAGGCGTGGGTTTCGTGTCATCTTGGCCACAATAATGCGTTCACTATGCTGTTTGTAGTAGATTACCCACACTCCTATTTTTTTATTCATTACTATACCTACTCCTGCATTAACCCTAATTGATTTTGTATTTATAACCCTGTATTCACCTGACCAGAAGTCTTGTTCCTCCTGCCCGTAACTTCAGTAATGCCCACTATATCTAACTTTAAGCTATCTATTTTCCTTTTTAAATTTTCTAGCCTACCTGCCCGATTAAGGGATCTGACA
This sequence comes from Schistocerca serialis cubense, assembly GCF_023864345.2. Lineage (NCBI taxonomy): Eukaryota > Metazoa > Arthropoda > Insecta > Orthoptera > Acrididae > Schistocerca > Schistocerca serialis. The sequence goes on along the minus strand of NC_064646.1, from coordinate 416,499,708 downwards.
TTCCACGTTCCGACCCATAGAACGCCAGTTTTCCTTCTCCTGATGACGTCCTGAGTAGTCCCCGCTCGGAGATCCGATTGGGGGACTATTTTACCTCCGGAATATTTTACCCAAGAGAACGCTATCATCATTTAACCATTTAGGTTGTAGTTTTCCCTTGCTTTCAGCCATTCGCAGTACCAGCACAGAAAGGCCGTTTTGGTTAGTGTTTCAAGGCCAGATCAGTCAATTGCCCCTGCAACTATTAAAAAGGCTGCTGCCTTCTTCAGGAACCACACGTTTGTCTGGCCTCTCAACAGATACCCCTCCATTGTGGTTGCACCTACGGTAAGGCTATCTATATCGCTGAGGCACATGAGCCTCCCCACCAATGGCAAGGTCCATGATTCATGGGAGGGGCACGTTTTACTACAGGAAGAGTAAAGAAGTAATTTTTTTTAAATGCATAGATATAATTTTATTCCTTGTGTTTGCTTGTAACAAATATTTCCAAACAGGAATCTATGCATTTAAAATTAAAAGAAAAATGCATTTGGTTTCATCTGCTTGCTCTTGAAAAGCTGACGAAGTTCTTGTGGCAGTGTCACACAGTAGGTTCTTGAAAAAAATGGTGATATGCACGTGGAATGCCTAGGAGTAAATACTCCGTGTCCTTTTTCTTCATTTTTGTTACTGCACCACGTTGTCTATAAAGAGAGCCTTTCTGGATTTTGCAAAAGTATATCATGCACTTCTTTTTTAAGTCAGCGTCGTCAAATTGCTAGTGATCATTCAGAGTCTGCTTAAACATTGGGGCAATAGCAAATTCGAATATCATAATGTAACCATCTCTTAGTCAGCCAGCTGATGCCATAACCTTCAACCATTTGTTTTCTTCATAACTGGATTCTCCAAGTTTCTGGAGGATAAGAAGCCTGATAATTCCGTTTCAATGACTGGGGAACGTTTTCTTTGCTTGCCTAACATATCCATCCACTCATTTGGTGCGTAAATGTAAGAAATTTTCCTACTGGCTTTCTCCACGAAACCAAAATCATTATCATAAGGTGTGGAAGAATGTCCTGATACCAATAACTTGGATCAGTGGCTGAAACTTCACGCTTGGATCTTGACATGACTTCGTGGTAGACAACGATATTTTAATATTCTTGTTTTGGTCGGCACAATAGCGAATATAAGATTATTTTATTGTGACTAGACGCTTCACACCCTTACAGATCTCACTCCAAACCTCAAGAAGTATTTAAAGCTAGCGTCTGGAATTTTTTGGAACCAACTGTTTTCCGAGATCTCATAATCACACATGACTAAACAAGTCATTTAACCAACCGTAGTCACCAAGTTTCCAGAAGGAATTGAATATGATTTTTCTCTTCTTCTTTAATCCTATTGTGACATTGTAATTTGCAGAAGGAGGCGTTAGCAAGAAGGTTTTTATCAGAAACACACACACACGTCCTCATGGTATACCAGTGCTCACTTATCTGCTACCGTTGCCTGATACCCTTGTTCAATTTCTAAGGACGTCGCGAACTTCTTCTTCCTCTGCTCTCTGTTCCTCCTTGATTACAGACGTTATTGTCATATCCTACAGAAGCACCACCTTCCTCAGTATGTGTGTCCTCTCCTGCAAAAAAAAAAAAAAAAAGAAAAATATGCTGAAAATTCATTCTATGGCTGTGAAAATGCTGTAAAATATTGTTACCATACTTTTAAGCTCAAAATCCCAGTCTGGTTGTTAAACCTCGTGTGTCAAATTCACAAAGTAATTATTAGTTTACCTGAGCTGACATTCCGATGCATTGCCTTCAATATCTACAGATAAATCACCCATAATCATCAGTCTGTCGTAATTAAGAATTCACACTCTGACTAAACAAACAATGCAAACTGCGACAGTGGACGTGTACCCATCGTGCTCTGAAGAAAAGACTGCATCCATCAATGCACAAGTGTTACCAACAACAGAGCAGTTATTTACATCATCAGGTTATGGCTGTTTTATGCTCTGCAAGCAGTTTCACAAAAAATACTTAAAAGTGGAGTGAATCTAAATTGACCAAAAATGGACCTGATTTCCTTCTGCTCTGAACACCCCATATCTGCCATAAAACGCAGCCTATCCTGCTTTACAGAGAGGACTAACCTCTCATGTTCGCTCATCAGGCGTGTATGTCGAAGTCCTTGTCACTTACTCCAGTCGCTTTCCGTAGATGCTTACGACAATAGCACGTGAACATCCGAACAGCTTCGACTTTTCCGAGATGCTCATTTCCAGAGGCCAGAATTTAACAATCTGTCCTCTGTTAAAGTCCCTTATGTCAATTGATTTCTCTAGTTTCAGTCGATATCGTGTGTAAAATGTTTCCTCAGGCGTTTCTGCTCATCTTATGTACTTTCCTTACGAAGTCACGTGGCTGCAACGCCATTTGGCATCGATTACTCTCAACCTGAGCGGTGGTCATAATTTGCTGCCACATCGCAGTTCATAAACACATCTGATCAAAAGTATTCGGGCATCTGCTAGTGGACATTAATATAGGATGTGTCCATGATGGCTTGAACACTACTGAAACACTTTCTATGAGGTGTCTGAGTATCTGTTGAGGAATGGCAGCTCATTCTTCGTCAAAAACCATAACCAGAGAGGGTAGCGATACTGGACACAGGGGTCTGAAGCGAAGCGAAGTCAATGTTCCAACTCATCTCAAAGGTGTTCCATTGGGTCCAGGCAGGACAGGAACTCCAGGCCGGCCATTTCAGGAATAGTGTGTGTGTGTGTGTGTGTGTGTGTGTGTGTGTGTGTGAGAGAGAGAGAGAGATGACCTCAGCAGTTTGGTCGCTTAGGAATTTACACACATTTGAACATTTGTTCATATCCTTCTGCATCTAGTGTTTTTTAAGCGCAATAAGGGAACTACACGTCTCTGTTGTACACAGTACACAATGGTGTAGAATATGCTCGTATCCTTCCACATACAGTGTTTTCCTAAGTGCAATAAGGGCATCAAACGCTTGCCATGGTAATACCTCCTCTGTACCTCGCTGTTGACGCTACACATTATGACAGGTAACATCCTACAGTCATTCGCCAAACCCAAACTCTCCTGTCGGATTGCCACAGACCATACAGTGTCAGCACTCCAAATCATTCGAGTCCTATCATTCACTGTCCAGTAGTGTCCCACATTACACTTCCTCAAACCTTTTTAACAGCTGGTCTGCTGGAACCCATTTGGAACTCAAGAGTGATCCTTTCGCCGATTTCGTGGATTTTTTTTCAACCCACTGTTGGCCGAGAAAGCGCGGTGGGAGCAAACGCAGAGCGGCCCGCGAACAAACAAACGAACGGAAATGACGGAACAGAGACAACCAAACGAATCCAAGACGTCCACTAGTAATGAAAACAAACAACGGCAGACACTATGTCTGTTGTCGAGGCGATATGTCAAGAAGCACGCAACGATTAGACTCACTGGCTGAGCGAGAGGCAGGCTCTTAAATACACGATGGCAGGGCGCCGCTAATGGCCGCTGTGACCACGAGTTCCACTGTGGCGCCCTCACACTAAATATGAGCCAGAGGCGCGCGCCGCCACGGCTTACGGAGCGATGGTGCAGAGACCTCTAGGGGTCTTCGACATTCATGACGTCTGGCGCGGATTCAAATTCCGCGGCACGCGGTACCAGACCCACACTTCGCAATGCTCGACGGTCCCTACCCACCAGTACACGAGATCTGCGTGGTATTGCTTTATCTAAGGTTGTTCCTTCGCGTTTCCACTTCACAAGGACATCTCCAACAGTTGACTTGGGCAGTTTTGTGAACAAGTGTTGAAATGTCCCTGATGGACATCTAATGGACAGTCCATTTTCGAAATCGGTGAGCTCTCCTGACCGACCCAATCTCTCGTTTCTGCTTCTCTACTGAGAATCCAATACTCCCCCCTCGTTTTAGGCGGGCAGGTTTATGTCTCGTTACATCTAGTTGACAGTCTTCTGCATTTCATAGGGGTGTCCTGATACTTTTCATCACATAGTGTATGGTCTGATGTATAATATCGCAAGCCGCATGAAACTGTTCTCAGTTGTTACGGTTTCATCTGAGAGGGTCGCAACGCTGGAAAATTGTGCGAAGGTCAGGCTGCCCTACAGAGGATCGACAGTAGGCCCGGTGACTGACAATTAACTCGCACATAAATACGCATAATTTGTTGTACTTAAATATACAGTAAGTGTATTACTGTTCTATAACCGTATTTAAACAGCAATAATCATAAAATATCTATGCAGCTCCTCGCAGTCGGCGCATTTTTCTCTTAGTTTACTTTCTGACTGTTTCACACTAACAACGCCTCTAGGCTTCCAGAACATTCATATGAGAATTATTGGCATGTAATTGTTAGAACAGACTGCTTCGATACATACTATAGAACATGTGGCCAAATTTGACTCGGTGGACAATACTAATTGCAATTTCATTAATTTTCATCCTGGAGATAACTGTAAAAGCTTAATAATGCTTCCAGGATGGAACCTGAACACATCAACTTAGCTCCTCGCCCTTGACATCATCGTTGACTAATTTCAAAAACTGCAAGGAGACGTGACGTCAGGATGATGAAATAAATTAAACATTTCAGGATCAAAATGCCTCCATATTTATTCCTTTATTGAAATTGTTCCTACATAGCAAACAAACGCCAAATACGTGCCATTAAAGTGCTTGTGAATCGTTTTAGACACGTAGTTTGGTAACCCTTTGTTTTATATGGCGCTTGTGCTCAGTACAACGCTCTGCAATAGTGCGAATTGTTTGTCAGATATACATGCTGCCTCATTGCTCTTCACGTGTCCGGTGTGTATGGTGTACCCTGTACAAAGGGAGCTTGACAAGTCGGCCATAGTGGAGCATTGCCTAGAAAACGGACATAAAATGCAGTTTGAAAATACAAAGTGTTGGCTTATGCGTCTACATATTGGGCCTCTGTTATAAAAGAAGCGGCCTAGATTCGTTTAAACAACTTGAACAGAGACCAGGGGTACACACTCAGCAGGGCATGGGGACGAGCGTTGGACATCGAAAGAAAGCAGATATGCAACGTGGGAGCGGCAGTCTCAAACATGGCGCCTGCCCCTGGCGCCACCTGACATCAATGGTGCTGCCACGGGCAATAGCTGCGCTAACTGCCCGGGTCGACTTAACGCGCATGTGGGCCACAGTGGGTGTATCTGATTGGCTGCTGATGTCATCATGCCTATATAAGCGAGAAACCGTAGCGGCCTGGCAGTCGGTGAACTCCTGACGATGGCGAAGATGGCCATCAAAAGCTCGAGGATTTTATTCGAATTGACGTGGCTTGAAAACCGAGAACGTTTTATTCAGATATTGCATTGTAAGCCGTAATCAGGAGCAGATATAGACTCGGATTTACAATTTAGTAATGATTGAAAAGCAGGATCATATTTAGAAACTAGTCAGAAAGAATCAATGATCAAATAAGTGGAATACGGAAGCACTAGGGAATGAAGAGATGGGGCAGGTCGCTTCATCTTATCTGAGGCTATAGATACTGCGATAATGAACAGCCCAGTAGGCGGTTCAGTGAAGAGGAATGGATATCTCTAAAAAGGATAATCACAGAAGTTGGAAAGAAAACCGTAGGTACAAGGAAGGCAACTGTGAAGAAACCATGGCTAACAGATGGAAATACTGCAGCTGACTGTCAAAAGAAGGAAGTACAAAAATGTTCAGGAAAAGACAGTAATGCAGAAATACAAGTCACTTAGGAATGAAACAAATAGAAATTCAGGGAATCAATGGTGAAATGGCTACATGAAAACTCGTAACATTAATAATGCAATGGTAATTGCTCTGTCAAATACAGAGGAGTGAACGGCTAGGTGGAAAGAGTATATGAAGGATTTTGTGGTGGGGACCACTTGCCTGATGACGTGACGGAAGTAGAAACAGGTGCCGACAGGGAAAAGATAGGAGATCCAGTAATAAAATCAAAATTTAAGAGAGCTTTGGACAACTTGAGATCCAGTAAGGCGTAATGGATAGGTACTATTGCATTGGAATTCCTAAAATGATTGGGGGAAATGGCAACGAAACGACTATTCACGCTGGTGTGTAAAATATATGAGACTAGTGATATACGACCATCAGACTTTCGGAAAAACACCATCCATCTAATTCCGAAGATCGTACGAGACGACAAGTGCGCGAATTATCGCACAATCAGCTTAACGTTTCAGATGTCAGATGGTGCAAGGTGTTCGAAATACTGAGGCAAATAGGGGTGAGCTATAGGGAGAAATGGGTAATATACAATATGTAAAAGGAGCAAGAGGGAATAGTAACACTGGAATAACGAAGTGCTCTGATTAAAAAGGGTGTAAGATAGTGATGCAGCCTTCACCCCTAGTGTTCAATCTACATGTCGGAGAAGCAATTACGGGAATAAAAGACTCAAGAGTTGAATTACAATTCAAGGTGACTGGATATCAATGACGAAGTTCGTTGATGACGTTGCTATCCTCAGTGAGAGTGAAGAGGAGTTACAGGATCTGCCGAAAGGAATGATCAGCTTAATGGGTATAGAATATTGACTGAGAATAAATCGAAAAAGTTGCAGGTATTGATAAGTAGCAGAAATGAAAATAGGGAGAACATAATATCAGAATTGGGACTCACAAAGTAGATGAAGGTAAGGAATTCTGCTATCTTGGAAGCAAAATAACCTATGATGGATGGAGCAAGGAGGGCATGGAAAACAGTGCTGGAAAAAGGACTTTTCTGGCCAAAAGAAGTCCACTAATATCAAACAAAGGGTCTTAATTTGAGGTTAAATTTCTAGAATCCATGGTTTAGAAATGAAATTTTGATTGCAGGAAAACAGGAAACGAAAGGGTCAAAGTGTTTGAAACGTGGTGTTACAAAAGGATGCTGAAAATTAGGTTGATTGAGAAGGTAAGGAATGGGCAGGTTTTCCTCACTATCAACAAGGAAAGGAACGTATGGAAAACGCTGACAAGGAGAAGCGACAGGATGATAGGACATCTTTTAAGACACCAGGAAATAACTTCCGCGGTACTAGGCGGAGCTGTAGAGGCTAAAAACTGTAGAGGAAGAAAGAAATTGGAATATACACAACAGCTAATTGAGGAAGTAGATTGCATTTGCTATTCTGAGATGAAAATGTTGATACAGGAGAGGAATTAGTGGTCGGCTGAATAAAACAAGTCGGAAAATGAATCATAATAATAATAATAATAAACACTGTGGAGGCCTGGGAAAAGAATAGGACTCCGGTATGTTCTGCTAGACGTAAAAGGCGACGAAAAGAACAAACCACTAATAGGGCTAGCCCCCCCTTTTAGTGCAATTAGTTGGTTCAGGACAGAACTAATGAAGCCTCAGACAAGCGCTGTCATGGGATGATGCTTGAACCCTGTGCCCATCCACAATGGTAACAACACTGCTAGCCACACGGAAAATGATTTAAATCCAAATAGAGGTGTTTTGCAGGATATGCTTCCTGCAACCACTCTAGAAGGAAAACAAAGACAGATGATGAGATGGTCAGATGAAGTTAACCGACACCTCATGTTCTGTTATTACCAAGCAACAAACTTAGGAACCAACACAACTGGATACAGATCACAAGTATTCACAACATTTATTACCAGATACCGCCCGCTGTTTAGCGCCCGTAAACCTCAAACACACACACACACACACACACACCAGATACCCACAATTAAAATTTTCAACAGAACAACGACTAGCTGATCAGATCCGTGTAATAATCAAAAATAACAGGATACCCCAGTCAGAATTAGAAAACATCAAACAACAAGTACAACAAATACTGCAACAAAATAATGTGCAATCAGAAGAAGAAGAAAATACAGTAATGGACTCAAAAATCCCAGAGCAAACAAACAAAGAACAACACGCATCAAATAAGCAACCAGAGGAAAACGAAATCTTAAGACAGCTACCAGAACAAGCACAAATAGAACACGAAGTGACAAAGGTGTTAGATATAGAAGAAAAATTTCAGCTGACATATATAGAATACAAAGACACAAATACAGACATTAGACCATTCTTACATAGACCACCAAATAACCCACAAGTCGAAACAACAATAACAACCATCAACACAATCACACACGACAAAATAAATGAAAATACAACTATGAAAGAGTTACAACTACTGGTTTATATAGGAGCACTCACTACACTAAATATACACACTAGGCAGAGATCAGAACCAACCAAACACAGAAGAAACCCACAAAACCAGCATGGCAACACAGGCTGCAGATCAGAATAGAAAAACTTAGGAAAGACATCAAACAGCTAACACAATTTATAAGAAATGAAATATCAGACAGAAAACGAAAAACGTTAGGTAAAATCACACAACAAGAAGCAATAGAACAATTAGATGAAAAGAAGCAGAAATTACAAGCATTGGCCAAACGACTTAGAAGATACAAAAAAAAGTGAAAATAGAAGGAAACAAAACCAAACATTCAACACAAACCAAAAGAAATTTTACCAGACAATAGATAACACACACATTAAAAAGACAATCCACCAAACATAACAGACGTGGAACACTTCTGGAGCAACATATGGTCAAACCTGGTACAACATAACAAGGATGCACAGTGGATACAAGCAGAAACACACACATACAAGATGATACCACAAATGCCTGAAGTGATAATTTTACAACATTAAGTCACCTGAGCAATTAATTCTATGCAGAATTGGAAAGCCCCTGGAAAAGATAAAATAGCAAATTACTGGCTAAAGAAATTCACCTCAACACATTCACATCTAACTAAATTATTTAACAGTTACATTGCAGACCCATACACATTCCCTGATACACTTACACACGGAATAACTTATCTGAAACCTAAAGATCAAGCAGACACAGCAATCCCAGCTAAATATCGCCCCATAACATGCCTACCAACAATATACAAAATATTAACTTCAGTCATTACACATAAATTAATGACACATACAACACAGAACAAAATTATAAATGAAGAACAAAAAGGCTGTTGCAAAGGAGCACGAGGATGTAAAGAGCAACTGATAATAGATGCAGAGGTGACATACCAAGCTAAAACCAAACAAAAGTCGCTACACTATGCATACATTGATTACCAAAAAGCTTTTGATAGTGTACCCCACTCATGGTTACTACAAATATTGGATATATACAAAGTAGATCCTAAATTGATACAGTTCCTAAAGATAGTAATGAAAAATTGGAAAACCACACTTAATATCCAAACAAATTCAAATAATATCACATCACAGCCAATACAGATTAAGCGTGGAATATATCAAGGAGACTCATTAAGTCCTTTCTGGTTCGGCCTTGCACTGAACCCACTATCCAACATGCTAAATGGCTCTGAGCACTATGGGACGCAACTGCTGAGGTCATTAGTCCCCTAGAACTTAGAACTAGTTAAACCTAACTAACCTAAGTACATCACAAACATCCATGCCTGAGGCAGGATTCGAACCTGCAGCACCTTTAACCACATGGCTCCAACATGCTAAATAATACAAATTATGGATACAATATTACTGGAACATACCCACACAAAATCACACATCTGCTATACATGGATGATCTAAAACTACTGGCAGCAACAAATCAACAACTCAACCAATTACTAAAGATAACAGAAGTATTCAGCAATGATATAAATATGGCTTATGGAACAGACAAATGTAAGAAAAATAGCATAGTCAAGGGAAAACACACTAAACAAGAAGATTACATATTGGATAACCACAGCGACTGCATAGAAGCGATGGAAAAAACAGATGCCTATAAATATTTAGGATACAGAAAAAAAAATAGGAATACATAATACAAATATTAAAGAACAACTAAAAGAAAAATATAGACAAAGACTAACAAAAATACTGAAAACAGAATTGACAGCAAGAAACAAAACTATAAATACTTATGCTATAACAATATTGACCTACTCATTTGGAGTAGTGAAATGGAGTAACACAGACCTAGAAGCACTCAATACACTTACACGATCACAATGCCACAAATATAGAATACATCACATATATTCAGCAACTGAAAGATTCACATTAAGCAGAAAGGAAGGAGGAAGGGGATTTATCGACATAAAAAACCTACATTATGGACAGGTAGACAATTTAAGAAAATTCTCTATAGAACGAGCAGAAACTAGCAAAATACACAAAGCAATCACTCATATAAATACATCGGCTACACCACTGCAATTTCATAACCACTTCTACAACCCTTTAGATCACATAACATCAACAGATACGAAGAAAGTAAATTGGAAAAAGAAAACGCTACATGGCAAGCACCCGTATCATCTAACACAGCCACACATCGATCAAGACGCATCCAACACATGGCTAAGAAAAGGCAATATATACAGTGAGATGGAAGGATTCATGATTGCAATACAGGATCAAACAATAAACACCAGATATTACAGCAAGCATATTATTAAAGATCCCAATACCACAACAGATAAATGCAGACTTTGAAAACAACAAACAGAAACAGTAGATCACATCATAAGCGGATGTACAATACTAGCAAATACAGAATACCCCAGAAGCCATGACAATGTAGCAAAAATAATACATCAACAACTTGCCATACAACATTAAATAATAAAACAACACGTTCCCACATACAAGTATGCACCACAAAATGTACTGGAGAAAGATGAATACAAATTATGCTGGAACAGAACCATTATAACAGATAAAACAACGCCACATAACAAACCTGACATCATACTCACCAATAAAAAGAAGAAATTAACACATCTAATCGAAATATCTATACCCAATACAACAAATATACAAAAGAAAACAGGAGAAAAAATTGAAAAATACATCCAACTGGCTGAGGAAGTCAAAGACATGTGGCATCAGGATAAAGTTGACATCATACCAATTATACTATCAACTACAGGAGTCATACCACACAATATCCACCAGTACATCAATGCAATACAGCTACATCCAAACTTATATATACAACTACAGAAATCTGTAATTATTGATACATGTTCAATTACCCGAAAGTTCCTAAATGCAATATAACACATACTGTACAGTTAAAAGGAAGTGACGCTTGATCAAGGTCCGTGTCACTCCATTTTTTTAACCGGACTTAACGTCTGAGAAAGTGAAGGAAATAATAATAATAATAATAATGCTTGGTCGCAGCTTGGGACGACATCATCCCACAATTCTGGATTACTCATCAGCAAGCCGATCTCCCATATGGAGCACAAATAACATAAGAAAAACAACTGAACAAGAAACAATAGAACATCTACCCTCTGTAGAGAAGCTTTTGCGAACGTCGCCGTAGAGTCAAAAGTAAATTTTCTAGGGGTAAAAAATGAAAGTATCTGATCGTGTTTCGATCACGAAAATAAATTATTATTAAAATTTGATTACTATTCCTGCTATTTCAAAACAAAGTAATACTGATTACATAAAATACCAATAATTAATTTTTTTCATATGCAAGTATAGATGAGCGACACAATGTGATCGAGTATGCAGCTTGTGAAGCGAATGTATGAACAACATCGTCCTCCAGTAATCCACCCACTACACACACACTTTGTACCATGCATCTATGACAGTAAAACTGAGACATACACATAACAGTTTAAATGATCCCGAAAATGCTGCTCTCGATTGTAGATAGTCTCAGAATAAAGGAGAAATTGCTTCACTATTCACTTCGCCATAGATAAACGAATTACTTGACACCACAGCACAATAGTAACGATGTAATTATTAGTGTTATTAATTTTTTTACTGCGAATAGGTCATCTGAGGACCAAGTTCCAATTTCATTTCTTCGTTCTTCGTTCTTTGTTCATTTCTTTTCTTCTAGTATGCCTTTAACTTTTCACTATGTTTCTTCTATCTGTCTTTAGACCATTTTGAACCAGCCTTTTTAGGTACCCTGCCTTGAAATCCTTCCATTTTCAACACTTTTTCCGAAAAGCTTCTCTGTTGTTTATATTGTTTCTTCGTAAATCCTTTTTAACTTCGTCGACCCAGCTTGTTGTGGGCTTCTTACCTCACAAATCTTAGTAGTTAATCTACTGTCTTGCATTCGAAATATATGTCAAAAAACAAGAGTCTTCTTTTTCTCATTACATTTGAAATATTTTCTATATTTTGATATATTTCAGCATTGCTTTGTAATTTCCAACCTTGTGCTTTGTTTTGTGGTCCTAATATTTTCATTGAAATTCGCCTCTCTAGTACTTATATCTACGAGATTATATTTTAAAGGCAGGCATTTGCTTGCATATAAGCATTCTGGCTTCTATAATGTTTTGTAATGCCTTATTTTTGCATTTTTAATGGCGACCTTTTACTGTAGAGATCTTTGGTGATACCATATTCTCTCTCCAGTTTTAAGCAAACTTTCCTCTATTACAGATTTTTCCATAGCAGTTTCTTAGATTATCTCCCCTAAATACTTGAATTTTCTTAATCCCTCTATTTGGCCAATATTTGTTTTCAGAAATTTTGGAGCATCCTTAACATTTGTTACACTTTTTTTCTGCAGAAATTTTTAAGGCAGTTTGCTGTTTATTTCTTCCAGGAGATTTATTTGTGTTACAGGAGTTCGGAAAGTATAGCAAAATCATCTGCAAATGCAAGACAGTTCATTTTGGGTTTTTTTTCTTTTTTTTCCTTCCTCTTCATAACATTGTAGGTGGCATGTTGAGTTCAATAAGTTTTTCTTTCCTAATTCTTACTATTTTCTCTAACATACTATTAATAAGAATTGGGTATAGGCCGTCACCTTCATGTAGGCCTGTTTTTTATTGAAAATCCGAAACATTTCTCCCATAAATTTTACTTTACAGTTGTATCTGCAAATGTTTCAGGGATTAGGTTTGCCAGTTTTGACTTTACGCCAAATACTTGAATTATTTTATCTATAGTTTCTCTGCCAACAAACTCAAAAGCCTTTTTGAAATCTACATGGGTAACTAAAATATCGTTTAAGTAATTTGTGGCACATTACTGACTTAAGATTAAATATTTATTCTGAGAATGAACGTCCTTTCCTAAAACCATTTTGATATTCACCTAAATGATGTCTAGTGGTTTTTTTCCCATCCTGTTTAGTAAAATCTTGGAAAATACTTTGTATGCTATTGGCAGTAAAGAGACTCCTCTCTAATTTTTTCCATTCTGTTTATTACCTTTTTTGTAGAGTGGGTGTATCAAGGCAACTTTCCCTTCCTCTGAGATTTTTTCTGTTTTCCAGATTTCTGCTAAGAGTAAATTTAGCTCCTTTCCTGTATTGGCAGGGAACACTTCAAAGGTTCAGCTGTAATAGAAGCTTCTCCACCAGCTTTGATGTTTTTGAGAGTCTTAATTACTTCTCGAATTTCTTCTATAGTTGGTGGAATATCATCTCCCCATTAATATCTGAGAGTTCGATTTTATAACTTCATTTAGGACAGTTCAGGAACTGATGAAAATATCTAGCTAGTGTTTCACAATTTTCAGTATTGCTTAACCCAATTTGCCGTTTTCGTTTTTGAAACCTACTTCGGAGTTTGTAACTCCCTTAATTTGTTCTTAAAAGTTTGATAAAAGAATGAGTATTATATCTTACAAAATCTTTGTCTGTTTCCAAAAGTTTCTCCTTCTCAAAAGCTCATTTGGTTTTCTGATTAAGCTGGCTCTTTCCTAGCTTTGTTGTTTAAATTGATCATAATCTTCAACTTTTTTAGCATTTTCATTTTTCCCATTTTTTAATCCTTCTTCTCATATTTAATTCCACCGCATTTTCCCTTTATTTTAATTGATCCAAATATTTTCTGTGAAGCATTATTAATTCCTTTGGTTATTTCATGCCGGCTGCCATTTACCCACTTCAATTTTTTCTTTACAGTTTTTAACTGATTAAGCCTGTCTGTAGTATATTTTATTAACCCTTGTGACTTTATTTGTTCTTTATCAGATAGGGCTTTGACTTTAACCGTAGAGAGGTAATGATCAGAATCAAATTCACCGTTCCGTACTACTTTCATATTCATAATTTCCATCGTACTTTTTTGCAAAATAGCCATATGATCTAACTGAAATTTACTTAACATTGGGTTGGGAGATATCCACGTTTTACCTTTTCTTGGGAATTCCCTAAAGAAAGTTGACATTAGTTTCAGGTGAGGGCTTTGACACAAGGTGATTAGTCTCAAACCGACTGCGTTGGTTCTTCTATAAGCTGGGTAGTGTCCCACTACATTCTAAATTTCTTTTCTCTGCCTATTTGGCCATTGAAGTCGCCTAATAGTAATATGGTGTTCATCTTTGGAATTTTGAATGTTTCCGCTTCTAAAAGATCCCAGAATTCCTCTGTTTTTTTCGTGTTGTCTTCATTTATTGGTGCATGGAGATTAACATGTGTGTATATCTTACGTTTGCATTTTACTAATAGGGAAGATACTCTCTCTGAGGTGGATTTAAATTCCATAATATTTCCTATTATACTCTTATCAACATAGAAAGCTGTACCCAATAATGGAATCTGATTCATAATTTTGATTGTTGGTTTGCCTTTGAAGATTCTATAGTTACAAGTATCTGCTACATTTTCGTCTAGGAACCTCGTTTCTTGAACTACTAAAATCTGAATTTTGCTTTTCTCTAAAAGTATTTCTAGTTCCTTTTCTACCAGTCTTGATTGGAGAATTTACATTTAAAGTGCCAAGAAAGAATTTGTTTTTGTATTTTATTTTAGAAAGATTTCAAGGTTGCTCTGATTCTACCTTCTGACTGCAGTTGTTGGGACTCCCCAGAACCCTTGGTCCCAGTGCACTCCGTGATGCAATGGTGGGATTCTCTCTCAAGTTATCACCTGGGGTAAAGCATTGATTTTGCGGACTTTTCATACTGCAATTGAAACTGTATTACATTCAAAGTAAGGAATTATATTCCCAGATAGATCCCACTGTTAGTCCGAAATTTGATTTTTTGTTCGTGGTTCACTCCACTAGGGTCTTCCGTTCTCTCCACCAATGGAAATTAAATCAGACTTCCTCTTCTGCCACCAAGGCCGTTGACGGTACATCATCAGGCACTCTAAGCATGTGTCCTCTCAAGATACTAACATCCAGACCCAGATGGACTCAGGATTTTTAATGAGTTTGCTACTCCTCCCCTGCTCCTCCACTGTCACTTGCTAGATGGGGCTACGGGCTTGATGGTGGTAATAGAGGAGTTCATTATTATTATTTCTTTCCTTTCTCAGACGTTATATCTGGTTAAAAATAGAAAGTGACGCGGACCTTGATCAAGTGTCGCTTCCTTTTAACTGTATGATATGTGTTATATTGCATTTAGGAACTTTCGGGTAATTGAACATGTATCAATAATTACAGATTTCTGTAGTTGTATATATAAGTTTGGATGTAGCTGTATTGCATTGATGTACTGGTGCATATTGTGTGGTATGACTCCTGTAGTTGATAGTATAATTGGTATAATGTCAGCTTTATCCTGATGCCACATGTCTTTGACTTCCTCAGCCAGTTGGATGTATTTTTCAATATATTCTCCTGTTTTCTTTTGTATATTTGTTGTATTGGGTATGGATATTTCGATTAGTTGTGTTAATTTCTTCTTTTTGTTGGTGAGTATGATGTCAGGTTTGTTATGTGGTGTTGTTTTATCTGTTATAATGGTTCTGTTCCAGTATAATTTGTATTCATCATTCTCCAGTACATTTTGTGGTGCATACTTGTATGTGGAAACATGTTGTTTTATAAGTTTATGTTGTAAGGCAGCTGTTGATGTATTATTTTTGGTACATTGTCATGTCTTCTGGGGTATTCTGTATTTGCTAGTATTGTACATCCGCTTGTGATGTGATCTACTCTTTCTATTTGTTGTTTGCAAAGTCTGCATTTATCTGTTGTGGTATTGCGATCTTTAATAATATGCTTGCTGTAATATCTGGTGTTTATTGTTTGATCCTGTATTGCAATCATGAATCCTTCCATCTCACTGTATATATTGCCTTTTCTTAGCCATGTGTTGGATGCATCTTGATCGATGTGTGGCTGTGTTAGATGATACGGCTGCTTGCCATGTAGTGTTTTCTTTTTCCAATTTACTTTCTTCGTATCTGTTGATGTTATGTGATCTAAAGGGTTGTAGAAGTGGTTATGAAATTGCAGTGGTGTAGCCGATGTATTTATATGAGTGATTGCTTTGTGTATTTTGCTAGTTTCTGCTCGTTCTATAGAGAATTTTCTTAAATTGTCTACCTGTCCATAATGTAGGTTTTTTATGTCGATAAATCCCCTTCCTCCTTCCTTTCTGCTTAATGTGAATCTTTCAGTTGATGAATATATGTGATGTATTCTATATTTGTGGCATTGTGATCGTGTAAGTGTATTGAGTGCTTCTAGGTCTATGTTACTCCATTTCACTACTCCAAATGAGTAGGTCAATATTGTTATAGCATAAGTATTTATAGTTTTGTTTCTTGCTGTCAATTCTGTTTTCAGTATTTTTGTTAGTCTTTGTCTATATTTTTCTTTTAGTTGTTCTTTAATATTTGTATTATGTATTCCTATTTTTTTTCTGTATCCTAAATATTTATAGGCATCTGTTTTTTCCATCGCTTCTATGCAGTCGCTGTGGTTATCCAATATGTAATCTTCTTGTTTAGTGTGTTTTCCCTTGACTATGCTATTTTTCTTACATTTGTCTGTTCCATAAGCCATATTTATATCATTGCTGAATACTTCTGTTATCTTTAGTAATTGGTTGAGTTGTTGATTTGTTGCTGCCAGTAGTTTTAGATCATCCATGTATAGCAGATGTGTGATTTTGTGTGGGTATGTTCCAGTAATATTGTATCCATAATTTGTATTATTTAGCATGTTGGAGCCATGCGGTTAAAGGTGCTGCAGTCTGGAACCGCAAGACCGCTACGGTCGCAGGTTCGAATCCTGCCTTGGGCATGGATGTTTGTGATGTACTTAGGTTAGTTAGGTTTAACTAGTTCTAAGTTCTAGGGGACTAATGACCTCAGCAGTTGCGTCCCATAGTGCTCAGAGCCATTTAGCATGTTGGATAGTGGGTTCAGTGCACGGCAGAACCAGAAAAGACTTAATGAGTCTCCACGCTTAACCTGTATTGGCTGTGATGTGATATTATTTGAATTTGTTTGGATATTAAGTGTGGTTTTCCAATTTTTCATTACTATCTTTAGGAACTGTATCAATTTAGGATCTACTTTGTATATTTCCAATATTTGTAGTAACCATGAGTGGGGTACACTATCAAAAGCTTTTTGGTAATCAATGTATGCATAGTGTAGCGACTTTTGTTTGGTTTTAGCTTGGTATGTCACCTCTGCATCTATTATCAATTGCTCTTTACATCCTCGTGCTCCTTTGCAACAGCCTTTTTGTTCTTCATTTATAATTTTGTTCTGTGTTGTATGTGTCATTAATTTCTGTGTAATGACTGAAGTTAATATTTTGTATATTGTTGGTAGGCATGTTATGGGGCGATATTTAGCTGGGATTGCTGTGTCTGCTTGATCTTTGGGTTTCAGATAAGTTATTCCATGTGTGAGTGTATCAGGGAATGTTTATGGGTCTGCAATGTAAATGTTAAATAATTTAGTTAGATGTGAATGTGTTGAGGTGAATTTCTTTACCCAGAAATTTGCTATTTTATCTTTTCCAGGGGCTTTCCAATTGTGAGTAGAATTAATTCTTGGGTGACTTCATGTTGCAAAATTATCACTTCAGGCATTTGTGGTATCATATTGTATGTGTCCGTTTCTGCTTGTATCCACCGTGCATGCCTGTTATGTTGTACCGGGTTTGACCATATGTTGCTCCAGAAGTGTTCCATGTCTGTTATGTTTGGTGGATTGTTTATTTTAATGTGTGTGTTATCGATTGTCTGGTAAAATTTCTTTTGGTATGTGTTGAATGTTTGGTTTTGTTTCCTTCTATTTTCACTTTTTTTGTATCTTCTGAGTCGTTTGGCGAATGCTTGTAATTTCTGCTTCTCTTCGTCTAATTATTATTATTATTATTATTATTATTATTATTACTGGCAGCCGTCAGACACGAAGCACTGGCAACTTGAAGTTCTTCAGTTTCTGTCACTACAGAAGTAAGAATTCCGAGAACCAAGTGATTTACAAACAATAAGTAAAACACACGAATTTTAACTTGGTTGAATCAATATGGTGCAGTGTGTGGGTGAATCAGTCATCGCTAGGGAAGCAAGATTAGGGATTAAAGTCTCGTTGATACAGAGGACATAAGAGACAGAGCAGAATCTTTGATTAAAAACCAATAAAAACAGTCTCAGTCATATTTTCAGATATTTTATTTCTTATTTGTTGGCACTGCAGTGACAACCGTACTACTACGTACCTCGCTCCATTTACCGCCACCAGCAGTCATAATGGCAGTGTAAGCTTGAAGATGGTCTGAGGAAAGAGCCGAAACCTGTTGCCAACAAATAAGAAATAAAAAATCTGATGAAGCAATCGAGACAGTTTTTATTGATTTTTAACATTTTATACCAATCGCTGCTTCCTAAAATTTTAGAAGCTCTGATTGTTTCAAGGATGGGGAAGGAAATCAGCTGTGCCCTTTCAAAGGAACGATCTGGTATTTACCTGGAAAAGTTTAGGCAAATCGTGCAAAACCTAAATCTGGATGCCTAGATGCAAACATGAGCTACGCCCCTCCCAAATGCGAGACCATCGTGCCAACCACTGCGCTCTGCAAGAAATTCCTCCTGCATCTCTGTTTCGATGAATCTCCTTGACAAGTAAACAGCAATTAACACCCTACTGCATGTGTGGATGATACAGTAACTAAATTCCGCCCGTCGCGTCGTAGTCGATGAATCTCCTTGACAAGTAAACAGCAATTAACATCCTACTGCATGTGTGGATGATACAGTAACTAAATTCCGCCCGTCGCGTCGTAGTCATGAAGACACAACACGTGAAAAAAGTCCTCTTATACCGAATTACAACAGGCCATACGAAACGTCGACTCTGCAGATTGATCCCAGGACCAATTTAACGTTTCAAAACCAGAGCCCATCTAACGCAACGGCAATGGAATTCCTGTCTCACTATCACGATGTGTGTGTTGTGTGTACAAATGGGTCCATCTCTAGTGATGGCGCTGATTGTGCCCCGAAACTAATGACGAGCCCTACACATGCTGGACCCAAACTCCACTGTTAAGACAGCCGAGCTGATTGCCTTTTTGGAAGCCCTGATACTCGCACAAGCGACCACAGCAGACACAACAGTCATAATACCTGATCATATGTCAGCCCTACAACTGATTAGAAACCATCGTAACAGTAGTACAACCCCATAGTTGCAGCAGTTATAAACAATGTGTTTCCAATGTAGAGCAACTATCACATCATCATGATGCCGTGGCCAAAATGCCACTCTGGGATACCTGGAAATGAACAAATGGGTGGCCTGACAAAGCAAGCATCCTTCATGGAGCTGTTAAATATGAAAAACTCCCGCTCAGCTCTGAAAGCAAACCACACTTAATTAACTATATTTCCACATGCTACTCAACTGGATGTGGAATGTTCAGCCTATAACTGTATGTCACCATGTACCTCCTACATGTATGTGTCTGAATACTGGTGTATCAATAGGTATGGCCCTCTTACCCAAGTCTGGTTACTGTATGTCCGCAGCTCGTGGCCGTGCGGTAGTGTTCTCGCTTCCCACGCCCGGGTTCCCGGGTTCGATTCCCGGCCGGGTCAGGGATTTACTCTGCCTTGTGATGGCTGGGTGTTGTGTGACGTCCTTGGTTAGTTAGGTTTAAGTAGTTCTAAATTCTAGGGAACTGATGACCATAGATGTTAAGTCCCATAGTGCTCAAAGCCTTTTTTTTTTTTTTACTGTATATTGTTTTCATGTTCTATATAGATGGTAAATACAGACCTGCAAAAATGTTCAGTTATCTACCTGCAGCTTTCGAAACAATTCTTGCAAGACATACAAAAGGACATTTTATTGTTAATTAGAATACTTAGTCATTAATATGGATTGAATTAGGAATATTTCGAATATGTACCAGTGATGTTTTATCATTTTTATCGTGTTGCCAGTATGATTTTAACAGCATACACCACTGTGTATCCTTGTTACATTTTGGTCTTGTTTACTCTTTTTAGTATACTGTGGATATAAAATTTGTTTTATGTCGGAATTTGTCCTTTATTAAGACTATTTAACTTCGTATCAGGGTACAACTCAATCTAATGTATGCTCCGGATTGTCAAAACAAACTTTAGAATCACAGAAGAGGAGTGGCGCAAATTTTAAAAATAAAAGTGTTCAAAGAATATTCTTTTTCATTCTAAAGTGCAGTTAGGTACCAGCAACGTCTGATTGCTCTCAGGGGTAATGGTCCGAGAAAGGTTAGGAACCACTGCAGTAGAATCTTATAGGCCTACAGTAAAACTTGATGAACTGCCAGAAGTAATGCACAGCATGATTGGCCATGAGGAAAACTAGGTGTAAATACAACCGTTCCATCTGAGCGAATGCGTTGTGCTGTCACTTCACGTAATTATGGCAGGAGAAGCAGGCAAGTGCATACTACCGCTGTGCAACCGAAATTCTATTGGAGAGAGTTTGCAAAAGATTATACTCCGTTCATCATAAGAATAAACCTGATGTAAACATTGCACTACGTGTTCTCCAGCGTTTGCTGGAACCTCATTGGATTTCCGTTTCGCGTAGGCCTGCAGCAAGCTGTCTCGAGTACTGTCAAGTATGGTAATAAGGGTACGTTTTGTGATACACGTTACGTGCACATCGACTTGGCAACAGTACGGAACAACAGCTTTACCGGCGGATTTAACTTGGACAGCACTGGCCGGTCAGCTGGTATAGCTAGACTGCAGTGACGTGGCCAGCTGCAGTTTACAGGTAAAAAGAGACGAGCAGAGGAGCAATACCGCTTCGAATGCCATTTAATTTTTAAGCAGAATGAAATAATACACATTTAATCTCCCACAATAGGCTCCTTAGACGACTAGACGAAAACCGCAAGATGTTATCGCTTTTATCTAACGTACTATTGTAATTAAAGACAAGAATGAAGAAAATTCCTGTCTTAACCACAGCGTAATTTTTCTGCATAAGCTGTGTGTACCGTAAGAGAGTATTGAAGGATTCCACCATATAGTTAAATACTGAAACCTCTGATGGTATTACTTACACAAGGCAGTCGTCTGGTAATTTTTAGCTCCTTCCTTATCCGAATCCGAGAAATACATTTCAGTTGTGGAAGTGTTATCTGCTACGTTGATAACGAGCCTATCAACAACAAAACCCACAAAGCCAACCACGCGCAGCATTTTCTCTTCTTTTATGATGAGCCATTCTACATCCCACCAGCGTTTGGCAGTAACGTGACAAAAAGCTGCGTGCGTTAGTTCCAGTACGTCTGGCAGCTTAACAGTCTTGTTACTTCTTGGGCCAAATCCAACAGCTTGGCTCCAGATCAGTTCTGTTGGGTTCATATTGTAATGGTACAGTAACAAATGTAAAAATGCATCATTTGTATGACGTGCTCGATGCTGTGAAAATGATTGTTTTTCGTGTTTCTACAATAGTTATCTATCTATGTGTTATAAAACGATGGACATGGTCCAAATAAAGAGGATTTGGTTTGCCATTTTTGCCTTAAAGAATTAACTGTTATGTTTTCTTAATTTAAACAACTTTTATGAAGTCATTCATAAAACATCGATAATTAAGAATTTGTATTTGAAATGGAAACAGAAATTTTGCGTCCAGTATGTAATTAGAAACAAGAAGACGTGAATTATTCATAAAAAATTATGATGATTTTTATAATTATGAGATGTATGTATTTCAAATTGAACGAGAAATAAAGAGTAACAATGGGGAGATTTGAACCAACGAACGAAATACCAGGTTGTCGTACACATTCCATTATGCTACCGACTGCACTATACGTTCAACACGACATGTTTCCCACAATCGCAATATACTTACAGGTCTCGGAAAATTTCAGAGCCGAATATCTCCGTAAATTTATTAAATACACTAAGAACAGCCTATTTCTGGGCAATTTTTAACCGTGTTCATGCATGTGTCTCACTACAGAACAGAAAGCAGCCTCAGTCATATTCAGCATTAACCCTCTATTGCCCAAATTATTATTTCCTGTAGAAAAAAATATTTATATGCACAGAATGTTAGAGAATAATGTATTTAACACATATAAGGTGAATTTTTGTTTTTGAAATAATTTATTTTTTAAAAATAGTTCTGTGACTCTGAGGTCACAGTGGGCAGTTACATTTTTTGTTCAGTCTTGTACAAATAATTTAGTAGTTCTAATTCGAGACAAGAATGGAGCTGCACGTTACGGTAAAATTGGAAGTAAGTAAAGAATAAAGAGATAACAATCAATTACAGATAAAAACATATGCAATACAATAATTAAAAAATACAAACTTAAAAATTGATTTTAATGTCAGCAATTTTCTGGTTATTTTTAGTTTCTGACATGAACTACTGAGGATGAAAATAAAAACAAAACAGTTAGAATTTGGTGTGAAGCAAAGATGCACTTTACATTTTGTGCAAAACACTTTTGGTGCACCATTACATCCTGGTTTTTTGCAACGACCTCTTTTTCCTGAAAATTGAGGCCAGTGGCCAATTCTATCCTTCCTCACTTCTTTTTCAGGCAGTGGTGCTGCTGACCCAGTCTTCTTCTTCAACTGAATTGCAGTTTCCATTGACGAACTACTAGGTTTTCCCCTTTTTTTCTGTCCATCCTTATTCTGTTTGCAAAGACAAGCAGCAACAGTAGCTTTGAAGTCCAATAGGCTGAGCTGATCTAGTTTTCTCACGTTACACTCTGTACAATCTCTTCTGTATAGTAGCCAAGCATTGACTACAGTCAGATCAAGCAAGTGAAATACAATTCTCAAATACCATTTCTTTGACCGGATCTTGATGCGATACAATGCTATCAGTGAGTCCAACAGATCAATACCACTCATGCACTGATTGTAATAGTGAACAATACTGGGGCATTCAACATTTATTTTTTCTTTCTTTGTACAGTCCCATCTCTCCACTGTTGATGTTGGATGAGCACCAGCAAAAGTACTGAGCAAATAAACAGGCTTGTTAGCATACCATTTTGCTGCACTCAAAGTAATGCCATCAGTTTTAGATAAATGTTCCTCATAACTCCCTCGACCCTTCTTTTTCATGACTTTTCCAGAAGTGAACATACAGCCTTTGAGCCGATTAGGTCTCACAGTTCCTAAAGACTGAATACCCATCTCTTCTAGTTCAACTTCTAACCGAACTCCTGTGAACCAATTACCAAAATACAGTTTGTGAAACATGTGTCTAGGTATTACAGAAGCCAATCTGAGAACATCATTTCCACTCACACCTACATCAGGTAAGGATGGGTCATGTTTCACTTTCCCTGAATATATCTCTAAATTATGTGCAATTCCATGTGAATCACACAAGACAAATGCTTTGTAACCCCATTTTTTAGGTTTATTTTTGACATAATTCTTCAAGGTGTGTCTTCCCTTGAAAGGAATCATCTGTTCATCCACTGACAATTTTTCACTCATGGGAATTCTTCGAAAATTTTCAACCAATGGCTCCAGAAAGGGTCTGATCTTGTACAATGTGTCAGCTTGATCTATAGTTTCATTATCATTGAAATGGAGTCCTAATTTTAGCTGCTCCCACCTATTGAGGGTCATTACATCAGCAACAGCTGGAATCTGAATAGTAGTTTTCCTATACATACGAGACAATGGAAGTCCATAAATGGACAAGTACATACAACAACCAAAAATTGTTCAATCTCATTTTTATCAGTGTTTATTGGTTTAGAAATGTCTTTCGGTATTGCATATAAGTGGTTTGATCTACAGCATTTTCCACAATTTTATCATCTAACAACTGCCTAAAACAGGTCATAGGTAGGTGAGGTTCTTCCGGTGCACAAGGGAGACAACACTTCCATAGTTGAACAGGACGAATAATACGATTGCTAGAACGTCTCCAATCATAATTGACTTGAAATTCATCACTAACATTCTCGTTATCACTTTCATTATTCACAAGTACAGCATTATCACCGTCCTCTGCACTATCATTGTCACTCTCGCCTATAATTATGTCACCTTGACGCTTTTCTACTATCTCAATATCATCCACACTATCTGAATCTAAGACAGAATCTTCTGATTCATACCCAGGAATAGTTCTAACTTCATATTCTTCACCTTTCTTACGTTTTCCATAAAACTTATTGGGCTCCAAGACTCTGTAACAAAGTGAGGTTATGATTCCATTATTGCCCAAGGTGACTTCAGAGAAACGGACCCAAATTCGCTCATAGCACATGCAATATTTATAGTTACATGAAATGCAGTGTTTATATTGAAGAATGATACTTACATTTCTAAGTATTTTTGTTTCTTGAAAAATGACAATAGCATCACTGTAAATAATAGCTAAACTTGCACCAGCACAGGAAGATGAAAAATGACTGCAGTCCAACATTCAATGCTACCTACCAAAGATAATATTATTCTGGTGCCAGTGCAAACAACCTAAATATAAAGCAGCCAAATTGTAACACTCAAGTCACACTGGTCAAGAAAGAAATAACGATCCGAATGCAAAATATTACAATAAAATTTGACGTGACTTCAGAGTCACGGTGGGCAGTAGAGGGTTAACAGCGTGACAGCCAGAGCACAACCATGCAGAGGCTGTGACTGTACACGATTTTTTAAATAAAACTACGTAGCTGAAGCGTGATTAAGAAAAAAGTTGATGGCTGTTAATACATTTGAATATCTTAAAGTTTCAGTTAAAGTAACTTAGTAATAAGAAACCTCTTACATAAGTAGGATCTACTTCCAAGAGCGTAACAACACCAGTGTACGTGTGCTATGGCTTCCGACCAATCATAGCGTTTGTGTTTGTTTAAATCAGGTTTATCCTAATGATGAACGGATTATAGTTTGAAAGTAATGTAAAACAAATCACGTTGAATATGACGACGCCAACTTGCGCCCTATCCCTTAGCGGGATGACGGGAGAGTGGAGGAGGAAAGATGTCCCGGTGTTTAAGTTCGACACCATGTGGTGGCCCTAGTAAAACTTCTCCCCCCATCTGAGGTCAAGACTGAATGCAACAGTCTTGTCCTTTACTGATTTACGTAATCTTGAGGCTTTCTTATTTTAACTGATATTAAAATTAATCTACCCCCATACTTAGGCAACACATTGGTAGTCTTGGCAAATAAATAATATAAGGTAAATTTGCTAATTAAGTCTTTCAACTTGTTAATTACGTAATTACACAAGTGGTCTGTAGTTATTAATTTGTGATTTTAAACATTGTTTATTAAGTAATTAATCACAACATTATTCGCTGCATCAAACAATCAACAGATGATGACTAATCTGCTGTGGCACATGAAACACTAAGGGTGTTATATTGCACATCAACTGTTAGTTGCCATTGCTTTAACTTGGGCTCAATGTCAGCTTGCATGCCTGTAACTTGAATAATATCAATAACAGCTCCTATTAAAACATTGTTCAGTGTCATGTAGCAGTATCCTTACTATATTAGTTTATTATGGTATCATGAGGAATTCTTCGAGTTGATCTGGTTTGCATCTCCCCAGCAGGAGTAAAGGATGTCCATAAGAAAAGGTCTTTTACAAGTTTTTGACATCTGCACATGACACTGATCCCAAACGAAATCGCCGGCCGCGGTGGCCGAGCGGTTCTATGCGCGTCAGTCTGGAACCGCGCGACCGCTACGGTCGCAGGTTCGAATCCTGCCTTGGGCATGGATGTGTGTGATGTCCTTAGGTTAGTTAGGTTTAAGTAGTTCTAAGTTCCAGGGGACTGATGACCTCAAAAGTTATGTCCCATAGTGCTCAGAACCATTTGAACCATTTTTGAACCAAACGAAATCGACCCCTCTTCCTGCTCACCCTATGGAAGTGCTTCCTTGAAACATGCGTTAATACTTGGTCTCTTCAACACTCATCTTCAACTATCAGCTGAAGTCAGAAAAATCCTGCACTCATCGGTGAAGAGAACCTGACAACATTGACATGGTTTGCATTGCTGATGTTCCATTACCCACCTTCTCCATGCACCACAATGCTGGGGCCTTTGTGCTGTTGTTTGCAGCAGACGCCTAGGTGCTTCATATGTCGTATGGAGATGGTTGTCTACATTCTGCATCGAATAATCCCCAAAGGACAGTGTACAGATCTGTTGCATTCTCCTTGAGGGTCCTATGAGCTATAACACACACATCAACGAAAGTGTTGTATCACCACGATATGCTGTGCAGCTGTGTTGCTATTGTAACTGTTTCTGTAGCTATCAGAAGACTGTCCCTGACATTGTTTGTAACCGTACACTCAGTTATAATGCGTGATACCTACGGTACTGCACTCGAATGGACTCTAGCATTTCAGTTGAAAGTAAAGCACCAGTGGACATGTGGAGAAGTCTGTGGAACAGTAGAGTGCACATGGATCATTACACGAAGGACAGTTGTAACCAATGATCAGGGCTGCATCATCAAGTTACGTGCAGAAGGTTTGTCAACCAGGGAAGTTGCTCGACATGTTCTCTGGAGTCAAAGTGATGGGGTGCGGACACGAATTCGGTTCAAAATGACAAATGGTGTTGAAGACTTACACCGCAAAGGCTGTCCACCTTCGACAGGTGCACAGGATGATCGATATATACGACATTTGAGTCAAAGGAACTGTGGACCGACTGCTCCAGAACTAAATCCAACATTCTAAGAGGTTACAGGAAATCACGTATCACATCAAACTGTTAGAAAACGACTGCATGATGTTAATCTCCATTCCTTACGACTACCATGTCGTATACCAGAACACCACGGACTTCGTTACAGATGGACATGAAATCATGCTGAATTGATGCCCCAGGATTGGCATAAGTTGCTGTTCATGGACGAAAGTCGGATCTGTTGTAACCTGATAACTGCAGACAATCTCTGTAGAGACTATCTGCTAATATCTACCGCTTCCAGCACTGTGTGTCACATCTAAAACAAAGTAGTGATGGAGTTATGTTCTGGTGTAGCATTACATGAGGCCACGGTACAGCTCTCATGGTTTTTGAGGGCAATCTCACTTTCTGCAGTGCAGGTATGAGATTCTGCAGCCAACAGTGGGATTGAGTCACTAACAGTTTGGTGAGAATTTCAGCTTGATGAACTGTAGCTCGCGTACTGCTTTCGTGGAAACAGTCCTTCAGCCCGCTGGTATCACCAGAATTGAGTGTGCTGCCTGTTTGCTGAGCATGAACCCAATCGAACATGATGTGTGAATATCGACAACAACCACATATTGTGTGCGGCTTATACATAAGTGCATTGAGGAGTGGGACAATTGGGCCAGGGCTTGATGACTTCAGTGATGGCATGTCATGATGGATTCAAACCTGCATCTCGGCAAGGGGAAGTTCTACCACATATTGATGTTGCTCACGAGTCCCCTATGGAAACAGACGATTTTGTCAATACAAAAATGCTTGTTCTTTTGATTTGGTGATCTGTACACATTAAGAAAGAATATAGGCACATGCCTCGGTGCTCATTTTTTTGTTTTATACCGTGAATTTTGAAATAAAGTTGTGATGCAAAACTTTTGTTGATATGTGTATATAGGTAGCGTGTATCAATTGATGTTGTGGACCACGAGCGATCTCTAGAAGGAAGATCTTCAATATTTGGTGTCAGGTAAATTTTCAAGTGGCGTCAAATATAGAATACTCAATTTACTGTGTGCATAATTATTCCCATGTCGAAATCGTCCCTACACAGCAAACAAACGCCAAATATTGACCACTATGAGAATGACCTTCAATGTTTAGTGTCCAACAATAGCAGCTGAATGTTCAGATGATGTCAATGTGGAGTACACTAATTTGGTGTGCAGCTTCCCACACTGACAAATCTCATTACTATAAAGGCTGATGGCCACATGGCATAATCTCAAACTCAGCCACTGAGATATGATGACAAACTAACTAGTGAACATAAGCCACATTGTCCCATTCATTACTGGAAACAGCACACACACTACTGCACTGCACTGATAATGCAGCATTAGTTTCACTGCCAAAACACAATTTGGATGTTCATAGTGGTTTCTTTTAGTCAAACTACGTTGATAAAGAGGTGTCCAATTTAAAAAAATAACTTTTGAAGGTGATGTATAAGTCTTTCTGTGTGATTTATATACATTATTTTTGTACCGTCGCCAAAATCTCCCTCATAAAAACTCCTCTCCATACAATTCTATCACTTCATCAGACAAATCCTCGGTCTTGTAGAAGTCTTCATTGTATTCTTTCCAACTAACTGCTCTTTCCTTTCTGTTGAACAGTGAAACTCCCACTGCAATCTTAGGGTATGTTCATGCTATACTTTCTACTGACACCTCATTGCCAGCACATTGCACCTCTCTGCTCACCAGGAGCCTTGTTACACTTACGCTCCAGCCTGGCTGCTCACTGATAATAATTACCCTGTAGCCTTTTATGTAGCTAACTGAATGCTTGCAGAATCAAACATGGCACTGCTGGAGTGACCTTGAAGCAGCCAATTATGACCTAAGTTTCAGGCCATGCAGCGATGGTCACAGCGCAAAATAACAAACGAGCCGGATATCACCGTCTGGCGAAAATTGTAGGGAGCAGTTGGGCAAGCATCAATAGATTGTTTTGACTTTTATATACGCCGAATCAGTTGTTGTTCTGTCGACCATTTCTTTTATGACATCTTCACATTTTTCTTGCATTGGTTGTGGCTTGACTTCCCCATATGTCCTATTTATTACATTCCTTAGTGACTCACATCACTATATTTCTGTCTTTTGTTGGACGTTTTTGTACTTTATTTTGTCAAGCAGTTTAATTAATTCTTCTGTTGCCCAATGTTTCTTCATAGTCACTTTCCATGTACCTATGTTTGTCAGTCTAGCTTCTGTGATTATGTTCAAAAATTTTTAATTGGATAGATAAAAAAATCTACTCACCAAGCTGGTGCCGTTTGGTGAGTAGATTTTTTATCCAACCAATTAAATAATTTTGTCAATAATTATTTGTTTATGTGATTATGTGTGTTAGTGATGTCTATTCCTCTTCAGCTTAACTGCCTAGTGTGGTACTCATTAGGACAATATCCACAGCCTTAGAGACCTTCAAATACATCTCATCATTCCTTGGTATTACAATATCTCACGTCTTCCCACGTTGATTCTTCTGGAAGATTATTTTAAATTTCAGTTTACTGTTCATCATTACCAAGTTGTGATCTGAGTCTATATCTGCTCCTGGATATGCCTTACAGTATAATATATGACTCTGGAATGTCCATCTGAGCATGATGCAATCTAAGTGTAATCTTCTCATTCCTCGTTCGCCATTCAGCATGTATAACTGAGCTATTGCTATTGGTGTAGATTTTCTGTTGATTCTGATAAGAGCAACTCTTATCATCTTTCATATTAACTCACTCTGTGCCCACCCCAGTTATATCATCTTCTGCTTCTGTTGGATGAGCAGTAAGTACTATATTCTTTCCATATCACTTCACTTATCCTCACAATATCTATATTGACCTCTGCATTTGCCTCTTCGGACTTTCTAACTTTCCTGCCATCTGACAGTCCACACTCTGACACGTAGAATGATAAACTTTCGTTGCTTATTCAATCTTTTATTCATGTTTACCTCCCACTTGATTGTCCTCTCCAGAGATCTGAATTGGGGACTAATCCAGAATCATTTGCCCATGGGAAGACTATCATGACACTTTTTCAATTACCAATACAGGTTACATGTCCAGTGAATACACACAATGTGGCTTTAGTACATTGATTCCAATTGCCTTCTGTATCCCCATGCTGTTGTTCATTGCTGATACATCCACCTTTCAAGAGTAGTTTACCGCCCAAAATTTAAGCAGTGTCTGGAATCTAACCTCAGTAATTTCAATTTCTTGTCAAACACATTCCCCCTTTTTTTTAAATTTTCTGTATTTTTTTTTCCTTCCATAATTAAACTAATCCATCCCTATCTTCTGTCACATAATGTATTCAAACAGAGAGTAACACAAAGCATTCTCATAGACATCCCAGAAGAAGAGGTTTTGAATGAGATATGTTCCCCAGTAACAGTCCTTAATGTGGGAAGACTCTCAGAATGGTCGTAGGAGAAAACAAAAAAAAATAAAACTACAAACAAGTGTGTTAACCTTTTACTCTCAAACTCTCCTGCAATATGTATATTTATTTGGTACAAGATGTGAGGTGTCACATCAAGTATCACAAACGGTAATCCACCTCCATTTAGGGAAACAAAGATGAGTATAATAGACACACATTCTCAGACTTAGTTTCCACATATCAATGGCAGTGTGGTGACATTCAGAGAAGTAGTTAGACATCGACCGTCACCAGCTATGAAGGTTTGATTTCTTTTTGCCATGTTCTTTGGAGCGTCAAGCGTAGACCCACGTCTTGGCACCCTTTCCTTTGTCTATGTGCTGTATACATTGTGCCATCAAGTACAATAAATCAGTGTTTTTAGTAATGGGTGTATTATTCGGTATTATAGTACCTATTTATACCCCGTAGTGGTGACCCCGAGTTCGTAATTCCACCTTTTTGCACGAGTTAAGTGTTTGGGACTGCCGCATCGTGAAAAACGCTATTTACATCCATCGACTCAACCGCATCACGGAGACCATGGCCATGGGCTACACACACCTGGAGTTCAGCGTCGACCAGCACAATGAAGAAAGCGTGTTTAACCCGCTGGATTTCCAACACCCTGCTACAGTGAAATCAGCTCACGCTACATCGTCAGAACCTGCTTCCACGCCACTTCGAGTACACAACCTAGAGAACAATCCGAGAGACTCTGGTTTTGTGACGCCATGCTTCCCCCATGTTACACCAAAATATGAATCCCACCAGCGGAATAACCCCTTCACATTTCCTACACCTACAGCAGTGCAACGAAACATTAATTACAGTGTGCAAGCAGACAGCATTAATTCCGTAGATGGACCTGCTTCTGTCCCATATAGACTTCAACAATATCCTTCTGTGAATGTGACACAGCAACAAGTTGCACAGTTCACGAACGCCTCTATCGACTTATCAGGCAGTTACTCTAATAATGCGAGTGTTAGCATACCTTCGCCAGTAAACGTACCTCAGTACTTTTTCGTACCAGTTCATGGAACCTCTTTTTGTATGTGCCATGTGAACATTGTAAAGATGCACCATGATCACGTAGTACCGCACCGCTCCAGTCGAGCACAGTGAACTATTGCACCAGGGGACCAAGTAACGTCAATTGTGAACACTGGCCTAATGTTCAGCCATGTACCACAACACGTATTGTGCCAGCTGCGTCGATTGACTGCTTCATTGCACCGAGCTACTCTACCGCCCAACAGTGCCACCGAGCACGTCGGCCGCGCCACGAAGTCTAGAAGATACAGCAAACCCCCCCACATGGCACCTGACATCCGCGCCCGCACCTAACCTATCTGCCGCTTCCAAACCGCTGCCACCCAAGAGGCTACTGAAACTACCAGCGTTCACACTAGAACACCCCGAATTCTGGTTCGCTCTCGCAGAACAAACTTTTCAGTACTATTTGCTCAATGATGACTCAAGATTCATCTGTCTGCTGACCAACCTCCACGACCATGTAGACCTGATCCATGATTTAGTAAGCACATCCCCACAGGTAGACAAATACACAACTGCCAAGGAGATAATATTGGAAAGCGTCATCCAGACGTCAATGGAAAAGGTTCAGAACCTCATCTACAAGGAGCACCTCGGTGACAAAACTCCGTCTCAGATGTGGCAACGCCTATGACTCCTTGTCAACAAACGGGCCCTGCCCAATGACACCCTCATGTCGATATGGATCGGGAAACTGCCTCTCTCCATCCAAACTGCCATCGCCAGCAACGAAGATCAATCAACTGAAGAACGCATCCGCGCTGCTGCCCGAGCGCACTCCGCTCTCCAGCGCGAACGCCACGCGCAGCAACCCCCCCCCCCCCCCCCTAGCGCGCTACAACCTTCCTCCCCCCCCCCCCCCAACGGCAGGCCGCAGACGACGCCACAACTTAGACGCCGGGCACAACTCACCAAGCCAGCCAAACCAACTACAAACCGCACAAACAGCAGTGACTACACCACCTCCGTCCCTTCCCACTAGTCTCAACACTTCTGATGATCCAGAGCCCCAAGAGCACCCACAACACTACCCATTCTGCTACTACCATACCAAGTTCGATCGGGCGCTAAGAGATGCAGCCCTCCTTGCAACCACCCAAATGCACCGAGCAGGTCGATCTAGGCGCCGCCACCTGCAACGAAAAAGCCAGGTGCCAGCTGTCCCTCCACTCAGTAGAGGAGCCACTCCCTAAGTGCACTCCCACGTACATCAGAGACTGTGAAATAGGCATTCGTTTCCTCATCGATATGGGCGCAGACGTGTCTTCGCTACCACTGTCGATGAAACCAGCAAACATCCGACCACACCGCACACAGTTACGAGCGGTCAACACTACGTGTCTAAAGTGTGTAGGCTCGATGTCATTTTCCGTACACCTTTCCCCCAAGTGCGTGTTTAAGTGGACTTTTCTGGTGGCAGACATTCCAGAACCGATTCTGGGCATTGACTTTCCTAAACACCATGTAATTTCGCCTAACATAGGGTGCGATACTGTTTTTCACGAACTCTCGTGCGAACATTTCCAGTGCGCCACTGCGAGTGTGTGTGATACCGACTTGAGTTCATACTACCACCTAATAAGTTTGTGTGACTCGCTCTCAACCACTTTACAACAAACTACTGACAAACTGTTCGCCAAGACAGACGAGAGGACATGTTTACAACAGGAACAGCACAAGATCAAACGTCACATGGAAAAGGTTACACTCAAGCTTAGGGCCACCAGACGACACATCGAGAAGCTACAGGAGTCCATCATAGAGGACGATACTAAGGTTAGTACCAGTACCTCGATTTAGTGTGCGAACAGTGATTCTCCACCCACACACAGTGCTAATCTTCCCTCGGCAGACTCCGCACAGCTGCAACCCACAGACACAGATATTTGTAAACTTTCAGGTGTTACCATGACAACCGCGTGCACAAAGAGTGATGTCTTGCGCACGGCAGTTGTCACATCGCCACTAGTGCCAGTTTCCAACACCGCAGTTGTGGCTCGTACTCCCTCACCGCCAGCGACGCCTTCTGTGCCGGACCCGCTAACTAAAGACAAGGCCGCCACTACACGCAAGCATAACGCACTTTTTTCGCCGACTCCAGAAGCGTTTGTCACCCCCGTGCGGCAGGCATCTTCCCTAGAAATGCCCGTCGCGCCACCAACTCAGATTATGGCCACACAGCACACTACGTCAGCAAGGACACAAACAGCTGACCCGAAGACAACCTAACAGCACACTTGGAATACTTTGGACCTGCCAAACCACACCAGGCGCGTTGACCTCGCGCCACTCCAACAGACTGCTGCACAACACACGAGTGCTCACAAGTACACAGTCGCATGCATCGACGAACAGTCTCAGTCGTTACAAACGGAACCATCCACAAACTGCGCCTAACTGATGGACCCCCAATCTCTTGTAGAACTAGACGCTTAAAACCTGAACTCGTGCAGACCGCAAAGGAGCAAATTACTGCGCTTTTACAAGCCAAAGTCCTGGAGCCCTTCTCCAGCGCGTGGTCTATGCCGATACGTTTCGTAGATAAGAAAGACGGTAACAAGAGAATGTGCAGAGACTACAGACTACTCAACGCCTGCACTATTCTTGACAAGTACCGTGTACCTAACATAGCCGATTTTGCACACGTACTTCCCGGCTGTAGTTATTTTTCGGTCATCTACTGCAAACGTGCGTATCATCAGATACCTATGGCACCCGAAGACGTTGAAAAGACGGCCATTACCACACCTTTTGGCCTCTTTGCATACCATTACATGCCTTCCGGTCTTCGTAACGCAGCCCAGACTTGGCAGCAATTCATAAATGAGGTTCCCTTTCACCTCTATTTTTGTTTCACCTATTTAGACGACATCATCGTCTTCAGCCCCTCACTAGAGGACAACAAGACCCATGTACAAACTGTACTCGATACCTTGCAGCCAGCAGGTATCGAAACTAACAGTAAGAAGCTGCAGTTACACTGGACCTCCATCGACTTCATAGGATTCGTGGTGTCATCAGTTGGCAGTGCAACCAGTGTTAGAGATGCAACACCCGACTACTTACAAGGAATTGCGCTATTTCTTAGGAACAATAAACTATTACAGGAAGCACCTACCTGCCACGGCAGGTCCAGGCTCCACTTACGGACGCGCTTGCAGGACGGTTAACCTTAGGTACACGACCCGTCCCTTGGACAGAAGAAATGAACTCCGCTTTCGAAAATTAAAAAAACTTTTGGCCTCAGCGGTTACCATAGCACACCCTCACCCGGAGGCAGAACTATTCATAACTACAGACGCTAGCGAAAACGCAGTAGGCATCGTCCTGAGCCAAGTGGTCGGCGACTCTACCTCCCCCCTGAGTTTCTTCTCGAAGAAATTGAACAACGCGCAGAAGTAGTACTCCGCTTTCGATCGTGAACTATTAGCGGTCTACGATGCCATCAAACATTTTCGTCCAGAGATCGAGGGCCGAGGACTCTATATACTCATGGACCACAAACTGTTAGCCGATGCCATACAGAACCCCCCGAAAGACCCGCCCCCACGCCGTTTTCGATATTTCGACTTCATATCACAGTTTACCACTGGTGTGCGGTATATCAGGGGCGCCGACAAGGTCGTCGCAGACTTCCCGTCGCGAGTGGACGCAGTGACGCCACTTTTCGGTATACCGAACCTCGCTACCTTGCAAGCAGTGGACGAGGAACTCTTGACAATGATTTCCGACCAAAACTCGTCACTCAAACCAGTACGCACTACTTACCTGGGCGTAGTGGGCGAGATTTGGTGCAACGAATCCACCAGGACCCTACGACCGTTCAACCCACGTGCCTTACAGCGCGAAGTGTTTCTCAAGCTCCACAATTTAGCACACCCTGCCATCTGCGCATCCACATGACTCATAATGGAATGTTTTGTTTGGCACAACATGAAACGTAACTGCCAAGAGTGGGCCCGAAACTGTACACCATGCCAACAGAACAAGTTATCACGCCGCTCCATACTCCCCACTGCATAGTTTCCCTACACCCACAAGCCGGTTTCAACATGTCCACACAGACTTAGTGGGTCCCCTCACCCCCTCTGAGGGCTACAGGTACATCCTTTCAGTAATTGACAGGACAACACGGTGGATGGAAGCACCACCCCTGCCGAACATTACCGCAGAGACTGTAGCACAAGAATTCTTCTCCGTGTGGATCGCTCGTTTTGGTTCCCCTGCCACTGTCACCACTGACCAAGGTCGCCAGTTCGATTCCACATTGTTCAACTCGCTCTGCACTCTTTGCAGTGTTGCCCATGTTCACACCACAGCCTACCACCCCCAATACAATGGATTAGTTGAGCGATGGCACAGGACGCTAAAGACTGCAATTCGATGCCACGGAAAGCTATGGACAGAGGCACTGCCATTCATACTGCTTGACCTCCGTGCCACCTACAAGGAAGACTTGAAGGGCACAACTGCCGAGTTCGTGTACGGACAGACACTCGTCTTACCTGGTGAACTGGTCAATCTCTCACCTGAACCCATCCTCTCCGAGCTACCCACCTTACTTGAATGCATCAAACTGCATTGCTCTAAACTCCTACCACCCCCCCTCCTCCAGCCACACTCCCCAGCACACATACATCCTGCGAACATTGGAAACCTGCACACATGTAATGCTCCACGTGACACAGTGTGGACTCCCCTAAAGCCTCCCTAAACTGGCCCACATAAAATTATTAAACACAAAGACCAGACATTAACATCAAGGTCAAAGGCAGCCCAGTCCACTTCACCGGGTAAAACCAGCATACGTGGAGCCGACGTCCATGCCCCCTCCTGTTGAGGATGGAATTCCTCTAATCACATCACAGCTGACAATCGAGCTCCCTTATTTTCCTCCCACTTCTAGGCCCCCTGCAACTTGCAGCACTCCTGGCTCACCCTTCCGGGGTTTCTCGCCCCAACCTTCACTGTCCAACTCACCCCAAGCCAAGTCCAGTGACACCAACAGCTCTCCATCAAGCTCTTTACCCCCCTCTCAGACCTCTCCCCCCACGCTGGGAACATCAAAGTACTCCCAACCAAGCATATATTATCCCCACACTCCCGTGCCCCCCTCGCCGGGTCAGCACAGACCACTGACCCCTCCCAGCTCGCCGTTCCAAGGCTTGTCAGCACCCCTACCTAGAACTGATCAGGGCCTTCCACCAGAGACCCACATGATTGAACTGCGGGTGGACATTTCCCCAGGGGATATCACGAACCTCTCTATCACCATCCTAGGTGATTCTGCTTACGTACTGTTAGGAGTAAAACTGAGTGTGTCGCCCCCTACTTCCACACCAGCCACTTCAGTAGTGCAACGATTCCCACTCCCGCACTCCACATCTGTTGAGTCTATCAGAGCATTTGTGTGCCCTAACGGGTTCATGTTCCTGTGTGTGCCGTGTGCGTCACAGATCTCCTCACCACACCCACACTCCAGGGCTGGCCAGTGCCTTCGCTACCCTCAGAGATTCGACAACTACACCATCCAGTGGCCCCCCCTCGAGCTGCGAGCCCAGCCATCACCGCCGATCCCAGACAACGTCGAGGAGTTATCAGTCACACATCTGCCTGTCGGCCAGCTGCCCCCGCCCACCGCACCGACGAGTATTCCATACACCAAGGAGGGAGGGTGGGCTATGTGGCGATGTTCACAGAAGTAGTTAAACATTGACTGTCACCAGCTATGAAGGTTTGATTTCTCTTTGCCATGTTCTTTGGAGCGTCAAGCAGAGACCCACATCTCGGCGCCCTTTCCTTAGTCTTTGTGCTGTATACATTGTGCCATCAAGTACAATAAATCAGTGTTTTAAGTAATGGGTGTATTATTCAGTATTATAGTACCTACTTATACCCCATAGCAGCACCTCAAGCAAATCTTCTGAAGTCATCCATTGCATCACCAACAGATCATCAGTTACTACAGCACAAATAGTCAACATAATTTTGAATGAACAAAAAAATGGAATTCAAATACAAAAATAAATTCTTCCAAGTGTAACAAGAATCCACATAGACACACAATAAAGGAGTTAGGATTTGATGCAAGAGGATTAACTGGACCTCATATTGGATATAATAATTTCCAAGTTCAACATACTTCCCAAGATGATAATGAATCTTTATTAAACAACTCATTGCCAGATAAAATGTTTCGTTTCATTCTTTGTGTTATAGATCAGCTGTGGAAAAATGAACCAGCAGATACACAGCCCTTTAGAACCAGACTACTTAAACTGATTCCCATATAAGGAAGCTAACAAGGTCACTAAATGCAAAATCAGGAATTTTAGAGTTTTGCAATGGAATGCTAGATCTGCTATGTCCAACAAAATCAGCCTGAGAAATTAATTTCATCGACAGAAGATTATGATAGCCTGCATGGTTCCAGTCTTCCTTACCTGTAACTTTCAAAGGATGTTCTTTGACAAGTTCTGACAGATTAGATGGAAAAGCTGGTGTGGCAATTTTGGTTCACAGTGGTATATAATATACTAATGTAAATCTACAGTCACACAATTCAAATTTACATGCATTAGCTTTTACTATTTCTTGTATCACATCTACCTTCTTTATAGTGTCTGTTTATTATCCACTAAGAAATAAAATAGAAGCTGGGACATGGTATCGGCTAAATATGCCAGTCACTGTATGTGGTGATTTCAGCTCCCACTGTAAGAGTTGGGGCAGTGATTACACAGACAGAGAAGGAAACAACTTATTGACAGCAATAGAAGATAACCAAGAAACTAACCAACAAACTGTAATGAATGGTGGCCCACCCACCTTCATTCATCATCTATTTAAAAAACAGTTCACCCCAGACATTATGCTGTATTCTCCTAGCATCGCCAATATTTCCAACTGGGAACTTTTAAGCAACCCACTAGGTTCAGACTTTGACAATCAAAAATTTATTTACATTTTTTGTGTGTAGACCATCAAATGTCTTGCATAGGTTTAGCTAACACTTACATACAGTAGTAGTACATACATTCATCTTAATACCGAGCGAGGTGGCGCAGTGGTAGCACACTGGACTCGCATTCGGGAGGACAACGGCTCAATCCCATCTCCAGCCATCCTGATTTAGGTTTTCCGTAATTTCCCTAAATCGTTTCAGGCAAATGCCGGGATGGTTCCTTTGAAAGGGCATGGCCGATTTCCTTCCCAATCCTTCCCTAGCCCGAGCTTGTGCTCTGTCTCTAATGATCTCGTTGTTGACGGGACGTTAAACATTAACCTAACCTAACTAATTCATCTTAATATTCTAATTATATTACTTGTTACAGAAGAGGGCAAGTAGATTAGAATTTACTGAGCGAATATAAACATTTATTCACTAAGAAGGATTTTAACTACTTGTGGAACAGCTTTAGTTCACAAGTTTGCATAGCGTGCGGCAGCTTGTTGAACCATATCTGCTCATTAATGAAAGGACTATTGTCAGTTATTTTTAATTTTGTCCTCTTACTTCTAGTATCATAATTATGTGAATCACTGCATTTAGTTACTTTGTTTTTACAATTCATAAAAATATAGGAAGTTTATACAAATACAAGGAATATACTGTTAGATATTTGCATTGGACGAAGGTTTCACTGCAGACCTCTCTGGACTTTAGTCCATGCATTAATCTAATTGTTCTTTTCTGTAATACTAATATTCTACTCAGGTGCAGGTCTGCTGCACTATCCCACAACTCAATACCATAATTAAGAAATGGATAAACTTTTCCACAGTAAACAATTTTTAGCGTTTGACTTGGGACTGTTTTTGCCAGCTGATTTATCAGACATAGACTACTGCTGATATTATCACATACAGAAGTAATGTGGTTTACCCAACCCAGATTTTTGTCTGGGAGGACGCCAAGAAATTTAATGTTATCTGTTTCTGCCTCATGAGAACCAGTTGTTTTAAATGTTAGTGGCTGGGATTTACTGATGGTATTTAGCCCCTGGTGTAGAAAATATGTGGTTACTTCCATTACATCCTTAGTTGCAGCTGATTTTAATATCTCCACATCTTTTTCATAAAATAAGCATAGGGTACTAGATGTGAGTTTAAGAGTTGTGTCATGTCATTGACATAAACCAAGAAGAGAAAGGACCAAGTATCGATCCCTGGGTTACTGTATCTCTAGAAGACTTGAAACCTGTAAGCTTATTATCTATTTTACATGAAAGTTTAGTACACTGTTTGTGATTTGTCAAGTATGTGGTCAGTAATCACATAAATGAGAGTTTGATGTTGCAAGCTTTCAATTTCTTAATGAGCTATTCATGGTTGATTGAGTTGAAAACTTTGGAAAGATCTAAGAATACGCCCACTGTCTTCAGGCCTTGGTCTAGGAGGATGTACACTAAATGGAGAAATTCAGCAACTGCAGTAGTTGTGCACCGATCTTTCCTAAAGCCATACTGGGTTTCTGTTAACAATTTGTTCTTTGTAACATAAGCAGGGATCTGAGAAAGGGTAACCATTTCAAAAACCTTCCTAAACCTTACTGAGTGGTAGTTTGAAATCTCTTTTGTATTCCTCTTCTTATGCTCTGGTTTAACAATGCTTATTTTGAGGCTACTAGGATGTTTTCTCCAACATTATAGTTAATGAGGTACATGAGTGTTGTAACTATTTGTTTTATGCATTTTTAACTGCTACTAAATTGCCAGTAACCATTAAAAACTAGTTTTTAGATAAAGCAGGGGTCAAACAGAGTTTGAAAGACTCTTTGATAGGCAACTCCTTCTACTCTGTAGATGTATATCTTAACAGAGACAGTTAAGCCAGGTTAAGTAAAAATGTTTTTTAGATTTCAGTTTTGATAGCACTTGGTCACAACAGTCAATAGTAGGTATTTTGTGTATGATAAATTTATTAATAGTGCATAACAATGTTTCACCCTGACTGTGTGTTAAATCTGCAAATATTAGGTGCTTCAGTTTACTGTGAAGGAAATGTTCGGGTTAGTTACACCAAACAACCCCCATTTAGTGGTAGTTCATTTATTCACCCAAACACAAGCAAGGCTCACAAAGAACAGACATGGCAGAACAGGCCAAAGATAGTCTTAGCTTAGTTCAAAGATGGATGCATAGATGTTGGTGTTGATTTCATCAGCGCCAAACCCCCCTCCCCCCGCAGTATGCAGTACTCTTGAGAGGCTGTGGAGGGGGCACTAAGGTGTCAGCAGGAGTGGTCTGCAGGAGCCGGACCATGGTCAGCTCGACAGTGTCATCGGGGAGCTGTGTGAGTAGATGTCGTGAAGGAAGGTTTGGCCACTGAACCTGGAAGTCATGAAAGCGAACTGGGCATCGTACTGGGCGTGCAGCGACAGGCAGGCCGGCGGTTTGCGGGTGGAACTGAGCGACGATGACAATGTCTCTGGTGGGCGTGGCGAACACACGAAGCATGTCCAGGTCAACGAAGGGTGGGAGGGAAACACATTTCACCAGGTGGCAGGTAATGGCGGAGGTTGTGTCATGAGCACTGGATGAAGAGAAACACAAAGTGAACAGGGTATAATCGCGCAGTATTATTGAGATGTCATG
This sequence comes from Schistocerca serialis cubense, assembly GCF_023864345.2. Lineage (NCBI taxonomy): Eukaryota > Metazoa > Arthropoda > Insecta > Orthoptera > Acrididae > Schistocerca > Schistocerca serialis. Next base: position 416,458,609 of record NC_064646.1, on the reverse strand, counting down.
GATTATGTCCAGGGGTACAGGCACAAACACCTCGAGCGAGGGCAAGATGGGGGGGAGGGGGGGCATGAGAAACCTCGACAGGGTGAGGCAGGCGACGGTGGAGAGCTCAAAGGGACCGGCGAAGGGCCCAGCGGCAAGGGTGTGATCGTAGGTAAGCTCGACGTGGGGAGCATATGGTCACTCGATGGAGTGCGTGAGACCGGAGTAGAGGGCGAGGACGGAGGAGTAGCACAAGGGGAAGGACCTCCATCCATAGAGAGTCATGGCATTGAAGAGCCGCCTTGAAAGTGCGGTGCCAGCGCTCAATTAGCCCATTGCTTTGCAGGTGATATGTTGTGGTATGGATGCGCCAGATGTAGCAAATGTTACAAATCTCATTGAACAGGGCAGACTCAAATTGTCTGCCCTGGTCAGTCGTGATGATAGCTGGACATCCAAAACGCGATACCCATGACTTGACGAAAGCTCGAGCAACAGTTCCTGCCGTAATATTGAGGTGGGGGACAGCCTCGACCGAGCAAGGGGGGGGGGGGGGGGGGGGCAACAATGTCAATATGAATATACTGGAAACGCCCAAACGCCCAGGAGGGATCGAAAAGGCACTTTTGGGGGGGGGGGGTGAAGTGTGCTTGTATACTTTGCAGCGTTGACACGCGATGCAGAGCATACCCATTGCTGGCAGTCCTTGTTGACATTTCTCCACACAAAGCCCTCACCTATGAGGCAGGTGGACACACAAACACTGGGGTGGGCTAAATTATGCAATGCGTAACGTGACCGTACTGTCGTCGCACCAGTTCTCACCAGAAATGCAAGGGAAGGTGGTGCGGACAAAGTGTAGTGAAGAGGTAGAATCTGAAATTCGGTTTTATGTTTCCCAGTCGGTGGGTTGGAGGTTAAGCAGTTCAGAGAAGTCTAACAGTGAATGGACTGCGTCGACTCGTGAAAGGAAATCTGCAACTATATTGTCAGCACCCTTAATGTGTCTGACATTGGTAGTGAACTGAGATATGAAATCCATGTATCTGAAGCGGCAAGGGGTCGGATCAGCTGGCGGGTTTGTAATGGCCACAGCCAGGGGTTTGTGGTCCGTTAAAACATAGAAAGGGCGTCCCTCAGTGTCAGTCTAAAAATGCTTGATCACTTCGTAGACTGCGAGCAACTCCCTGTCAAATGCGGAATATTTCCGTTGTGCATTGGTGAGCTTGCGCAAGAACAACTGCAGAGGCGAAGTTTGGCCGTTGACTGTCTGGCTACGGACAGCGCTGATGGCAGTATCGCTCATGTCTGTGGTGATGAAAAGCTGCACATTGGGATGAGGATGTGTGATGGTGTAGGCCTCGGCAAGAAAATTTTTGAGGGCAGTGAAAGAGTTAGTCCTAGCAGGGGTCCATAGAATGGGGCGAGATCCAGAAGTGTTGGTGCCTGCCAAGGCATCCGTCAGTGGAGCCTGAATCTCCACAGCCCGAGGTAGATGTTGGCTATAATAATTAACTGTCCTCAGATAGTGCTGGAGCTCTTTGAATGACGAAGGTCTGGGTAGGTTTAGTATTGTTTGTACTTTCTCAGGGACGGTGAAATGCCGTCGGCAGAGACCCAAAAACCAAGAAAAGTGACAGCAGGCTGATGTAGCTGCAATTTGTCCTGGTTGGTCTCGATGCCTGCTGCTGTGAGAGTGTTCATAACAGTTTACACATGTCGAATGTTGTCCTCAACATAGGAGCTGAACACAATAATGTCATCAAGATATGCAAAGCAGAATTTTAGGTCGAATAGCACTTTATTGATGAAGCATTGCTATGTCTGGGTTGCGTTTCTCAAACCGAAGGGCATGAATCGAAACTGAAATAACCCAATTGTGGTGGTGATTGCTGTCTTCTTGATGTCTTCAGGTGCCATGGGGATCTGGAGGTAGGTCTGTTTGCAATCAATGACAGAGAACGTGGTCGCACCTGTGAGGGAACTCGTAAAGTCGGCAATGTTGGGTATGGGATAGGTGTCCATAATTGTTCGTGCGTTTAGTTGACAGTAATCTCCACACATGTGCCAGGACCCGTCTTTCTTGGGTGTCATATGAATGGGCGTAGACCAGCTACTGGCAGAGGGTTCAATGATGCTGGAGCTTAGTAGTTCAGAAATCTGATTTTTAAGGTCAGAGAGGCGCTCGGGACAAAGTCGACGTGATTTACTGGAGATTGGGGGACCTGGCGTGAGCTGAAGCTTGTGAACCGTGCCATTGGTGACGACGGAAATGTTGCCGGCGGCGCGGGAGGCGGTTTGTTTATAATGTGTGGTGGGCAAGGCAGGCGAGGCGTGGTTGTGGTGTTTGGAGCCACTTGGCGGATCCCACAGGAGCTGAGGCGGCAAAGTGTGCCAGGAGTCAACACAACAAGATGGCCCCCGGCCCACAGCAGTGGCACTGTGGTTGGGTGAGCTCGGTAGAGCTTGTGAGCCATTAGTGAGTCCATTGTCCGAGGGTGTGGCCTGTGACAGCACGGTCGCGGGCGAAACGCTTGGCGTGAGTGCACTGTTTGTGTTGTCAGTGGTGGTCGCACGGCGGCGCGCCGGAGCCGAAGTTGCATAGTTTGAGGTGCCGTCCGCGAGGGGCGGGGTAGGAGCCGGGGAGCCGTCAGTTCGGGAACACATGATGCTCATCACGCATGCGCACTTGTGTCCAGCCGAGTGTCAAACGCTGCCATGTTAGGACGGTGTGGCCCTGCGGAGCTGTCAGTACATGTTATGGCGGTCTTGATAGTACAGTTGCGAGGGGTACCAGGAGATAAACGCACAGAGGCTCGATTGCTGCGGATTGCTGCGACTGCAAGCAGATTCGGCGCACTTATTGACCTTGCTTTGTCCTTGCTGTAGTGTCTGTAATTCCTTTGCTGCATCGGAGAGCTGGAGCTGAGATTCATGGAGCCAGAGGGAGAGCTCAAAGTTTTCCTTGCATAGGCGAGCGACGTTTTCAAGCTCGACAAGACACCTGTGCATTGTTTCTTGTAACATCGTCGACAGAGATGATCATGTACGGATGAGATGAGCTCAGACCGATGTGTCACGGGGGAGTTTGCTCGATGGAGCACAGGGGAAGTGAGTCTTGGACAGGTGATGAAACACGGTGTTTCACACTAGATTTGGTGAAAGTTTGTGGTGTCGCAAGAAGTCAATGCCTAGTATAGGTTCATCAATTTCGCACACTAAAAAGTCCACTCGATTTTGCAGTTTGTGAAGAATGAGACGACGTGGGAAGTTGAACCCGAGTATTGTAGTTTAGTTGAATTCACGGCCTGCAGTGAAGTATAATGATGGCGGATGTTCGATGACACTAAGGACGTAGGCAGCAGCGAAACATCGGCGCCTGTGTCCACTAGGAAAAGGTATCCCGACAAAATGTCTTTAGTGTAAAGTCGTCCGCAATTATCTGGTCTTTCTCGGACAGAATGGAGCACTGGGGGGTGCCTGTCATGTTGTGCGCAGGAGGCGGCATCCGGATCTAGCTGCGATTGGCGTTTGGGAAGTAGCAGGGCAATCTGCAGTTCCGTGCCACCTCACCAAACCTTGTGTGGAAGTAACAGCACGGGTAGTGCAGTTGCATTTCCTGCGGAACGTTCGTTGCCAGTGGCGGTGGCAGAGGTTCGGTGGCCGCAGCAGGCTCGGTTGCAGTAGGGGGTGTGACCGTGGGCGGAGCCAGTGATGTCCCAGTAGCTTGTTTACTGCTTCCCGGAGCGAGCGGAACGGTCGGCACAGTGTGGCCCCGGCCGCGTCCGGCCGCAGGACGATGAGCCTGAACCAAAGACTTGTCAGGTAGGCAGTGGCTAGCGAAATAGAGCTGTGATGCATCGTGTAGCTTGTCAGCAATTGTCATTCTTTGCTCGACAGGTTCGGGAGGCCTCTGAGCCAGAGCAAAGCGGATGTGAGGAGATATTTTATCTGACCAGATGGCGAGGAGAGCTGTGTCAGAGAGTAGATCGGCGCTGACCATGGCACGTAGCCGTCTCCAGAGCTGGAAAGGTTTTTACTTGCCTAGTTGCTCGACGTGGAGCACTTGCTTTGTTGCTGCCTCAGTTGGGCGTGCAAGCTGACGTGGAACTGTCTTTTTGGCTAGAGTGTACTCGGTAGATGAGTCTGGGGCGTCGACCAGGTCAGCAATCAAGTCCTCCTGGTCGTGCAGGTGGGTGATGAGACACAGAAACCTGGTTGACTCGTCGAGTTTGTAATGATCGAACACTTCGTCCGCAATTTTGAACAAGGTTTTAGCTCTGTCTGGATTAAACGGCGGCAACGTATTGTTTGGAAGAACAGATAGAGTTCGTTGGGGCACTGCCTGAAACGAGCTGTTGTTGCTGTAGTGTTCCAGGAGAGTGTGCCTCCAGGGGATGTGGCAACGATGGCTGTTTGGGTGGCAGCGTGAAGGTGACACGTCGTGGTTGAGCATGATCCGTCGCGATGCGGAAGGCCGACGCGGGTGAGACACCGTAATGTGTCAACTGCGGTTGCGGAAGCTCAACACGTTGCAGCTGTGTTCAGATTGACGTGTCATGGAAGACCGACGCGGATGAGACACCGAGATGTTCCGAGAACGGTAGCGGAAGCTCGACTGGAACCGGCGCGGGGGCAACAGGTGAGAAAAAGTTCAAAGTTTGAGAATGCGTGTTAGTCCGCGGAAAGCTCGACGAATGATCAGAGCTGGGGCCACCTGTGTTACAGGGAGGCTATGGGGGTGTGGGCTGTTCGGTAGCACAGTGTGGGAAATTATGTCGAACGTGGGATGGAATGTGTGACTGTTCACTGTTCTTAGTCACTCCACTCAAAATGGTGTGCGGATAAGGTGAATGCCGTAGCACAAAACACTGAGGTGTAACAGTGGGACGGAAGTGGAGGTCAGGCACAGATAACAAGTTATTGTTCCTGTTGCAGACCGAGGTATTGAAGCAGGAAGGCATGTGATGATGCTGAACCATGGCAGACGTGGGCATGGTCGGATGCTGAGGAGGTTGACCTGTGAACAAAGCAGTTCTGGCCATGTGGCAGGTGTTCATGTGGTATTGCACAGATTGGGGCGTGGCAAATCGTTGTCCTGGCGGCGGTAGGTTGTCCAACGAAGCATTTGCAGAAATCTGCATTGGTCCCGCACTGCACGGAGATCCGTAAGAGGTAACTGCACAGTCGATAAGGGAGGGAACATGTGGTGGGAACAAAGGCGTTTGATAGCCAGAATCATGCACACTCCTAACCTCACTAATTGTTGCAGGCTCGAAAACGCCAAGCGAAATGGGCCCAATCGTCGAGAGAGAGGCATCGTGTTGCAGTCCTGGCAGGTGTACATCGCCCGCAACACGATGCATGTCGATCGAAAAATCCGGCGTTAGGCGCTGGGCCTAAATCATTGTTCGAATGCTGTGTAGATGTAATACAAGCGAAAATAAGCGACGTGGAGGTCGCGGACACAGTAAAACGGCGAAAACGGAAGACATTACAACTCGGGGTCACCAGTGAGGGAAATGTTCGGGTTAGTTACACCAAACAACCTCCATTTAGCAGTAGTTCATTTATTCACCCAAACACAAGCAAGGCTCAAAAAGAACTGACATGGCGGAACAGGCCAAAGATAATCTTAGCATAGTTCAAAGATGGTGTCGATTTCATCTGCGCCACATCTGCACTGTATTCACCTATTTCTACAATCTCCCGACAAATGATCAGGGTATAAGTATTATATTCAAATGTTTTAGTTTTTTATCTTATACTTTCTGACATGTTCCACACCCACAAGAATAATCTCAGTTTTTGTGTCTATGGAAGAAAACTGAATCTAAGCTAATCTGGACTAATCAAGTAGACTACAAAATAGAACAATCAATTGATGTAATGAAGTCTATAGCCGGCACTTGGTGGGGTACTCATCTCTCTGTTCTGCTGATATTACACAGAGTACTAATAACAATAGTACTAGACTAAGGAAGCTTTCTTTGTGGTAATGGTTCAAAAAAGCTCTGTCTAGATAATCTTCAATATTGTTGTCTTGGGATATGTAAATAAGGAATGCAATCCACAGCCATAAATGCATTGTTGGCTGAAGCAGTAGGAAAGCCCCTTTCAGAAAGAAGGCTTCACATAAAAAAGAAGATCTTACAATGGAAGAGACAAGACTCAGGTCTTACTTCACATCGTCTCCTACACCAATTACAATCACTGGATGTGTCAGTAGTTCAAATTCAAATCAATCTCACAACTGTAATCTTACCCTCCCACACATCACCATTAAAATTCACTGTCGGTTCATTATTTTCAAAAGCTTCGAGAGGCGTAAGATGCACAAAAGAAAACCTTTTTAATAATCTTCATTATCTCGGTGTTGATGGTACCAAGTCTTAAGTATAGGGTACATTCTTGAGGCTGAAATTTTTATAACGTTGCGGTTTCTAGTTGAACTGAATAACTGATGAAAATTTGCTATGAATATCTTTTTTATTTTATCCCATTCTTTTATATCACACCGACTTTAGAATTCCACTTCAGAACATGAATTCACTTTGTTGTTGTCAAGATTAGAAATTCGTCTACTTCCATCAGAGGCATGCCCACTACTACTACATTCTGCAGTACTCACACTATTCCAAAGAGTTTACAAAGCAAAAGATTTTTATGTACTGTTTTGAAAAAAGAAGAATCGTCACCAAGATATAACATTATTTTATAAATTAATCCAGAAATAAATTTAATAATTGGCATAAGATTGTGCAATTAATAATATGAATTTTAAATGTGCCAGAAATTTTGTAATTTCAAATATTTTTAAAACAAAAGTAATTTTAACTGTATGTACAGAGAAATAACAAATTAATTTCTTTTTACATATTTTAGCCCAAAACACAACACATCACATACCAAATCATTTGAAGTTCATTCAGTTAGACAGCTGATACAATGTTCACCTATACAATGAATCGAGAGAATATATGGCATAGGTTATTTCTATAAAAAAAAGGGTAATGTTAGAGGAGAGTGACCCATTACACAACCTCTCCTTTTATTAGCAGCCATTCAAGAGGTCCAATTAAATTTCCATTCGGTTGCCAGTTGAGTAATGCTACAACTTTTTATTGTAACCTGACAAGGTGCTCTTCTTATAAATGGAACAAGGATGCCATGAATTGAATTTTTGAAGTTTCTTCTAAGGCGTTGTTAATATTTACAGATGGGTCAAGAAGGAGATTCAGTGGTTCTGTTGGCTGTGCTTCCTTATGACCCATAAATAGAACTTTGCAAACAATTTATCCTTCCAATACATTCTTCCATCTATATCACCGAAATAATAGCCATGAAGGAGGCACTATTACTAGGTAGACAAACAGAATATGGCAACATTGCAGTTATTTCAGATTCAAAAAGTGTTATTCTAACCAACAAAAATTCAAAATGGAACTATGATACAAACTTACATACAGCTGAAATTATTCACATGGTGATGCAAAGCAATGATAAAGGAATTCTATCTTCTTTCATTTGTATTCTCAGACTTTCAGACATCATAGAAAATGAATATGCAGATCAGGTTTGAAGTCATAAGGAATTTTATATCACTCAAGAGTTTCTAAATCCGACCTCAGTCCATGGATCAAGGAAAAAATTATTATTTATTCAAAAGAATGTTGGAAGCCATCTGTAGCCAATAAGGACAGCTTATATGCATTAATATAAGAATCTATCTCACATAAACCTTGATTGCCAGACAGAAATCTTTAAAGGAAATTAATAACTACTGTAATTTAGATATGGTTCAATCACTGATATTTTCCAGCCCAAATTCACCAAATTGGAGTCTTGGATTCTCCTTATTGTGACAGTGACAATATCTCCATGACAGCTCAAACAATATTTTCTTTGCTTGTCCAAAACATAGTATGCCCACTACCTTGTGGCTGCAAGACAATATTTAAATTTGTTACTTCAATTCAAATTGCGGCATAGATACTTAGATGTTCAAGAAAGTACCATTGAAAATATATTATTTAATCATTTAAGTTTTCAGTACATTATATATGTAATATTAGTGGTTATGTGGTACTATTTACCAAGAGGTAAAGAAAACAAAAAACTAAAGAAAAACCTTGTATTTTACTTTGGATAAAAACAAACATAGAATTATTTATTCCACATAAAATTACAGATTTACGCAGAAATAAAGCAGAATGGAACAACATACTGACAGCGCAACTCAGAGTGCAGTACACACAAGTACTCACAATCAGAAAACAATGCAATGAACCAAGAGTTTCTGAATCTGATCTGTGATATGTTACGTTACAAAATTTTTAAGTTTTGACACATGCTATTCCACTTGATAATTGCCACAGAATCGAAATTGCGGTATTGGGTTTTAGAAATAAATAATTTTACAGTTAAATGGTGACCATGACAGCATGTACAAAATTTTGCGTGATTGAACCTCAACTACGGAAGTTGATTTATTTATTTATTTCGAGTTCTATATATCCACATGAGAATATATCTCTGGATATAGAACAAGTCTGTTTTTTACAAATTATTGTTTAGTGCACAAGTACATTGTTCTCATCATATAAATAATAGGAACAGATAAGTTAACATATAACATTACGTATGAGTTACTGTACTTGACTTCTGAATGAATATACAGTTATACATACAGATATACATACATTTCAGTTTTTAAATTACACTGTAGATAGATTAAGAATGATAAAGAATTATAAAGGCCGCAAGAAAAGCATACTCAGGAAGTGTTATGCATTTTGGCTTAGAAATTCGTCTATATTATAAAAAGATCCATCTAGAAGGAACTGCCTCAGCTTTTCTTTAAAGTGGGGTATGTTTCCAACAAGTTCTTCAATTATTGGTGGAAGGACATTAAAAATCTGGGTGCCACGGTCTGACACCCCCCTCTGCACGATGCTCTTTGTTTTTACATCATAATGAATATCAAGTTTACTTCTGGTGATATAATTACGGTACAGACTATTGGATTTAAATAAATTGCTATTTTTTTGAAACAAAGCACATCAGGGAAAAATATATTGAGCAGTTTTTGTAAAGATTTGATCTCTAAATAGATTTCTGCATGAGTGCCTAGGATGTACTCTGCACATAATTCTTATGGCTCGCTTCTGTGCATGGAAAATTTTCTTGTCGACAATTGATTTCCCCAAATATTACACTGTAGGCCATAAGCTTATGGAAATAGCAAAAGTATGCTGTTTCTGTTGTGGTCACCTCCCTACTGTTTGATGTGTTTCTCAAGGCAAATGTTATTGAGTTTAACCTTTTCCACAGATCCTGAATATGGTAGTGCCACTTAAGTTTGCTGCCTATATGCAGACCCAAGAATTTGGAGGACTCAACCTTTGTATTAGAGGAAAAAAGAACATAATTTGTCTTTTTTAGATTGATGGCAAGACCATTACTCTCGAACCACTTGTCATAACTGCTATGGTAGTGTCATAAACGAACATGGTGAGTTTCCCATGTTCTGTGCATAGTGGTAGATCATTTACAAATATTAGAAAAAGAAGTGGGCCGAATACTGAGGGTTGAGGTACTCCAGTGGCAATGGAGCCCCAGCTGGAAGACACCATGCAGTACTTCCATGATTTCTTTCTGGTTTCTACCACATAGACAGGATTCAAGCCATTTGCCTACTGTTCCACTCAATCCTAGGATGTTGGCTTTATTCAGAAGAAAAGGGTGACTTACACTGTCAAAAGCTTTTGACAGGTCACAACATATTCGAACTGTCAGCATATTATTATTTATAGATTCTAAAACATTGTCAACAAATGCATCCCCAGTTGATATCCTTTTTGAAAGCCAAACTGGCAACTGCTGAGGGTGCAATATTTACTAAGATGCTCAACCACTCTGTTGTGCACCAATTGGAAAAACTGAGAGTAATGAAATGGGTCAATAATTTGTAGCATCAATCTTTTCCCCCTTTCTATAAATTGGTCGTATAAGTCCACATTTTAGCCTGTCAGGCAATACACCTTCCTCCAGTGACATATTACAAATATGGCTGAAGACTGTACTTTTCCACTACAACAATATTTCTGTAACTTGGTGGAAATGTTATCAACTCCAACAGAGTTTTTACTTTTTAAAGACAGAATTACTTTTTCCATTTCTTTCACTGCCATTTTCCAAACATTTTGTTACTTAAGGTGTATCTTTATTTACAGTACCCAGTCACCCCATTTGTTTTGTGACTGTTAAGAAATGGTTATTGAAAATATTAGCCAATATTTCAAGATCATCCACTGTATTGCACCCATTTCTTAAACTAGTAATTTCTTTGGCAGTTGATCTTTTCCCAGTCTCACGTCTCACATATTTCCATATGGTTTTCATTTTGTTAACCAATTTATCAATTTTCTCTTTGAAGTGCATGTTTTTTGATTTCTGTATCACTTTCCTTAACATCTTAGAGTCCACATACCTTGCCTCTTCATGTCAGTATTGTTAGACAGTCTGGCTGACCTATAGAATTCTCTTTTTGTTTTACATGTGTACTCCATGACTTAAATGTAGTGTTAAGCTTGTTTTCTGTGACTCTTTTCTTTGGCAACACTTCCTCAAAAAGACTTGTTATTTGATTAATAAAGACAATGCATTTTGGGTTAACTTCTGTTGAATTATATATTTCAAACCAGTCTACTACTTGTTGCTCCTACCTATATGTCTACATTGTTTCTTTATTTACTGGTCTCAAAGTTTTTCAGATAGGTTGTAGTTTTATCTTAAGATCAAACTGAAGGACAGTAAGAAGTACAACATCATGGTCTGACAGCCCACTTAAGACTTGACTGACTGACAAGCTGCTGTGCCTAGACTTATTAAAAAACCATTATCAATAAGAGTACTTGAATGGTCAGGTAACCTAGTGGGAAATTCTACTATTTGCACTAAGTTGTAAGCACTCATCAATTGCTGTAATTCTATTCTATCACTTCTTTCAGTCAAGAAATTTAAATTAAAGTCACCTATTAATATGGCTGAAATGTGTTTTATACAATTTTGACAAAACTGCTTCACTCTGTTTAAGAAAGATTCCGAGATCCCCTGTAATTACTCTATAAATTAAGAATATCACAACTGGTCTCTTATTTGCTGTCAGCTCTATACACACACTTCAAAGTGTTGCTTAGTACAAATCAAGATTTCTCTAATATGTTACTTTGCAAGGTCACAAAACTTTTGTTTCCAGGCACGCACTTTACCGCTAAAGTAAGACTCCCAGTCGTAAAATATAAATGAAATATAGTGTCATCTACATCGTGTATTTAGTATTAAAAATACTGATTTTGGCGCCATATTTTCTTGTATTCAAAGTTCACCGCCATACCACTAGGAGCGCTGCTGTCATTCTGTTTCCGTAGCGTTGTACTATTTATATTTTGATATTCTGTGTAGTAGTGTCAGACTCCGTCAGAATGAGCAGATCTTTGGTCTGCATCTTATTTATTATAGAGTTTATTTCAGTCAGAATGAAAATAAATTGTATTTAATGTCATAAAGACCTTTTGCATTGTGCAGGTTGCTGTTTTATTTGAAAATTAATATCTTTGATGGGTTACGCCTATCATTGATTGGTGCTGTTTCGCTTTCATCAGAGGTGCAAGTGTATTGTGGATTTGGAGTATGGGAGTAAATACTTTTTATGTGGGTGTTGATGAGGATAACACGTTCACTCTTAATGATATTGAAGTGCAACGAGAGCGAAAGTAAAGGAAGTGAAATGTTTGTACTGCGATTTAGGCTATACTTGTTTTTAGGTAGCTTTCACGGTAGGTGCCTATGTGCTGCAGAAAATCACAAAAAAATACAAATTGATAGGAATGGTTTCGTGAGATGGCATACGTCAACGTAGCGGAATGGAAACCTGAGCAAGTAACAGAATGGTTGAAAGGTGTGTAAAAACTTGAATTATCAGTAGAAATTAAATTTGTGTGTAAACAACAGGTGTGTGTTTATGGTTCCACTGTGATCAGTAAATCTTTATTATTGGTGATCGTAGGACTCGACAACGCAGTTTTACCATATATCCATTCCTTTTTGAACAATGAAGTGAGCGGGCAGCAGCTATTGAACCTGAGACCTGACGATCTTGACCACTTGGGTGTACACAAACTTGGTCACCAGGAACTTATTTTGGAAGCTGTCGAACATTTAAGAGATTTTGTAAGTCCAGGGTTGAATTGTTTATTAAATGCTAAAGCGGTTTAGTTATTGTATTGTAATATTTGATGTAAACCTCTTCAAATAGTGCGATTAGTAACACTAACAGCTCTTCATTATTAGAAGCTTTCACTGCTGCTGTATTCAGTCACTTAATGAAATTTCTAGTGTGTACATCGCATTCAGTAAAGTAAATAATGTGCAAACCATCCCATGAATCTTGTGTGTTCAGTTATTATCCTCTCTTTCAACACTAATGAAAGGATATATATTTGTCTCTGGGTTGGTGTTTTTTTCTTATTTGGTGTAATATACTGAGTAATAACTCATTGAAACAGCACTGTCATTTAATATTTTTTGTAGCACTATGAACTGGACAGAGAAAACTTGCAGTTGCTTGCACTGCGTTTGTCCTGCTCTGCTAACAGCCTATACAAGGAACTATTGCAGAATACTGTCTCACTTCCAGTCAGTACTCAGACACTGGCAGATGTAGCCAATGTAATTAGTGCTGTGAAGCCACTTGTTTGCTGGCTTGACAGGTATGTTTGATTTTACATTTGTTTTATTATTTTCAAAGGTGTTTAGAGCTATGTGTATTTATGGTAATTTTGATCCTAAATGTAAATAAAAAGAATCTTACCTGTTTCTCCTCATTGTTTATGTTCTTTCCTTCTTTACCTTATGTCTATATTTTTGGACTGGTGTTCCTGAAGACTTGATGCATTTTGCCTCCTGTTTTTGTCGCCATATTTCTTTAACTTCTGAATATCAACATTATGCTTCCAAAGAGTTAAAAATTGTACTGACTTTCTCAAGTTGCTTCAGAATTTTTGTAGTTTCAACATTAGTGAATGCAGTAGTTTTCTCTGTTTAAGGTACCACTGAATTTGTTTTTCTTTAAGGTATTAAATTAGTGCATACCACTTGGAACATCACTGTAGTGGGATAAGGTTAAATTAAATGTACAGTATTGCAGAAAGAAAGAGCAATTTCTGTAGGGAACACACATATGACTTGTAAGTTTAATTGCTTATCCATACATTTTTGTTTCTTACAGTTTTTTCCTTACCAACCTGACACCTGCCCTGCCCCCCCCCCCCCCCCCCCCCCTCCCGTCCTGTGGCATAAGTCAAGTAAAACTGGCACCTCTCTCTGAACACAAGCAGAGTAAAGTCCAGATCAGTGCCAGTGTCAGTCACTGTGGAGCTTACGTATAGCTCATAGGTTGGCAACATATCAGTTTTGTGTAACCAACTTGAGGTGAGAACATGGACAATGTATTTCTAGCTGTGAAATTGAAACCATTGTCTTGTTTGCTTTTTATAAATCATCCTTCTTGGCAATTCTCCCATTATTTGATTTAAAAAAAAAAAACATTGATCCTACTATCTCCTCCCACAATTTAGTGGGTTAATTAAAAACATTGATCCACCTATCTCCTCCCTTGAGTTAATTAAAGAAATTGATCCCCTTACTCTTTGTGCTTGTACAGATCGATTACGTAGCAACATAGAACAGAGAAATATTTCATTGTTTTTCGAATACATCGTGGGTTGGGACTTGTCCTTGCATTATGTTTATAATCTCATTTACAGCAATGTTTCAGCTTCCCTTCTGTATGTATTCAAAGCACATCATCTGTTTGTTGCTCACTCATTGGCTATGAACACAAACAGCTGACACCCTTTTGTTCCCATCATACTTCATGGCATGTGCTGTCAACATTCCTGTGCAAAACATGGAAGTACCCCACTGGCCCTGTTTAGACATTCACCACACAGGTCATCTCATACATAAATTCGATCTCCAGTGAGAAGAGCCATTATTGTACACTGCAGATATGAGAAGGTGACCATGGTTTATCTTGGGATTTGCTTTCTATTTTGGTTGACAGCATTGGAGGTATAAAGCATATTGTAAAATTTCTTGTAAAATCTACCCACATACTAAACAATCCACTAGCAGTGCAAGGCAGAGGGTGCTTCATACCGCCAGTAGCAACTAACTCCCTGGCCTATTACTCTCATGAATATGCTATGAGGAAAGAGGATTTTTACAGTGCCTCTTTACAGGCTTAATACAGGTCTAGAGAAGACAGTAGGGTCATTCCATGTAAAAAGACCCTCTGTACACAAAATTGAAGCAGTTCAAGATAAATTTAATAGAAACTTTTTACAGCAAAAGATCCCTTCTGACAATTAAACAACTTATTTTTTAAAAATAGTGCAGTATTTTGTTTCTATACATACTTCAGTGTCATCGTTGTAGAACTGTCCAGTAAAGGGAAATTGCTGCTTGAGGGTTGACTAGCCTGATCACCTGTGTTTTTGTTTCTCTATTGCTGCCATTTGCCACACTAGCTGTTCAGATGTTGTAGAATTTTATGTGAAATGTTGAAGCAAATCAAGTGAGCATTTTCCATGTGTAATGCATCAAAATAAACCTTAATGATCCTTTGTGACACAGCCAGCAAAACATGATTTTATTTATATTGTAGCAAAAGTAATGAAATTATCGGTTTGAAAGCTTCTGAAAGAGGTGTGTGAATGGGTTGCACTTTCCTAGAGCAAATTTTCTTTATAGCTTGATTCTTTTGTGCCTAAAATTATGTTGGGTGTGTGACACTGCTTTACCGCATCATATTGACTTTTCCAATTCAATGTTACACAGTATGCAAACTAAAAAATTACTTAGTTATTTGCTTCTGAGGTGTCTAAACTATGTCTCAGTTTAAGAAAGTCATCTGCTGAGAGAGTACATGTGTTTAGCAAAAAACTTGAACAGGATCCAGTCAAGTATGCAGAATATCAATCGAAAGAGTGTGAAAGGTTTTAATTACGAAGGATGAAAGAAAACAAGCACTTCAAACTGATAGAAAGGAGTTAAAACTCATGTGTTAGCAAGATTGGGTAAGGCAGAAGCAGCAGAGAAAAAGCTGAAATCATTACACAAGACAGACAAAGCATCTCCATTAAAGGATTCATATAACAGTTGCAGATCGTTAGGGAAAGCAGTTGCTAAGGTGAAGAGAAGTTGCCAAACATCTCAAGGAAACTTTGAAAAGAACTGAATGGGGAATGGTGAAATCGTATCAAGAGATATTACTTGCCTTATGAATTCTAGAAATGTGCAAAACAGAATTTAAAAAGGTGTAACATAACTGCACAGGAAATTAAAGCATCATTGTCATTTCAGGACGGACACTGGAAAAATCTAAAGCCAATTCCATCCCTTCGTAAAGTTCATTATGTGACAACATGTAGTAAATAAGGAGTGTTGAAAGTATCTGTAACCTCTGAACAAGAGGAATCTTGAACAGAATGAACACCTCAATGTCAACCAGTATGGATTCCGAAAACGTGAATCATGTGAAACCCAACTTGCACTTTTCTCACATGACGTACTGAAAGCTTTGGATCAAGGCAATCGTATCAGTGCACTATTTCTTAGTTTCCGAAAAGCATTTGACTCAGTACCACATCTACGCGTATTGTCAAAAGTACGCTCACATGGGGTAGCAAGTGAAATTTTCAACTGGATTGAGGGCTTTTTGATAGGAATGACACAGCATGTTAACTTGGATGGAGGATCGTTGTCAGATGTAGAAGTAACTTCAGGTTGCCCCAGGAAGTGTGTCGTGACACTTGCTGTTGATGCTGTATGTTAATGACCTTGCAGACAATATTAATTGTGGCATTGGGCTTTTTGCAGATGATGCAATTATCTATAATGAAGTACTATCTGAAAGAAGCTGCATAAATATTAAGTCAGAACTTGATAAGAATTCAAAGTTGTGCAAAGATGGACAACTTGCTCTCAATGTTGAGAAATATAAAATTGTGCACTTCACAAAATGAAAAACTGTAGATCCTATGGCTACACTATCAATGAGTTATTTTTGGAATCACCAGGTCATAACAAATATCTGTGTATGACAATGTAGGGATATGAAATGGAGTGATCACATAGGCGCAGTCGTGGGTGAAGCAATTGGTAGACTGGTTTATTGGTAGGATACTGGGTAAGTGCAGTTGGTCTACAAAGGACACTGCTTACAAATCACTTGTGCAACCAGTTCTGGAATATTGCTCAAGTGTGTGCAACCCACATATTGAGTTATACAGGGAAGTGCAACTCAATTGGTAACAGGTATGCTTAACTTGTCAGAGTCACCGAGATACTAAAGGAACTGAACTGGAACACTCATGAAGCTAGATGTATACTATCCCAAGATAGTCTATTAACAAAGTTTTTAGAACTGGCTATAAATGATGACTGTAGGAATATACAACAGTCCCCTACATATCACTACATAGGGATCGTGAGGAAAAGATTACAATAATTACTGCAGGCACTGAGGCATTCAATAATTTGTTCTTCCCATACTCCATATGTGAAAGGAACAAGAAGAAACCGTAATAACTGGTACAATGGGATGTACCCTGTGCCATGCAACTAACCGTGGTTTGCAGAGTATAGATGTAGAGTCAGTGACAATTTAGTTGTATCCACAAGGAGGGGAAGAAGAAGAGGAAGAAGAAATGAAGAAAAAGTCCTCATCCGACAAAGAAAACAGTAACATTAAGCCGGGAGATTTTGTACTAGTGCTAGAAGGAAGCAGGACTATTTTGCAGAAGTGAAGGAATATGAGGAAGAATCTAACCAAGTCTTACTCAATGACGTGCATTCCAATGGGGAGTATTGTTTTTGCTCATTAAATGAAGACAAGTAGAGGGAAGACATATCAGTAATTGTGAAGACAGTACAAACTCCTAACCTGGTCAATAATAGAGGTAAGTTTGTGTTTAAGTTATAAATGTACATTTGCACACCTGTTTTCCCTTCTTTTGTATTGCCTATATTGATTTGTATGATTGTTAATTTCTATTGCTAATTCCCATTTGTTTCTCATACTATCATATCTCTCTCTCTCTCTCTCTCTCTCTCTCTCTCTCTCTCTCTCTGTGCACACATTTTCAAACTAAAATTTAGATGTGATGTATGTGTTTGAGAGGAATTTCCATACTGTTTGGGCACTGATGACATTGCTGTGAGCACCCTATACATACCACTATCATGATCTATTCTGTTGTCTCACGAGAAATTAATTTACAATAAAACAGTGTTTCAGTGACACTTATGAGCCAAGAGAATGGAATTTTAACAAAATATCCACATGTCTGGATAAGAAATGTTCCCATTTGTGACACAGACAACAAAAATTTCAATTTGGTTCCATTATCTGTATTTATCTTAGCTAACTGGATCAAACTTGTTACCTGACTTACTTAAGATGCAGTCTATTGTAATGTAAGAAATTAAAAGTTTTACCAAGTAAGGCATGATGCTTTTTTAAATGTATTTGTTTTCAAAATGTCATGCATGCAACCATGGAATGACCCAGTACACACACTTCCAAACCCCCCTTATTTCTGTGAAGGTCCCACCATTAGTTTGTTTTCTCTTTTTTAATAATGCTTTCATGTTGGTAACAGCTTTCGAGGCTCAGCTGTCCACCATATTGACGGTTTCAACATCAGCTGTCCTTTGGCTCAATATGTTAAGGCATTGTGTCATGTACTTCAGGTGTTGGAAACTGTTCTCTCTGCAATTATTCCAGTTAAGCTATCTTAGCACACCAGACACATTAATAAATGCCGTATCTACCACATTAAGAGTTTATCAGCACATTTCTGAATTCTCTTAACAACTTCAGTGAGGTTTACTGCAGTCTAATAATGGGCTTCACCAACAGATCATTGCTGCGTTCATCTTTTCCATCCTAGATTTCAGATGGTCACTCCATCTCGTATCACATCATAGTATCAGTCCCAAATAACCAAAATAGTTACAGACTTCTGAATACCCTCACTGGTGGTAAAATTTAATGTTATTTGGTTCATTCTCCAACCTCCTTCCCAAATTTATGAGAATTCCACGTTAGTTTTTTTTCCATGTTTATATGCTAATGGCAGCTAGAGTGTAATATCGGAATCCCTTCCTTGAAATCTTGTTTGGGGTGATAGACTGATTTTCAGCATAGCCCAAAGTTCAGGTTAGATCTGAAGGTGACAATTTGGTGCCAGTGAATGTGACTGAATGTTTACATTTTCGCTGTGTTTGACTCACTGTGCTTCTCACTATAAAAATTAAAATGGCAATGCAGTTCAAAAACCATATTACATAAACATGGACAAGTAGTCAGTAAGTGCTTTGATTCATATTATATACATATATTGTACATATACGACAAAAATGCAAGGGAGGTCCATGAAGTAACTTGTACCCTAATGACAGCATGGAAATGTGCCCTTAATCAAAAAGTGACAACAAATCTGGAGATACATTGACTTTTGTATCTGCATATGTTGTGCAGACATATCTGTTGTTATTACATACATGTGGCAGAGTTCAGATATGAGTCAAATGAAAACCTAAATATTTTTTAAATATTATTTATTTATATGTTATTCAACATAATCTCCCTCACACTCAATGCAAGTCCTCCAGCACTTAAAAGTGCATAAATTCTGTTAGAAAAAATTTCCTTTGGTAGTCTGCGCAACCACTTGTGCACCACGTGGTGTACCTCTTCATCAGAACGGAACTTTGTTCCTCCCATTGCATCTTTGAGTGGTCCGAACATATGGATATCACTTGGGGCAGGGTCTTGGTGAGTATGGTGGATGAGGAAGACACTCAAAATGCAGGTCTGTGATTGTTGCAACTGTTGTATGGGCAGTGTGGGGCCTTGCATTGTCATGTTGCAAAAGGACACCTGCTGACAGCAATCCATGTCGCTTTTATTTGATTGCAGGCAGCAGATGATTTTTTAGGAGATCTGTGTATGATGCACTGGTGACAGTGATCCCTCTAGGCATGTAATGCTCCAAAATAACGCCTTTTTCGTCCCCCAAAAGAGAGTCAGCATAACCTTCCCTGCTGATGGTTCAGTTCAAAACTTCTTTGGTTTTGGTGATGAGAAATGGTACCATTCCTTGCTCTCTCTCTTCGTTTCCTTTTAGTGGAAGTGAACCCAGGTTTCGTCCCCAGTAACGATTCTTGCAAGGAAGCCATCACCTTCTCGTTCAAAGTGCCAAAGAAGTTGTTCACAAGCATCAACACGTCATTCTCTCATTTCAGGAGTCAGCTGCTGTGGCACCCATCTTGCAGACTCTTTGTGAAACTAGAGCACATCATGCACAATGTGGTGTGCTGACCCATGACTAATCTGTAAACATGCTGCAATGTCATTCAGTGTGACTCGGTGGTTTTCCTTCACTATGGCTTCAACTGCTAGGCAACAGCCTTGCTGCAGTGGATACACCGGTTCCTGTGAGATCACTGAAGTTAAACGCTGTTGGGCGTGGTCGGCACTTGGATGGGTGAGCATCTAGGCTGCCATGCGCTGCTGCCATTTTTCGGGGTGCACTCAGAATAGTAGCAGCTTCGGTCAAGAATACCATCATAATGCTTCGGGAGAGCGGTGTGCTGACCCCACGCCCCTCCTATCCACATCGAGGAGCATCTTCCACTGAAGTCACACCATTTGCGAACTTCCTACTCCATTCGTAGACTTGCTGCTGTGACAGACATGCATCACCATACTGAACCTTCATTTGTCGATGAATTTCAATAGGTTTCACTATGCAAAACCCGAATAACAGAACACTGTTGTTCTTCCCTGCTGCAAGTCGCAAGTGGGGCAGCCATCTTTATACTGATAATGCGGCGGTGTATGTGCATCTCCACTATTCTGCCACCTACAGGCCATTCTGCACTCTGCTTGTTGCATGCTTACCAACTTACAGGATAACGGCCCGAAATTTCGCTTTGTCATTACAAATTTAAGGTTTTTGTTTAACTCACCCTCGTAGCACCCCAGGAGTGCCAGAAGGAATTTAGTAGACACAGTACAGGATAGTATTGTTGAAATTTAGCTTATCTTTTTGTTTGGGTTCCCATTTTTGAAATTTGTAACATACACTTTTTAGAGATGTTGCTGTAAGTGATTAGCCATAAAATAAAGGAAAGCCACTCACCTACAGCAGATCAATGCGTGGAACATAGAAACACATAGCAGAAACCAGCATCCGCAATAGCTTTTGAACAATGACTCTTTTTCTAGCAAAATCACACATTCACTTACACATATACGCACACACACACATTCCTGGGGCCACGGCAAGACTGAATAAACTAAGCTTTGTGAAGTTGCGTACCCTTATAATAGCCTGCAACTTCTTTGTGTGTTTAGTGTCTTTGAGAAGGAGTGCCCTAATCAACTGTCCATAACACATTAGGTTTCTCCAGTGACAACTACAGTGCAATTTCGTATAACAGTTAGCACACTGGACTCACATTTGGGAGGGCTGTGGATCAAATCCATACCCAGCCTTTCATGTTTAGGTGTTATATGGTGTTCATCACGCCTGTGTGTGTTCAGTTTATTTTGTTTGTTTGTTCATTTTCATTCATCTCAGTGCAGCACTGTGTACACACACTTGTATCTCAAATTTTCTGCTGTCTTTTCCTGTTGTCCTGTTTATTTACAACTTCTGCTATTGAATGTCTGGTTTGCTACACGTCAGTGAATGTAATTTAAGATGCTCTTCAATCCTTCAAGAATTTGCAACAGTCTGTTTGTTACTTCCAGGCAGGTTGATGTCAGATAAAATTTTTCATGACATTGACATTCAAGATTAATGATAGGAAAATTACATGTCCTCAAAAAATTCCAACATTAAACCTGTAGCAAGCGGAAGCGTAGCTACTCTGTACACATATAAAGAAAACTGTGTTTGTGTTACCAAGGTAAACCAGTATGAGCAAAATCACAGTGTAATCTTAGTTTAATTAATTATATGAGCTCAATCACTGTTTTAATTAAATAATAACAAAAAACTTTCTTTATATCACTTTATTGCCACATACAAGTGTTACCACACAGTATGAAGCACTCTAAGTATTAAACAGTGCTGTTGCATCAGATCCCAGCCAACCACTTGCTAATCGTGTTGTAGACACATTGTGCTGCTAGCTCATAACTAGGTCATTTTCTTACACGAATAATCAGTTTTTCTCACCTATGTCACTGTTTTATATTACTGACACTCACATGGACATATGACAGCACAACTTATCACTGTGTAGCTGAAGGAATAGATATAGGCTCACAATTGTAAAACAGCAAGAAACAGTACGAGACAATATTCTTTGTGGTTGGCACACTTTATACAGAGGCTCAAGGGTTAACATTAAATCTTAATTGAAAAAAAAAAAGATACACAACTTTTTGGATTTTACACATAGCTATGAAAATGCACATAGTCACTCCTAACAGCACTGTAAGTAGTGTCTAGTGAATGCTTATTGCCAGAAATTTGGAATCTACTGCATATTGGAAAAAAACTGGGCATGTACACAGTCTGAAGTAGCTTTTTACAAATTTCTGCAGAACTGATACATTGTGTTGACATGCTCTGCCTGCTAATGAATGACCTGCAATTCAAAATGACATTTATGAAGAAAACATCTAAATTGCTTTCTTGAACATTTCATTGTCTGCTAGCATTACCTCATCAGTTACTATCTTATTATCTCTAGACAACAGTTGTTTATCACCACTGCCACAGTAGGTAACAGATTTTCCCATTACTTAACCTTGGTGTGGTGTTATACTGATAAATCTTATCAGTTGTACTGTGTGTAGGATATTTGATTCATATTTAGAGGAAAGTTATCACCACTGCCACAGTAGGTAACAGATTTTCCCATTACTTAACCTTGGTGTGGTGTTATACTGATAAATCTTATCAGTTGTACTGTGTGTAGGATATTTGATTCATATTTAGAGGAAAGAGGTTTAAAGTTCTTTTCTATTCATTCTACCAGGTTTCCCAAGATTTTCCTAGAATGGTGGCGTGAGCCCATGAAAAAATGGTCTTGAATGATTTCCTGCACCATCTTGTCCAATAGAAGCTTGTGCTTTCACTGATATTGATAAGATAATAAACTCAAAATTCCCTTACAACCAGGCTGTTGATTTCTTAATGTGTATTCTGAACCACAGTGCTGTTGACATGGTTTCTTAAAAAACTTGAGCAACTTGGCTCAGTAATTACAGCATTGGACTCACCTCTGGAAGAAACAGGCTTTAGATGTCTGTCTAGCCATCCAGATGTACACTGTTTGTAGGGTCCATAAATCACATAAAGAATATGGCAAGGTTGTTCCATTGTCAAGGGCATATCCAACCAATAGCCTGCTTCATCCTTCTCCAATCTGACCATTAGATCATCTGTAATGACCTTGATGTCAACAGGTGTTAAGTCCAAAAAACGTCAGGAACCAATCAGGAATTGAGCCTCCGGCCCTTGGCCATCTGACATTTATCCATGGAGCTACCAAGGGAAAACATCGAAAGTAACATCGGCACATCAACATTCCTCAAGTGTGTATTCGCTTAACTTGGGTTTTGAACACTTACAGTAAGGATACAATTTATCTTCAGGCACCAGTATGCTGTTGATTTCAGATAGCCTGACAGAAGAGAGGGAACATTGAATTGGAACAGGTACTGGTGATTTACATTATCATCTTGGCTACTGATACAAAATCAACAGTCTTTTATTAAGTTCCCTTAATAGTTGTGTAGCCTGTGTCTAAAAAAAAATTGCTCTAAGTTACTCAAGAAAAACTACTTGGCCCTCCATGCCCATAAATTAAAAGAGGAATTGCTCTAATAAAATTCATAATGAATAAGTTCCATAACCTGCTTAGGCAAGTAGTCCCATTCCAAGACAAGTTTTGTTCATGTAAGTAAGAAAACAAGTCCTGTATAAGTAAGTAATTACAGTATATCAGAGTCAAGCAAATGATTCAGCGAGTAACATAAATTAAAACTGAGTGTATGAAGTAAGCAGTAGTCACCAAAAAGTCATACACATTTCATTAACACACCTCATGCATCTTGAGCTTAATATTTGAACTTAACAAATAAATCAACTGTACACCATGTTCTTCCTCTTCTCTTTGGATATTAGGTTCCAAGGGCGTGATGCTATCTGAAACCCATGAAGAGTTCTGTGCAGTCTGCTCGAATGCTCAGTCGGCTACGAAGTAGCAACACAGTAGCAGGAAGTCAAAGAGCATCTCCTAATGGCTGTGATACAAATTGGCAAGTCTGCAGAACCCTCATTAGGCATCAAAATAGCGCCAGAAAAGTCGCATTAATTTTTCGTTGTTGGTGTATGTATAAGGATACGAGTTTTTTGACTGGAAATTCAAATAGTGCTGTACCTATACCATTGTAAGCTATGTTTTTCCATATGCATTGTAACACTAACACCATTGATATAACCTCTTAGTCAACTAAAATCCTGATGTATTGGCCATGTCAGTTGGTTTTTAAGAAAAGTGAGTAGTAGTTTACACATAATTTCTAATCTAGCTTTTGTTATTGCTTTGACAATTTATCTCGTGTACAAAATACATTTGTACAGAGACTCCTATTTCTTGTGGTCCACTTCTCATCCCTAACCTTTGTAATGATGAGTCAGCCATTGGACTACAGAACTAACACTATGTTTAAGGGTCTTAACAATATCTTTAAGACACTGAATTTTCACTGTCAGTGAATACTTCTACCAAGGTCAACAGGCCTGATCTTACTGGCAATCCAGCCAGCTATTCTCTACCCTTTATTTCAGGCACTATATCAGAACATTGGTCATTCATGACCAATTTCAGGTATACATTGGCCATCTTAAGATTCTGAAGCGTGTAAAACATCATTTAATACATTAACCATTTTCTCCACAGACAGACTGCTGTTTTCTCCTAATCCTGTTCTTGCTAGCTTGAGTTCTACCACTGTCCTTGTTGAGGCAGGTGCTATTGATAGAACATCACTGTACAACAATATTCCAAATGTAAACGGCTTGTATGCTCTGGAGAAAGCCCAAGCAATTGTTTGGATTAATATTTATTTCACTTTTGAGATCAGAAGAATAGCCTTGGGAATCAAAATGGCTCTCTACTTTGACAGCCTCTTCAACAGGTTATGTGAAAGAGAATTGCTTGGGCCCTCAGAACTGGTATGGATAAAGTTCATATGAGACACTTTTGCCATCTGTATTCTTTTTCTGACTCAATACATTTGCTACATTTTGTTTTACTCTTTTTACAGACAGTTTTTTACTGTGAATACCCTTGTAGATCATGAACTTTAAATTGTCTTTCTCCAAAATTCATAATATTTTTGTCAGTGTTGATATCCATGTGTATGATTATCTCCTCCTCCCTTTACTTTAGAAAAAATCCACCAGCAAGCAGCAGTAGCTTCCCTTTCACAGTAATCAGTCCCCTCACTTTAACTCTTGGGCTTTAGGGTAAACATCTGTCCTGATGCAAGCTCTTTCAGTAACCCATAGCTTAAAAAGAATGTTGGTATTTATTTGAATTTTTGAATATGTCCTGTTATTTTATTGTACTTTGTGTCATAATGTCTTATTTGTGTCATAGTAAACTGAAGTGCATTATATAGCTTTGCATATGTATCAGTGAAACACCATTTTACTTTCACTGCTACGGTATTAACATGGAATGTTAAGGAAGACTATTTCATTACAGGTCACCATTTACAGGACAGCTTGAGTATCATGAACGCAAGGTTTCATTGCTACGACTAAGTTTAAAGATAGCTACATGTGCCCATCTTGATCGGTTTGCTGAAAGACCTATAGAAGAGATTCGCTCTTCATGTCAGGAACTAGGAAAATTGGCAGATGGGATAATACAAGATATTGTGGATCCATTAGTTCTTCAACCAGCATCACTTGACCTTGCCACCCTGAGGAAAAGGCCTGGTGATGACCTTGTGAGTATTAGGAAGTATAGAAAAAAATGTGTGCTACCTGTAAACTCTATCTATAGTCATCATCTCTCCAGCTCTGAATCAGCAGAATTTGGAAGGTATTGGGCCACTAGTATTTTGTCTCTGGCCTTAGCAGTCAAACAATAATGTACGCATTAACTTTGTAGTAGTTATTTGTGCATTTGTTGCTTTTGAGAACTGATATGTATTTTGTAGCAATAAGAACTATTATTTAGCATGCCAATAAGTCACTTTCCACTTTGGTGACATGAAACGTCTACTATTTATTACCTGCGCGTATCATTTCCACTTTCTTAGATGGTCATTGCAGATAACAGGGTTTGCAGCTGCACTATGTGAAAAAGACAAAGCATGCCCCTCCTGCACAGCACCTTTCCCTGCTAACTTACATTACATCCACTCATTGCTGCCAGTTTTAGCAAACAACACAAATTCACCATATTGATTGTTACTTAACTTTACTTCAGCAGTGTCCCAGTGGAGCCAACATCATTATTCGATCAGTCTATTGTGCCTCATTTTGCATTACACTCAAATTTAGATCCTGAACTTGTAATTGATTAACCCATCCCAAGACAAAAAAATTCATAACAGTGGCATATTTAGTTTTTTATGGCTTTTGTATGACCCCATTCAACAGTCCATGTGGCAAATCTGAAAAAAAAAAATATAAACTTACACAAAGTAGACAGTTTCAGTGACCTAGTTTCATAATTGGCTACTCATGAACTGGTTTTATTCTGTCAATGTAATTTCCTTCTTTTGTTAGCTGTCTCCATATAATTACTATTAGCACTGTTATAAAAATTTAACTAATGGCACACTTCCATATGTTGCTCATTGCCAGGTCTCAGCCTTTCATATTTTGCTCATGTGTATCCTGTCAGTTGTAATTCATTCTGCATTAGTTCAATTCCCATTCCTGCCACTGTGTGACATTCCAAATATTTTTCCAAATAGTGTTGCGAATATTTAATGTATCATTGATGTAACCATTGTTTACTTACTATTATTGTTTAGCCATAAAGTTTTGGGAAAAGTCATGCAAGCAACTACTTTTCTAAAAAATTATCTTCATGTCTTGTCTAGATATAATGTGCACTAGTGCATCCTCTTAAACCACTTAATAATGTGTCCTTGATATACTGCTATGGGAAGGCTGTTCAGGAGGTGAAGTCAGTTCCATCAACTTGTGGTACCAAAGAGAGATGCGGATAGTTGCTTTTTTTAAAAAAATGGTAAAAAGATATCATATCAATCCATACAGACATGTACACAGTTACAGCTATTTTTGTTTGATAGTTTTGAAAACAAAACAAAAAGTAGAGGCATACTCCAACCCTCCAATAACAGGAGTACTGTGAGTATGGTGGTAGCTACAACATTTTCTGAAAACAAAACCCATTTTCTTCGATAGCAGCTACTGATGGACCCGTGGATATACGTGTATTGTAAAGAGCATTTTGGATCCCATGAATAAATTTAAAAAAAATTGTTACTGTGGAATGAGAAGAAACCCAAGATGCAAAATGGGACTTGCTGTGACCGCTTTAACCCATTTTAAAAATGTAAATATCAGTTGTTCAGGTGCTATCCTATTTCTAGTGTAAAAATATGTTCATGAAATTACTATTCAAACTAACCTTGTTTCCAGTTACCCTCGCCCTCAGGATGTTTGAAGAAATACCTGAACATTGTGATATTATGTTTCTGTGTAGGATTAATCATGCTCACAATATTTTAATTCAGTGAGCACTTTAGTAAAAGCTGAGATCAATAGTAAGCTTGTGCCACTACAACTGACACATGAACTTAAATTTACGTTAATTTTATATGTGCCTCTGAAGTATGTTTTTGTTATTGATGCTGCTGTCACCACTACCACCACCACTACTGTCCCTGCTGTTACTAACAAGAGGAGGATGTGGGACAGAGCCCATTGATTTGGCCCAAACTATGAGAGTGGAAGCAGACAGTAACCCGTTTCAAGTTCCTTGTGTATCTCACCATATACCATAGGAAAAGATAAAATGAGCTCTCAAATTTTTCAGGTAGTTAGTGATGGAATTTTGAACAATCAATTTCAAGTCAGTGGTGTGGTGCAGTGGTTTAGCACATTGATTGTCAGCTTGCTGGCCTGGGTGTAGTTCCCACTGTTACCATGAATTATTATTATTCCTCGTGATGTTAAACTTAATTATAAAATTTAAATTTATTTTAACACTTCAATTTATATATGTAAAATTAATATGTTCTATGTAGTTATGACTGATTAAATTAATTAATATATTTAAAAAATTAATTTACATAATTTGGTGGAGTTTTGAATGAATAAAATTTCTGAAAATTCTGGCAATTAATTATCTGCTTTTTATTTATTATTAGAAGTTACATTACATTTTGTAGAGTGATAATTGTCAGAGAAACACTTAAAACAAACATAAATATCATTCACGTTATGCACATTTTATGACAAAATTTTTTGAGCAAGAACATTATTTGAATTATGCCTTAAGGGAAAGCATAGTTCATTCTGGTTTTTAAATTAAGATTTTCTTCTGTCATTTTTTATGCATACTGAATTACTGGGGTGAAAACAGGAGCACTGAATTGATGCTGCATGATTGAATGTGTTTAACTGCATGATAATTCTTGTTTTTGTTGTAGCAGTTCAGGAACACTTCGTAGTCTTTTAATTAACAATGTAAGAAAAAGATAGATTGCTACTTCCTATCTTTTTGTTACATGGTTGACGTTCCCACCTGGAATTTCCATTGTTTGATTTATGTTTTAATGAGATTTTTGACTTAACAATAGAAACATGCATCACAGGGTTGAGGAGGAGGAGTACATTTGGGTGGAATTATCTTCACGGTACACATTAGTTTGCCTTCCTCATTGATGAATGTCTCATCATACAATGTCAGATCTGCTTGGTCACCTCAAAAATCCATCAACAGAAGGAATTTGTTGTTAGCAACATATGGTTTTAATGTTATTTCCAAAAATTTTACATAAAGCTCTTTTATTAGTTTCCCTGACTTGGAGCAAGTAATGACAACATTCTTATCGTATTTACTCGAATCTAAGCCGCACTTTTTTTCTGGTTTTTGTAATCCAAAAAACCGCCTGCGGCTTAGAACCGAGTGCAAAGCAAGTGGAAGTTCTGAAAAATGTTGGTGGGTGCCGCCACAACTAACTTCTGCCATCGAATATATGTAGCGCTACACGGCATGCTTTGTAGGCACAAAGATAAATACTGGCACCAAATCCTCTGTGTCAGTAAATAAATTTAAAAAACGGTGGAAGACGAGCTTTTTTCTCCGCCCCGAGTTTCGACCACTGCATTTTCGTACATTATCCAACGAAGTAAATACAAATTCTGTGTTGTTCATCTTCGAATGTAGCAGCATTTTAATGTACTACGAAAATCCGACTGGCAAGACTGTTTGGGATGTTTGTCAATATGGCCAACTCTACTCGTCAATATGGCCAACTCTACATTCTGAATTTTTTCCTACCTGTGAGAAGAGATGGTTGCTAATAGGAACTTTTATGAATTGTGAATCACATGCAGTATTCTCTTCACCATAAGAATAATACGAATATAAACATTTTGTCATGTATTGTTTCGTGTTTGCTGCTATCTCATTTAAATCCTGTCTGCCTGATAAACTACGAAACTAGAGTGAGACAACAGCAAACACGGAAGAATATACATATCATGTCATGTTTATATCCGTATTATTCTTATGCCTAATAGTGATACAGTCAGAAATGAAGCACAGCAATTGACTAGATTTTTAAATCTAAGGTGACTCTAATTTCTGTGCAGAATGTAATGTACTAAAGAGGCACCTACAAAGATTTTCAAACGGAGAAAAATTTTCGCTAAACTCTCGTTCAGAACATCTTCTATCATATGGAGTCTATTATTTGGTTCTTGTTGATCATTATCAAAGAAAGCAGCAGTGTAAGTAACAACAAATAGCAGTTTTTTTAACAATTGTAAGCGGCGGTAGCGCGCACAAAAGCAAGCCGTGCCGCGAGCGGCAACAGGCCGTAAACACGCACTATCAGAATGTGACAAACAATGCATGACACAGTACAGTAATGAATTTTCAGCTTAGAGTGACGTAAACACCTATAACAAAGAAAACGGCGCTTATCAGATCAAAGAAAAATAAGCAATCAATTCAAACCAGACAAAGCACGTGAAAAAGGAAGGGTACCCGTATAAATAAGGACGGAGCGCCTGACTCATAGCAATGGTTACCTGGTAAAGCTTAACTGCTAAGCTTACAACTCCAACCAAACTACTGTAGCTGTGTCGTCATTCATTTGACCTTAATTGTGTCTCATATTACAATGGACCAACTTTGTTTCGGCCTAAAACTTTTCTCTCCCCTTGAATTTCAACTCTCAAATTTCAGGTGTGGCTTAGATTTGAGAATTTTTTTCCCCCTTGATTTCGAGTCTCATTTTTCAGGTGCGGCTTAGATTCGAGTGTGGCTTAGATTCGAGTAAATACGGTATATCCTTCTTTTTTCTTGACGGTACTGGCAACTCAAGGACCAAAATTATTGGCAGGCTCTTGCATACATAAAAATACACATAGATACAATTTCCCTGAAGCAGTTCAACTGTACTGAGCTGTATAAGAGTGGGTGGTTTTGGACAGATTGGGCTCTTTGCCAAAACAATCTTTGCCAATTGTCCTGTTATATGTTGATTCACACTGGCATCCATTCGATACACTGTTAATTATATAATCAGGGTTAAAGTTAGACATTATGTGTCTCATATGTATACAAATGTAATCTGCTTCTTCCAGCATTTCTTCCATGTTGCAGTTTTGTTGACAGTTGATGATTTTTCGCTGTCTTCTTGAATGTTGATATTCGAAGCTTTTTATCCAGGTATCATTAGCAATAAACTGAAATTTTTCTGACAAATATGGAATGTGACCACCATTGCCCATTGTTGTAATGTTCTCATTGTCACTTGTTCGTAACACCTTGTTTATTCTGAAATCTTCCCATGTTTCAGTGTTGATGACTGCAATTTGGTCGTTACTAGTGCCACCTTTTTCTATTTCTTTCTTTCTTCTTATCAGCCAAGACATGTAAGTATGAGAGTGATATTTGTTAGGATTGTAATCAACATTAAAGCTGTACTTGAAGAAGGAACCTGTTACAAGTTAAATAGGATTCCATAGAGATTCCCCCCCCCCCCCCCCCCCCCCCATGAACCATGGACCTTGCCGTTGGTGGGGAGGCTTGCGTGCCTCAGCGATACAGATAGCCGTACCGTAGGTGCAACCACAACGGATGGGTATCTGTTGAGAGGCCAGACAAACATGTGGTTCCTGAAGAGGGGCAGCAGCCTTTTCAGTAGTTGCAGGGGCAACAGTCTGGATGATTGACTGATCTGGCCTTGTAACAATAACCAAAACGGCCTTGCTGTGCTGGTACTGCGAACGGCTGAAAGCAAGGGGAAACTACGGCCGTAATTTTTCCCGAGGGCATGCAGCTTTACTGTATGATTAAATGATGATGGCGTCCTCTTGGGTAAAATATTCCGGAGGTAAAATAGTCCCCCATTCGGATCTCCGGGCGGGGACTACTCAAGAGGATGTCGTTATCAGGAGAAAGAAAACTGGCGTTCTACGGATCGGAGCGTGGAATGTCGGATCCCTTAATCGGGCAGGTAGGTTAGAAAATTTAAAAAGGGAAATGGATAGGTTGAAGTTAGATATAGTGGGAATTAGTGAAGTTCGGTGGCAGGAGGAACAAGACTTCTGGTCAGGTGACTACAGGATGATAAACTCAAAATCAAATAGGGGTAGTGCAGGAGTAGGTTTACTAATGAATAGGAAAATAGGAATGCGGGTAAGCTACTACAAACAGCATAGTGAACGCATTATTGTGGCCAAGATAGATACGAAGCCCACACCTACTACAGTAGTACAAGTTTATATGCCAACTAGCTCTGCAGATGACGAAGAAATTGAAGAAATGTATGATGAAATAAAAGAAATTATTCAGATTGTGAAGGGAGACGAAAATTTAATAGTCATGGGTGACTAGAATTCGTCAGTAGGAAAAGGGAGAGAAGGAAACATAGTAGGTGAATGTGGATTGGGGCTAAGAAATGAAAGAGGAAGCCGCCTGGTAGAATTTTGCACGGAGCACAACATAATCATAGCTAACACTTGGTTTAAGAATCATGAAAGACGGTTGTATACATGGAAGAACCCTGGAGATACTAAAAGGTATCAGATAGATTACATAATGGTAAGACAGAGATTTAGGAACCAGGTTTTAAATTGTAAGACATTTCCAGGGGCAGATGTGGACTCTGACCACAATCTATTGGTTATGACATGTAGATTAAAACTGAAGAAACTGCAAAAAGGTGGGAATTTAAGGAGATGGGACCTGGATAAACTGAAAGAACCAGAGGTTGTACAGAGTTTCAGGGAGAGCATAAGGGAACAATTGACAGGAATGGGGGAAAGAAATACAGTAGAAGAAGAAGAATGGGTAGCTTTGAGGGATGAAGTAGCGAAGGCAGCAGAGGATCAAGTAGGTAAAAAGACGAGGGCTAGTAGAAATCCTTGGGTAACAGAAGAAATATTGAATTTAATTGATGAAAGGAGAAAACATAAAAATGCAGTAAATGAAGCAGACAAAAAGGAATACAAACGTCTCAAAAATGAGATCGACAGGAAGTGCAAAATGGCTAAGCAGGGATGGCTAGAGGACAAATGTAAGGATGTAGAGGCTTATCTCACTAGGGGTAAGATAGATAGAGCCTACAGGAAAATTAAAGAGACCTTTGGAGAAAAGAGAACGACTTGTATGAATATCAAGAGCTCAGATGGAAACCCAGTTCTAAGCAAAGAAGGGAAAGCAGAAAGGTGGAAGGAGTATATAGAGGGTCTATACAAGGGCGATGTACTTGAGGACAATATTATGGAAATGGAAGAGGATGTAGATGAAGATGAAATGGGAGATATGATACTGCGTGGAGAGTTTGACAGAGCACTGAAAGACCTGAGTCGAAACAAGGCCCCCGGAGTAGACAACATTCCATTGGAACTACTGACGGCCTTGGGAGAGCCAGTCCTGACAAAACTCTACCATCTGGTGAGTAAGATGTATGAAACAGGCGAAATACCCTCAGACTTCAAGAAGAATATAATAATTCCAATCACAAAGAAAGCAGGTGTTGACAGATGTGAAAACTACCGAACAATCAGTTTAATAAGTCACAGCTGCAAAATACTAACATGAATTCTTTACAGACGAATGGAAAAACTAGTAGAAGCCAACCTCGGGGAAGATCAGTTTGGATTCCGTAGAAACACTGGAACACGTGAGGCAATACTGACCTTACGACTTATCTTAGAAAAAAGATTAAGGAAAGGCAAACCTACGTTTCTAGCATTTGTAGACTTAGAGAAAGCTTTTGACAATGTTGACTGGAATACTCTCTTTCAAATTCTAAAGGTGGCAGGGGTAAAATACAGGGAGCGAAAGGCTATTTACAATTTGTACAGAAACCAGATGGCAGTTATAAGAGTCGAGGGACATGAAAGGGAAGCAGTGGTTGGGAAGGGAGTAAGACAGGGTTGTAGCCTCTCCCCGATGTTGTTCAATCTGTATATTGAGCAAGCAGTAAAGGAAACAAAAGAAAAATTCGGAGTAGGTATTAAAATTCATGGAGAAGAAATAAAAACATTGAGGTTTGCCGATGACATTGTAATTCTGTCAGAGACATCAAAGGACTTGGAAGAGCAGTTGAATGGAATGGACAGTGTCTTGAAAGGAGGATATAAGATGAACATCAGCAAAAGCAAAACAAGGTTAATGGAATGTAGTCGAATTAAGTCCAGTGGTGCTGAGGGGATTAGATTAGGAAATGAGACACTTAAAATAGTAAAGGAGTTTTGCTATTTGGGGAGCAAAATAACTGATGATGGTCGAAGTAGAGAGGACATAAAGTGTAGACTGGCAATGGCAAGGAAGGCGTTTCTGAAGAAGAGAAATTTGTTAACATCGAGTATAGATTTAAGTGTCAGGAAGTCATTTCTGAAAGTATTTGTATGGAGTGTAGCCATGTACGGAAGTGAAACATGGACGATAAATAGTTTGGACAAGAAGAGAATAGATGCTTTCGAAATGTGGTGCTACAGAAGAATGCTGAAGATTAGATGGGTAGATCACATAACTAATGAAGAAGTATTGAATAGGATTGGGGAGAAGAGAAGTTTGTGGCACAACTTGACCAGAAGAAGGGATCGGTTGGTAGGACATGTTCTGAGGCATCAAGGGATCACCAATTTAGTATTGGAGGGTTGCGTGGAGGGTAAAAATCGTAGAGGGAGACCAAGAGATGAATACACTAAGCAGATTCAGAAGGATGTAGGTTGCAGTAGGTACTGGGAGATGAAAAAGCTTGCACAGGATAGAGTAGCATGGAGAGCTGCATCAAACCAGTCTCAGGACTGAAGACCACAACAACAACAACAACAACAACAGAGTAAAAGTGTGTGTGTGTGTGTGTGTGTGTGTGTGTGTGTGTGTGTGACAGTGAGAGGGGGGGGGGGGGTTAGTTTCGATACTTTCACTAATCACTTCACTGGTAGAAAATTCTTGTTGGGTTTCCGTTTCCCAATAAAATAAGAAGAGCCCCCCAATAAAATCGTGCATACATTTGGTGAGACGCTGTTCACTACTTTAGAGACCAGTACAGAATGTCTGGGAACTATTGAAATCACAGTCTGTCAGAAATGTACCATTTAAGCAATTCCTTTTTAACTGTATTAATTAGTGAAATTAAAGTTGTTATAAATAAACTACATATATTTACTTTGCATATACGAATCAAACTGTTTAAATACATTCAGATTTTATAATTATCAGTTTAACATCGTTGAGGAATAAAATAAAATTAAGGAAAAATAAAATAAAGATGCTGTAACTTACCAAACGAAAGCGTTGGTATGTTGATAGGAGACAATTAAAAAACACACAAACACACACACACATTTCGAGCTTTCACAACCCAAGGTTGCTTCATCAGCAAAGAGGGAAAGACGAAAGGATTTGGGTTTTAAATGAGAGGGTAAGGAGTCATTCCAATCCCGGGAGTGGGAGGGGGAAAAAAGGTCACGTACACTCTCTCTCTCGCACGCACGCGCCCACACACACACACACACACACACACACACACACACACACACACACACACACACACACATCCATTTGCACATATGCAGACACAGGCAGACATATGTAAATGCAAAGAGGTTGGGTAGAGATGTCAGTCGAGGTGGAAGTACAGAGGCAAAGATGTTGTTGAATGACAGGTGAGGTACGAGGGGCGGCAACTTGAAATTCGCGGAGATTGAGGCCTGGTGAGTAACGAGAGGAGAGAATATATTGAAGGGCAAGTTCCCATCTCCGAAGTTCTGATAGGTTGGTGTCAGTGGGAAATATTCAGATAACCCGGACGGTGTAACACTGTGCCAAGATGTGCTGGCCATGCACCAAGGCATGTTTAGCCACAGGGTGATCCTCATTACCAACAAACACTGTCTGCCTGTGTCCGTTCATGCGAATGGACAGTTTGTTGCTGGTCATTCCCACATAGAATGCTTCACAGTGTAGGCATGACAGTTGGTAAATCACGTGGGTGCTTTCACACGTGGCTCTGCCTTTGATCATGTTCACCTTCTGCATTACAGGACTGGAGATTAGATACAGGCTCCCAGGTAGATGCTATTTTCCTTGGCTTCCGGAAGGCGTTCGATACAGTTCTGCACTGTCGCCTGATAAACAAAGTAAGAGCCTACGGAATATGAGACCAGCTGTGTGGCTGGATTGAAGAGTTTTTAGCAAACAGAACACAGCATGTTGTTATCAATGGAGAGAGGTCTACAGACGTTAAGGTAACCTCTGGCGTGCCACAGGGGAGTGTTATGGGACCATTGCTTTTCACAATATATATAAATGACCTAGTAGATAGCGTCAGAAGTTCCATGCGGATTTTCGTGGATGATGCTGTAGTATACAGAGAAGTTGCAGCATTAGAAAATTGTAGCGAAATGCAGGAAGATCTGCAGCGGATAGGCACTTGGTGCAGGGAGTGGCAACTGATCCTTAACATAGATTAATGTAATGTATTGCGAATACATAGAAAGAAGGATCCTTTATTGTATGATTATATGATAGCGGAACAAACACTGGTAGCAGTTACTTCTGTAAAATATCTGGGAGTATGCGTGCAGAATGATTTGAAGTGGAATGATCACATAAAATTGTTGGTAAGGCGGGTACCAGGTCGAGATTCATTGGGAGAGTCCTTAGAAAATGTAGTCCATCAACAAAGGAGGTGGCTTACAAAACACTCGTTCGACCTATACTTGAGTATTGCTCATCAGTGTGGGATCTGTACCAGATCGGGTTGACGGAGGAGATAGAGAAGATCCAAAGAAGAGCAGCGCGTTTCATCACAGGGTTATTTGGTAACCATGATAGCGTTACGGAGATGTTCAGCAAACTCGTGGCAGACTCTGCAAGAGAGGCACTCTGCATCGCGGTGTAGCTTGCTCGCCAGGTTTCGAGAGGGTGTGTTTCTGGATGAGGTATCGAATATATTGCTTCCCCCTACTTATACATCCCGAGGAGATCACGAATGTAAAATTAGAGAGATTCGAGCGCGCATGGAGGCTTTCAGACAGTTGTTCTTCCCGTGAACCATATGCGACTGGAACAGAAAAGGGAGGTAATGACAGTGGCAGGTAAAGTGCCCTCCGCCACGCACCGTTGGGTGGCTTGCGGAGTATAAATGTAGATGTAGATGTAGAGTAGGTGGTGGTGGTGGTGGGAGGGTGCATGGGACAGGTTTTACACCGGGGGCGGTTACAAGGGTAGGAGCCATGGCTCCTATCAGTACTCCGGAGATGGGAACTTGCCCTTCAATATATTCTCTCTTTCCATTACCCACCAGGCCTCAACCTCCGCTAATTTTAAGTTGCTGCCCCTCGTACATCACCTGTCATTCAACATCTTTGCCTCTGTACTTCCGCCTCAACTGACATCTCTGCCCAACCTCTTTGCATTTACATATGTCTGCCTGTCTCTGTATATGTGCAGATGGATGTGTGTGTGTGTGTGTGTGTGTGTGTGTGTGTGTGTGTGTGTGTGTGTTTTCCCGGAATTGGAATGACTCCTTACCCTCTCCCTTAAAACGCACATCCTTTCGTCTTTCCGTCTCCTTCCCTCTTTCCTGATGAAGCAACCTTAGGTTGCGAAAATTCGAAATTTGTGTTTGTGTGTTTTTTACTGTCTCCTATCAACATACCAACGCTTTCGTTTGATATATAATGGTAGATAGGTAGCAGCAGGAATCGAACTTGAACCAGCAAATTGCCGATGCACCACACTACTGATTTGGTGACTATTCCCCAAAAATCCTTGCACTCTATTCGGAAAACGTTTGAGAGCATTTTACGTTTACTATGGCCTACTCAGGTGTCATATTCTGAGAACTTGAAAGGGGCATCTACCTGCTTATACACACACACCGTTTGAGGCAAATCGGGGAGCCCAGTACCAAGGTGTTCCCTTGTAAGTTGAGGATAAGTTTTCAGTGTGTAAATGAAGGCCGAATGCTCTCGTTGGGATAAATGCTGTTATACAAAGTTGATGTAATCACCTACTGTATTGTTATTGTAGAAGTCCACAATTGTACGACATTGATAGCTTGTTCCAATTTTCATCAGAGCATCTGAGGATGTCTGGCAGGTGCCCTCGTGTCATACTTATAGAAAACAACTAGTGGCTGCACTGCTGATGATTAGCATCATCTCTTTGTGGATATGTAAAATTTTAATTAGTACAATTGATATGAATCTTTTACTTTTATGTTTTATGTGAATAATGCTCTCTCTCTCTCTCTCTCTCTCTCTCTCTCTCTCTCTCTCTCTCTCTCTCTCTCTCTGCTACTGTTGTATATGTGTATGGTGAGAACTGTTTAATTTATTACTGGACTTGGAGAGCTTATTTTCTTTTCAGGGCTTTTTCCTGGTGCCTTCTTTTCATGGTATTCATCAAATAGGCGAGATTAAATTTAGCTCACCTGCACATCAATGTGGAAAGATTGAGGAAGGTGATGAAGTAGTTCAGGTCAACTATCAGACTGTGGTGAGTTGTGGTTAGCTTATGTGAACACTTCTTCCACATTCCACTTTTGTGTTACACATGACAATTGTTGGATTACAAAGTTATTTTAAAGAAAACATTTTAATAATCTGAATGTGTGTTGAAGACTAAATTCACTTTCAGCTCTACAAAAGTAATTTTTGCCTCATGAGTTTGTTTTCAAATTGTGTTACGGAAATAACACATTTTTATGATTGCGTGTTCCATATATCCTGTAGAAGTCCTGTGTCTTATATGTAGTACATTCTAATTACATTTGTTCGCATAGTGTGGTGTATGAAGACTGTATCTTATTCAATGCGCCACTATGCTTTAGAGAACCTAACAACTTTTATGACATACATTTGATTTTTGGTGCAGTATGGATAATTTCCTCCAACACCCCTCCCTTGTCCTCTACACAACCCCTCTTTTTCACACTCGTATTCTAATGCTTTTCATTCTGTGCAGTCAATTATACATTTATGAAGGAAAAGTTGCTAATTTATTTTATTACATTCTAAAACAAGACAAAATGTCATTGCCAGTTCCCTGACTCCATTTGTGTCAAAGAAAATTAAGTGAAAGTAGATCTTAGTTCCTCAAAATCATGTTTTCTTATTAATATCATGTTTGGTCCAATGGGTCTCTGCAATTTCATTTCAGTGCTTATCAGCGACTGGCAGATGATATCATTTTATTGTGTTCATTGATAGTTCCAATAATATCTTGTTCTTAGGTCATTTTTGTTTGCTTTAATAATGTAGTGGATGTATATAATGCCTTTTTTTTTATAATTATAACAGAGACTAAGAAAGAAAATCCAATTATTATTGGCAAATCTATTTCATTCAGATATTTTGCAGCGTTTTGAAGAAGTATTTAACGCTAACCATTCCAGTAAAGTTTCTGATACCAGACTTCACACCATTGTCCTGGTTTAAATACCAAAACTCTCCACACTGTCTCATGAAGAGCATCTGACACTGTTGATGGTGATCCATCACTCGGATGGGGTCATTAAGCTCGGCAGCCCCCTTGATGCTATTTGTGAGTAGTATGCTATGTGTGGGCACTGGGCTTCACGCTCTCCCTTCTCTCAGCATCATAATCGCCATAAACATTCAACACAAACACATTACACTACATTCGATGCCTCCTTCCCCCACCCCCCACCCCCCACTAAATGCCTGAAACCAATTAAGAAATTAAATTTATTTTATGCAACTGGTTGCTGATTCTCTTGATATGTACAACCACAGATGCTGAAGGTGGATAAAATGCCATATTTTATTTCTATAACTAGGTAGGGTGGCAAGCAAAAAAAGTCATGATACTGTTCGAAGAGAGCCCTACAGATGTATTTTTGACTCTGAAGAAGCGCCCTCGGCATACGAAAGTATATGGGCAAATTTATATGAAGCCTTACAGATTGCCAAGTAAAAAACGTGCTGCACCATATTCTCGCTGGAATGATAATTTGCCATCACCAAGACCTGAGCTGCTTACAATTCCAGATTTTGAAATGCCATTGCCGAGGTAAGTGTCTATTTTTCCTATGTACTACTTAACATGTTATTTTCTCACAGAACACAATTTTATGAAAACCACAAGTTAGAGATATTTTAAATTTGACAAATTACTTGTGAATTCTGTCTTTTGTATGTTTCCAGTGTCTCAAAAGTATGTTTTGATGAATAAATTTGTGATGGGTGGCATCACTATATGCAACAAAGAACTCCTCTGTGAGAAAGGAAATATTATAGAATATTATTGATGTTTTTCATAGATTGCCGATTGAAAATGTGCTATAATGTTGTGCAGCCTAGTTTAAAACGTTGGGTGGTTGCTACTGGTAGTTGCTCTACTATGTTGCAAACAGTTCTTAAAGAACCTTTTTTTTTAAAAATATATTATCTCATATAAATGTAGGGTACTGCCCTCTGTGTTTAGTGAGCAATAACCAGAAGAATTATTCTGAATTTTTCATTGCTAATCTCCTCCTCTTGTTTTGAACTCATTTTAGTTTATAAACAACCGTGAAAACTAAAGAACCCCAGAGACATGAGGATATTGTTAATACTGCCCGCAGATGGCACAGTGTCTTACAGGCAGCACTCTATTTCTCAGGTAGCATAATATATCTCAAAAGATTTTGATATTCTCAGTAATGTTGCAAAACCTCTCAAACTAATCTACATATCATCAATATTGTTGCTGATCTGGAAATATTGAGCAATAATATTGACCATCTAGAGGAATTAAACATTGAAGGGGTTAAATAATAAATTCAGTTGGAGGCATTAACTTGGTGGGAGTGCCAGTGGAGGGGAGGAGTGTAGAGTGAGTGAAGGATGTACGAGATTGGGCTCAAATAGAGAGAGATAAGATGGAGGAATATTAAGGAATATAAGCTCACTAGATGAAATGTTAGTAACCCTTAAAAGAGCACAATTGCTTTGGAGCACTAAAGGTATTACTCTGGATACGGGCTGGTGCAGTAAGTGTAGGCTACCTGCCAGTTGGCCTTATGATGCACATTCTGCGTATTCTTGACCCATGTGGTCACCTGTGCGTGTAGTCATTCAGCTAGGGCACTATGATCATGACAGCTTCATCATGGGTACCTGACTGTGCATCAGCAGTTTGCCCATTTTTATTTTTGTAACCTCCCAGCACCTGAGACTGAGACATTTTATTTAATATCTGTTTAGGAAGCCGATCCACTTATGGGTTCAGTGAACACACTATTGTTTTAACGATGAATTTTGAAATATGGCTGTGTGTCACTTTCCACCTGCGAGAGAGATACATTTACCCTTTGGACTTTAGCTGATCCATGGATAGCAAAAAGCAGAAATAGATGACACCTTCTGTTGTATCCTAAGATTGTGATGCAGATTCACCAGCGAACATCACAATCCAAAGGTCCTGAAGAAGCCTTGCACATTTACTCTTGGAAATGCACAGTTTATAAAATGAAACATGTTTAAATACCTTTTCAATGCTGTATTATACCCTTGAGGAAAATTACAGTCTCTTCTTTTCAATACTTTTGACACATTTGTCACAATAGCAAAGTAAAATAAAATTGGTTTTAATGGTGGACAACAATGGTTTACAACTCTATTGAAGATTTGTACATGTTGATACTCGATCTCATACCATAACAGTGTGTGTCACCCATCTCTGCTTCTTGCTGTAGATTTAGCTCTCTAAGGAGCAACGCTAATAACATCGCTGTTGAGCACCCGTAAGCACGGAACACGCATCCAAGGAGTAACTACAGTCCAAAGAGCAAATGCATCTCCCTCGCAGGTGGAATGTGGTACATTTCAGAATTTATTGTTAAAACATTAGATAGCTCATTGAACCAACAGCTGATCGGGTTCCTAAACAGATATCAAATAAAACATCGTACGCTAGTGCACTCATGGAAGCTGGGATACTCGGTCCTGCCAACAGCTACCTGTACAGGAAAACTCATGTTAGAACAGCACTGGGTTGGGGTATTGTTGATAGAGATCAACATGTTAAAGCCACATACACACCATAATATACCATGTGTTACCACAGTGATTATAATTATTGATACTGTGGCCTCTACCATTTCATTTTAACATAGCAAATATATGTGATGGGCACACAGGTACATATGTGTTATGAATACGGAAGTGAACTAGAGAGATTCTGCACAGTCTGGATAATGTTTCATGAAACCATTATGTCGCTACACATTATTATGTAACAAATGCAGTTCAATTGAATTTAATAATGTATAAATAACTGAATAACTAAACGACAGTTAACAAAATAAAATAACAATAAACTTAAGCAATCTAGACATGTGCAGGACATGTAACTCGTATCTCTCATTACTGACACATTTAGGTGACAAAAGTCACAGTATAACTTCTAATTTTGTTTCGGACCTCCTTTTGCCTGGCATAGTGCAACAGCTTCATGTGCCATGGACTCAACAAATCGTTGGAAATCCCCTACAGAAATATTGAGCCAGGCTGCCTCTATAGCCATTCATTATGGCAAAAGTGTTGGCAGTGCAGGATGTTGTGCCCGAACTGACCTCTCAGTTATGTCTCGTAAATGTTCAATGGGATTCATATCGGGCAATCATTCACTTTATTTGTCCAGTATGTTCTTCAAACCAAGCGTGAAGAATTGTGGCCGGTGATATGGCACATTATTATCCATAAAAATTGCATCATTGTTTAGGAACATGAAGTTCATGAATGGTTGCAAATGGTCTCCACGTAGCTGAATGTAACCATTTCCAGTCAATGATCAGTTGAGTTGGACCAGAGAACCCAGTCCGTTCCATTAAACAAAGCCCACACCATTATGGAGTCACCACCAGCTTGCACAGTGCCTTGTTGACAACGTGGGTCCATGGTTTTGTGGGATCTGCACCACACTCGAACCCTACCATCAGCTCTTACCAACTGAAATAGGGACTCGTCTGACCAGGCCATGGATATTGTCATGAGCCCAGGAGAGGCACTGTAGGCTATACCGTGCTGTTAGCAAAGGCACATACATCGGTCATCTGCTGCCATAGCCCATTAACGCCACATTTTGCCATGCTGTCCTAATTTGATATGTATGTCCCACATTGATTTCTGCACTTATTTCACACAGTATTACCTGTCTGTTGGTAATGACAACTCTATGCAAATGCCACTGCTCTCAGTCATTGTGTGAAGGCTGTTGACCACTGCGTTGTCAGTGGTGAGAGATAATGCCTGAAATTTGATATTCTTGGCTCCCTCTTGACACTGTGGATCTCAAAATATTGAATGCCATAATTTCCAAAATGAAATCTCCAATGCATGTAGCTCCAATTACCATTCCTTGTTCGAAGTCTGTTAATTCCCGTCATGCGACCATAATCTCATCAGGAAACTTTGCACATGTATCAGCTGAGTACAAATGATGGCTTCACCAATGCGCTGCCCTTTTATACCTTATGTACGTGATACTACACTGTCTGTATGTGTGTACATTGCTATCACATGACTTTTGTCACCTCAGTGTGTAAGTCTGGGCAGTGAAGTGGGACGTGTGAGCCAGTTGGTTGTATGGAATCAGCACAGTAAGATGGGTCAACTTGGATATGTGAAAAGATGACAGAAGAGAGCTATCTTGTTTGGAAGTGCCCATCACCTCACAATGAACGAAATTGTCCTATTTGTTGCTATATCAGTGCAGACTGCCCAACATGTCTACAAGGAATGGTGTATCACTCACAGTCATTTAATGTAGTGTAAGAACCATTGTAAAAACATCTTAACTGGCAGGGACTGGAGGCGAGTGTCATGCCTGTCAGTTATCCAGCAGTTTCAGACCCAACAGAAATTGCTTCTCCCAGTGAATGCTGGTTCATATCAAACAGTTTGTGAACAAACATTATGAAGGAAACTGTATGCAATGTCCATTTGGAGTCTGGCACTTCAAAAGGCCATTGCTAACAGCAGCACATGAAACTATGCATCTTCTATTGGCCAAATAACACAGAAACTGGACAGTAGCTGACCAGAGGCATGTGTGGTCTGATGAGTTTTGATTTTGCCTCTTTCCAAATGATGCGATATGTCAAGTGCACTGATGGCTCAATGAGGTGTTTTAACCTGCAGTGTGTGTAGAGTATAGGTAGGCCAGAATTTACTTTAAAACATTTTGGAGGATTTTTCATGATTTGACCTCATTTGTTTACATTAACGCGAACATGAATCATTAGCCTCATTCCACTCAGTCTTAACCAAACAGAAAATTTTTAGGACTAATTTGGAGAAGCCATTGAAACTTATCAATATCACCAGAATATGGTAGTTTTACCAGATATAATCATCAGTGAGTGGCTTTGGGTGGATATGGCATACCTGAAGAACCTTGTGGACTCTGTACCTCACTAAACTGTGATCATTATCAGGGCCAAGGCCAGAGATTGTGTTGCACAATATTAGTGTTATGTCTTTTGGGAATGACTTAATTTTTTGTCTGGTGTGCTTTTGTGCTTATGAGATGGAAAGTTGTAACATAATGGAGGTAAGAATAGGAAAGGAAGCAAGCAATTACTGCCATGAGTAATCACTAGTTATTCTTCATCCTGCATAAAAGTTGATGCACAACTAGGACTGGTAACGTACTGATCAAAATAATAAAATGTTCACAGGGATGCTTGGCACACACAATATTAAAAACGGATTGATGCCTAAGAAAAGAAATATTACAGCTGACCCAGTGTAGTTTGTATGCACACAATCATATGTATTCAGTTTGTCAGTTCTCTATCTGTTTGTCCATATTGTATCTATCTGTTTTGAAACCTTTGTGCATCTATAACTTTTTTCTTTTATGTATTAATATTTTATACATATTTTCTATTGCTTTTTTTTTCTTATCCTACATGAATGTGTTCAACCTTCATACATACAATTTTCAAATCATTTAATTTGTTCTATAAGTGACATGTCTGGATTTACAATGAAAAGATATTTTAACAAAAACAAAAAAGCTATACACCAGAGGAAATAATCAACTGGCAGCCGGGGAAAACATACAGTGACTCCTTCTGGCAGAATTGTTGAAATGGAAGGAGGGGGAGGAAGGGAAGGAAGAGAGGTTAAGTAAAAGGACTGGCGAGGCTCAGGAAATGGGGAGAGTTCAAAAAATTTTCCAAGAACCACAAGTCAGATGAGATTTACTGGATGGGATGAAAAGGAAAGACTGATTGTTGCAGCTACATTGGACGAGATTTGAAAACCTGAGAACTTAAGGTGGAAGATATGGTAATAAACAAGACAATTGCTGACAAAACATCATGCAAAGAAAAGAAATAGTTACTGGAAATAAATGCAGAGACCAGAGAAATTAATGCTGAGACGATAGAAATTAACT
Source organism: Schistocerca serialis cubense (assembly GCF_023864345.2). NCBI lineage: Eukaryota > Metazoa > Arthropoda > Insecta > Orthoptera > Acrididae > Schistocerca > Schistocerca serialis. The sequence goes on along the minus strand of NC_064646.1, from coordinate 416,414,371 downwards.
TAAATTTAGGCCAAATTGGTGGTGAGAACCAAGGGCATATTGTAATGTCAGTTCCCACACACTGTTCTGAGAAACTGGTGTCAGAGAGGGGGGGAGGGGGGTAAAATCGAGATGGCACATGCGGTGAATCGGGCACCAAAGTCTGACTCTTATGTTGTAGAGCATGCTTTGCAAAAAGTTGTTATGGGTTGCCAGTATACACTGTCTGTCTAATTCTATTAATCAAGACTGATAACTTGGTGATAGTCATACGAATGAAGAGGGCTCAACAGTGTTTACATAACACTTGTAAACACTGTTTGGCCTTCTGCATTGGTGTTGTTATCGAGTTATCAATTAGGGTGAATGGGAATAGACAGAGAGTGTATACTGGCAACACACAATATCTTGTTGCAGAGCATGTTCTACTACAGAACAGTCATGACCTCGGAGTCCGTTCCACCACATGGCCGTCTCAATTCTCCCCGCTGACGCCAATGCCGTGCCTCTGTTTGCGTGTCACAATCCTTCCTCTGGTCCCTACACATGACGATATCCTGTTCTTTGCAGAACTCGAGGCTCTTCATTCCCTAAAAACTGATGGCTCCATCATTATCCTCCCAGCAGACAAGGGATCTATGACTGTGCTACTTGACCAATGGGACTATATACGTGAGGGTCTATGCCAGCTGTCTGACACATCTCTGTGCAGCATATGCCATTGAGGCCCCACCTCTCACCTCCTTCCTAACGTTCACAAACCCAGTCGCACTGTCCATCCCATAGTTGCTGCCTTCAAAGCACCCACCGAACACACATCTGCCTTAGTTGATCAACACCTGCAACCTACAACACAAAGACTTCCCTCCTACAATAAAGGCACCAACCATTTCTTAGATCAACTTAAATCTGTGCCCGTCTCACTCCTAACACACGTCTTGCTCATCACCATTGATGCCACTTCCCTGTATATTGACATCCCCCACGCACATGGTCTCTCTCTGCTGCTGAACGTTTCCTCAGTCTGCTCAGTCTGTCCCCCCCCCACCCCCCCACCCCCGAGGGAGGTGGCGCAGTGGTTAGCACACTGGACTCGCATTCGGGAGGACGATGGTTTAATCCCACATCCGGCCATCCTGATTTAGGTTTTCCGTTATTTCCATAAATCACTTCAGGCAAATGCCGGAATGGCCAACTTCCTTCCTTAATCCAATGAGACCGATGACCTCGCTGTTTGGCCTCATTCCCCAAATCAACCCAACCAGTCCATCCCCACCTGATTCCAAACCTGTGACATCCTTCCTGCTCACCTTACTCAACTTTATACTTACTAGCAATGACTTTACCTTTGAGGGACACAGACATATAAACAGATCAGGGGCACAGCCATGGGAAGTAGGATGGCTCCTTCCTATGTCAACTCTTTCATGGGTCACTTTGAGAGGCTGATCTGTTAACATTCTTGGGGTCTCTAAATAAATTCTCCAAATTAAATTTCACATGGTACTATTCCGAATCCCATGCCACTTTCCTCGATGTACACTTGATCATCACTGACAGTCAGCTACACACTTCTGTGCTCATTAAATCTACCAACAAACAGCAGTACTTACAATTTCATAATTGCCACCATTTCCATGTGAAATGTTTCCTCCCATACAGCCTTGGTATTCGAAGCATACATATTTGTTCAAATGTAGACTCTTTATACCAATATACCACTATTCTCATCTCAGCCTTCAGTGAACACAATTACTCCACCAGTCTAGTTTAAAAGTAGATTTCCCTGCCATCACATTCAATCCTGAAACCGCTGATCCGTCAAAAACCAACTTAGGGAGCCAGCACCAGCTTGCACAGTGCCTTGTTGATAACTTGGTCCCATCGCTTCGTAGGGTCTGCACCACACTCAAACTCTACCATCAGCTCTTACCAAATGAAATCGGCTCTTACCTGACCAGGCCATGGTTTTCCAGCCATCTAGGGTCCAACCAATAAGGTCATGAGTCTAGGAGAGGCACTGCAGGTGATGTCATACTATTAGCAAATGCACTCACGTTGGTTGTTTGTTGCCATAGCCTGTGAATGCCAGTTTTAACCACACTGGCCTAATAGACATTGTCATCGTATGTCACACATTGATTTCTGGGGTTTATTTCATGCACTGTCACTGTAGCTTGTTTGTTATCTCTGACAACTCTACACCAATGCTGCTGCTCTTGGTCATTAACCGAAAGCAATAGAACAATGTGTTTTCTGTGGTAACAGGTAATGCCTGGAATTTGATATTCTCAGCTTGACACCATGGATCTCAGAATATTGAATTCCCTAATTATTTCCAAAATGAAATTCCCCATTTGTCTAGCTTCAACTACCACTCCACATTCAGAGTCTGTTACTTCCCATCATGCGGCCGTAAATGTGTAGACACCTTTTCACATGAATCACCTGAGTACAAATGACAGCTCTGTCATTGCACTGTCCTTTTATACCATGTGTATGCGATACTACTGCCTTCTGTATATGTGTATGTCACTATCCCATGACTTTTGGCATCTCTATGCAATTTAAAATAATTTTTTTCAGTCTCGGCATTTCTTCACTCTCTTGTAGTTTCCTGTATCTTTTATTTCCTGTCTATTCCTCCGCCGCCCCGCCCCCCCCCCCCCCCCCCCCCAGACACACACACACACACACACACACACACACACACACACACGTCTACCACATACAATGCCCTTAGCTTTTTGCTCTTACTAACTCATGCATAATGTTTTGTCACTAATCTCTGTCTTACTTGTTACTGTAACTTCCACCGTTAGCCTCTCAGGTTATCAAATCTCATCTGGTGCAGTCCGCAACAATCAGTCTTTCCTTCTCATTCCGTCCACTAAGTCTCCCCCGACCCAGGGTTCTGGGTGACATTTCCTAACTCTCCCCATTTCCTAAACCTCACCATTCCCTTTCCATAACCCCTCTTCCTTCCCCTTCAATTCTTGTGCCAGAAGAAGAAGAAGAAGAAGGCAGTGCCTCCAAAAGCTTGAAAATTTCAGTACTTTTATATGTATGTTGCCCTGCCACTGCTTAGTGAATAGATTTTTTTTATCCATCCAATTACATTATATTCTCAAGCATTGATTACTTTCATTGATCTACTATATAATGTGTGTGTAATTTAAGAATAGAGGTAAGAGTTGTTGACAGGCAGATAATCAAGACTAAAGATGTTACTAGCTTCGTGATGACTCCTTTTTCGAGCTACAAACAAGCGCGCGCCCACACACACACACACACACACACACACACACACACACACACACACAAAATATTATAAATAACAATAACGTGGTGCAATCTTGTAACTGGTGTGTGCGTGTGTGTGTGTGTGTGTGTGTGTGTGTGTAAAACATTTATGTGAAAGCCATATGCTTAACATATGAGTTTATGAGACTGTTTCTTTGAGAATCTTAAAGAAAAAAGGCTTCATAGGCAGTTTAGTTCAAGTATTCTATAGTTTATATATACTGAAATTTAATCCCATCCCGCCTCCCTTTTCTTTTGTAAAGGAACTGCAATTACATGTGCAGATTAGTTGTGATAGAATATGTCTCTGAAATCAGCCGTGACTCACATCTTGCACTACTTACCTGATTTGAAGAGCAGCATTAATATTTCTCCTTTCTCCAGTGAAACTTGAATCATTTAAAAATTTCAGGCAGTCAGAAGTTATTTAGGTGAAACAAGAACCATAGTCTCAGTTTAAATTGTTGAATTCATTTATCTAAATTGAATTCACTTATTGAAATTGTTGAATTCACTTTATTACAATAGCCATTTCAGCCTTCGAAAGGATTATGCTGGGATTGACAGAGTTAGAGGCACTGAAACTTCCGCCTTCCAATTGTGGTCTTGAGGAGTTGCTATAACATTTCAAGCTCATAACAAGATCATAGTTTTTTCCCTAAATTCAACATTAAATCAGTATGTTTATAATAATACTCTCCTTGATTTTAAGCAAGTTATTTTCTACTTCTTATGAGACTTTGACATGCAGATTCTACCTCGGCCCAACCAGTTAATTTAAATTTTTAGTGCGTCTAAACAGTCATATTTTTGAAGTACTGAACATGTAAGCTGTGTAAACACTGTAAGTGTTTTTTCTTCTGTCAACTTATTATTAGACTCTTTTGGGATATTTATGAAGGTTTCCCCTGACTCTTTCCTGGTGTCAGTGAAGTGTTCATATGGAACAGCCTCTGAAAGAAATTTATACGAGAAGTATTATCTGACTATGTAACTTTGACTACTAGGCAAAATCAAATGATGACGAATCTGTGATGGAATAAGAACAGGATGATATGGATAAATTGCTACTCACCACATAGATGAGTCATTGAGTGGCAGACAGGCTCATTAGGAAGACTACTACAAGTTACAAGACTACTACATATTATCAGCTATCCAACTAATGTGGCCGTGTGTGTGTGTGTGTGTGTGTGTGTGTGTGTGTGTGTTTTGTCTACAGTATTATGGAAAGATAGTTGCTACTCACCATATAGCAGAGATGCTGAGTCGCAGATAGGCACAACAAAAAGACCTCTCAGAAAGTGAGCTTGATCAGAAATAGACAAAACACACACACACACACACACACACACACACACACACACACACTCACACACACACACAAATGCAAAAGCTACTCACCACGTCGAGGCAATATTGATCGTTGAGTAGCAGACAGGCACGTTGAAAAGACTGCTAGATATTATTTGCTATCAGACTAATGTGGCCATTTGTGTATGTATGTGTGTGTTAAAAGGATTCACACAAAAATTAGAAAAGTTGTTTGTTTAGTTTGTGTGCCTTTTGACAACTCAGTGCCTCAACTACTACCTGTACTCCTCTAAATCTGTAAATGCTCTGTCCATCCAACCATACATTCTTTATAAGTACTTTAGACCTACAATTACATGATATACATCCCTTTGGTGTAACTGTTGCTGCTGGTGAAAATCAACTTTCATTCCCTTCCAGATCTTCACCAAAGCAACAGTCTAGAGAAGCAGAGGAACAGCCAGAAGCTGGCTTGGATTCTGATGTGGATGAGGATGATGATGACGACGATGATGAAACGTTTCTACCTGGCTCTGCTGATGACGATGGTGGACAGGCATCACCGACATCTGCGAGACTGTATTTGCCAAAACAAAGGTCATCTGTACAAAGAAGAGCTACTGTTACTGGGGCAAGTCCTACAAGCAAGAGGTCACCAGTGAAATTAGAGGAGGTATGACTCCCTAAATTCTTTCACAGGATTACATACGTATAAACTGTTCACAGCATTCAGAGTTTGCATGAGACTCATGGAGTCACATCTACTCCCTTTATCAGCCTTAAACTTAACTGTTGCTGTAATTGTGTACAGGTTGCAAAAGACTAAGGGGAAAGCCATGTAAGAACATTAAAAACCCCTTTTTAGGGTTTCATAGCTCAATCGTTAAAAATAGGTCTGAGGTCTATGTCCTTTGGTGATGTAGAGAAGTTAAGTTTCTAAGACATTGCAATCAGAAAATATGGCCATTTATGTCATATATTTTGATATTCTCACTCATCAAAACCCATAGAATACTTCCCGTTGAAGTAGAATCATGAAATTTTGCAAGAAGCAAGGTTTCACAGTACAAGTAAAGAAAAAGAATCAGAAAATTGTGGTCACTTAAAACTTCCAGTCTATTAGGCCATGGTCGATGTTTAAAACTTTATCCTAACGTCCCCTCTCCAACTGCAGGTGACATCTTCAGAGGTAAAATGGCGAACTGCAAACAGAACTCAAGGGAGTGCGGAATATATAAGCAGTGTAGAGGGCACAACAGTCTTATTATGTGATGTGGCCTAAGAGATTATCGCTGGTAATGCCAACATTCTTGATTGTCATTTGTACGTTGCAATGTTGACATCCAAATTTTATCTAATGTAAAATCTTCCTCTTTTCTGTTAAAATTATTACAGTGTTTATAAATCTCTATTGCCTCTCAATACATATGCACATATAATGCAATGTTTTTGGTGTGACACTTGTCTCAGTGAACTTTATATCACGATCACCATCTTGGTAAAGATATTCCACTATGGCACAATTTATCCATGTGTCCAAAATGGCAATTCCTCTTGTGTTCTATGAGACAGGTGTTAACACTTCTTTTTATGGTACTAATATAAAACAGTCCACAACTACAAGGAATTTTATATATAGCTGGTGTAGCCAAAGGATGTCCTATATCTTTTGCCAATCTTAAACATGTTTTATTTCCTTGTTGGATCTGGAGGTAGTTTCGACACAGTACTTTCTCATACTTTCCCAATACAATCTGTAATCATACAGGTAAATGGAAGGAAAACTTTCCCTTTGGCCAGCCGTTATTCCTCATCAGTCTTGATTCTCTCCCTTGGGTGAAGTGCTCTATCTATCTATCTCCTTGTTAGAATAAACATTCTTCTTGAATGTCAACCATAGATGTTCAAAGTCATCTTTCAATTAAGTCGGTTCACAAATCTTGTGCACCCTATCTACCAAGTTTTTGATCACTCCTCTTTTTTTTTGTCTGGGGTGGTGGGTAGGATCTTTATACAGGTAACAGTCAGTATGCATTGCATTTCTATATATTCTGTGGCCCAATGTCCCGTCGCCTCACTTGATAGCAAACACATCCAAGAAATTCAGCTGGCCAGTATTCTCCGTCTCCATAGTAAATTGTATTTTCTGGATTGAGAGATGTATCAAGAAGGCATCCAATTTATCTGCTCTGTGTGTCCATACTGTCAAAATATCATCACATCGACATAGTGGTACTACCTGGCTGGTCTTTTCGTGGCAGTCTGCAATGCCTGTTGTTCAAAGTTCTCTGTAAACAAATTGAAAACACCTGGACTAAGAGGACTACCCTTAGCCACTCCGTCAATGTGTTCATAAAAATTGTTATTATGTTGAAAATAGGTCATGGTGAGGCAGTGTTTGAATAACTCCAAGGTATCTGCTTTCACCAGTTGATTAGTGATTTTAAAAATCTTTGTAGTTGGGTAATTCTTAAGTTTTTTATAATTGGTCAGATCCAATATATTGTTGGTCTTTTCATGGTAGTCCTCACTCCTAATTGGGATTACCCAAGATATGTTCTTGTGTCAGTCTTACTTCCAATCCTTTGGTACTGCTACATGGATCGTATCTGTATGATTCCCTAAGATGTGGAGACCTTATCCATGCACTAACCTCGCACATCAACTCCAGGCCATCAAAGGCATTTCCTACTCTATCAGAGGCAGGGCTATGTAATATTGCTTCATTCCAGCCGTTCGTTCCACATTGCACCGTACGAGAAACCACTTCCCTGGGCATGATATTTGTATGGCTTTTACCTTCTTGTGATAGTTCTTTCTTAGATTAGTCCGTATGTTGGATGTTGTGAACTAATTTTTCTGCTATGTTCAATGACAACATCTTTTTCATACATCTAAATTATTGGCATTGGACTGATCTTTTTATAATGTTCTTTATGTATTTTATTTTATTTTTTTAATCTAAAGTGTCTTGTGCATTTTCAACTTTTCATGGCATAATGAATAGTCCATTAAATTTCGGGCGTACAGCCACGCAAATAAAATTTCTTCCACTGATGTTTCGACTGCATACCATTCGGCCATCCTCAGAGTGAGGCACAAGATGGACGTCAAGGTGCGAAGCATGGCCTTATATGCTTCACTGCCGTGGTATGCTTCTGCAAGTTACAGACACTGGTCAGCAGCAGAGAGATACGATTACACATGTGCCACCTGTGGTGTAGGCGTACAGACGTTTGATTCGCTTATTGATGTGCAAGGCCTGTCTAAAGGTATCAGACTGTTGGCCAGAAAAAATATTTCAAATACCTGATGAGGTTGTGACCCTAATCCCCTTCAAAGTAGGCCCCTTGTGCTTGCACACACTTAGCCCACCGAATCTTCCACTGCCGAAACACCTCTGAAAGTCTTCTTTTAGAATGGTGTTTAGCTCCGTTGTTGTGTTCTGCATGCTCTCTTCCCTACTCTTAAAATGGGATCCTTTTAGTGGCGTCTTCAATTTTGGAAACAACCAGAAGTCGCAAGGAGCCATGTCTGGAGAGTAGGGAGGTTGGCGAATGGCTGTAATTGTGTGTTTGGCAAGAAATTTTCGATCAAGTGGGATGAATGTGCAGGAGCACTGTAGTGATGTAGTTGCCAGTTTTTCGCCTCCACTTGTCTTATCTTCTGTGCTGAACTGCATCACGGAGTCGCCGGAGAACATCTTGATAGTACTCCTTTGTTACTGTTTGTCCTTCTGGTGCGTATTCCTGATGACACCAAGGAAGACAGTCAGCATCACCTTGATTTTGCTTCACATCTGCCGCATTTTCTTCAGCCTTGGAGATTCAGGATGCTTCCATTGCAATGACTGTCTTTTTGTTTCTGGGTCATACCCATACACCCAAGACCTCTTCGTAATACCTGGTTCAGGCCTTCCAGTTGACTCAGAACCAGGTGACCACGTTCAGTTCCAGGGATAATTCTACAGATTGTGGGCTTCCTTGAAATTCCATGAGCAATTCTGGTCTACTCACCTTCTGGAATGAAGAGAAGTCCTCAAGGATGGTATGCATTTTTTGAAACAATCTACATGGTGATATAGCTTAGGGTCCCAGGTATAATACCTTGCAGCCATTCGCCCTGGTGGGCCCTCCTTTGCAAGTGATCAATGAAAGAAAAAATAATAATTTTGAGTGATGCACTAGAGTTTGAAAAATATAAGCTTTTCACAGACTACTGATGTAGTGTATTTGTTAAGGTACATTCTTCATAAGCAGAAGGTTATGATTTTGTTGTTGACTATAATGAAGTACTCTCTGAAAAAAGCTGCATACATACTCAGTCAGATCTTGAAAAGATTCGGTTCTAGGCGCTACAGTCTGGAACCGCGTGACCGCTACGGTCGCAGGTTCGAATCCTGCCTCGGGCATGGATGTGTGTGATGTCCTTAGGTTAGTTTGGTTTAAGTAGTTCTAAGTTCTAGGGGACTGATGACCTCAGAAGTTAAGTCCCATAGTGCTAAGAGCCATTTTTGAACCATTTGAAAAGATTTCAAAGTTGTGCAGTTACTGGCAACTTGCTTTAGATATTCAGAAATTTTAAATTGTGCATTCCACAAAATGAAAAAAAGAAAAACACAATATCCTGTCAATACAATATGTTCGGAATGAGATTTTCACTCTGTAGCAGAGTGTGCGCCGATATGAAACTTTGTGGCAGATTAAAACCGTGTGCCAGACCGAGACTCGAACTCGGAACCTTTGAATTTCGCAGGCAAGTGCTCTACCATCTGAGCTACCCAGCACGACTCACAACCCGTCCTCACAGCTTCAATTTTGCCACTACCTTGTCTCCTACCTTCCAAACTTTACAGAAGCTCTTCTGCAAACCTTGCAGAACTAGCACTTCTGAAAGAAAGAATATTGCGGAGACGTGGCTTAGCCGCAGCCTGGGGGATGTTTCCAGAATGAGATTTTCACTCTACAGTGGAGTGTGCACTGATATCTGTTAGTCACAGTCAGAATTAATCAGCACATACAAATACCTGGGTTAAAAATTTGTATGGCTATGATCACATTGGTTCAGTTGTAAAGCAGGTGGCAGACTTTTTTCCTCATTTTTAGTTTTGTTATGTTTTGTTCCTTAAAAAAAATATTCTTGTCCCCCCCCCCCCTCCTTGCCCCTTACCCCTTACCACTCCCTTCAACTCTTAATGGAATAGTTCATGGCTGAATTGTTTTGATATTGTTGCAGAAGAAGCTGAGTAGCACCGTGGTGTAGTGGTTATGATACTAAACTGTTGCATGAAGGGTCGTAAGTTCAAAACTCAGCTGGACTGTACAATTTTAATTTGTATATTTGGTTCAAGTACATTCTAGAGGTATCCACAAATATTGAGAATCATTGTACTGGAATGTTCTGTAGCTGTGTATATATACTGTGTGTGTTCTGGCCGGTGGCAGTTCGCTCCATGCTCTTGTATGTGCAAGTGCTGAATGTACCTTCATTAAGTGAAGTTTGTGTTCATCATTCATCTAATTACACCTTCTTCTACGTGACATTATTCTGGTGGAGATGCTGGGTATTGGAACTTGTGATAGCGCACATTATCGACGATACAGTGGCTCCCACCAGGCCACGACAGAGCCACCATTTACGTGTCAAGAAACCTGAGTTCGAGCTATATTCAACAGATCACAATCTATCGGAGACAGAAGAAGAGGAGGATGTTACAATGACAGCAACTGTGTGCCACCACATGAGACATCCTTCCAGGTTCATTGGTGACGATGACCAAGATCCAAACAAGTGGCTGAATGTATATGAGTGTATAGGTAAATTTAACAAATGGGATGACACCGTGTGTTTGGCTACCATATTTTTTTACTTGGAGGGCACTGCCAAGCAATGGTATGAGAACAACAAGGAGAAGTTCACAAGCTGGGAAGTATTCCAGGCGGAACTGCGCAATTATTTCGGCGACACACACACAACAAAAGTGCAAGGCTGAAGATAAACTAAAGTGCAGGGCACAGCGTCCAGGAGAAACTACAGCATCCTACATTCAAGACGTCTTGGAGCTGTGTAAAATAGTGGATCCTAGAATGAAGGAGGAAGATAAGGTTGCACATCTCATGAAGGGTGTTGCTGAGGACATGTATCAAGCCCTACTCCTGAAGGAGGTTTCGACAGCAGACGACTTCATAAAATGTTGCCGGTATATCAAGTCAATGCATCAAAAAATAATTACACGCAAGTAGTTTGAAAGGCTTCCAAACGTCATATCAATGTCTGTGATGGAGGAAGCAACTAATTTCACAAGTGTTCTTCATCAGACAGTGGGAGAGGAAGTTTAGAAGACACTTGGATCGTCCTTCATTTCCTTCTAAAGCGGTGAAAAAGTCAAGACCCAGGCGGAGTTACTTTCCTACAATGCTGCATGCGGAACTTGTTTGGGCACCAAAGAAGACTGACATCTGGAGGACCCAGGATAACCAACCAGTATGTTTCCATTGCGGATGACCGGGACGTGTGGTGCGCTATTGTCAAGAAAGGTGCGCGAGAAAACAGCAGACCAATCCTAGCCATCGCCAACTCCAGAATGACGAAGATGAAAAAGATGATGTGGGTGCAGAACGACGTAGGTCACCATTGCCATAAGCTAGCCGCTGGAGAGGACGCTCCCCAACACGCCGATCAAGGTCTCCATTGCCGTTTAGAAGCTCCAGCTGATCACCTAGCCACTGCAACCTGGAAAACTAAAGGGTCAGCCTTCCTTGGAGGTGAGGCCGCCGAAGAGAAAAATCCTCTGCCGTCGATCACTACAAAAATGATAGAAAATTACATTGGTATCCTCATGGATGGCCGACCAGTCCAATCTCTTGTATATGCTGGAGCATCATATTCAGTCATTTCGGAGGAATACTGTCGCCAGTTGCAGAAAATGGTTTTTCTCAACCATGGACATGTAGTTGGGATACTGGCAGATCCAAGTGGATGAGGCTGATAGTGAGAGAACTGTATTCATCACCCCTGAAGGCCTGTATGAGTTTAAGGTAATGCCGTTTGGTTTGTGTGACGTGCCAGCAACTTTTGAATGTGTGATGGATAATTTTCTAAGGCACCTGAAGTGGATGATGTGTCTTTGTTATTTAGATGGCATTATAGTGTTCTCACAGACATTTGATGAACATATAAGAAGACCGAGGGCCGTTCTTAAGGGTCTCCAACAAGGCAGACTGAAACTTAATCCAAGAAAGTGTCTCTTTGGAGCAAAAGAAATCAAAATACTTGGACACCTTGGGTCAAATGGAGGTATGAGGCCAGACCCAGAAAAGTTGAGATGTATAACAGAATTTCTTGTGTCTAAAAGTATTAGAGATGTGAGAAGCTTCCTTGGATTATGTTCTTATTACCATCGTTTTACCAAAGATTTTTGTATCAAAGCCATGCCACTCCAAGGGTTGTTAAAAGCTGATGCTAAATTTATCTGGGATGGTGCTCATCAAGATTCTTTCAATGTGCTGCGAGAAGCTCTGATGACTGACCCTGTACTTGGTCTGTATGATGAGAGAGCACCTATAGAACTACACACTGATGCCAGCGGGTATGGGATCGGTGCTGTTCTGGTACAGATTTCGGATGGAAAAGAGGAGGTTATGGCCTGTGCTTCTGGGACACTTACAATAGCTGAGAGAAACTACTCAACTACAGAAAGAGAATGTCTTGCTGTGATCTGGACCATGTGCAGGTTTCGGCAGTATCTCTATGGAAGGCCATTCACAGTTGTTACAGACCATCATTCACTTTGTCGGCTGACAGGTCTTAAGGATCCAACAGTACGTCTCTCCAGGTGGGCACTACATCTTCAAGAGTATGACATTACCGTAGTGTACAAAAGTGGGAGAAAACACAAAGATGCCAACTGTCTCTCAAGAAACCCTGTGCAAGACCATCAAGACTTTGATAAAGATAGTGACTGCCTCGCTGTACTCCAGGAACACTCTGCCGAACAGAAGAAGGATGCCAAGATATCTCAAATTATGCTTGCCTTAAATCAATCAGAGGATGTGAAAGGACAATTTAAGGTAGTTAATGGATTATTTTGTGAGAAAAACTTTGATCCTTTTGGAAAGAGGTGGCTACTAGTGATTCCTAAACACATTCGCTTAGGTGCTCTACAGAAATTTCATGACACACCTGAGGCCGGACATTTAGGATTTATTAAGACATATGATAGGATCCGCAAGAGAATTTTCTGGCCTGGTTTCTTTAGGAGTGTCCGTCACTATGTGTCCCACTGTCGAGAGTGCCAGAGGAGAAAGGCGGTTCCTCAGAAACCACTTGGCCGACTCATACCACTTCCACGAGCCAAAATGCCTTTCCACTGTGTTAGGATTGACTTCCTTGGACGATTTCCAATGTCTGCTAGTGGCAGTAGATGGATTATTGTTTGCACTGATTACCTGACATGCTATGCCTTTACAAAAGCCATGAAAACAGCCAAAGCATCCGAGGTAGCCAAATTCATCGTGAAAGACATTGTATTAAAACATGGTGCCCCAAGGTCGATATTACGGATCGAGGGAATGTTTTTCAATTGAATCTTGTGACAGAGATAAACCGTCGGTGCAACATTATTCATCGCATGACAGCTGTCTACCATCCGCAAACTAACGGGCTTTCTGAACCCCTTAATAAGACCTTGGCTGACATGCCATTAATGTTCATCAATGTTGAGCAGAGCAACTGGGATGACGTTTGCCTACAATACCGCCAAACAAGACACCACAGGATTTTACGCCATTTTTCCTGGTGCATGGGCGTGATGCGATTACGACGATGGACACTGTGTTTCCATTACATCCTGAAGACATGGACGACAACTACAATGGCCAGGTGTTAACCAGAGCTGAGGAAGCTCAGCAGTTAGCTCGACTCCGAACACTGTAGGTTCAAGAAGACGATCGCCGAAGGTATGACGAGAGCCACCGCCCTGTTGCCTACCAGCCTGGTGACCTCGTCTGGATCTTCACTCCTGTTTGGAAGGTTGGTCTCTCTGAGAAGCTACTTTGGACCTCATGAGGTTGTAAGGCAGTTGTCTGATGTTACTAATGAAGTTGAAGATTTCGACCCCGACACAAGATGATGAAAGATCAAAGATACGGTCCACATCCTTCGAATGAAGCCCTATAAGGGTCCTGCAATCCAGGGTAAATTCAAAGCTTCAATGACAGGCAACAAGCGGAAATGTGGTGAAGAGTGTAGCGGCAAAAGAAGTTCTAAGATGATCATCGCCAGGGTGAGAATCAGTCATCGCGAGTCGGAGTATGCAGAACTGATGACTCGTTCCCGGACCAGGACGACGCAACACCGAGATGCTGTTCTCGTAAGGAGGGAACAATGTTGCAGAAGAAACTGAGTAGCATCGTAGTGTAGTGGTTATGATACTAACTGTTGCATGAAGGGTAGTGAGTTCAAAACTCAATTGGACTGTAAAATATTAATTTCTATATTCGGTTTAAGTACATTCTAGAAGTATCCACAAATGTCAAGAACCATTGTAGTGAAATTTTTTTGTAGCTGTATGTAGGTCTATACTGTGTGTGTTCTGGCCGGAGGCAGTTCGCTCCGCGCTCTTGTATGTGCAAGTGCTGAATAAATCTTCGTAAAGTGAAGTTAGTGTTTGTCATTCATCTAATTACACCATCTTGTATGTGACAGTATGAAGTATGCTGGGAGAAGCTGAATAATCAATTCATCCTTGGTTAGCTGTTCCTCAATTTCTGATTAAGCATGTGCCCTCTTCCCCACAACAAAATAAAACTTTCAGTTGTTATTTATTAGTTTCCATACTATCATGTCCTGATGTGATTTTCTTAACTTTGTGATCTCATTAGCATTTATTCCCCATCCCCAACAAAGATTATGTGACTTACCATACGAAAGCGCTGGCAGGTCGATAGAAACACAGACAGACACATACATACACACACAATTCAAGCTTTCGCAACAAACTGTTGCCTCATCAGGAAAGAGGGAAGGAGAGGGAAAGACGAAAGGAAGTGGGTTTTAAGGGAGAGGGTAAGGAGTCATTCCAATCCCGGGAGCGGACAGACTTACCTTAGGGGGAGAAAAGGAAGGGTATACACTCTCGCGCGCGCGCGCGCGCGCACACACACACACATATACAGACACAAGCAGACATATTTACAGCTCCCATCTCCGGAGTTCGGATAGGTTGGTGTTGGTGGGAAGTATCCAGATAACCCGGACGGTATAACACTGTGCCAAGATGTGCTGGCCGTGCACCAAGGCATGTTTAGCCACAGGGTGATCCTCATTACCAACAAACACTGTCTGCCTGTGTCCATTCATGCGAATGGACAGTTTGTTGCTGGTCATTCCCACATAGAATGCATCACAGTGTAGGCAGGTCAGTTGGTAAATCACGTGGGTGCTTTCACATGTGGCTCTGCCTTTGATCGTGTACACCTTCCGGGTTACAGGACTGGAGTAGGTGGTGGTGGGAGGGTGCATGGAACAGGTTTTACACCGGGGGCGGTTACAAGGATAGGAGCCAGAGGGTAGGGAAGATGGTTTGGGGATTTCATAGGGATGAACTAAGAGGTTACGAAGGTTAGGTGGACGGCGGAAAGACACTCTTGGTGGAGTGGGGAGGATTTCATGAAGGATGGATCTCATTTCAGGGCAGGATTTGAGGAAGTCGTATCCCTGCTGGAGAGCCACATTCAGAGTCTGGTCCAGTCCCGGAAAGTATCCTGTCACAATTGGGGCACTTTTGTGTTTCTTCTGTGGGGGATTCTGTGTTTGAGGGGATGAGGAAGTGGCTCTGGTTATTTGCTTCTGTACCAGGTCGGGAGTGTAGTTGCGGGATGCGAAAGCTGTTGCCAGGTTGTTGGTGTAATGGTTCAGGGATTCCAGACTGGAGCAGATTCCTTTGCCACGAAGACCTAGGCTGTAGGGAAGGGACCGTTTGATATGGAATGGGTGGCAGCTGTCATAATGGAGGTACTGTTCCTTGTTGGTGGGTTTGATGTGGACGGACGTGTGAAGCTGTCTAATGGCCATTACACCAACAACCTGGCAACAGCTTTCGCATCCCGCAACTACCCTCCCGACCTGGTACAGAAGCAAATAACCAGAGCCACTTCCTCATCCCCTCAAACACAGAATCCCCCACAGAAGAACCACAAAAGTGCCCCACTTGTAACAGGATACTTTCCGGGACTGGATCAGATTCTGAATGTGGCTCTCCAGCAGGGATACGACTTCCTCAAATCCTGCCCTGAAATGAGATCCATCCTTAATGAAATCCTCCCCACTCCACCAAGAGTGTCTTTCCGCCGTCCACCTAACCTTCGTAACCTCTTAGTTCAACCCTATGAAATCCCCAAACCATCTTCCCTACCCTCTAGCTCCTACCCTTGTAACCACCCCCGGTGTAAAACCTGTCCCATGCACCCTCCCACCACCACCTACTCCAGTCCTGTAACCCGGAAGGTGTACACGATCAAAGGCAGAGCCACATGTGAAAGCACCCACGTGATTTACCAACTGGCCTGCCTACATTGTGAAGCTTTCTATGTGGGAATGACCAGCAACAAACTGTCCGTTCGCATGAATGGACACAGGCAGACAGTGTTTGTTGGTAATGAGGATCACCCTGTGGCTAAACATGCCTTGGTGCACGGCCAGCACATCTTGGCACAGTGTTACACCGTCCGAACTCCGGAGATGGGAACTTGCTCTTCAATATATCCTCTCTTCCCGTTACCCACCAGGCAATCTCCGCTAATTTCCAGTTGCCGCCACTCATACCTCACCTGTCATTCAACATCATCTTTGCCTCTGCACTTCTGCCTCGACTGACATCTCTGTCCAAACTGTTTGTCTTTAAATATGTCTGCTTGTGTCTGTATATGTGTGTGTGTGTGTGTGTGTGTGTGTGTGTGTGTGTGTGTGTATGCGCGCGAGTGTATACCCTTCCTTTTTTCCCCCTAAGGTAAGTCTGTCCGCTCCCGGGATTGGAATGACTCCTTACCCTCTCCCTTAAAACCCACTTCCTTTCGTCTTTCCCTCTCCTTCCCTCTTCCCTGATGAGGCAACAGTTTGTTGCGAAAGCTTGAATTTTGTGTGTATGTTTGTGTTTGTTTGTGTGTCTGTCGACCTGCCAGCACTTTCATTTGGTAAGTCACATCATCTTTGTTTTTAGATATAAATTTCCTACGTGGAATGTTTCCCTCTATATATATATATATATATATATATATATATATATATATATATAATCTTTCATTTAACTATTATCATTTAATCTTGCTTTGGAAGAATGAATCTGTGAGCAGATAACGTAGTGATTTGCTATGCTATTATTTATATGTACCGAGCACTGTTTCCATTTGGCACTCGAATATATACTCGAGTAATCCATGCCCTTGAATAATCCGTGCACCCCAATTTTGAGGAAGAGGAAAAAAAAATAATTATTTTTTGCTTTAATTTGTTTTATTTACAAAAAAAAAAAAAAAATTTGTTCCAACATTATGATGTGTTCAAAAGTATGTATAATAACTACTGGCTTGAAGCAATGCTGCTGTACAGGTTGATACATTGTTAAAACGCAACCGATTCAGCGGCGTGCAGCTGGCCAGCCGGCGGGTGGGCGGCCATCGGCGTGCAGCTGGCCGGCTGGCCCATTAGACGGGCGGGCGGGCAGGGAACATTATCACCGCCAGCCGGGACTCAACGCGTACCTACAATAGCTAAAAAAGACATGTGAATTATTTTGCTTAAGAGTTTGTTAATACAGTATGTGCAATAAAATATTTTAGTCAATACCGGTATGTTTCCTCTCTTACCTCTCTATTCATCACTTTCATCATCATCACTAGCAGGAGAATCATTGTCATCTTCACCATCTTCCCATAGAGCGTCGTCCTCTGTTCCATCCAGTGAATTTGTGATTCCACATTTTTTGAAGGATTTTTCCACCTGTGGTTGTGGAATGGAGTCCCATGCACTTTTCACCCATTCACAAATCTGGGACAAATCCGGCTATTTGATTTTTCCACTAGGTGTGAACTTACGGTATCATCAACCATCCATTGCGTATATCACTGTTTAAGTGTAGCTTTGAATGGCCGATTTATACACACATCTAGTGGTTGTAGGATGGATGTTAGGCCTCCAGGGATAATGACCAAGTCAGTTTTCCCTTTTTGTAATTTGTCTCGCACTTCCTTAGTTGTATGTCTGCGGAAGCTGTCCAGGACCCACATGTTGCATAAATTCAGTAGCGCACCAGGACGACATTATCAAACGTGTGTCACCCAGTTAATTATAAGTTCATTGTCCATCCACCCTTTCGGATTCGCTCTCACTAATACCGGTTTTCCTTATAAATATCACATAAGGTGGTAGCTTTCATCTATCGCCAGTTACACACATCACTGTACATCTTTGTTTCTTACTGCCGCCAGTTCGTGTCATGATGCTGGATTCTCCTTTCCTGTTCACTGTGTTGTCGAGCGGCATCTCAAAATAGACTGGCGTTTGATACGCATTACCAATTTGCGATAATATATAGGACTGTTTATGGCGCAGATTTATCACGTAACGATGAAAATTCACTATTTTTTTCCTCGTAACTGCCTGGAAGCTGCTGAGCGATAGTAGTTTTCCTCTGGAATCCTAAACCATTTCGGTTGAAAAATCTTGATAGCCAGCCCCGGCTAACTTTGAAATTGGTAATGCCTAGTTCTTTGGCTAAAGACAGTGCTTTATAAGTTGGCACATTTCACTCGTCACCACGCATCCGTATTGTTTCTTCTCATCTACATAATCGCAGAGCCTTTTCTTGAGGTCCAGTTGCTTCGCTTTTCGGCTGCGAAATGCCCGGCAGTTACTATTAGTTTCTTGAAGCTGCGTTTTATTTTTTCGCCAGTCACAAATACAACTCTCACTCACGTTGTACTTTCTTCCTGCTGCATGGTTTCCAATATTCTTGGCTTCTTCAATAATTTTCACTTTTTCTTTAGCAGTGTACGAGTGATAACGAGAACTTGTAGCCATAATTAACAAGTTTGAAGACGTTAATACTTCACTCCTAACATGCTACTGATGCATCACAGACTGAGGCCACAACAATGCAATAGTATAATGGGATGTATTATTGGAGGCGGAGCAGTACCAACAATGTTTAGAATAATCTGTGCGCCCCAGTTTTTCGTCCTAAAATTCGGGAAAAACGTGCGCGGATTATTCAAGTATATACGGTAATTGTTAGCCTTTATGTAGTTCTGATTTTTCTTTTGTACTTATTTTCATTTTTAACCAGTCAGTTATTAAATTTGTTTGCAGCTGCTTCGTGGTCTTCCACAAGAAGGACGCGTTCTGCGAGACAAATCAGCAAGTGTTGGCCATGGGTTGTCATCTGGATCATCTCGTCCAGCAACATGCCTTGGTATAGAAGGCCGTAAGTCAGGAACACGGGGGATCCTGGATAAGAGTCACAGTACTCCTGCATATGATCTGACAGACTCAAGAAGTGTTGTCGTGAGGGATGCTGCTATTGTTGACAGTGGACCTCCAGACATCACAGTGATCCAGGCAGTCAACTTACCTCTTGTACAGGCAAATGTTTCTATGGATGTTCAGAAGTAAGCAAGTCCTCATCATGTAACAATGAGCGCCACTATTTTAAGATTTGATTGCAATTAGGTAGTAAAACACTCTCACGATCTAGCTAATGACATGGAACACACACATGAAAGAGGGATAGTAACAACAATAATTAGAAGGTAGCAGTGACAACAGGATGGGTGAGGAGTGTGGGGAGATGTAAACTAGGAAGCCAGCGGTTCAGGTTTAAAGCTGAGTAAAGAAAACTATGGGAATAATTGTAAGATGCATAGAAGGTATATTTTAAACTATGGAAGTAGGCAGTGCAGAAGGATGAGATGAAACTATACAAACAAAGTGGAGAGGAATGAAAATTAGGAGTGGCTGAGAATGACACTGAATTTTGTGAGAACAGTGTGTGCGCATATTTCTGAGAACTATATTTTATCCGTCAATAGAAAACTGTACTTCAGTTGCTTGAACAAGAGCATGTCTGGTAGTAGCAACCTTTTTTTGGCAGTACACTGTTTGCAGCAATTCAGTCAGTTTTATTCATAGTTATCTGGAATTTTTCAAAGGTTTGTTGTCCATAGTATCAAAAATTTATGTCACTGAAAACACTGCCTATATGAAATTCTTGTGATGTAGTATGAGGATAAACGGAAAATAAGAGAAGTGATATGCAAAGGACACATGTATTTGCAGCTCACTTTAGCATGCACGCCTTATTCAGGGAATGGATTGAAATTGTAAAAAGTTCATATTTGTATAATTTGAGGGCTTTTTGTTTATTATTCTCAATGATGATGATGATGATGATAATGTGAAAGAAAGTAATTTTATTGCAAAACACTAATACAATTTTAAAAAATTTCCTTTCACAAAACTTGAAATACTCTATTAAAGAATTCCCATTTTCTTTTACAACCACACACTTATACATTTCATTTCTTCTTCTAAATGTGTTGTATTCTGCAATGTACATCATCATCTGCAGCATCAGGAAGAGCTTCCAGCCCCTGACCAGGGTCTTCCTCTGTCTTTCGCCACTATTCAGTAACCATCCTGTTGAAGTCCTGACCTCGTTTCCCAATTTCTCTTCAACTTCTCTCAGCCAGCTGTCCCCTGGCCTTCCTCTCACAAGGGAATGGTCCAATAAGACATGTCTAAACCTACCTGGAAATTTTTTACACAGGAAGAAGACAACTAAAGAAATGCACTGCCAGAATTTTAGCTGCTATGACACACTGCAAGCATTTTGTTAAAAATGTTGAAGTTACACATTTTTGCCATGCAAAGAACAGCTTAGAACAGCTGTTTGTACAGCCCTGCCCACCTAGCTAATGACTCAGTGAATCACTCATGCAGCACCGCATAGAAGAATTATCTGGAGTTCACAGACGCCAATTTCAGGCACCTAAATCCTGGTTTACAATAGAGCAAATGGAAGCAAACACATACGAATGAGTATTTGCAGAAAATTTATTACCATTCACTTGTATATGGGTATATAATCGTTTATACTGGAGGGAACAGGAGAGAACATGAGGTAGCGAACATGAATGCTGTGTTATTAGTTTTTAGTTTTTGGAGCTAATATTCAGCATACAGGATACAACTCTATCTTGTTAGAGCCACAATGCCAAACTTTGCTATTCAGTGAGGATTATTTTGCATGGCAAGTACACTGTTCTTGGCGGAGTATGCAAAATGGTGCAAGGAAGGAAGAATTTAAGCGTCTCAATTTGTATGGAAGCGTGACATGCGTGGAGATCGTGCACTTTACATGAAATTGCATCTCCATCTCTCCTTAGCAGTGGTCCAAAATTCTCCTTGTGTGTCAGCTGCCATTTCTCCCTGGCTTCTCATTATCATTGAGGGGAAATTTATAAACAGGACACTAATTACCAGTGTCAAGCATAATCTCAAGAGGCAACACAGCTAGCGTTTCCACTATGTGTAAGGTCTAATGGTCATAATCTTCTTTTCTACAACAAAAATGGTGTAGTGGCAAAGCACATGCTTTGTGATCCAGACAGTGCAGGATCAAATCCCGTTCAGACCACAACTTTTTCACTGTGATTTTTAACTGAGCATTTGCTTCTCACAGATGTTGGAGTGGCCACGAAAGACGTATGGTTTGGATTCCACATTAAACTACAGGTCTCCATTTTCTGATTAGGTAAATGGGGAGGGTTAGGGACACATAAGTAGCTGCAGTGGTGTTCAGTCCAGACCTGCAAGAGGCCTACTGGGTACACCTGTCAGAATTCTCTTTTGAAACTTCCTGGCAGATTAAAACTGTGTGCCGGAGTGAGACTCGAATTCGGGACCTTTGCCTTTTGCGGGCCAGTGCTCTACCATCTGAGCTACCCAAGCACGACTCATGCCCCATCCTCACAGCTTTACTTCCACCAGTTCCTCATCTCCTACCTTCCAAACTTCACAGAAGCTTTCCTGTGATGCTGCAGAATTGTCTTTTGCTCATGCTTGTTAGCTTGTTTGCTCCAGTGAAACTCTGGCGTAACTATACAAACTTTTTTTGAATAACTTCATATTGGCAGTTCAGTTCTTGCACGTATATTACTGATAAAAGTGGCTAGCAGAGAAAATAAAATCACGGCAGTGTTTGATATCAGAGAAGACGTCCATCAGTGAGGATTTTTAATTTGTTGAAATGAAATGTGTCTTAAGGTACTACATTTTATAACAGTTCCTGTCAGCCATTACTTATAAAAATGTTTGAATGTTGTACGTTTGACTATCAGTGAAACAGTTCTCTGTTTATTCTCTATAGTTGTCACAAAAATGCAAAGTGTATTGAATGACAAAAACAAACATTTTTCTCGCTCCGGGCACACTGGACAAAGGAAAAATTGATGCAGTCAGGCACTTTGCAGGAAGCATTAGTTTTATTTAGACAGAACTGGAATGGAGTCGGAAACAGTCCTGGCTGTTGTTCCACATATTGCGCTGCATACCAGGCATATGTGATCAAATTTGTAAATCGTGGTGGAGAAAACTGGTAATGCACAAATGGCTAGAGCTTAAGAATACTGATCCAGTGACAAATATGAAATGAGAGGGGTATTGGAAATTATGTTGTCTGATAATTGCCCGAAAAATGTTTTTATGAGTCACATTAGTAGTTCCAGGCAGAATCCACATTACATCTACAGATTTTTTGTCATCCTCCACAGTAACAGAGGTGGTGCTATGTCCAGACCATGAATCCAACAAAAGCAATGAATTAGTTTCTGCAGCTGGTGGGAATACGTTTCGAACGAAATGTTGAAAAATATTCTTCCCCACTTTTCCAGATTTTGATATGTCGATTACAAGATTTTTGCAACTAAACAGTCCATTCTTTTATTTTTGATCCACATTTGCCTTGCAGTTCTTGAAGACAGATATATAGATGCAGAAACAGTAAACCACTCGTACTTATCGCTGGCATTATCATACATGAATGTGTCAGTGCATTCATTCATTGGGCTGCTGACTCCGTCTTTTATTCACCCCGAAATGGTGAAGTGCATTGTGCCTGCAATTCTTTCGCAAAACCTGACAGATCAGCTGTGGGGATAAAAGCAAGTCTCGTCTTTACGTCAGCTATGAATTGCTCTGTACCATTGTCTATCACTGGCAGCTGCTCTACATGTTTATGTGACGTAAACTTGATAATTTTGCTACTTTCTATTCTGTAGATTGCTTGAACCTAGGTAGCCAGGTCGACAAAGCCTGAAAATTAGCAATGTTCATGTCAGATGCAATTCGGAGGGCCTAGTCTCGGGAACGGTGCATAGCCTCTCACGAACAGTTCTAAATCTTCATCAGGTTATCTTCCATTCAGAAGGCTGTTGCACGCAGCGACTGTTATATTGACTTGTGTTATATTGACTTGTAAATCTGAAATATATCCTCTTTTTACCTGAGGTTTCTTTGCTGTTACCTCACTTGTACCTGTGTTTTTCTGTCCAACTTCTGTGAATGTCCATTTTAGATATTCCCATTCCTCTTCAATCGAACTATCTACTGTGGTACACAGTCTATAAACTGACATGAGTCCACTTGAAAGTAATTTGTCTACACTACTTTCAGAATTATTTTCATTGTGTATTTATCCATTTTGTGCTGTGCTGCACTGGAATATTTGGTTATAGCCTCAAGTTCAGTGCTAGCACCCTCCAGTACGTAAATTTCATTGCTTAATGAAAATGTCCACCTTCTGGTAAGGTTTGTCACATGAAAGTGGTGTGGTATTAGCAGAAATCAGCTTCGTGTAAAAGTGACCAGTTGCTGTACTTATTGCCTCAATTATTTTATTTACAATGGCTGAGGAACTTCACCTCTTAAGTATAAAATTTTTAACTATAACATTTCAGAACTCCCGTACATTTTCTGCAGTGTATGTTAATTATTGTTTCTGTTGCTTATTTGGGATGTCACAGGTATCTGATATTAGAGAAAGGTCTCTTGCCTAATTATGCTTGCTGGTTTCACATACAATATAATATTTGTCAAATTTTCTAAATTTATACCACTTTCTTTTAGGAGTGTCATGACTTATGATAGTTAACTTTGTGTGGACTGTTTGTTTTTGTTACTTGCCTGCATGTGCGCTTTGTATTTGGTATTTTGGGTTACTGTCTTCCAA
Source organism: Schistocerca serialis cubense (assembly GCF_023864345.2). Classification (NCBI taxonomy): domain Eukaryota; kingdom Metazoa; phylum Arthropoda; class Insecta; order Orthoptera; family Acrididae; genus Schistocerca; species Schistocerca serialis. The sequence goes on along the minus strand of NC_064646.1, from coordinate 416,390,493 downwards.
AAGCAAGGTTATAATAAACATCTTTGTAAAATAAGTGTTTTATCCTTACATTTTGGTATATTTTTCTGGATCAGTTGATTAACAAAATTGTTTCTCCCTCCTCTAGCAGATTGGAAATGTCAGAAGTAGGAAACAGCACCGAACCTTCATCTTCTGCTGCTGTCACTGTGGAGCATACCACAGCTAATGCAAGAGACATCATTCCTCTTCCTCCAGGTGCTCAGTCTGTACCTTCAAGCAGTAATACCGAAAGAACACAGACACTTCCACTGCAAAATACTCACTCTTCAAATACACCATCTGAACCAGCACCTCCAACAAAGCCCCGTATACCTCTGCCCGTGCTTAGTCCGAGAACACAGAAAAAGAGGAATTTGTTGTTGTCAAGTGAGTAAACCATTTTTAACTTGATATTGTCCAATTTCATAGTTGACTTGTAAGAAGTGAAAACTTTTTGATGATTATATTAATTTAGCTGTAGTGTATATACAACTCCATTTGTTACCTTTGCTCAGCAGCTATTCAGTTTTCCACATCTCTGCATGTTGTTTGTTTGGAAAAATATATTTGCAACCTTGGGCAAAAATTATAGAGGGCCTAGTCAAAAATAAATGTAGCCAGTTTGTCATGTTGAATTCTAAAGTGAGCATGCTAAATTTTACAATAATTAGTCGTTTTAACGTTTTTGCTGTCTTACCTGCTAGCGTAACGCTACTTTCGGAGTGCGTGAGTGGGTTCCTTTTTTCATTAGTGTCTGTATTAAAGGTGCTGCAACAGTAAGCTGCGCATTCATCTGAATATGTATCTTTTATCTTGTTTACACATGTATGCTATCAATGCTACCATTGTCAAAAACTTGACATCTTGCCTCACTAAATGTCTTGTTCAAATGTTGGCTATAAAATCCTCTCCTTTTTGTCACTTCCCACCTCATTTATCCCCTCACCTACTCCATCCGATATACCCCTCACGTGAGTCTACTTGCTGAACTGCAGGCTCAGCATTGGGTATTCAGATGGCACAATGGGGCTGTACAGGCAGGTGTGTGTGTGTGTGTGTGTGTGTGTGTGTGTGTGTGTGTGTGTGTGTGTGCGCGTGCGCGGCCGTCCGTCCTTCCGTCTGTCCTTCCGTCTGTCCTTCCGTCTGTCCTTCCGTCTGTCCTTCCGTCTGTCCTTCCGTCCGTCCTTCCGTCCATCTGCCTATGCTATTCGGTAAATTCTTACCTTTATTCCTAAATTATTTAGAATAATAAATTATGTTGAATAACTCAGTAGTAGACTTCAGGTCTAGTTTATTATATTTGAGGAGGAGAAAATTATGGATCTGTGATACATAAATTTTGAGTTTACTTGTTGAATTTAAGTGGCCAGAAATTTTGTTAATAGTAATGGTTAGGAGAATGTCACTTGTTTCCCAGTAGGGCTCATTTCTATCAACAAATGGAAATGAAGTCTCATATTGACTCTTAAGATGTTCTTCATTCACTAAAATTGTTACTAGGACGTCGCAACATACCAGCAGCTGAGGCTACTGTGGGTGCTGAAAAATCAGGATGGCTGGTGCGTCGGTGCCGGCAAGGAGGTGCTGGTGCTGCATGGGTGCGGGCTTGGTGTGTGCTCCGAACACCGGTCTTTTACGGCTTCCGTTCACGTGAAGCAGCACATGCGGATATCATGGTGTCATTACCAGGGTTTACTGCAGCACCTGCTACAGAAGTTAAATCGAAGAGCTTTGCTTTCAAGATATACCATACAGGCAAGCATTGCTCTGACTGTTACTCAGGTGTCACATACAAACAATGAATAGTGACTTTTATACTACACAAGCCACTTTTAAGTTTCTTCAGAAGTAATGAAAAAAATTAATGTAAAATGTTTTATCATTACCCAAAAGTTTTTCTTCAAAATTTATATACTTTTGCATGCATTTGAACCAGTTCTGTGTTCATTTTTTTTCCTGGCCTATGTTATTACATCAAAAACCTAGTTTTGCAAGAATTCAACACCACCTGGAGGTAATGAAAAATCACTGTCTGCTTGTGTCTGTGTATGTGTGGATGGATATGTGTGTGTGTGCGAGTGTATACCTGTCCTTTTTTCCCCCTAAGGTAAGTCTTTCCGCTCCCGGGATTGGAATGACTCCTTACCCTCTCCCTTAAAACCCATATCCTTTTGTCTTTCCTTCTCCTTCCCTCTTTCCTGACGAGGCAACCATTGGTTGCGAAAGCTAGAATTTTGTGTGTATGTTTGTGTTTGTTTGTGTGTCTATCGACCTGCCAGCGCTTTTGTTTGGTAAGTTTCATCATCTTTCTTTTTATATATATATATATATATATATATATATATATATATATATATATATATATATATATATATATATATATATATATATATATAATAGAGGGAAACATTCCACGTGGGAAAAATATATCTAAAAACAAAGATGATGTGACTTATCAAACGAAAGCGCTTGCACGTCGATAGACACAAACAAACACAAATATACACACAAAATTCTAGCTTTTGCAACCAACGGTTGCTTCGTCAGGAAAGAGTGAAGGAGAGGGAAAGACGAAAGGATGTGGGTTTTAAAGGAGAGGGTAAGGAGTCATTCCAATCCCGGGAGCGGAAAGACTTACCTTAGGGGGAAAAAAGGACGGGTGTACACTCGCGCGCAGCGCGCGCGCGCGCGCGCGCGCGCGCACACACACACACACACACACATATCCATCCACACATATACAGACACAAGCAGACATATACAGAGGCAAAGAGTTTGGGCAGAGATGTCAGTCGAGGTGGAAGTGCAGAGGCAAAGATGTTGTTGAATGACAGGTGAGGTATGAGTGGCAGCAACTTGAAATTAGCGGAGATTGAGGCCTGGTGGATAGCGGGAAGAGAGGATATATTGAAGAGCAAGTTCCCATCTCCGGAGTTCGGATAGGTTGGTGTTAGTGGGAAGTACCCAGATAACCCGGATGGTGTAACACTGTGCCAAGATGTGCTGGCCGTGCACCAAGGCATGTTTAGCCACAGGGTGATCCTCATTACCAACAAACACTGTCTGCCTGTGTCCATTCATGCGAATGGACAGTTTGTTGCTGGTCCTTCCCACATAGTCACAGTGTTCTGGGTTTGAGAGGACGAGGAAGTGGCTCTGGTTATTTGCTTCTGTACCAGGTCGGGAGGGTAGTTGCGGGATGCGAAAGCTGTTGTCAGGCTGTTGGTGTAATGGTTCAGGGATTCCGGATTGGAGCAGATTCGTTTGCCACGAAGACCTAGGCTGTAGGGAAGGGACCGTTTGATGTGGTATGGGTGGCAGCTGTCATAATGGAGGTACTGTTCCTTGTTGGTGGGTTTGATTTGGACGGACGTGTGAAGCTGGCCATTGGACAGGTGGAGGTCAACATCAAGGAAAGTGGCATGGGATTTGTAGTGGGACCAGGTGAATCTGATGGAACCAAAGGAGTTGAGGTTGGAGAGGAAATTCTGGAGTTCTTCTTCACTGTGAGTCCAGATCATGAAGCTGTCATCAATAAATCTCTACCAAACTTTGGGTTGGCAGGCTTGGGTAACCAAGAAGGCTTCCTCTAAGCGACCCATGAATAGGTTGGCGTACGAGGGAGCCATCCTGGTACCCATGGCTGTTCCCTTTCATTGTTGGTATGTCTGGTCTTCAAAAGTGAAGAAGTTGTGGGTCAGGATGAAGCTGGCTAAGGTAATGAGGAAAGAGGTTTTAGGTAGGGTGGCAGGTGAACGGTGTGAAAGGAAGTGCTCCATTGCAGCGAGGCCCTGGACGTGCGGGATATTTGTGTATAAGGAAGTGGCATCAATGGTTACAAGGATGGTTTCCGGGGGTAACGGATTGGGTAAGGATTCCAGGCATTCGAGAAAGTGGTTGGTGTCTTTGATGAAGGATGGGAGACTGCATGTAATGGGTTGAAGGTGTTGATCTACGTAGGCAGAGATACATTCTGTGGGGGCTTGGTAACCAGCTACAATGGGGCGGCCGGGATGATTGGGTTAGTGAATTTTAGGAAGAAGGTAGAAGGTAGGGGTGCGGGGTGTCGGTGGGGTCAGAAGGTTGATGGAGTCAGGTGAAAGGTTTTGTAGGGGGCCTAAGGTTCTGAGGATTCCTTGAAGCTCCGCCTGGACATCAGGAATGGGATTGCCTTGGCAGACTTTGTATGTGGTGTTGTCTGAAAGCTGACGCAGTCTCTCAGCCACATACTCCCGACGATCAAATACCACGGTCGTGGAACCCTTGTCCACCTGAAGGATGACGATGGACCGGTCAGCCTTCAGATCACGGATAGCTTGGGCTTCAGCAGTGGTGATGTTGGGAGTAGGATTAAGGTTTTTTAAGAAGGATTGAGAGGCAAGGCTGGAAGTCAGAAATTCCTGGAAGGTTTGGAGAGGGTGATTTTGAGGAAGAGGAGGTGTGTCCCAGTGTGACGGAGGACGGAACTGTTCCAGGCAGGGTTCAATTTTGATAGTGTCTTGGGGAGTTGGATCATTAGGAGTAGGATTAGGATCATTTTTCTTCGTGGCAAAGTGATACTTCCAGCAGAGATTACGAGTGTAGGACAGTAAATCTTTGACGAGGGCTGTTTGGTTGAATCTGGGAGTGGGGCTGAAGGTGAGGCCTTTGGATAGGACAGAGGTTTCGGATTGGGAGAGAGGTTTTTGAGGAAAGGTTAACTACTGAATTAGGGTGTTGTGGTGCCAGATTGTGTTGATTGGAATTTTGAGGTTTTGGAGGGAGTGGAGCTGGAAGTGGGAGATTGAGTAGATGGGAGAGACTGGGTTTGTGTGCAATGAGAGGAGGTTGAGGTTTGCTGGAAAGGTTGTGAAGGGCGAGTGAGTTGCCTTTCCGGAGGTGGGAAACCAGGAGATTGGATAGTTTTTTGAGGTGAATGGTGGTATGCTGTTCTAATTTGCGGTTGGCCTGGAGGAGGATGCTCTGAACAGCCGGTGTGGATGTGGGAGAGGAAAGATTGAGGACTTTTATTAAGGATAGGAGTTGATGGGTGTGTTCATTGGCTGAGTTGATGTGTAGGTGAAGGATTAGGTGGGTGAGGGCAATGGATTGTTTAGTTTGGAACTGGTATAGGGACTGGTGGAAAGAAGGGTTGCAGCCAGAGATGGGAACTTTATGTGTGAGGCCTTTGGCGGTAATGCCAAATGTCAGACAAGCCTGAGAAAATAAAAAATGCGAGCGTAATGTGGCTAGGGTGAAGGCATGTTTGCGGAGGGAATGTAAATAAAACTTAATGGGGTCGTTGTGGGGTTGTTGTGAGGGTGACATGGTATTAGAAGGTGGAAAGTGTAACATGAGGTTGAAATGAAAATAAAAATAACTGGAGAAAGTAACTGGAGATCTGTTGTGAAAAAAGGCGAAAAAGTGTTGGATAAAGCTGGCCTATGTTGATCCTGTGGTGAACTTGGGTTGGTAGACAACGATGTGCACAAAGGTTAGGTGGTTGTGTTGCCGCCAAAACACGTTGAAGGATGAAGAGATTCGGGAAAATTTCAAAAAAATGGCGTGTAAATGTATTAAAAAGAGTGGTTTTGTGGTGGCAGATTATGAAAATGAGGCTAACAATTGTCTGGCGAAGAAATAATGATGTTAAAAACTGTGGGAAGCGGCTAAAAATTATCAGTGTTGTGGGAAAAACGGAAATGGAAATAAAGCGAAAGTTATCAGAACTAGACGAAATGGTTGTTTAATAGGTGAAAGGAACTGTTTGTGGACTAGAGATGGTGGATTTTATAGCAGCGGTAGTGTTGAAAACGGAAAAAAATTTTTGGACATGGTTTGGAAGTGGGTGACATATTATTGAGTATATATAGGCGGGATAAAATTGTATAGTAGATTACGGTAAAAAGGAGAAGGTGAATACAAAGTGAAACTACTTGCAAAAACAAAAGAGAAAATAAGACGACAGAAAAGATTTTGAAATGCAACAGTGACAATAACAAACGTAATTGTTGGGTTCAAATTAATGATATGAATTAACAGAGGGAAACATTCCACATGGGAAAAATATATCTAAAAACAAAGATGATGTGATTTACCAAACGAAAGCGCTGGCACGTCGATAGACACACAAACAAACACAAATATACACACAAAATTCTAGCTTTCGCAACCAACGGTTGCTTCGTCAGGAAAGAGGGAAGGAGAGGGAAAGACGAAAGGATTTGGGTTTTAAGGGAGAAGGTAAGGAGTCATTCCAATCCCGGGAGCAGAAAGACTTACCTTAGGGGGAAAAAAGGGCGGGTATACACGCGCGCTGCGCGCGCACACGCACACACACACACACACACACACACACACACATATATCCATCCACACATATACAGACACAAGCAGACATATTTAAAGACAAAGAGTTTGGGCAGAGATGTCAGTCGAGGCGGAAGTGCAGAGGCAAAGATGATGTTGAATGACAGGTGAGGTATGAGTGGCAGCAACTTGAAATTAGCGGAGATTGAGGCCTGGTGGGTAACGGGAAGAGAGGATATATTGAAGAGCAAGTTCCCATCTCTGGAGTTCGGATAGGTTTGTGTTGGTGGGAAGTATCCAGATAACCCGGACGGTGTAACACTGTGCCAAGATGTGCTGGCCGTGCACCAAGGCATGTTTAGCCACAGGGTGATCCTCATTACCAACAAACACTGTCTGCCTGTGTCCATTCATGCGAATGGACAGTTTGTTGCTGGTCATTCCCACATAGAATGCATCACAGTGTAGGCAGGTCAGTTGGTAGATCACGTGGGTGCTTTCACACGTGGCTCTGCCTTTGACCGTGTACACCTTCTGGGTTACAGGACTGGAGTAGGTGGTGGTGGGAGGGTGCATGGAACAGGTTTTACACCGGGGGCGGTTACAAGGGTAGGAGCCAGAGGGTAGGGAAGGTGGTTTGGGGATTTCATAGGGATGAACTAAGAGGTTACGAAGGTTAGGTGGACGGCGAAAAGACACTCTTGGTGGAGTGGGGAGGATTTCATGAAGGATGGCTCATTTCAGGGCAGGATTTGAGGAAGTCGTATCCCTGCTGGAGAGCCACATTCAGAGTCTGATCCAGTCCCGGAAAGTATCCTGTCACAAGTGGGGCACTTTTGTGTTTCTTCTGTGGGAGGTTCTGGGTTTGAGAGGGGATGAGGAAGTGGCTCTGGTTATTTGCTTCTGTGCCAGGTCGGGAGGGTAGTTGCGGGATGCGAAAGCTGTTGTCAGGTTGTTGGTGTAATGGTTCAGGGATTCCGGATTGGATCAGATTCGTTTGCCACGAAGACCTCGGTTGTAGGGAAGGGACCGTTTGATGTGGAATGGGTGGCAGCTGTCATAATGGAGGTACTGTTGCTTGTTGGTGGGTTTGATGTGGACAGACGTGTGAAGCTGGCCATTGGACAGGTGGAGGTCAACATCAAGGAAAGTGGCATGGGATTTGGAGTGGGACCAGGTGAATCTGATGGAACCAAAGGAGTTGAGGTTGGAGAGGAAATTCTGGAGTTCTTCTTCACTGTGAGTCCAGATCATGAAGATGTCATCAATAAATCTGTACCAAACTTTGGTTTGACAGGCCTGGGTAACCAAGAAGGCTTCCTCTAAGCGACCCATGAATAGGTTGGCATACGAGGGGGCCATCCTGGTACCCATGGCTGTTCCCTTTAATTGTTGGTATGTCTGGCCTTCAAAAGTGAAGAAGTTGTGGGTCAGGATGAAGCTGGCTAAGGTAATGAGGAAAGAGGTTTTAGGTAGGGTGGCAGGTGATCGGCGTGAAAGGAAGTGCTCCATCGCAGCGAGGCCCTGGACGTGCGGGATATTTGTGTATAAGGAAGTGGCATCAATGGTTACAAGGATGGTTTCCGGGGGTAACAGACTGGATAAGGATTCCGGGCGTTCGAGAAAGTGGTTGGTGTCTTTGATGAAGGATGGGAGACTGCATGTAATGGGTTGAAAGTGTTGATCTACGTAGGCAGAGATACATTCTGTGGGGGCTTGGTAACCAGCTACAATAGGGCTGCCGGGATGATTGGGTTTGTGAATTTTAGGAAGAAGGTAGGGGTGCGGGGTGTCGGTGGGGTCAGGAGGTTGATGGAGTCAGGTGAAAGGTTTTGTACGGGGCCTAAGGTTCTGAGGATTCCTTGAAGCTCCTCCTGGACATCAGGAATGGGATTACCTTGGCAAACTTTGTATGTGGTGTTGTCTGAAAGCTGACGCAGTCTCTCAGCCACATACTCCCGACGATCAAGTACCACTGTCGTGAAACCCTTGTCCGCCGGAAGAATGACGATGGACCGGTCAGCCTTCAGATCACGGATAGCTTGGGCTTCAGCAGAGGTGATGTTGGGAGTAGGATTAAGGTTTGTTAAGAAGGATTGAGAGGCAAGGCTGGAAGTCAGAAATTCCTGGAAGGTTTGGAGGGGATGATTTTGAGGAAAAGAGGAGGTGGGTCCCACTGTGACGGAGGACGGAACTGTTCCAGGCAGGGTTCAATTTGGGTAGTGTCGTGGGGAGTTGGATCATTAGGAGTAGGATTAGGATCATTTTTCTTCGTGGCAAAGTGATACTTCCAGCAGAGAGTACGAGTATAGGACAGTAAATCTTTGACGAGGGCTGTTTGGTTGAATCTGGGAGTGGGGCTGAAGGTGAGGCCTTTGGATAGGACAGAGGTTTCGGATTGGGAGAGAGGTTTGGAGGAAAGGTTAACTACTGAATTAGGGTGTTGTGGTTCCAGATTGTGTGATTGGAATTTTGAGGTTTTGGAGGGAGTGGAGCTGGAAGTGGGAGATTGAGTAGATGGGAGAAACTGGGTTTGTGTGAAATGAGAGGAGGTTGAGGTTTGCTGGAAAGGTTGTGAAGGGTGAGTGAGTTGCCTTTCCGGAGATTGGATAGTTATTTAAGGTGGAGAGTGGCATGCTGTTCTAATTTGCGGTTGGCCTGTAGGAGGATGCTCTGAACAGCCGGTGTGGATGTCGGAGAGGAAGGATTGAGGACTTTTATTAAGGATAGGAGTTGACGGGTGTGTTCATTGGCTGAGTTGATGTGTAGGTGAAGGATTAGGTGGGTGAGGGCAATGGATTGTTCAGTTTGGAACTGGTATAGGGACTGATGGAAAGAAGGGTTACAGCCAGAGATGGGAACTTTATGTGTGAGGCCTTTGGGGGTAACGCCAAATGTCAGACAAGCCTGAGAAAATAAAATATGGGAGTGTAATCTGGCTAGGGCAAAGGCATGTTTGCTGCTATCATATAGCTTGGAACAACTGATTTTGGTCAACCTTCATAAAATTCAACATTGACTAAATCAGAAACTAGACAAAATTTTCCAATCCAAATACAAACAAGCTAGTCTGAAGGCAAGTGATTACCAAAAGTTGATCAAAGCAATTCAAAATATTGTTGTTGAGTTAGGCCTGTATGAAAATTGGTAAAAAATTATCCATTGTATGCCTTTGTGTAAAATTACCATCTTTTCACAACATTGTTTCTTAAAAAAATGGCTGTAAAGAAACTGCACAGGCAGCTTATGAGCCACCGGTGTTATAACAAATGATCAATTTTAAAACAATATTAATGTCATGACAGCAGTAATATCACAACAGTAGTAACATCACGTCTCACTAAATACCATCTAGTGATCAATCTTAAATATGTAAGAGATGACACTCGTATTGCTGTAATTTCTTTTACTGCAATTGGTGTTGTCAACAACCTATATAAACAACATGGACTGCCCAAGATGTCGCCATATTCGAAGCCAGTTAGAAACTTGGCTGCAGTGTTGTACAGTGTTATGATGAGTGATACTTAGCATGGAATCTTAAGGTTTTGTTTGTTATATGCCAATATTTCCTGCTACCAGTGATGATTTATCTGTATTTGTTGTCTGCACAACGCATTTTGGGAAATAATTGCCAATAGGAAGTGCATTTTTCATGCACTGTGGGATGTAAAGTGCAATGTTTGCAATTCGTGAGGTGCTCCATTATTCTGTGACTTTACTATAACGAAAACCGACTTGTTTGTCATACACTATAGATACTGACAATTTGTTTTATAGCTTTACTTACAATTATTATACATTTGACTTGAATGACATTTCGTGGGTTTCATGCTAGGAAGTTATGTCATATGTATTTATTACAGAGATATATTTATATAGGTTGTCGGTATTTGCAGAGGAAGCAAACAGTAGTAGATGTACATAAATGTTTTAATGTGAGCTTTGAAGCATTAATTATCATTGCTTTTGCAGAGAATCTCAGATATCTGGGTCAGAGTTTCTGTTCTAGTGTCAAGTTTTTTGTTTACAGCAGTTCCAGTGGAAGACAGATCTGTCACATTTCATGTAATATTGTGTAAGGATTTTTGTTTCTTGGGACAGAGCAGTTACCAGATCTCTTAATAGGAGAAGAGCATTTATAGATACACTGAGGAGGTTACCTCTTGTTCCAGTCTTGTATTGGTTACCCATCATTGTATTGTATTAGCTCCTTATATTTCAAAGAAATTTTGTGCCGAAAAATAAAGACTAGGTTAATTAGAGTTTATTTACATACACAGCACACATGCCCATTATAGTTGTTCCTGTTTAACACCTAATTTTACCTTGGACAAACAGATGTATTGTTGATACATTACAAAATGATAAATGCAGTAGAGGAGTGTACATTAATAATGTGCCTACCAGACTTGCCCTCTGATCTGTATACAGAATTTTTATTCATATTTTAAAAGGATAACAATCAATTCTCTGAAATAAAGTAAATTATTATAAATTTTGTTCTGAAGCATGACATGACTCTAAATTGAAAACTCATTTATATCAATAACTGCTATTTTAGAATCTTGATGCCCTGGAAAAATTTCTGTGGGATCCCATGGCTGTAGTTACTTAAAAACGCACATTTTACAAACCCAGTGATGGCTTGGAAGTTTATTAGAGTCAGTACAGGCTTTTCCAGTTATCACAATTGAGTCCCCTTCAAATATCTGTAAAAATGTTGATTACAAATTGTGAAGAGATTATATTATCTCAAATCCATTTAAAACACAGAATTTCAAGGTTCTTTGTTATGGAGCATAAAGCTTTCGCTTCATAAGCTTCATAACCTGCTGTCAGGTTGTCTCAAGAGTGCATTCGCTGAATTCTCCATATTTATTTAAACTTTCATGTGTACAACTTGCAGATCATGTGAATTCTGAAGCACAAACTCTGGCTGCAATTAGCATTTCGTCAACTAGTGAAAATGAACATAAATGAGGACAGTGAATGTTTGCCCACATTGTGTATTTCAAATGAGAAGTGTACCTCCCTCCAGAGTGAATGAATAAGTGGAAATATCATTCCTGGCAGAAAACAGCCCTACTACAGTTCATTGATACCCATTACATAGCTCTCAAGTGACTGTATAGTGTTTTGTTCAGCACAGAGGTTACTGGACATTATTCCCACTGAAATGAAGAGATCACAATAACTGTTATTTCAGGTCACTCATGTTGAGGTGGTAATCTTCTTTTGAATATTCATTACACAATTTTCACAGCCTTGCCAGTTTTGATTTGCATGTAAGGCAATAAATGACATTTGTGCGTGACTTGTTTGGTAAGAATATCATCTTTGAGATTTTGCTGTGTGTAGGGGGAGCCATGGTGGCTAATTTGATGAATTTATGGTACAGCATGCGAAGAAGATGCCATCTGCAGGATATAAGTTTCAAACATTGAATTTCTGTTAATAGGTATTTTCATCAGATCTGTTGTAGTTTTTATGTCCTTTTTTCTTTTTTCCCCCATGTGTGTTCTTGGGATGACATAACAGCTATTTTGCATGACATAAACTGTTGGGTGAGGGGGGGAAACAACACTACTATAATTTGTTGTAGAGTATAGCAGTACTCATACCATTACACAAAGGGCAATTTATAATTTAACTACATCTTTTGTGTGGTTTAAGCATCTTGATGATAAGAGCTTCATAAGAGATTATTAAAGCCTTTGTTCACAGAATCACACCATACAGTGTTTAAAGCCAAGGTTTGGAGTTTGCATATCAGCTGCATCTGATAATTCAGATTTTTTAGATTTATGAGTGCACTTCAAGTAGATCACTTATTTTTTTACTCTAAGGTTTAATGGTTATAATATTACCTTCAAAATTAAACAATATATCTTTCTGTTTTACCACAGTTATTGTTACAGTTAAAGCGATCAACAAATTGTTCTTCAAGTAAGAAACTGACACCAACAGGTTGTCACACACACAAATGGGAATCAAATTGTTTTAATTCTGTAGAAGGCTTTGTTAATTACTACAATAATAGTTGTTCAGTAATTTTGTAATGCCTGCCAATATTTTCCCATATTTTCTTGTTCCATCACCACCATGATCATTTTCACAGCCCATCCCACCGAAAAGGTAACTGATGTGAAATAAAATAAGACATTGGTTGTTTGTAGTGTACAAGCCTTTTTTATTCAAAATAGTCTCCTTGTGAGTCAATACACAACTGTAAGTGTTGGAAAAAATGTTCAAAACAATTCTGATAGTCAACAGTTGGAACTGCCTTCAGGACTATTGTCATAGCCACCTGGATATCGGAAATCATGTTGAAAAGCTATCCTTTCACCCCTCATTTTCAGTTTGAGAAACAGCCAGAAGTCGCACAGAGCCAAATCTGACGAATATGGAGGGTGGTAAAGTGCAGTGATACCTTTTTGGAGGCCAAGAAATGATGTATGCTCGTACTTTAGTGTGCTGGAGTATTATCATGCAACAAACACCATGTTCCTTGGTTGCAGTATTCAGGCCTTGCCCAAACAGTCTTCACTTGTAAATGAGTTAGAATTCCCAAGTAATAAGGTGTGTACACCATTTGATCTTCTGAAGCGAATTCTTTAGGGACAATTCCTTTGGAATCAAAGAAGACTGTGAGCAGTGTCTTGCGTGGCTTTTCTGCATTCTGACTTTTTTTGGTTTCGGAGATTCTGGTCCTTTCCATTACAAGCTCTAGCGCTTTGTAAGTGCCTCATACTAAAGACACCATGTTGCATCACCTGTTATGATTCACGACAAGAAGTCTGGATCCCCATCAGCAAATTGTTTCATTTCTCTGCAGTGTTTTTGATCGTCCATGAGCGAGTGGGGTACAAAGCGACAACAGATGTTCTTTTTGCCCACATTTTCAGTCAGAATATGATGGACGGTTGGTTTAGGAATTCCAGTGAGCTTCTGAATTAACCTGGTAGAAGCTCAACAATCATTTCAAAGAATTTCAACCACTTTTTCAACATTTTCTTTGACTCAAACTGTCACTGATGTTCTTGGACGTTGCTCACATTCAATGCTCTCTCGGCCATCACAAAGTCTTGCACAACACTTAAAAATGTTTTTATGACTCATTGCTTAACTACCATAAACACATTGTATTATTTCAAAAGTTTCTGTGGCACACTTGCCCACTTTGAATTTGAAACAAACCTTAATGTTTGCATATTACTCCATTGCTCTTTTCACAACTGAGGTTCAAAATATACTAAGGCGGCAGGTAGTTGAAACACTCTGCATCACATCACAGGTGGAAGTAGTGGTTCCGTGAATATAAAATCAGTCACCTTCTCTGTGGTACGGACTATGTACTTCAGGGACTGTGAGAACTGCAGTGAAAGCATTATTGATAATGAAACTCCTGTTGAGAGAGATTTTTTTTTTTTTTTTTTTACTAGTTCTTTCCAGATACTTAATACAGAAATTTTCAATATCATCTGATGCCTTTACCTGTGTCTGAGGTGTGTGTTTCATGTTTCCAGGTACTGTGTTTTACTTTGCAGTGGAGTCAGAAGATGAGTTAACAGGCTGGTTGGACTGCATAAGTGCTGCCACAGTTGTCAGTGATTCATCGCAGGAACCGGAAGGTTTGTTTCTATAAAGTACAAATTTTAAGATTATATACAGTTCATTCTCATGATAAGCAGTGTAATTTCCTTCCTCCACCCCTTTCCTTCTTTTACTGGCCATTGAACGTATGAGACGATTTTAGTTCTGTCATAGATGTGTCCACAGCCTTATTGTAATTTCTGAATGCTAAAGCAATTTCAGTGTCCACTGTAGGCTCTCAGATTCGTTTTATGTATGTGTAACAGTATTACTTTATCTGTACTTACCCTATAAAACTTATGATGTACTTTCAATTAAGTTCTTGAATATTTTAGCCTGCACATACAACAACTAAGGCACAGGCTTTGCTAGAATTTTATCTTGTGTATTCATTAGAGCTACAGTTTAACTTGCCCTGCCTCAAAACAAAAGAAACAAGACTGCTTACAACATCAAGGAACTACTTGTCATAACATATTAGTGTGCAACCTTTTCTGCCTTTAACTGTGTCCTGTCTCTGTCACATGTTTCATTAAAATTTACCAACTCTGTAGCAATGGACAAGCAGTTTACTACAGTTGTGTTCTTGAGCCCCCTATGCAACCTCAGGAAAACAATATGGAGAAATATTTTGAGCAGTGGAAGGAATGGATGAAAGCAAGCAACATACAAATGTCTCTGACATGAAAATCCTTGCTATTAATTTGATAAGTACACAAATTTACTTCGTAAGTCTCATTTCTTTTGTGTCAGACTTGTTCGCAGCTACTGGTCTGGTGGTTAGCCTCTAGATTGCAAGTTCCAGGATTGGAGATTTTCTTCACTCGGGCTGGCCTTCAGGTTGTCCTCATCATTTTATCTCATCTTGATCACAGAGACACGCAATTCCCCAAACAGGTGTCAGATAGACAGACTTGCACCAGGTGGCCAATTGACCCCAGGTGGGGCCGCCCAGCCAACAACGCTCTTTTCTCTTGTGTTGAGGTAGTGGACATTGTTTCATTACAGTCAGTTCACAAAACAAGGAACTTACTTTTGTGTACATGAAGTCAAAGGGTTAGATGGCACTTCAGAAAAACATGTGGCACTGTTCAATATTTATTTCAAAATTACATTGGTTAATAGATGCACAGAAACACATATTGTGTGGATGGATATGTGTGTGTGTGTGCGAGTGTATACCCGTCCTTTTTTCCTTTTTTCCCCCCTAAGGTAAGTCTTTCCGCTCCCGGGATTAGAATGACTCCTTACCCTCTCCCTTAAAACCCACATCCTTTCGTCTTTCCCTCTCCTTCCCTCTTTCCTGATGAGGCAACAGTTTGTTGCGAAAGCTTGAATTTTGTGTGTATGTTTGTGGTTGTTTGTGTGTCTGTCGACCTGCCAGCACTTACACACACACACACACACACACACACACATATATATATATATATATATATATATATATATATATATATATATATATATATATATATATATATATATATATATATATATCTGTGTGTGTGTGTGTATATACACTCCTGGAAATGGAAAAAAGAACACATTGACACCGGTGTGTCAGACCCACCATACTTGCTCCGGACACTGCGAGAGGGCTGTACAAGCAATGATCACACGCACGGCACAGCGGACACACCAGGAACCGCGGTGTTGGCCGTCGAATGGCGCTAGCTGCGCAGCATTTGTGCACCGCCGCCGTCAGTGTCAGCCAGTTTGCCGTGGCATACGGAGCTCCATCGCAGTCTTTAACACTGGTAGCATGCCGCGACTGCGTGGACGTGAACCGTATGTGCAGTTGACGGACTTTGAGCGAGGGCGTATAGTGGGCATGCGGGAGGCCGGGTGGACGTACCGCCGGATTGCTCAACACGTGGGGCGTGAGGTCTCCACAGTACATCGATGTTGTCGCCAGTGGTCGGCGGAAGGTGCACGTGCCCGTCGACCTGGGACCGGACCGCAGCGACGCACGGATGCACGCCAAGACCGTAGGATCCTACACAGTGCCGTAGGGGACCGCACCGCCACTTCCCAGCAAATTAGGGACACTGTTGCTCCTGGGGTATCGGCGAGGACCATTCGCAACCGTCTCCATGAAGCTGGGCTACGGTCCCGCACACCGTTAGGCCGTCTTCCGCTCACGCCCCAACATCGTGCAGCCCGCCTCCAGTGGTGTCGCGACAGGCGTGAATGGAGGGACGAATGGAGACGTGTCGTCTTCAGCGATGAGAGTCGCTTCTGCCTTGGTGCCAATGATGGTCGTATGCGTGTTTGGCGCCGTGCAGGTGAGCGCCACAATCAGGACTGCATACGACCGAGGCACACAGGGCCAACACCCGGCATCATGGTGTGGGGAACGATCTCCTACACTGGCCGTACACCACTGGTGATCGTCGAGGAGACACTGAATAGTGCATGGTACATCCAAACCGTCATCGGACCCATCGTTCTACCATTCCTAGACCGGCAAGGGAACTTGCTGTTCCAACAGGACAATGCACGTCCGCATGTATCCCGTGCCACCCAACGTGCTCTAGAAGGTGTAAGTCAACTACCCTGGCCAGCAAGATCTCCGGATCTGTCCCCCATTGAGCATGTTTGGGACTGGATGAAGCGTCGTCTCACGCGGTCTGCACGTCCAGCACGAACGCTGGTCCAACTGAGGCGCCAGGTGGAAATGGCATGGCAAGCCGTTCCACAGGACTACATCCAGCATCTCTACGATCGTCTCCATGGGAGAATAGCAGCCTGCATTGCTGCGAAAGGTGGATATACACTGTACTAGTGCCGACATTGTGCATGCTCTGTTGCCTGTGTCTATGTGCCTGTGGTTCTGTCAGTGTGATCATGTGATGTATCTGACCCCAGGAATGTGTCAATAAAGTTTCCCCTTCCTGGGACAATGAATTCACGGTGTTCTTATTTCAATTTCCAGGAGTGTATATGTATATGTATATATATATATATATATATATATATATATATATAAAAACAAAGATGATGTGACTTACCAAATGAAAGTGCTGGCAGGTCGACAGACACACAAACATACACACACAATTCAAGCTTTCGCAACAAACTGTTGCCTCATCAGGAAAGAGGGAAGGAGAGGGAAAGACGAAAGGAAGTGGGTTTTAAGGGAGAGGGTAAGGAGTCATTCCAATCCCGGGAGCGGAAAGACTTACCTTAGGGGGAAAAAAGGACGGGTATACACTCGCGCACACACACACATATCTCCATCCACACATATACAGACACAAGCAGACATATTGAAAGACAAAGAGTTTGGGCAGAGATGTCAGTCGAGGCGGAAGTGCAGAGGCAAAGATGATGTTGAATGACAGGTGAGGTATGAGTGGCGGCAACTTGAAATTAGCGGAGATTGAGGCCTGGTGGGTAACGGGAAGAGAGGATATATTGAAGAGCAAGTTCCCATCTCCGGAGTTCGGATAGGTTGGTGTTGGTGGGAAGTATCCAGATAACCCGGACGGTGTAACACTGTGCCAAGATGTGCTGGCCGTGCACCAAGGCATGTTTAGCCACAGGGTGATCCTCATTACCAACAAACGCTGTCTGCCTGTGTCCATTCATGCGAATGGACAGTTTGTTGCTGGTCATTCCCATCCATTCATGCGAATGGACAGTTTGTTGCTGGTCATTCCCACATAGAATGCGTCACAGTGTAGGCGGGTCAGTTGTAGATCACCTGGGTGCTTTCACACGTGGCTCTGCCTTTGATCGTGTACACCTTCCGGGTTACAGGACTGGAGTAGGTGGTGGTGGGAGGGTGCATGGGACAGGTTTTACATCGGGGGTGGTTACAAGGGTAGGAGCCAGAGGGTAGGGAAGGTAGTTTGGGGATTTCATAGGGATGAACTAAGAGGTTACGAAGGTTAGGTGGACGGCGGAAAGACACTCTTGGTGGAGTGGGGAGGATTTCATGAAGGATAGATCTCATTTCAGGGCAGGATTTGAGGAAGTCGTATCCCTGCTGGAGAGCCACATTCAGAATCTGATCCAGTCCCGGAAAGTATCCTGTCACAAGTGGGACACTTTTGTGTTTCTTCTGTGGGAGGTTCTGGGTTTGAGAGGATGAGGAAGTGGCTCAGGTTATTTGCTTCTGTACCAGGTCGGGAGGGTAGTTGCGGGATGCGAAAGCTGTTGTCAGGTTGTTGGTGTAATGGTTCAGGGATTCTGGACTGGAGGGAACTTGCTCTTCAATATATCCTCTCTTCCCGTTACCCACCAGGCCTCAATCTCTGTTAATTTCAAGTTGCCGCCACTCATACCTCACCTGTCATTCAACATCATCTTTGCCTCTGCGCTTCCGCCTCGACTGACATCTCTGCCCAAACTCTTTGTCTTTAAATATGTCTGCTTGTGTCTATATATGTGTGGATGGAGATATGTGTGTGTGTGTGTGTGCGCGAGTGTATACCCGCACTTTTTTCCCCCTAAGGTAAGTCTTTCCGCTCCCGGGATTGGAATGACTCCTTACCCTCTCCCTTAAAACCCACTTCCTTTCGTGTTTCCCTCTCCTTCCCTCTTTCCTGATGAGGCAATAGTTTGTTGCGAAAGCTTGAATTGTGTGTGTATGTTTGTGTTTGTTTGTGTTTCTGTCGACCTGCCAGCACTTTTATTTGGTAAGTCACATCATCTTTGTTTTTAGATATATTTTTCCTACGTGGAATGTTTCCCTATATATATATATATATATATATATATATATATATATATATATAAAGATAGTATCTGTTCATTTGGACACGTCCAAAAGAACAGATACTATCTTCATATGTATGATTTTGATAATCTTTGCCATATTTATATGGAGATTACAAAACTATTTTTCTTCCGACATACCAGAAATTTTTTACATTGGTTACTTCAACAAGAGTAACTTTTTTAAATCAATAATGAATTCACTTAAAAAATAAAAAATATACATATCCTCCATTAGGTTATTAAAATAATATTGGAGTACAGAAAATTATTAGAAAAAGATGGTTTTGCAATTCAACTAATGGGCAAATTCCCTGTGTATAAAATTCTGCCACTTGAAAATGCAGAAAGCTCATAAGTGTCTAGAAGGTCCTCATCAAAGATAAAATGTTTGAAGATAAGCCGCTTTTCATGTGAGGAAAATAGTAGAAATCACTTGGCGCTAAGTATGCTCTGCAGGGTGAATTTTAAAAATACCCTGTTTGAACAGATGCAACGGGGTATTGCATTTGCTGGAAAAGTGTGTGCCCAAGAATTGCATTGCATATAAACATAATTCTTCATTTGGCCAAACCTTCTCAGGTTTTGTAATGTTTTACAAAACAAATAAGAATTTGTCATTTCATCTTTTATAATATCCAAAAACAAAATTTTTTAACATCCCCACCCAAAGAAAGTTAGTCCATAATCTTTGTGACTGACTGTTTTTGGCAGGTGTTGATTTCTTAAATTGACATCACAGTACCAGCTCCAAATCACAGACTGCTGTTTTGTTCTGTTTGTTAGCATAGGAAATCCATGTGCCATTGCTAGTTACAATTATCAGTAGGCATTCTTAATATGTTAAACAATGGACTTTACGATCAGATAAACAGTTATCCATTGTGTTTTGTGGTTCTCAGGAAAGAGCTTTGGAACTCGTTAAGCACAGAACTTCTGGCAGTTTATTCATTTAGTCATGCTCTGACACACCTCTGGAGAGTTGAGACATAGTTAAATTATAGTTTTCATGAATTGTTTCACCAGTTTTCCCTGCACTTAATTGCTGGCTGCAAATACCTACTCACTTCTGTCGCCATCATGAATATTCTTCATTCCATTCTTAAAACAGTGAAACAATGTAGGCACAGCACTTTTGCTCCTTTCATCCAGTAGAACACAACTTTCATGACAAAATTTAGCTGTTTTGAGATTATTTGCAACTAATAACTGTATTACGGAACTGACTTCACATTTTGTTTTTGAATGGTTACTACAATCCAACAATAAGCAGTTTTACCTTCCCATCTGTTGCAACATGGAGCACACTAGTTGTGAATCAGTGTCATAATAGTTTCTCCCCCCTCCTCCCCCCCCAACTGTGATCTCCACCTTCACCAACACCCCACCCCTACCTCTCCACTATTTAAAATGTTGCATGAAACCAGAAATTGTGTTGTAGATAGTCCTCAACATATATTTTTTATCCTTTTCTTGCTACCATCTTTGCCTCTTTGTTTCATCTTTCATAAAAGTTTGATGCAACGTAATGGAGTCTTCCAGTGAAAATTATTTAGGCTGAACCGGAACTCCGCTGACAAACTTTCAGGTGTAATGTATAACTAACACTGCCGAGAAAGCAAGCCTGAGACAGAGCCAAGCAGTATTGAGTGTTAGTCTGAGGGTGAAGATTAAAGTCAACATTTGTGTTGACAACATGAGTTACCATGAGTGGAAGGAACAGTTTTTGTTTTCTAAAGAAGACATCTACAACTACATACATACTCTGCAAGCCACCATATAATGACATAGCATTGAAATTTGCGCTGTTGTGCACTATTTTCAGTGCAGTACAGATGCAAAGCTAACTGCAACAAAAAACCAAATGAAATGCAATGACTCTGTAATGACACACTGGAGACCATGATCCCTTACACCAAAATACTCAGAAGGTATCCCTGAACAATTGCTGAAAGTTTGTCAGCGGAGTTTCTGGTTCACCATGTATATCCAGTTCATGATCAAAATTCGTTTTCCTACATGCCCTGTTACATCTGAAGGTCAGTAAAAACTGTTAAGTCCACATGTCATTGAGTGTTAGGCACTACCATTATCTGATGAAAACAAGTAACTGTGTTTATGAAACAAAGATCTTAACATGTTTCTTTTGCAGTTGTCTTTAGTGAAACAGAAGAAGAAGATCCACTGACACCGCTACCAATGGACCAGGACAGCAATCACTCCAGTCCCAAATCTCGAAGATTTGCTGCATGGCTTGGAGGGTCCAGTCAGCCTGGATCACCGCAGAATGCCATTACAACTTCCTCAACTGGAGAAGACTCAGGAAAAATTAGGTATGGTATTTGTCACCTGGTACAATAACCGGTCAAAGATGGTGACTTCCCCATTGTTTTGTTTGTTGTCACCTATCACACTCAAAAATTAAATCTTAAATGTTGTGGGTGCAAAAATCGTACTGACAGTTTAGTAGGATTGATTATCTTTGAAGACAAACTTCTCTGCTGTTGCTGGCACTTTTATTTCTTGGGAGCCATAGATCTGAGAGGTGTTGATAGCATCAAGTTATTTTGAAAATAGGGGAGTCGAAGTTCCTGGGACAGATGTATTACAATAATCTTTCTGGTCACATCGTATCCATGTGTAACAAATTTAGTAAATTGTGCACACACACACACACACACACACACACACACACACACACTCTCTCTTCTGGAGGTACATCATACCAGACGTCTGTGCGCACATCGCGCACATCACACAATACCTTTAAATTATAGGCCAGTGGTTTGTAGGCACAGATTTGGTACCCAGTTGTTTCCAAACGTGTTCCATTTGGCTCAGCTGTTTAAAATTGAGGAAGGATTGGTGGTCAATAATTACCTTCAGGAAACAAAATTTTTAGTACTTCTGATATACGCATATAAAAGTACATGAAACTGTCCCTGCTTGTAGAATTATAACAACAGATGAGCTGCTCTCATTCTGGGATGTTTGTTTAACTTTCCCATGCTGGCCCTCCTTCCTCCACAAGGAAGAAACTTTTTATTTCTGAAAACTAGGATAGTTTGATGTATCTTGAATTGTGCATATCAGTGCACTAAAAGTTTTGTTTCCTCAAAGGAAATACTGACCAGGAATTCTGTCTCAGTTTTTTATATTTGTCAGATGATTTTTCCTCTTTGTGAAATTAATTATGATTTTTCATGTTTTAATTGTATTTCTTGGTCAGTAGAACTTTGTTTTAATTTACATTCACTTTCTCAGTGCCGAGTCAAGAAAATTTGGTTCACTGAAAAAAGCATCCAGCAATAAGATTGCCAGTACTGCTGCAAATGAATCATCACCAAATCCATCGTCTAGCCTTGATCGGAAATATCTTCGCTTTCTTGGAGCACCACCACAGCCTGTTCCAACAGCACGATTCAGAAGTTACCGACGTGTAGTTCCTGCAGCACCACAGCGACGACCTGTCACTAGTCAAGCAGGTTAGTTGCATTTGCTTTAAGTGCAAACATTTTAGATTAGGCTGTTATGAATGTGAGTTGAAAAATACAAATTATTGTAACCTATAAGGTTTGATGGAGATTTGTAGCATCAGTTCTTGTCACAAAGGGGCCAAAATTGTCATCCCTGTGAACATTCAGGAATTGGCGAAATTTGAGATTGACACACACTACCGTTAAGTCAGCCACTTAGTTAGTCAGCCAGACAGCCAGTGAACAAATGAACTTCATCACATTGTCAGTTGTGATTGTATGACGTCCGCAGCTCGTGGTCGTGTGGTCGCATTCTCGCTTCCCGCCCCCAGGTTCCCGGGTTCGATTCCCGGCGGGATCAGGGATTTTCTCTGCCTCATGATGACTGGGTGTTGTGTGATGTCCTTAGGTTACTTAGGTTTAAGTAGTTCTAAGTTCTAGGGGACTGATGACCATAGATGTCAAGTCCCATAGTGCTCAGAGCCATTTGAACCATTTTGATTGTAAAACGGTTTTAATTTATTTTCTTGTACATGCAGCTAGTTTCAGTGTATCTCATGTTATGACTGAAGTTGTGAGTAATTGTGTTTGTTGTACAGGTATCCAATGAGGTAAGTAATTATAACTTTTTATTATGATTTGGTTATGTACAGAAGAAACGCAAAAATCTGTAGCCATTGTTAAAAATAATTTTTCCCTCTCTCTGTGACTCATTTTTATGTAAAAGAATTTAATTTGTGTGATCGTAAGTTGGATTTACTGACTCTGAAGTATGTGTAAGTGGCATAGTTACATTACTCGCAAGCAAAGTACCAAAAGCAAGTGCAGTGTGATTTAAGTAGGAAGTACACAACCAAATCAATGGACAGACAAAGGCTTAAAACTGTCAGAGTACCATTAACCCAGAAAAAATCCGGATAAATGCAAGTAAGACTTGCACACCAAGAGTGCCATACAAACTTAATTTTGTATTGTTACATAATTATGTATATAGGTAGTTCATGTATCCCAGCAATTGAGAATCTCGATGATACTTGTCTATCGATATTGGTTCTGGCAAGGTATCGGTCCTGGGAATTCCAAGACTTTCCAGAATATTTTAATTTCAAGTTTTTAGTGCATATTTTGTGTAATTTCACATCTGATATGGTAATTTTTCATTTATTTAAGTTTTGGAGTTATATTAACATGCTGTGTTTATTAACTGTCAATTGCATTTATGTCACTTATTTTGATACTTGAAAACTTAATCATCAAAATCTATAGTGTACTTCCTGATAACCTCAAATCATGAAATTTGGTAAGAATGAAGGTTTCCTAATACATACAAGTCAAGGAGAAAGTCCAAACATTGTTAATTACGTCTCCAAGGGACCATAGACCTCAGGAAGTGATATATTTGATACGTCTACCCAATTGTAAGCATGAGAGGCACCACAGGACATTTTAATTTCCACTGTCCTGGATATGGTTTGATGGCATCCTTTACAAAGTATACACATTTCAATTCCACAGAGTGAAATACAGTGACGTGCGATAGGAGAATGCTGTGTGAAGAGGTGTGGCACTGCACTTTGGCACACTTACGACCAAATAACATGTCTTACATTTCCTCGAACACATATGTTAAATGCATCAGACTCTTCAGAAAGATGTGCGCTACAAAATGAACATATTTTTGAAAATTCTTTTTTTTTTTCTTTATTAATTTTTGACATCCGTAGCATGTAGAGCTGCATCAAACCAGTCTCTGGACTGAAGACCACAACAACAACAACAACAACAACAACATCTCAAACACTCGAGGGAGTGGCGGTGTATTGCCCCGATACGGAAATATTGTAGATCCGGGGCTGATGCGCAGAGCAGTCTGAGTTACAGTGGGGAAGTGCGTCGTCTCCACGAGACCCGTGCTTTGCTGTTTCCTCTTCGTGTACTGCTCTCATGTCAAATGAAAATAAAACAGATTTCTGTGGGTGGGGGCTGTCAAGTGAATTAAAATACATTCACACAATTATGGAGGGCTAAAATGTGTTGTTAGTTGCAGATTTTATTTTATTTCCACCTTTGACAGTCAATCATTAGTTGCCTTGCAGAAAAATGAAGTTCTTTTTGTCGGTTTGCTAAAGAAATTTTCCTTTATTAATCTTTTCCGCTGAGGCATACAATATACTTGAAACGAAGTGTTTAATTCCACACACTACTTGTTGCATTTCAAGTGCACATTTTCAACAACTAGCACGTATGTCATTATGCCATAATAAAGAACCAAACATGAGATAACATAGTACTGGTACTCCAAGAAAATTTACATCCCGAAAACTACATTGAAAAGCTTAATATCAGGTCATGGCGTGCTTCACTGGGAATCTGGACATATGAATGTGCACTTTAAATATATCCTTTGAATGTGCACATTTTAGTATGGGTCACAAAATTGCAATGCACTTGGAGTGTCCTCTGCCGACATTGTGGCTGTGCAAGCGCTGTGATGCCTGTCATCTGGCGCTCTCTGGCAACTGCAAAAACGAACCTATTTCTAACAGGTCACGGGAAAATATTCCAAATGGTGGTTTGAAAAGCGTTACTATAAAAGTAAATTTCCTTTTACTCAAGTTGAGCTATGTGCGAGTGTGTACGATGAATTTCTTAAATCACAGAGCATTTGACTCTCATTTAAAAATCAACTCTTTGATGCTGAGCCATTTAGATGAATTTCGAGCCCAGATGATCACACATTTATGTCATAATTATAAATTTTTCTGACACATTTGCGTGATATATCTTAAACTGTAATACGCGCATACAGGACCAACATTATATGTGAAATCTTAGCTTCTCTTGCAGCGTATTAATCTTACAGACCAATATTATATGTGAAAGCTTTACTTTTCGTGTAGCAACACTATTAGCTTTTTCTGTTTGTGTGTTCGCACTACTTAACAGTGATGTTGCTATTGGCTGACTACGTCGAGTGTCCTAAGTTCTGAATACCCGCTTTCATCAGCTGGTGAGATCACATGACATGAGCTATACCTGGGTTACAAAGCGCATCACAATCTCGATTTCATTGCTTTGGAAAGTAACATGCGGTGTTTGGTGGAATTCGGATTTATACTTCCGTAGTACGAAAATGTGCAGCGTACGTGGTGCAGCACATTAAAGATCTTTCCAAAACGTGCTTTTTTCCCTTGTGTTTCGTTTTCTAAACCGCCGGGAAATTCTACGCCGTATATAAAGCCATAACCATTCAAAGGACTGATAAGTTATACAGTTCTGAGAGAAAATACACTGTCAGTTAACAGGGAAAAAGTATGTTTTCACCCGGGAGAAAGTGTATTTTTAATCAGAAAATCCGGGAATTTTTTTTCCTTGTCCGCATATACACCCTGACAAAGCTGCATATAGATTCCATGGTTCTCCCACACACACTTACTAACACATCTACTTTCTACATCTACATGTACATACATACTCCACAATCCACCATACGGTGTGTGGTGGAGGGTACCTCATATTTTCTTCCCGCAACGAATTTTAAACCTGCACACACAAACGTGTGCTGCACAGTAGGTAGGATTTTACCATCCCACATTCATAACTAGAATATCGTGTGTTTGAGACGGTAGAAGGCTGAGTGGTTCTAGAATTTACACAGAAATTCTCAAATCACTACATATCCCCGCCCAAGACCGAACACGAAATATTTTATACATAATCATTATTCACATAATATCAATCATAATAACATTTCATATCTTAACAGTATACACTTCTTACGTATGGTTATATACATATCTTTCCTTTGAGTAACAATTTCTGTCCTTTCTTGCACAATCTTCTGCTTATTTTTTCTCTGCTCTTTTCTTCTTTTACTTTCTTATTATGACATGAGCATTTATTTGTTGGTTTAGTCAGCTTTGTTAATATTTAGTAATTGTGAGGACTCTTTTTCTTTTATTTATTTATTTATTTGTTTGTTTATTTTTATTTATTTCCCCCACCCCCACCCGAATTGTGAATTTCGGGTGTTTAGGACACATGAGTAATCTTTTTCTCTATTCTTATCTTTAGTACTATCTTTTTCCTGGTATGTACTACTTTCATTGTTTGTAGCTTGGAGGAACTCTGGGTGAAGTTAAAGTGTTCTTTTGACACTCATTTACTTCCACAAAACATAATAATGCTAGTTGTTCATAGAATTTACACTTTCCAGAATAATTCCTATAAAATTTGTGTCTTTTGTCACGATACTGTCCCCTTCTCCTAGGATCAGCACCTATTCCTTGCTTGTGGGTTGACGTTATGGGAGCACTAGCTCTTTCCATTCTGGCAGGTACGCCCCTTACAAAACATCTCTATTTTTTAGGCCACAGATCATCCTATCTCCACGTAGGTACATCTGCCCTTTATACTTAGTGAGTGCCTTGTACGCCCCCCCCCCCCCCCCCCCTAATCTTTTCTGAGTAGGCCTCATGGTTCGTTACCCTAATATACATTTTTATATATACCATAATTAAGTATCTTCTGGTAAAGCTATAAATCTATTTTAAACATAGCAGTCATTCTTTAATATATCATTCTCTCCCTAAGAGTCCTCTACTTATCAACTTCTATACTTTCAATAGAGATAACGCCCCACTATCCTTCAATTCGTCAGAGTTTTTATTGCACTGACGTAGCTTAATGACCAACCTGACTAATTCTACTCCTCCTTTAGTTTTCTTTGTTTGCTCATGCCTCTCTCATATTTATCTAGTACTCATTACTACTTTATAGTTGTTCGTTATGTATGTGCACCTCTTCTTATGTATATTCAATCTAGAACCATCATAACTCCCCATATATGTGCGCATAATTCCCAATGTACACACCTTTTCCCCTACAGCACCGGTGGTTCTCACATCGTGACGGGCTTTGTCTTATATAATTTAATGTTTGTGTAGAAGTGTATGTATATTTGTGTATATTTGGATGTGTGTTCGTGTAGTCTGATTCTTCGGCCTTCTTAGCTAAAGATAAGATGTAGGTTATTATTACCCACGGAAATAAGGAAGGACTTCAGTGATAGAAGTTTATGAATATGGAAAGAGGTAAAAGATAGACAGGTCCTCAAGATGAGAAGTAAGAACCCATCTATATCACATCTCATAAAAGGTATAAAATACTCTATACAAAATAGAAAACTGTACACTTCGGTATAACAATTGTTCAGTTAGTCACATCATATTATATTTTCCACAAACATAATACTCTATTCAATTTATTTCGTCTGGACATAACTTTCTTCTACTTCTTCTTCTTCTTCTTCTTCTTCTTTTCAAGTTGTTCTTTATTTTATGTTCGTATTCAGTTTTTTTAAGCATTAAGGTTATAGGATAATTTTAGATTTTAAAAGAATTCGGTACAGGAAAACTATTTTGGAAGAAACACAGAAAACAACTTGGGATCCGACGGTCGGCACTCTGCCCATTAATTCAGAGTGTTAATATCCCTGGGGGATATACAATTTTACATCCTTTACGTTGTATTTCTGTTTTTCTAATCCAGTTGTGGGATCTACTAAAAATAACGTCTTAGGATGGACCACTGTTTGTACCCGGGATGTTCCCTCATATTTTTGAAAAAAGTTGAGTCTCTTTCCTCAGAGTCGAGCTGGGAAGATGTTGTTTTATAAGAACCAGGTCATCGACTTGGTACTGAGGTTCCACAGCCTTTTCATGGCAGTATGCATGACATAATTTCCCAATTTCCTTCATTACCCGTTCACATGCATTTGATGACAGGTTATAAATGGATATTAACACTTGTCTAATACTTTCCCACACTAGGAATTCTCTAAATTCGTTGCCCACAAATTGTGGTCTGTTATCTGTAAGAAACCATTTTGGTTTACCTACTTCTAGAAAGTATTGTTGTAAACAGTGTATAACTGTCTACATATTTGCTCGCTTAATAGGATATAGTTTAGCATATTTTGACCAGCATTCTATGATAACCAAAATATATTATACTCCTCCCTTTCCTTGTGGAACTGGTCCAAAGAAATCTGCTGCTGTAAGGTCGTGTAATGGCTTGGGGATAATAGGATACATTCTGTACTTCACGTGAGTATTACTCTCTGGCAAATTTCACAGGTTCCAATCATAGATACTATTTTATGTCCTAGCTTCTTGAAATAATAAAATTTATCCATATAAGATATGCATTTTTTGATTCCGAAGTGTCCAAACCCTGTGTGAACATACCATATAAGTTCGTTTTCCATTATCTTCGGAAGACATAAACGCCAACGCTGTGATGTTACACTGTCTCCCCAAAACAAGTTATGATCTACAATTTTCCATTTTCCCAATTGATTAGGAGGTAACGAGTCCTGGATACACATAGAAAATATTTCTGTGAAATAAGGATCATGATGAATATTCAGAAAATATTTCTGTGAAATAAGGATCATGATGAATATTCTCTGTTATTCTTTGAACCATCTCTTTTACCCTGATGTTCGGATATTCTGATGACATAAAATTAATGGCATAAATAATTCCGGGCCCTTCCGTACGCTTAAAGTCTTCCATTCGTACGGGCAGCCTCAATAATTCATCAGTTACTATATTTTTGGAACCTTTTACTTATCGTATCTTGATATTGTATTCCTGTAGGAAAAATATCCAGCACATCAACCAACTGTGTTGTAATCAGTTACTCATCAGAAAGGATAAAGCTTGCTGATCTGTATAAATATGGATTTCTGATCCCCATACTAGTGTTTGAAACTTTTGAATATTCCACACAATCGCCAATAATTCTTTTTCGGTAGCTGTGTAATTTAGTTCGTGCTTAGTTAGGCTACGGCTAACAAAAGCTATGGTTCTGTTCTACATTTCTCAAACCCCATTCTCCGTAGCCTAACAAAAGCTATGGTTCTGTTCTACATTTCTCGAACCCCATTCTCCTTGGAAAATCTTGGCAGCAATACCGTAATCAGATGCATGTGTCAAAATTTTAAACAGTTCACCCATAACTGGATGATGTAATATGGGTGCCTCAACAAGCACTCTTTTAACATTTTCAAATCCATCATTTGCACCTTGAGCCCAAGTCCACAGTACTCCCTGTTTTAGTAAACGTGAACTTCTCGGGTCATTTAACTACTCCCCTCGTACGTACCATCGATAGTATCCGGCCATACCTATAAATCCTTTTAATCGTCTTACATTTCTGGTGTGTGGACATTCTTTGATAGCTTTCATGCATTCAGAGTCTGGTCTGATTCCCTCTACCCCTACAATATGCCCTAAAAACTTAAGTTCTTGGCGCGCAAAAAAGGATTTTGACAGCTTCACCGTAATACCTTTCTCTTTAAATTTTTTCAGAGTCTTGCACAAAGTTAGACACTGTTCCTCCCAAGTAGCTGATATTATTAGGATATCGTCTACATATATTATCAAATCCTTCAATAAGTCTCTTCCTAGTGCTTCATCTAATGCACGTATAAGTATGGACACAGAGTTATTAAGTCCAAATGGCAATACATTGAAATGATATGATTTTCCATCAAACAAAAAGGCTTTATACTTTTTGGATTCTTGATGTAATTTTATCTGCCAATATCTCACGGTCAAATCCATAGTGCTAAAGAATGTTGCCTTTTCAAATTTGGATACGTTAAACTCGGAATTTTCCACTGTCCCTGCTATTATAGGTTGTGGGTTATTAGTAGATAAGCTTGGTTCTTCAAGCAATAACCATACCTTTGTGGGTATTTTGTGCGTAAAGTTAACATACTTATATGGAATATAGCCTCCTAATGTATTTCCACAACCTGGGACCCGGCCCTGGACCCAGGTCAAACAACATTTTCCTCATTACTTAGCGTCACGGGTTGGTTACCGTGACGAGGTACTACATTCCTATTTTGTGTTTGTTGGTGTTACTCGGTAAAAATTCTTGAGAAGTTACTGGATCTAAATTTGAATGTGAATGCTTCTTTTGATAGTTGCTGTTACAACTTTTCTTATTGCACTGGTGTACTTTTGCTAAATTTGCCTAATGCCTTTTTAAATTATTCCAGCTATTCTTTTTATAGTTTGAACTTTCACTTTGGTGTAAAATTTCGTTGCGGTCCTTATTTATTGCATCAACAAAAGACAACAACTCTTCTACCATTTTCTAACCACTACATAAGATGTCTTTTCTCGCATAGATGGGCAATCGCCTAATTCAAATACGTACCAATCCCTCTTCCTCCACTGGCTTATCTCGATACTTTGCTCGTGTTAAATGCCAATCAATCGAAATATTTCCTCATAGTACCCCAAGTATTATTGTAATATTTTGAGTCCCATAGATCTGATATCAACTTTTCTTGAGCACTGGCAGACCAGTATTTCTCTTTAAATTTCTTTTGAAAGTCCTCCCAAGAGGAAAAATTCTCAATATTTGCTGTGCCCCATTCTGAGACTTCCACTAGGAGGTACCCCACAGCAAATTTGATCTTCTTAGAATCTTCCTAATTTTTTGGTAATGCTTTGTTAAACCTTTTTAAGAAATGGGTCGGATGTACTTCTCCATCAAGCTTAAATTTAGGGAATTGACTACATAATCCTGTATTAGCTCTCCATTGTATATCAGTCACAGCTTCACTAGTTAATATAACACTAGGTGAAGATACACTTTCGTCTACTTTATCTTGGATAAGCTTAATCTCTTTCCACAGGTCGTCCATACCCTTCCTGGTATCATTAATTTCAGAAGAAGGAATAGGCAATACATTCCTGGATGTTATTCCCTCGGTAACTTTTCGATCTATAATTTCCCCAAATGTTCCGCCAAACTAATTACATTTATGATATCAGAGTTAGCTATTTTCTCTTTGAAATTTCTTTCTACATTATCTACTCGTGTACTGACACCTGTAATCTGCGATTGAATGACTGGAATTAACTCATTCTGCTTATCTACACAAGTGTACAACTCATGCCTTACATCATTATACTTACTACTGTATACTTCAAAGCGTCTATGCCTTCGCACAGATTACTAAATTCTTCGCTTTGGCAGTCAACCTTGGCACTTAACAAACCTAAATTTGTCATTAAATATTTAGAGTTTCCCTCTGCGCATTTAAATCTTCACTCTGGGTATTTAATTGACAATTTACGAAGCGTAGTTCTTTACTTAGCGTCACACTTTGAGCTTTGGTTAAATTTACCAACTCAGCCCAGTTAGGCACTTCTTTGCTAATTTTCATAGCCAAACCTATTTTGTTTCATGCTCATCCAGCGTAGAATTCTTGTAGTGTAGGTGAGCAGATGTGGAGGCAGGCCTGCACTGGTGAACAGCAGCTGGTGACGGCGGCATCGGGTGTACGTTGGTTTCCACGTCTGCATCCCCGCGACCTGTGTGAGAGCTGTATACTCCCCACACTGGGTCTTCTTGGTTCTATGCATATTTCTTCTTAGACAAATACGTCGAAATGTTCTTTGCTGTTTTATTGTTGTGAATTTTTCATGTCTTCACCATTTTTCATTCAGATTTTGCTCCATTAGATAATTGAACATATTCCAATGTCTGAGAGTAAATCCCTTGTCGTATTATGTTTGGTTGCTATGGCAACACACAACAGCTTCTTTTCTTGTTTTTTGACTGAAAATTCCTGTGTTTTTTGTCCTTTTACACAGGTCGCCACATTCTAGCGTTTTGACAACTTACAGTGTGTGTGTGGGTGTGGGGATACTGATTTATTTCCCCAAACTACATTTCACTTCTTTACGAGATGACTTACTTGGGGTTTGCAGCCGCTCTTCTTTACTGGATAGCTGGCTGCTGGAAACTCTCTTGACTTCTTCTCCGTCGAATAACGCTAGGTACAGGAACTTTCAATCCTCTTTCTACTAGTGAAATAAGTAGTGATACAAACTTTACATTTTGTCAATCAACGATGTATTTGACTTTCAAGCACACTAAAAATTATTACTTTCAACATAATATGTAACTTCAGTAAGTCTCTCGTACAGTTATATGTTAGAAACAAATTGATTTACGTTCGAAAGAAAGTCTGCTTAAACACTACGACTGTCAGAAAAAGAGATTGAAAAAACATCTTGCCTCTAACAAGGCTGAGTCAAGAGTCTATAAGAGTACTTTTTCAAGTGTTCTTGTTTCACATAATAATAGTCAGTGTCACAATCAGCA
Organism: Schistocerca serialis cubense; assembly: GCF_023864345.2. Taxonomy (NCBI): domain Eukaryota; kingdom Metazoa; phylum Arthropoda; class Insecta; order Orthoptera; family Acrididae; genus Schistocerca; species Schistocerca serialis. Next base: position 416,358,214 of record NC_064646.1, on the reverse strand, counting down.
CAAAGCTGCATATAGATTCTTTGGTTCTTCCATACACAGTCACTAATACACATATGGATTGCCGAACAGGTACTTGTCGATGCCGTTTGACTTCTGCATCTACTTTCTTCCCGCAACTGATTTTAAACCTGCACACACAAACATGTGACATGCTGTAGGTAGGATTTTACCATCCCACACTCATATTTAGAATATTGTGTGTTCAAGATGGTAGAAGGCTCGGTGGTTCTAGAATTTACACAGAAATTCTCGAATCACTACCTCCTTCTGAGTTAGGCAGCGCGAGCGCACGCGCGTGCCCCCCCCCCCCCCCCCCCCCCCCCACAGACACACACACACACAAATACATCTCTTGCACACATGAAAACTGTCTCTGGGTGCCAGTGCCAGACTACGAGCAGCTGCTTATGATCCATCGTGGATTTTACATTATTTGATTTTTAATACTTCATATAAATAGTGACTGAATTCAAAAATCTAAAATGCTGACATGATCTGCTCATTAAGAGGTGTAATGTTATGTGAAAAGTTCCACCACAGTAAAATAAGTTTTACAGTTACAAACTGTGTATACTACTTGAGACAGTGAAACTCATTGCACTAATACCCAGACTATGTTTATTTGGTATTAAAGAATGAGAGCACTTACTGGTGTGCAACAGACTTTATACATAGTTTTAAACCTTTATGAAACTTTTGCTCATTCACACCATCCACAAAATTATGAAAGGAAAATAGTTCCTCTTACTATATAATCACTGTTCATGTAGTAAAACTGCCACACCATGCATGACACTTTAATTTATTTCTTTTTTATTACAAACTGTATTTGCAATATATTTTGCAGACAGTGTCCACAAATAGCACTGAATGTACAGGGTGTTTCAAAAATGACCGGTATATTTGAAACGGCAATAAAAACTAAACGAGCAGCGATAGAAATACACCGTTTGTTGCAATATGCTTGGGACAACAGTACATTTTCAGGCAGACAAACTTTCGAAATTACAGTAGTTACAATTTTCAACAACAGATGGCGCTGCGGTCTGGGAAACTCTATAGTACGATATTTTCCACATATCCACTATGCATAGCAATAATATGGCGTAGTCTCTGAATGAAATTACCCGAAACCTTTGACAATGTGTCTGGCGGAATGGCTTCACATGCAGATGAGATGTACTGCTTCAGCTGTTCAATTGTTTCTGGATTCTGGCAGTACACCTGGTCTTTCAAGTGTCCTCACAGAAAGAAGTCACAGGGGTTCATGTCTGCCGAATAGGGAGGCCAATCCACGCCGCCTCCTGTATGTTTCGGATAGCCCAAAGCAATCACACGATCATCGAAATATTCATTCAGGAAATTAAAGACGTCGGCCGTGCGATGTGGCCGGGCACCATCTTGCATAAACCACAAGGCGTTCACAGTGTCGTCTAAGGCAGTTTGTACCGCCACAAATTCATGAAGAATGTCCAGATAGCGTGATGCAGTAATCGTTTCGGATCTGAAAAATGGGCCAATGATTCCTTTGGAAGAAATGGCAGCCCAGACCAGTACTTTTTGAGGATGCAGGGACGATGGGACTGCAACATGGGGCTTTTCGGTTCCCCATATGCGCCAGTTCTGTTTATTGACGAAGCCGTCCAGGTAAAAATAAGCTTCGTCAGTAAACCAAATGCTGCCCACATGCATATCGCCGTCATCAATCCTGTGCACTATATCGTTAGCGAATGTCTCTCGTGCAGCAATGGTAGCGGTGCTGAGGGGTTGCCGCGTTTGAATTTTGTATGGATGGAGGTGTAAACCCTGGCGCATGAGACGATACGTGGACGTTGGCATCATTTGGACCGCAGCTGCAACACGGCGAACGGAAACCCGAGGCCACTGTTGGATCACCTGCTGCACTAGCTGCGCGTTGCCCTCTGTGGTTGCCGTACGCGGTCGCCCTACCTTTCCAGCACGTTCATCCGTCACGTTCCCAGTCCGTTGAAATTTTTCAAACAGATCCTTTATTGTATCGCTTTTCGGTCCTTTGGTTACATTAAACCTCTGTTGAAAACTTCGTCTTGTTGCAACAACACTGTGTTCTAGGCGGTGGAATTCCAACACCAGAAAAATCCTCTGTTCTAAGGAATAAACCATGTTGTCTACAGCACACTTGCACGTTGTGAACAGCACACGCTTACAGCAGAAAGACGACGTACAGAATGACGCACCCACAGACTGCGTTGTCTTCTATATCTTTCACATCACTTGCAGCGCCATCTGTTGTTGAAAGTTGTAACTACTGTAATTTCGAAAGTTTGTCCGCCTGAAAATGTACTGTTGTCCCAAGCATATTGCAACAAACGGTGTATTTCTATCGCTGCTCGTTTAGTTTTTATTGACGTTTCAAATATACCGGTCATTTTTGAAACACCCTGTACTTGCAAAATTATATCATTGTATGACACACAGTTCAGGAAATATGATGTTATAAACATGGAGAAGTGTGAAAAACTAGCTTTTGCATAAAATTGTGTGCAAATTACCCAGAGTGCACACATCCAATATTTGATGATAAAACCACTGACTTCTAATGAAATTTAAATATAATTTCAAACTTTCTCTAAACTTTTCCTTGCTTGCACATTAGCTCAATTGAAAGGTAGTCAGAAGTTTGAAGCTGTTTTATACACAGGAATTTGTTTCTTTAAAGAACTGGAAGTTTACTGATGTATCAACTTGCTATACAACAATTACTGCTTCATCCAACAGGTCAGTGACCAGACAATGATCACATTACCAAAGAAATTGATAAAGCTGTTACGGATTACAGCATAGTGGGCATGTAGCCACACCCCACTCTCAAGGGAAGGCTTCAGATGGTTTAATTTTGCTAATCTGTGGCTGAGAATAGGCAGAAAAATATTTCCACCCTCAATTAATTCCAGCAACAGACAAGAAGCTTTAATGCAAAGTAGTTTCATGCTCATCAAAAGCTGTTTGGATAAGTACCAAAACAGATATATGGTCAAACCCAACAAAAACTACTCATTAATAAGTTTTATGACCCGTTGCATTCAAAGTGTAAACTATCTTAAAGTAGTGCTTGGCACAGCTGTTTTTCCCAAATGACCATACTGGCACTTACATCTCAGACAAAGCACTAAAAGTCGCTGAAAAAAAAAAAAAAAAAAAAAAAAAAAAAGCCATTTGAGTGGCTGATTTCGAATCATTGTGTTGTGTTGCTCTTACACTGCAGTTACACATTATGTAGAGTTGAGGATTTGATTTTTAAAAATTATCAAAAATTGCATCATTTTCAGGGAAATTAACAAGGCCTGGAGATATTTGACCACATTTTGAAAAACATTGAATTTACCAAAACACACAATTTTTCAAGATATTGAAACACATTAGAATAGTGTGTGCTTCATGCTGTAACATTTGAATGAGTCAGTGTATGACTAAAATCTATACTGTATTAAAAAAGGAACAATGCACGAAAATCATCAGTGAAGACTGGAAAACTGGGATTCCATTATAGATGATATTAGTGTGTTGCATTGCTTTTACCGAGTCACATTGGACATCGCAGCAGGTACATGCTATATGTAGGTGGTGATGCTTAGTGGCAGTGAAAAATGGAAAATTAAACCCAAGCGAAATTTCTCAGAGATCTACAATTAAAAATGGTGAAAATAGTGATCATCAAAATTATGCTGTTGGAGATAAAGAAAGACAGATTCCTAGTCACATTAAAATCAGAGGTTGGGAGCTCCTAATACAGCTTCTTTGCTTTTCTCAGTTTACAGAAAGGATATGTAATGTAAATCCAATCTGAAAAGGCAGCCCGTGACCACCAAAAACAGCACTACAGATATTGCAAAAAAGTCATACATACATACTGTCTGTGCCTTATTAATTGAAATAAATGTGTAGGGGGTTGTTTTTCAGTGGGTATATTAATTGCAGTTTGTAGTTACATCAGGTATCATTTGCCTCCATTTTATGTTTTTGTTTTTCATCTTGGTGATTTAAACTTAATAGAATTAACTGATTTTTGCACTCATTGTACGAAATGTATGCCTCTGAGCTCTTGAGAAATTTCTACAACTTGTAATGGTGATATGTTCGTTTGATGGGTATTATGTGGACACTAATGTGAGTTTTAGGTGCGATGTGCTTTACATTATGGTTGCTTAAGATAGCTTCATAGATCAGACAGAAATACTTCATTTATGACACTACAAACATTAGTAAGCAGTAGTGTGGTCTTCATTACCACATAATTTTTGTATTTCGTTTTGCTTTGAACTGTGTGTTACTCATTGTGTTCATTTCTAATTTTGAAATGAGCAAAGAAACTAATCCTGATCCATCATGAAGTTGAGGATGACTCACATCATCAGAAGGAATTGGCAGTCTCTTTGACCATGTGCCAATTCTGCTCATAAAGAAGCACAAATCATGGGTTTAGACTGCTAGTCCTATGAGGAGGAGGCAAGGCTTGTTATCCAGTAGCACACCTCCCCCTTCAGACTGACAAATTTCCCTTTTGTTTATACGCATGGTTGACTGCCAAGTCAAGATGTCACACTGTTAATCACAGAGCATGATAGCTTAAGGATTATGTTTTAGTACAGTAAGGATGAAAACAATAAATAGAAATGAAGAAAGCCAACCACTCACCTACAGGTGATTGATCTGTAATGCAGAGACACATGTAAGAGCACAGAGGCTAAAGTAGCTGTAGATTTACCTCTTTTTGTAGTGCTAGTACACATTGCCGTACACACAGAGACCTTGACGCAACCACCTACAGGTTTGATAACATTGTTTATGAGTGTACTGTTGCCTGTATCTAGTACCTAAAACTGCTTTGGGAAAACAACGAACTCTTAAATCATCATGTGGAATATTCAATTAAAGTCCATCTAATCATAAAGTATGAAGACAATATTATTAAAAGGAACGTTTGCTACTCACCATTTACCGTATTTTGTGGGCTATAAGACACAAACGTCAGGTATATCTTATACTCGAAATTAATGTTAAAAATGTCCATTGATTGCTAAAATTCCCACCACTCTTAAAAATGGCCATACATTTGATGCCACAGGAAACTTATCTCTATCTGACACCATTGGATTCAACTTAGAGCAGTGCACCTATGTGACGAACATGAGTTGCGAGGATTCACAAGCTTGCAAACACTGTTCCCCTTCTTCCTCGCCATCATAGACACAAAACACTGTCAATTTATGATGTATCGTTGCAGTCTATGGCACCATTGAACTTGAGTTGAAAGTGATGTATGTTATTGGTAATAGTACAATATTTTTTATACTAGCTAGTTTTGTAATGGAAAAAAATAAAAGGTTTATATGATGCAGGCTGTAATTTGGAAGTAATAGTATATGCAGAACAACATGGAAACAGAACAGCTGAATGGCATTTCGGCCCTCCACCAACAGAAAAAGACAATTTGCAATTGGTGAACTAGTAAAAAAGAACTAAAAAAAACACTAAATGTGCAAATAGAGGACTGAATGCAAAATGGCCAAAACTAGATGATGGCATATTGAAATGGATTCTGAAGGACACTGTCAAAATGGCATTGGAATTAATACAAAAATTATTGAACTACACACTCTTAAGCTAGTGTTACAGTGGAACTTAACAGACTTTTAAAGAGTGGAGTTGGTTGATGCTAAAGGTTTATGAAGTGTCACAGACTTAGCACGCAAACAAAAACCAAAATACATTAGGAAATGCACAAGAGTATGAAGAAAAATTATCATCTTTCCATTGCTTTATTGTTCAAAATTGAAAGAAAACCAGTATGGAACTGAGCCAAATAGTGAATATGGACGAGACTCCTCTGACACTTGATGTGTCTAGTAACAGAACTTTTGCCATGAAAGGTTCTAAAACTGTAGCTATAAAAGCAAGTGATTATGAAAAAATGCAATACACTGCAGTCCTTTCATGTTTTCTGACAGTACTAAACTTAATCCAATGATAAGTTTCAAGCGCTAAACAATGTCAAAACCTTGTGAACTATTGGCAGGTGGTGGTGTTCACATACATGACACTGGTTGGATGGCTGAGGATGGTATGAAATAATGGATTAATGGAGTGTGGGAGAGAAAGAATGGTGTTTTATTGAAGATCAATTCTCTTCGTGTGCTAGATTAGTGTACCAGTCACTTTAAAAATGCTGTGAAAGAGAAATTGTGCAAGGGAAATACAGAGCTTGCTGTTATTCCATGAGGACTTATTTCTCAATTGCAACCCCTTTGATGCTGTGATAAATAAACCATTGAAAGTGTATATGGGAGAGGACTGGCACAAATGGATGATCGATGAAATCCAACATGAATTCATGTGAAGGGAGCTGTAAAACGACCTACAACCAAACAAATGTGTCAGAGGATAAAACAGCCATGATCTGGAGTGAGAGGGAACATTATTTTTAAATCTTTCAAGAAGTGTGACGTAAGTAACACTCTCAATGACAGTGAAGACCATATTATATACAAAGAGGACAATGTTGATGACAGCGAGGAGGAAGAAGAAGAAGAAGAAGCGGAAAGTCCAGATTTTCAGCAATTTTAAAGGTCAGTTCAGTTTTAAAAACTAAGAATTTTTTTTATTCTGGCTTTGCAATCTAATAACAAAAATGGTAAAAATATTGGTTTTTTTTTTAAATTGCCTAAAAGTTAAGGTGCATCTTACAGGCCACATCATCTTACAGTCTGTTAAATACTGAAGTGGAGATGATATGCTGCAGACATGCACAATAGAAAGATCACTAAACAAGCTTTTGGCCAGCCAGAGACAGCGATCATTTGTGTATGAGTTGCCTAATAGCTTTCCTTCCACCCCCATAACGCAGTGCTGTTTTCTTTTGTTACAATTTTCTAACACAATACTATACTCAGTGTCCATCCTTTTCTTTCTATATTTTACATATTGCATTCCAAACCATGACACACACTCTGACTTATGAGCCACTCAGTATCAACTGTCTCGCCCAAGCACAACTCGGGGACAGCTACATGACTGCACCGACTGTTGGTGCAGCATCCCATGTTCTACATTACTCCCACCAATATCATTAATCCTAGACTCTCAAATTGATCACTCTTCCTGCACCGGCCGGCCAGAGTGGCCAAGCGGTTCCAGGCGCTACAGTCTGGAACCGCACGACTGCTACGGTCGCAGGTTCGAATCCTGCCTCGGGCATGGATGTGTGTGATGTCCTTACGTTAGTTAGGTTTAAGTAGTTATAAGTTCTAGGGGACTGATGACCTGAGAAGTTGAGTCCCATAGTGCTCAGAGCCATTTGAACCAATCCTGCACCACTCTTGCATATTTTTATGCGTTATTGTCTGTACCTTCCTGTCCAAATGAACTTACACCACATCCCAGCAACCACCGATGTGACATCCCCCCCCCTGACGTTTTCTCCTCTATTATTCCAGTTCGCACATACTAAACTCACCTAATCTAGTAACATCTGCTGCCCCTCTCTTCATACATATCTGCCCACCAACCTGCAATTCACATCTTCAGCATTCTTCTGTAGCACCACATTTTGAAAGCTTCTGTTCTCTTCTTATCTAAACTATTTATCGTCTATGTTACACTTCCCATACATGGCTACACTCCATGCAAATGCTTTCAGAAAATACTTCCTGACAGCTGACTCTACACTTGATGTTACCAGATTTCTCTTTTTCAGAAATGCTTTCCTTGCCATTGCCTGTCTACATTTTATATCCTCTCTACTTCAACCATCATCAGTTATTTTGCTCACCAAATAGCAAAACTCATCTTCTACTCTCATTTTCTAATTCCCTCAACATCACCTGATTTAATTTGGATACATTCCATTATCCTCATTTTGCTTTTGTTGATGTTCATCATATATCCTCCTTTCAAGACTATCCATTCTGTTCAACTGCTCTTCCAGGTCATTTGCTGTCTCTGACAGAATTGCAGTGTTCTCGGCAAACCTCAGAGTTTTTATTTCTTCTCCATGTATTTTAATTCCTACTCCAGATTTTTCTTTTGATTCATTTACTGCTTGCTCAATATACAGCTTGAGTAACATTGGGGATAGGCTACAATCTGTCTCACTCCCTTCCCAACCACTGCTTGCCTGTCATGCCCCTCAACTCTTATAACTGCAGTCTGGTATCTGTACAAATTGTAAATAGCCTTTCACTCCCTGTATTTTACCCTTGCCACCTTCAGAATTTGAAAGAGAGTATTCCAGTCAACATTGTCAAAAGCTTTCTCTAAGTCTACAAATGCTACAAACATAGGTTTGCCTTTCCTTAATCTTTCTTCTAAGATAAGTCGTAGGGTCAGAATTGCCTCGTGTGTTCGAACATTTCTAAGGAATCCAAACTGATCTTCCCCAAGGTCAGCTTCTACCAGTTTTTCCATTTGTCTGTAAAGAATTCATGTTAGTATTTTGCAGCCATGACTTATTAATCTGATAGTTCACTAATTTTCACAACAGTCAATACCTGCTTCCTTTGGGATTGAAATTATTACATTCTTCTTGAAGTCTGAGGGTATTTTGCCTGTCTCATACATCTTGCCCACTGGATGGAAGAGTTTTGTCATGGCTGGCTCTCCCAAGGTTATCAGTAGTTCTAATGGAATGTTGTCTACTGCCGCAGCCTTTTTTCAACTTAAGTCTTTCAGAGCTCTATCAAATTCTTCATGCAGTATCATATCTCCCATTTCATCTACATCCTCTTCCATTTCCATAATATTTCCCTCAAGTACATCACCCTTGTATAGACCCTCTATGTAATCCTTCCACATTTCTGCTTTCCCTTCTTTGCTTACCCACGGATTTCTACTAGCCCTCGTCTTTTTACCTACTTGATCCTCTGCTGCCTTCACTATTTCATCTCTCAAAGCTACCCATTCTTCTTCTACTGTATTTCTTTCCCCCTTTCTTGTCAATCATTCCTTAATGCTCTCTCTGAAACTCTCTAGAAGCTCTGGTTCTTTCAGTTTATCCAGGTCCCATCTCCTTAAATTCTACCATTTTTGCAGTTTCATCAATTCATAATCAATAAATTGTGGTCAGAGTTCACATCTGCCCCTGGAAATGTCTTACAATCTAAAACCTGGTCCCGAAATCTCTGTGTTACCATAATACAGTCAATCTGGAAACCTTCCAGTGTCTCTAGGTCTCTTCCATGCATACAATCTTCTTTCATGGTTCTTAAACCACATGTTAGCTATGATTAAATTATGCTTCGTGCAAAATTCCACCAGGCGGTTTCTGCTTTCACTCCTTTCTCTCAGTCTATACTCACCTATTACTTTCCCTTCTCTTCCTTCTCCCACTATCGAATCCCAGTCCCCCATGACTGTTAAAGTTTCGTCTCCCTTCAATGTGTGAATAATTTCTTTTATCGCATCGCACATTTCTTCAATCTCTTCATTATCTGCAGAAGTAGTTGGCATATAAACTTGTACTACTGTGGCAAGGTTGGGCTTTCTGTCTATCTTGGCTACAATAATGCGTTCACTAAGCCGTTCGTAGCTTACCCGTGCTTCTACTTTTTTTAATTCATTATTGAACCTACTCCTGCATTATCCCTATTTGATTTTGTGTTTATAACCCTGTATACACATGACCAGAAGTCTTGTTCCTCCTGCCACTGAACTTCACTACTTCCCAGTGTATCTAACTGTAACCTATCCATTTCCCTTTTTAAATTTTCTAATCTACCTGCCCAATTAAGGGATCTGACATTCCGTACTCTGATCCGTAGAATGCCAGTTTTCTTTCTCCTGGTAATGACATTCTCTTTAGTAGTCCCCACCTAAAGATCTGAATGGCGGACTATTTTACCTCCATAATATTTTACCCTAGAGGACACCATCATCATTGAACCATACAGTAAAGCTGCATGCCCTCGGGAAAAATTAGGCCGTAGTTTCCCCTTGCTTTCAGCCATTCACAGTAGCAGCACAGCAAGGCCATTTTGGTTAATGTTATAAGGCCAGATCAGTCAATCATCCAGACTGACACCCCGGCAAGTATTGAAAAGGCTGCTTGCCCCTCTCCAGGAACCACACGTTTGTCTGGCCTTTCAACAGATACCCCTCCATTTTGGTTTCACCTACAGTACAGCTATCTGTATCGCTAAGGCGCACAAGCCTCCCCACGAATGGCAAGGTCCATGCTTCATGGGAATGGGGTGGGGCAGTCCACATTAGAGTCTTTTTATAAATTTTTATCTTTGCTCACATTGTCTTTTCACATCAATTTCAGTTCATTGTCACCTTTCAGTGTAACCCTACTCACTCAAGTTTCATCTTGCTTCCCCTTACTTCATCCATTCCGTCCTTTTTCAGATTGAGTCAAGCCTTGGCACCCGTCAACAGTGGTCGTGTGTGTGAGAGAGTTGTATTTATGTGAAAGAGTGTGTGTGTGTGTGTGTGTGTGTGTGTGTGTGTGTGTGTGTGTGTGTGTTTTGTCTAATTTGGAAGAAGACCTTTGGACCAAAAGCGTACTTTTGTAGCAATCTTTTTGTTATGCCTGTCTGCAACTCAGCATCTCCACTGCATGGTTAGTAGCAGTCTATCCTTTTCATAATTTTCTCAAAATGTTTCTATGAATACAAAACATCTTGAAATTTACCTGTTTTTAAAGTTTTAGTGTTTATTGATTGTCAACATGTGAGTAATAAAAGAAGAAATAAAATAAAGAAAAAATAATTGTTCGCTTGCATTTTATCTTCATGATTTCGTTTTGCTTACTAAGTAAGCCACTGCATCTGGCAGTCTTCTGTGTCTCAGTCAAGTCCCTGCACGCTCCCGTAGACAGTGCTTTTCTCTCTGCCCAACCGTACCTTGCTATCCCTCCCCCTTCCCTTCCACTCAATGTGCCAGTTACGTTCTGGTCCAAGATGCCGGAGATGGTGGTCATGTGTGCATTTGGTGCAATTGCTTGGGTGAATGTTTCTTTCTGCTTTCTTTTCTTAAGAATGTTGTTGTTGTTGTGGTCTTCAGTCCTGAGACTGGTTTGATGCAGCTCTCCATGCTACTCTATCCTGTGCAAGCTTCTTCATCTCCCAGTACCTACTGCAACCTACATCCTTCTGAATCTGCTTAGTGTATTCATCTCTTGGTCTCCCCCTCCAATACTAAATTGGTGATCCCTTGATGTCTCAGAACATGTCCTACCAACCGATCCCTTCTTCTGGTCAAGTTGTGCCACAAACTTCTCTTCTCCCCAATCCTATTCAATACTTCCTCATTAGTTATGTGATCTACCCATCTAATCTTCAGCATTCTTCTGTAGCACCACATTTCGAAAGCTTCTATTCTCTTCTTGTCCAAACTATTTACCATCCATGTTTCACTTCCATACATGGCTACACTCCATACAAAGACTTTCAGAAATGACTTCCTGACACTTAAATCTATACTCGATGTTAACAAATTTCTCTTCTTCAGAAACGCTTTCCTTGCCATTGCCAGTCTACATTTGATATCCTCTCTACTTCGACCATCATCAGTTATTTTGCTCCCCAAATAGCAAAACTCCTTTACTACTTTAAGTGCCTCATTTCCTAATCTAATACCCTCAACATCACCCGACTTAATTCGACTTATTCCATTATCCTCGTTTTTGCTTTTGTTGATGTTCATCTTATATCCTCCTTTCAAGACACTGTCCATTCCGTTCAACTGCTCTTCCAAGTCCTTTGCTGTCTCTGACAGAATTACAATGTCATCGGCAAACCTCAACATTTTTATTTCTTCTCCATGGATTTTCATACCTACTCCGAATTTTTCTCTTGTTTCCTTCACTGCTTTCTCAATATACAGATTGAATAACATCGGGGAGAGGCTACAACCCTGTCTTACTCCCTTCCCAACCACTGCTTCCCTTTCTTGTCCCTCGACTCTTATAACTGCCATCTGGTTTCTGTACAAATTGTAAATAGCCTTTCGCTCCCTGTATTTTACCCCTGCCACCTTTAGAATTTGAAAGAGAGTATTCCAGTCAACATTGTCAAAAGCTTTCTCTAAGTCTACAAATGCTAGAAATGTAGGTTTGCCTTTCCTTAATCTTTCTTCTAAGATAAGTCGTAAGGTCAGTATTGCCTCACGTGTTCCAGTATTTCTACGGAATCCAAGCTGATCTTCCCCAAGGTCAGCTTCTACTAGTTTTTCCATTCGTCTGTAAAGAATTCGAGTTAGTATTTTGCAGCTGTGACTTATTAAACTGATTGTTCGGTAATTTTCACATCTGTCAACACCTGCTTTCTTTCGGATTGGAATTATTATATTCTTCTTGAAGTCTGAGGGTATTTCGCCTCTTTCTATACATCTTGCTCACCAGATGGTAGAGTTTTGTCAGGACTGGCTCTCCCAAGGCCGTCAGTAGTTTCAATGAAATGTTGTCTACTCCGGGGGCCTTGTTTCGACTCAGGTCTTTCAGTGCTCTGTCAACGGCAAGGTCCATGGTTCATGGGGGGAGAATACCTTGGCCAAAAGTTAAATGTGAACAGTCTTTTTGTTGTGCCCATGTGCAACTCTGCAGATTATCTTTACAGTGAGTAGCAGTCTGTCCTTTTTTTATTGTTGTTGATATTCCAACTTGGAGTTTCCATTGTTTCATCTTATTTTTAGATTCAGGCACATTACATTAACCAAGAAAGATTTTCCCCATCTCACTGACACATTATGGAGCTTGAAGATCATCACATTTAATCATTCATAAGCAGGTAGCGGAAAGACACGTCAGGCTGTATAGAATCTATTGCATTTGCCAATTTATACTAAAACCAGTTGTTGTAAAGTACATGACCATGGCCTTTACCCATGGTACATGGGTGCTGTTAATCCTTTTGACTTGTAAGCATTGTAGGGACCGTTGAGACTGTTAAGTGGAACATCACAACTGGATACATGAATGCCGCATATATTAAAAGTGAAGTTACACCACAGTAAAGAAAGTGAAAGAAAGCTGAAGTTGTTGTATGGCCATATAAAAAAGTTATACTTTCTCAGTACCTGTTGGGAAAGTATGCTAGAAATTTTCTGATTTTGAGAGCTGCACAAATCAGTGACATGAAGCATACATGCATAAATAGGAACAAACCGTTGAAAGTCCTCATTTTGTTAGGTACTGAAAAGCATCTTGGTGTACACCATTTTTATCGTTCTGTGTACATTCATGGTTTGACTGTGAATTCACATATTGGTCCATTTAGAGTTTCTTTGAAGTAACATTTACAATAATTGACATATACACACATTACAAGGTTTTGCAGCCTCTAACAAATATCACAGAATATATACTGAAGTGGCCCTACCTTCATTAAATAATACAAAAATATATTCACGTACACAGTTCATGCAAACAGAACTTTACAGTGTAAACAAGATGTGCAGTCGGCGCTGCTCAGTCGATCACCACTATCAGATGTATTGCTATCATGACAGTTGGAAATACTCTGGGAGAGCACATTCAAAGTTGAAGATGCCACTAGTACAAAGCAAGTTAAATGGAAAAATTTTTCACAGTCAAACCTGCAAAGTAGTTGTATATGTCTACCAGTTTATGAACAAAGAAGCTTTGTTACATGCTCCACTGAGACTACAATCCACATTGAAATGAGTGGATGAAGCAACTGGTGTTTCATTTGCTTCCATCTGGCAAACCAAGAGAGAACTGGAAAGAGTCCATGCTATTCTTGCTTGGTGTGTGTAATTCCACATCTTTTTAAGTTCCAGTGCATGTGTGTTGCCTTTGGTAATTAGTAAATTGCTTCAATTTTATTGTCAGTACTGTTAAGCATGTGTCCAGTCTCTTTGCGTGTTTGATTATGAAAGTCTCCTAAACATATTATACATGGAAGATATCTCCAAAAAATTTGGTAGTAAAAAATAATCTGCAACTGCTAACTTTTTTCACAAGTAAATCACCCACTCTTGCAGATTCACGCAAATACTCTGCTGAGCTTTACACCCATAAACTTATTCGTAGACAGAGTCTGTATTCCATTTCATATATACCAGAATTTTGAAGAGGTGGTCCTCTCATAACCTATTATTAATGCTGTAGGGAAGTTCTTGTAGATTGTAAATACTGTAAGATAAACTGGAGACTGAAAAGCAGAAGCATTGAGTCATTGATAGACACATGCAAAACAAGGGAAACTTGATAGGGTTCGTAGTTCTCCATTGACGAGGTAGAGTATGCGCGCGCGCGCCCACACACACACACACACACACACACACACACACACACACACACACACACACACACACACAGGCGCGGGTGCACACACGTCCCAATGTCCCTGTATGGTGCCAGCGCGTGTGTGTGTGTGTGTGTGTGTGTGTGTGTGTGTGTGTGTGTGTGTGTGTGTGTGTGCTGTAGCTTGTCAAGGATAACTCTAAAAGCTAGCAAGTTTTCCATCTTTTGTTTGTGTGTATCAATGACTCTGCGTTTCTGCTTTTGAGTGCGTGGTCTCCATTACTCCTAAAGTATTTATACCCTGTTGTTATCTTATTTCTTAACTCTTTGAGTCCATCAAATGGATTTATCTGTTTTGTTTCCAACTGCTCTTGATTGAAGAGAGGAGAGAGAAGATGGTAGATACATATTGAATTGTCGAGTTAGAGACAAAAGCTCTACATAATGTACCCACGTAATTACATTTTTTAAAGAAAATCCATTTTTTTCATCCTCTCGTTGCTTATTTAGTGCATATCCATATACCTGATGTTAATACAAAAGAAAGAGTTCAAGGTTAGAAACTAAGCAAGCAGTCATAAAAATGCACTATACTACAGAGACTGAGTTTGAGAGTAGGATTTCAAAACCGTAGGTAAATCCTTTAACACTCATAATTAAATACACATTGTTGTTACATAAATTGTTAATGGGGGCTGTCTTGTATTGCAGGCCATGCTCTTAGTGACTCTCCTGTCCGACCCCCACAACTTCACTCAAGCAATCCATCATTACCAGCATTACCTCCTGACATGGCAGATTACCGGTTGGCTGCAGATTTGCTGCGAGAGTTTGGTCGTGGTCGTCAGGATACTTCAGGATTTGTCACCCTTGAGGAGTTCATGTTGTCACGGCAAGAAGAGGATAGGAGAGCACTTCGTGGGAGCCACAACTCGGAGCGTGAACGGTCTGAACACACCCAACAACCTTCACTGACATCAAGTAAGGAATGGGATGTACCTATATAATAGCCTACAGTAATGACAGAAGCTTTAGAATTGTGATTTGGTATTATTTCCAACAATACTGATTTTATTTCTGCAGTTGGTAGTACAGACATATTGCTTTGTCTTTCTTATGGGCACATAGCCTTTCTTTTTTTTTCCCCCAAGATACTCTCTGTGAACAGAAATCTTACCTTAATATTCTCATTTCATTTTTAATTTTTTTCTTTAACACAAAGGCAATCAAATATGGTACATTGTAGAGCTCTTTCATCAGTTCATAGGGAAAAGTTAATTTAAAAAAAAAAAAAACACAATACATAGTCATATAATTATCTAAGAATCAACATGTACTTTCACACTTATTTCTCTAAGTAGCGATATTAACACTTATGAAAGCTGCAACACCAGGAAGTAGAAATGCAACTGAAGTAAATTTTATACCACTGAGAAAGTATGTAACAGTATGTAAATAATGACTACAAAACTGCACATGGTGTCTGGCTTTTAGTATGGTGTTAAGTTCTCACATGCTGCAATCGGAGCCTCTAAAAATTGTAATGTGGAAACAAAAAAGGCTTAGGTATATTCCTGGGGCATCTGCCTCCACTTGGTTTGCAGCAAAAATGTTTGCTGGAGGATCACATTCAGTGACACATGTCGTATGAACTTGTGGGAGAGAAAAGGAAGCAGTTGTACACACATGGGTGGTCATTGTTCTCTTGAAATATGGAAAATAAAATTTCCAAAGAAGCTATGGAATCTTGTACTTTCTAATGTAGCTGTATCAGCTCAAATTGCCCATTATCCCCAGGACTCAAGATCACATGTTGCACCTAATGGCGTCAGAAATTATTGTACTAGGTATTTGTCCATTATGCTGCTTAACTATTGTAGATCTGTAGTCAAGGGACAGCTTCGTTGATCAGTAATCGAAACATCCTTGGTCCCAGATTCGAACCTCGCCACTGCTTACATTTTGAATAAAAAATCATCAGTAATGGCAGCCAAATACTTCCATCATAAGAAGTCACCCTCATTCTGCCAACGACCTTGTCAAAGAGGGTGGAGGAACGGATGAGGTTCAGAGCACTCTCTAGCCCTTGGGGTAGGAAACTGCCCATAAAGGCAGAAGAACCAGCAAAGATCAATGGATGTGGATGCAGGAGGCAATGGAAACCACTGCATTAAAGATACAGTACATCATATGTATCCACAGAACATGTGGCCTGCAATTGATAAAGTGTCATGTTGATCTCCCCACTGGCAAATCTCCAGGAGGAAACTGCCAAGAGAGAACAGTAAGAGTAGAAGACCAAGAATGAAGTGATTGGATTAGAAAGGGTGTTAGACAAGGATGTAGTCTTTCACCCCTTCTGTTCAATCTATACATTGTAGAATCAATGAAAGGTTCAAGAGTGGAATTAAAATGCAAGATGAAAGGACTTCAAGGATAAGACTCACTGATAATGTTACTATCCTTAGTGAAAGTGAAGAAGTAGTACAGGATCTACTAAATGGAATGAACATTCTGCTGAGTACGGAATATGGCTCAAGACCAAAAGAGAAAAGTAATGAGAAGTACCAGAAACAAGAACAGTGAGAAACTTAACATCAGGATTGGTGATCACGAAGTAGATGAAGTTAAGGAATTCTGCTACCTAGGCAGGAAAATAACCCACGACAGACGGTGCAAGGAGGAAATCACAAGCAGACTAGCACGGACAAAAAGGGCATTCTTAGCCAAGAGAAGTCTACTAGTATCAAACATAGACCTAAATCAGAGGAAAAACTTTCTGAGAATGTGTGTTTGGAGCACAACATTGTATGATAGTGAAATGAAATGAAGGCAACAGGAAAACCAGAAGAGAAGAGAATGGAAGTGTTTGAGATACAGTTCTATAGAAGAATTTTGAAAATTAGATCACTTATAAGGTAAGGAATGAGAAGGTTCCCTGCAGAATTGGCAAGGAAAGGAATATACGGAAAATATGGACCAAAAAAAAAAAAAAAGACAGGATGGTAGGACATCTGTTAAGACATCAGGGAATAACGTCTATAATATTAGGAGGAGCTGTAGAGTGTAAAAACAGTATAGGAAGACAGAGATTTGAATACATCTGAGAAATAATTGAAGATGTAGTTTGCGAGTGCTACTCTGAGATGTAGTAGTTTGCACAGGAGAGGAAAAAACTGCTGTATTTGTAGTCACTATACAAGCATCATTAGTGATTACATCGCAGTAGGGTAAGTTGAGGCAGGACTGTTTTGCAAACACACATTCCGCAACTCCACAACCCCTTCTATGATATTCATGTACCTACTGCAGCATGAGACATTTATGATTCATAGGCAGTGGAAGTCAATGAAATGGCAAGTGTATCATCATTCATCATTTCCACCCACCCCAGATGCCATTGAGCTGTCAACACGACAGCTTTCTTGTAGCCATATATATAAGAAGGTAGTCATCTCATGATGTAATCACATTGTGTGTCCTAATGTCTACTTGTCGCAGCACACGACTATCTCCTATCTACAGTTTCCACAAATGTACCGTTGTCATCTTATCGGTGTGCCTAGTATGAGTCAGATTTTGCTGTATGATGTATCCATTACCTAGAGCGTGAGCACACACTCATATTGGAATTCATTTGCCTACTGGTATTTCACTCTTCAATATCAACAAGGCACATTGACAGTTGCTGGATTTCAACCTCGTGCTTGGCTCTACAAAATATCTTTTAAAGCTAAAAACAGCAGGTTTGTATGGCCTCACACTTGTGTTGTAACAAGTCAACAGCCAAATGCAACATTGCATCTCGGAGATGTGATGAATACATGAGGAACCTTCAACTCAACTACTTGGATAAGTCAGCAGTAATGGAACATAGCATCTTAGAGGAAGACACATTCAACTTTAAAGACACAGAGGTGCTGCGTAGTGCCAGGAGTTTCTAGCATTCTATAATAAAATAATGAGTGCTTGAAAATTCAGTAAACAGGAGCAGCGGCCTCCATCTGAACTTTAGTTGGGATGACATATTCCAAAAAAAATTGACAGATTGGAGCACCAACAACAGTCAAGACTAACTGGTGACCCTGGCACTCAGTTTGGGGCCACTGCCCATTATCTCCCCTCCACCACCTGTGACACTCATTTCTGAGTACTCACAGTATGCAAATCTGGTGTGTTTCCAGGAGATGAAAGATGTGACCCAAAACAGATAGCTGGATCTGACAGGACCCAGGCACTTTGCCAGAATATGACAAATAAGAAACTTACTGAAATGTTTCTATGAAAGGTTGACATTACTCGGCTAATTTCTCAAGAAGAAAGTGCATAAACATTTAGTAAACAAATAATACATTGCTATAATCATATTCTGGATGTGATTCATAACATACTTGTGATGATGAGCAACAGACTAAAAAAAAAGCAGCAGTGTGGTAAAAAGCAGGGAAATTGAGAAATTGTTATGAAATAATAAGTTAAAGTGAAAATGGATAGAATTGTGACCACTTGGCTCAGTTAACATATCAAGTGCACAGTGTGTGAAATGTAACTAAGGAGGAAACAATAAAATCCATAAATGCAACTACCAATACAGCAAAGCTGCTTCATCTTTTATCTGTAAGATGTAAATACAAAATCAGTATGATGCAGAAAGATTCCAATAGCATCGGTCAATTAGAAATGAAATCTGGCTAAAGAGAGAGAAGGAGAGATTTTTAATAATAAATGGTTGTACGAAAGACTGGGTACTGCCAAGAGGAATGTGAAATGCAATTTCACGTGGGACCCAAATGATTGAAAAACCCAACGGGTTCCTCCCATTTACTTCTACATCTATACTCAGCAAATACCTGTGAGGTGCTTGTCAGAGGGTACACCCCCTTGCCAAGTTATTAGGGTTTCTTCCTATTCCATTCATGTATGGAGTTCAAGGAGAATGATTGTTTGAATGCCTCTGTGTGTGCAGTAATTACTGTAATGTGATCCTCATGATCCCTATGTGACCAATACATAGGGGGTTGTAGTATATTCCTAGAGTAATCATTTAAAGCCAGTTCTTGAAACTTTGTTAACGGACTTTTTCATGGTAGTTCAAGAGTGTTCCAGTTCAGTTCCTTCACTATCTCCATGATACTCTCACACAGGTTAAACAAACCTGTGACCATTCATACTGCCCTTCTCTGTGTGTGTTTAACATCCCCTGTTAATCCTGTAATACATGCCCACATGCTTCAGCAATATTCTAGGACCACTTGAACAAGTGATTTGTAAGCAATCTCCTTTGTAGACTGATTGCACTTCCCCAGTCTTCTACCAATAAAGTGAACACTACCACCTGCTTTACCCACAACTGAACCTATGTGGTCATTCCATTTCGTATCCCTATAAAGTGTTACACCCAGATATTTGTAAGAGTTAGCCAATGCCAGCCATGACTGATTGATATTATAGTCATAGGATATTACTTTTTTTTTTTTATGTATGTATCCTGGGAGCGGAGGGACTTGCCTTTGGAGGGGGGGGTTCCTCATTACCTTCATTCTGACCCACAACTTCTTCACTTTTGAAGGCCAGACATACGAACAATTAAAGGGAACAGCCATGGGTACCAGGATGGCCCCCTCATACGCCAACCTATTCATGGGTCACTTAGAGCAAGCCTTCTTGGTTACCCAGGCCTGCCAACCCAAAGTTTGGTACAGATTTATTGATGACATCTTCATGATCTGGACTCACAGTGAAGAAGAACTCCAGAATTTCCTCTCCAACCTCAACTCCTTTGGTTCCATCAGATTCACCTGGTCCTACTCCAAATCCCACAGCACTTTCCTTGACGTTGACCTCCATCTGTCCAAAGGCCAGCTTCACACGTCTGTCGACATCAAACCCACCAACAAGCAACAGTACCTCCATTATGACAGCTGCCACCCATTCCACATCAAACGGTCCCTTCCCTACCACCTAGGTCTTCGTGGCAAACGAATCTGCTCCAGTCCGGAATCCCTGAACCATTACACCAACAACCTGACAACAGCTTTCGCATCCCGCAACTACCCTCCCGACCTGGTACAGAAGCAAATAACCAGAGCCACTTCCTCATCCCCTCAAATCCAGAACCCCCCACAGAAGAACCACAAAAGTGCCCCACTTGTGACAGGATACTTTCCGGGGCTGGACCAGACTCTGAATGTGGCTCTCCAGCAGGGATACGACTTCCTCAAATCCTGCCCTGAAATGAGATCCATCCTTCATGAAATCCTCCCCACTCCACCAAGAGTGTCTTTCCGCCGTCCACCTAAC
The DNA here is from genome assembly GCF_023864345.2 of Schistocerca serialis cubense. Classification (NCBI taxonomy): domain Eukaryota; kingdom Metazoa; phylum Arthropoda; class Insecta; order Orthoptera; family Acrididae; genus Schistocerca; species Schistocerca serialis. Next base: position 416,337,675 of record NC_064646.1, on the reverse strand, counting down.
CTTCGTAACCTGTTAGTTCATCCCTATGAAATCCCCAAACCACCTTCCCTACCCTCTGGTTCCTACCCTTGTAACCGCCCCCGGTGTAAAACCTGTCCCATGCACCCTCCCACCACCACCTACTCCAGTCCTGTAACCCGGAAGGTGTACACGATCAAAGGCAGAGCCACGTGTGAAAGCACCCACGTGATTTACCAACTGACCTGCCTACACTGTGATGCATTCTATGTGGGAATGACCAGCAACAAACTGTCCATTCGCATGAATGGACACAGGCAGACAGTGTTTGTTGGTAATGAGGATCACCCTGTGGCTAAACATGCCTTGGTGCACGGCCAGCACATCTTGGCAAAGTGTTACACCGTCCGGGTTATCTGGATACTTCCCACTAACACCAACCTATTCGAACTCCGGAGATGGGAATATATATATAATAGAGGGAAACATTCCACGTGGGAAAAATTTATCAAAAAACAAAGATGATGTGACTTACCAAACGAAAGCGCTGGCAGGTCGAAAGACACACAAACAAACACAAACATACACACAAAATTCAAGCTTTCGCAACAAACTGTTGCCTCATCAGGAAAGGGGGAAGGAGAGGGAAAGACGAAAGGATGTGGGTTTTAAGGGAGAGGGTAAGGAGTCATTCCAATCCCGGGAGTGGAAAGACTTACCTTAGGGGGGAAAAAGGACAGGTATACACTCGCGCACACACATACATATCCATCCGCATGTACACAGACACAAGCAGACATTTGTAAAGGCAAAGAGTGACCCACACTCGGTTTACCCTATTGCTTCCCCCTAGCTCCACCAGAGAGCCCTGTGGCATTCTGCAACAATCTTAGATCTTGTTGTAGGAGTTGCCAATGATTTCAGGGCTGCCTGGCTGCAAACAGATGTAGATGTAGATGCTACAGTCATTGTAGCATCTACGCATATTCTCCTTCACACATGCCCTGATTGCAGTTATTTCAGCTTAGAATACAGAGGCCAGTTTTCCTAGAGAGATGATGCCCTCCAGTCTTGGCTGAACCCTGTACACCCCTGCCCTAACTCCTTGGTCTGAATTCAACCCATCAGTGAACCAAACTATGTCCCCTGTACGGTGTCGAACTGTTTTTTTTTTTTTTTTTTTTTTTTTTTTTTTTTTTTTTTTTTTTTTTTTTTTTTCCCCCACTGCTTCCTGCTTCCAATTATTATATTATAAGGCTTGTTGAAGCAGTTGGGAGTTGTTATATAGTCGGCAGGCATTTCCCCAGCTATTCCTACATTTACCTCACTCACTATGTTAGTGTGTGATTCTGGATATCTGAAAGAGACCCAGTTTTTGTCAGTTTTAAGTCTGCATGCCCCAGCTGCTGCCTCCATCTTGACCCAGTGGTGTAGTGGAGGCATGTCCAGCATGGCTTCCATTCCAGTGTCTGGTGTGCTGCTAATTCCGCCTGCTATGGCTAAGCAGGCCAGTCTCTGCACCTTAGCAAGCTCCTTAGCTGCAACCCACTGTTCTACCTTCTTCCACCGCACTATGGCCCCTTAGGAAATCACATGTCTAACCACTGTGGCGTATATCCAGTGCATACCCCTGGGGCTTAGGCCCCAGTATTTGTCACAAGCCTTTCTGGTACTCACTAGAATACTTTTTACCTTGGAGCAGATGCTCTTAATGTGAGGGGTCCACGTCTACGTCCTGTCTCCCCAGGCAGCGACTCAGGGCAGCAGAGGCCCCTTTACTATGCTGCAGATTAATCTGCAGCACCTCCAGTCTCCATCTTTGAGGTCTTTGAGAATCCTGATGATAACCTGCAAGAACTCTAAAAACAGTTTCAGGTCCTGTTCCCACATTGCCTTCAAAGACTTCTCTCCGACCTCCACCACCAGGGTTTGTCCTTCCAGTACAACCTTCTGGTTGACCACTCTCCAGTCTTCAGTCTTCTGTCAAGACTTTTGGCTTCTTGGCCCCTATTTTCTCGAACAGAGTCTTAGAAGAGACTTCATTAAGGATCTTCGGCACCCATATTGACACCTTTGTGGTCTTACAGAGCCTCCCTGCTGTCTTGACCAGCAGCTTCGCCTCTTCCCAGGGGGATATCATGGGCACCTTGTCCTTAAGCCACTCCACCGTGTGCCCTCCCTCGCAGACAAAAATGAGGGCACCACAATCTAGATAGACCCTCCTAAAGTTGAGTCCTGGGCCAGCGTCCCCCCCCCCCCCCCCCCCCCCCCATCTTTTCAAAGAGGGCCATCTGTACCAATACCTCCTGCTGCCAGTGGATAGCCTAGCTGGATAACTGCCATCCTAAAAACTGAGACTGCAGTATGGTAGGTCTGTTTCCCCATTTCTTGCCTCTGTTTTTTCTGGACTCACTTATCCAGGGAGGAGGTAGTCTTAGAGTCCCCCCTTATCCTCTTGCTACCCGTCTTTGATGTTGTTGGGGTCTGCATATCCCCTTCAAGTTGAGACAGATTTTTCCTGGGGGTCTTAGATTCAAGTCTCTTTAATTCCCACCACTTGTCTTTAGGAAACAGTTCTTTCCATTCCTATTTCCTCTGTTCTCTGAGTAGTTTCCTCCTCTGGCCCGCAGACAAGGCTTTGATCTTAATCTGGTCTAACTTTTCGGTTACAGGTTCCATTTCTGCCTCAGTTCTAGACCCAGATTCAGTAGCGGAAATGCCTCCCATCGGTCCTGACCCCGATGTTTGGATGTCTGAGATCTCAATTTATTTTCTTTAATCATGTCCATATTGGTCCCACGACATTTGGGGATCTACATGGTCCACACCACAAATACCCCACACTGTGTAAGGCTACTTACTCAGGGAGGTCGCCCAGTATCCCTGAGGCTCCATCCATCTTCCCATGTGCCTCGCACCCCTCGGCGTGGATCACATCACACCTTGGGTTGGGAAAAGGAATTGGGTAGGACTAGGAGCAGGTAGGGAAGATGGGACGTTGTGGGACACTCTTAGTCTGATCCATCGGCTGAGGCCTTTTCGGCAGTAGTTCCTCTACCTTCAGCATAGCCCTCAGCTTCACGCAGATACGCAAGCCTCTCCACCCGCACAGACAGTGCTTCATCAAGGTAGTATCTCCTGGAGAGGACATCGCTCTTTGTAAATATCATACACCTCTGTATTGTGCCGAATCATCCATTTTTTTCACTCTCATTATCGTAAACTGGTCCAAAAATCTGCCGAAGGACTTTCATTTCAAATATCATCAGTCTGTTCAGGTCTTGCTTGGTTGTACGCCAGGTGGCACATCCATATAGTACTACAGGCTGCAGGAGTGTTTTGTAGGTGTTTATTTTGAAATATCTTGACAAACTTCTGGTTTTGAGGAGAGCATTAAGGCCGTGATAACAGCAATTACCTGCCTGTAGTCTTGCCTGTATTTCCATTTTACTGGGCCTGTAGTCTTGCCTGTATTTCCATATTACTGGATGGTTCATCTCTGAATACTGTGCCCAGATATTTGAACTCCCAGACTGGACCTTCAGTTGTCTGTAAGGGTGGAAGTGGTTCTTGAGTTTCGTTATGTCTATGGTGTAGAACCATTGTCACAATTGATTTGAAGTCCAATTTTCCTCACTGTTATTTCCAGAATGTCAGCTATTTCCCCTAATTCTTCTTGCAACCCAGACAGTAGCACTATATCATCAGCATATCCGAGGTACTTGATGTTCACATCCCCAGTCTTGGACTCCTGTGAGTTCACTAGATGACATATCTCGCATTACCTTCTCTAATGTGAGATTGAAAAGAACAGGTGATAGTCAATCACCCTGCTGTAGCCAAGTTTTTATTTTGAATGTTTCAGTCACCTTATTTCCAATTTTTACCTTTGCTGTAGTATCCATCAGGCAGGCCTTCGTGAGGCTTACTAGTTTCTTGACAAAATTGAACTCTTCCCGACACTTGAGCATACTTTCCCGATGAAAGCAAGCATATGCTTTTCTGAAGTCAACAAACATTATGTGTAGTTCTTGGCCAAACTCCCACCATTTCTCTACGATCTGGCGTAAGACAAAGATTTGATTGATAGTATATCTTCCGTGATGAAATCCTCCTTGATATGCTCCAATAATGGTGTATGCCAACAGTTGAATTCAATATATAAGATAGTTTGAGAAGATCTATAACAAATTTCTCTAAAATTGATTTTATAAGTTTATTCACTTTGCATGTTTTGTGTAATGATTGGTTGATCACTAATCTTGTAATTAAATATCATGAATTTTTGTCATGGTTTTTAGGCTTACCATGCTTTTTTAATCATTTAAAATGAACTACCACTAAATACCAAGATAAGTAACAGCATGTACATCGCTATTTTCACCTTACTTTATACATGACTAGAAAAACCTAACACCACCATCAGGGAATTACAAGGCTTACGTGAGAGTCTGAAAAAACAATATTCAAAAGAATCATCGCTCCCCCTTAGGTTGTAATTTTTCCATGCATACATTTAAATTTTCAAATTTTTGTGTTAACTTTCCCCTATCTATTCTTCACATGTTAGTGGGTACAGTATTTTTGACCTCTTATATTTCTTGGTAACATCTTCAATGTGTGTGTGTGTGTGTGTGTGTGTGTGTGTGTGTGTGTGTGTGTGGTGTTATTATTATTAGTGGCTGTTAACCACGTAAAAGTTTATTGTGTTACTCAACTTGCTGCTGTGTAATAATGGCTCGATGAAGTTATATAATACCAATTGAGCTTTGAGGGAAGTTGAGTTGAAAAAGTATTGAAAAATAATAAGTTGCCCTTTCTTTCTTTCCGATCTACTTGATTATCTTTCAGAGTTTTCCAGCAACCCACAATACAGAGCTTTTGAAATTTAAGAATGGAGTGACAAGTTTCATGCAACTGATGACTTCTCATTATTTTCAAATGTACTTTCTATAATAGTGATAAGAATAGTCATTGAAACAAATGATTAGAAATTTCCCTTTTGTGTAATCCTCAGCCTTGCTTGTATGTAAAACTTCTAATGTCTTGTGCATAGTTGTATGATGTTGATGGGAGAAGAGTATCAGTTCCCTAAACTGAGTATCAGTTCCCTAAACTGATATTCATGACATTGAAAACAATTTTGTAATGATTTGTGCAGAACACAAACAACTTATTTGCAGAACATGATTATTTTGGATGCATAAAGATATAAGAATCTATGAAAGTACTCTCGTATTTGAAATTTCTTATCTACTTATTGTCTGTATGGAATGATAGTCTAGATGTGTAACGTACACCACACATATTAAAATTTTCCGTAGATACTGTATGAAAAATTTGATTTTAAAATAACACAAGCCCTTACCGAAGTACCACCACAGTGTACTATATGTTTATTTCATTATATAGCAGGTAGCAGTAGGCAGTGTGGATCTTCTAGTCGGAATTTATCAGCCACGCCTGAGCCAGCTGAAAGAAACAGTAGCCAAACATCACAACTAGCTTTGAACATAAGTACAAACAGTTCACGTCTGTGCTTCCCAAACAACAGGGAAGATGGATCAAACCAGCGTGACAGGTATGTGTTACTATCCTGGATGATAAATGCTTATGACTTAAATTAAATATGTAACCATATTTAACTTCTCGTCAGTTTGCAAAACTGAGACTAACCTGTTTGAATTATTTCCTTGTCAAGAGAAAGACAGGGTTAGATGGGGAAAAACGGACTATAGGAAAGAAAAAGAAAAGTTAATCAAAGTAATGGAGTTACATAACCAGATCTGATTTGTAAGTAACAAGCTGGAGAAGGGTCACAGAAACAAGTTTTGAAAGATAATTGTATAATTAGAAAGAAAGAATTGTATTGGAGATGAAGAAAAATTTTGATTAAATAATTGAGAGGAACTGCACAAGGCTAAAACCAAATTAATGGATAGCTTGAAACTGTAGATAAGTTGTAATTGATATTTTCATTTATGCCACACGGTTTTATTAATCTAAGCAGCTGAAGATGAAATAACATGAATAAAACAGTGAACAGAAAGTTAGTGTCAGGAAATAAACTAAACTGTCATGTTCAGTGGGAAATTAATAGCCTTTTCCTATGGTATGAATGATTGATAAGACAACACTAATTCTGAGAACACAAGTGTAAGTACAGTTTTGTGGTATTACCTTATGCTGTTATTAATCTGTTGAAACATTCCAAATGTGATTGAACATAGAGAAAATGCTTCCCTGAAAGTAGTTTTCAACATTAAGGAAGACATGCATTCTAGCAGCATGCTCCCATATGCTGCGTATGTTTGTATACTAGTGTTACTCAAGGAGAGAGAAAATGTGAAATTTTGTAATGTGGCAACAGGTGGAGGTACAGTACTATATAAATCTGATTTAAAGGGCAAAGCAATCTTAGTGTGGTGTATTATAATAACTGAATGCCCAATCCACAAATCTCATGCCTAAGATAACCTGTCTATGAAATGAATTATGTGCACTGAAATTAAATGAATGGAAAGACTGGGATGTAAACCATTTAGACATGCAGGATAATCTATGTATCTAATATGTAGTGACAATTGAAAATTTTGTTAGGCTGCAACTTGAGTTCAGGATTCGTGCTTGTTGTGAGCAGCAACTTCAACCATTAGGTTATCTGGTAATGCCTCCAAATTTAACTCAGAACTTTGTTAATTATGTCTCCAAACTACTGCCTGAGGCTTTTCACTGGTATGTGGGAAGGGGGGAGTGTGGCGATGGAGTTGATAAAGGACACCCAGTGCCAATATTCCAGTGGCACTGTTGCCACATATTCCAAAGGAAACCTCTGCTATTAGGAGAACTCTAGTGGTAGTGTTTGGAAATAGGAAGTGGAAACAACGATGGCGATGAAAGTTTAAGTTGGGCTTCGAGGTATGTTCAGATGGCCTGATAGTTAAGATGACTGTTTGTGATATACATGAATTTAGAGTCTGAGTTCCAGCCTGCCACAGAGTTTCAACTATCAATACATATTCACCACACGTAGTATTCAGCATATCTAAACAGTTTGCATCCTGTGCTGGTTGCACATAGTAGATTATCTACTGGATAATGTGTGTCAACCATCTGCAATTTTTTGGGTTACATGTATCATATACGTACAACTATTCATTGTTGATTCATAGCAATTACAAGGACCAGATAATTCCACAAAGTTGTATCTAGGCAGTCCAAATACCATGGTTGCTCTGTATAAGTTACCTCTTAGATGTCTAATTCAAAGTCATTGACTTGTGTTAGAGCATGTAACCATTCAATGCTTGCCTTTCCTCGAGAAATTTTAATACTGTAGACCTTATATTTAATGGCTCAGGGGCACAAAACAATCTAATACAAACAATTGAGAATATTCTTTTAGTACCTCTTATGAATGTTATGTGATATGATTTCAATGTTTACAGTTGCGTGACAATGATGACCAGCTTTTCAGCTTGCAGCATGTACGCCAGGAATTCCATTGTCTGCCTCTTTGTGACCTTAAGCAGATAAAACACAAACAAACACAGTATTTCATAACAGACACTATCTTAATACTAACATCCATTACCATGTATCGTAGTGAGCATGAGTCAGGGTATTCTGACCATCTGAGTAAATATCAGCACAGTCAAAATCAATCACTCATTTCATTTAAATGCATTTAATTCATTTCATAGAGTGTTATTTTTGGGGCTTGTAGAAGCAGAATGCAAACTAGATCTAAAATTAAATGATCAGAAAACAAAATACACGATAGAGCAAGGATGTTGAGAGGAAAGAGACAACCAATTGTATTTCATAATTGCCAAACATAAACTCACCCGTGCTGAACAGTTCAGATTTCTGGGCCCAAAGATGGGCGAACAAAATCAGTAACAATTATAAATTAAAATGCTAACAGAGCCTACTACTCCACTCATAAACTTCTAAGGTCTAGGTTACTGACAATGAAAACAAAAATTAAGCTATATAACACAATTGTGAGACCAGTCTTAATATATGGAGCAGTAACATTGAGTTAAAATGAAGTGGATGAGCACCAGTTACAAGTATTTGAAAACAAAGATTATAAGAAAATCTTTGGTCCATACTATGATAATCAATTGCAAATTTGGAAGAGAAGAGACAATACAGAAATCCACATGCCATCAAACAAGCAACAATAATGAGGAGAAGACTTCAGTGGGCAGGTCATCTGATGAGAATGAAATGCTTTCAAGAATATTAATGGAGAAGTTATATGGTAAGAGACCAAGCGGCAAGACCGAGGAGTACACTGGTAAATGCAATTAAAACAATATGCAATAGGATAGGTATAAATGATTTGTGGGAAGCAGTACAAAAAAAAGCATTTGGGGGCAATGTGAGATTGGCACAGGAGCTTTGAGTCCCTGAGAAACCAAGAAGAAGAATAGGTCATTATATCTGAGACATAAGAAACAATGTAAAGAAGTCACAGCATATAATAAAACAAGTAAACTGAATGTTTGTGGGAGGAAAAATATCGCAGGTATGTAAGTGGCTCTGCTGATACCTACTGTGACACTTTTCTCATTATTCAACTAAGTCTTCAGTGCTCACTGATTTGCATGCGAATCTACGTCTAGTGAACCTACAAAAAGAAAAAAAGAAACAGTAAACCAGTAATGTACCAAATTGAAATCCAGGAAATGTTGACTTCTGCTACAAGCACATAATAAACTATGTAAACTAAAACTTTGCACAAAGTTCTGTTGCTCCTGATTCTGGCACTGTGTTTTGTCTTTTTCTTTTTCCTGGCCTTGCCCTTTGTGTTGCAGGGCCAGCATGTTATTCTGGATTTGGCAGTGTCTGTGGTAGAGGATGATCAGATGCCCTTCCTGTCACTGCCTTCAGTTTGATGGTGTATATGTACCAGGATAACCGGGAAATCCTGGAAAAACCCTGCAGTTTATTCATTTGTGTGGGGGGGGGGGGGGGGGGGGGAGAGGAGGGGGACCATGTTATTGGTATTAGTATCAGCCTGTGTAATAGGCAGCTCGATAAGATTTTGTAGGTGACATCCAGTAAGGCAATTCCTCTGTAGGTATCACAAACAAGTGGATTATTCTCCTTAAATATGGAGGACACAATTACAGTTTTCCAATCTGCAGGAATAGTTTCTGTCTTCCAAATTGTTTCTATTAACATCTGTATTTCTAACTCCAGTTGTGGGCCTCCATTCATTTATAACTCGGCATATATCAGGTCTTCGCCACAAGCCTAGTTATTCTTCAATTTCTATATTGCTTGCTGTATTTCATTTACTGATGGGGTAGTATCAGCTTTATCAATTGTATCAGGTTCTTCCAATTTAAAGTAAGAGTGTGGGTCATTGCAGTTGAGAAATTGTGAAAAGTATGTCTTCCTTTTTTTTGTATGTCACTTTCGTTGGTCAGTATTTTCCCATACTGTTCCTTTATGAACTGTTCCCTTTTACTGAATTTGCCTAAGGATTTTTTTTTTTTTTTTTAATATGTATTTTGATACACCTGCCTTGTTCTTTTGATGTTGGAAATCATCCTCTGCTTCTCTGATCATATTGTTATAGTATTCCTTTTTCTTCTGTCTTAGGGTTCTTTGCATTTCTTGGTGGAGTTTATAGCAGCTATCCTTTGATGTCATATCGTCCCTTTCTTTAATCCATGCATTCCTCGCATTTCTTTTTTCCAGCACTTTTTTATGACACTTTGTGTTAAACCAAATTTCATTAGGTCATTTTCTTTTACCTGTGATTTTGGAAGCATCATCTTGAATACAGCTCTTCAAGTGTCTCCATCTGCTTTCGACATCCTGTGGTTCTGTATTTGTCAGTCTCGGTTTTGTTAGATTGCTCTCAATTTCTTTTGTAAAATTTTCTTTTGTATTTACTTTCGCCAGGTTTCCTATGTTATATCTTGTAATTTCTCCTCTATTTCTGTTTACTTTCCTTTTGAGTTTCACTTTCATTTTTGATATGATTAACATGTGGTCTATGTCACAATCCGCTCCCCTAAAGTTTCTGACACCTTTAATACTGTTTTAGAATAGTTTCTGGATAGCTACATGATCTATTTGATTGACTACCTTTCCATCTGGTGATATCCATGTTCCTAAATGAATGTGTTTATGTTAAAATTTTGTGCTGCTTATAGTGAAACCAGTTGTCATTGCAAAGTTTATAAGTCGAACCCCATTATCTGAACTTTCCTCGTGTAAGCTAAAATTGCCGATGGTTGGCTTGTAGATTTCTTCCTTTCGTACTTTGGCATTAAAATCTCCTAACACTATTTTCACATTGTGCCTAGTTACAGAGTTGTACTTTTGTTCCAGTTGGCTGTAGAATTCTTCCTTCGTGTTATCATCCTTATCTTCTGTAGGTGCATGTGTATTTAGAAATGTCGTGTCTAACCACTTTGTTTGAATAGTTATGTTGCTTATCCCTGATTGATTATTGTCATCAAAATTCCTCCTACGATCTTCCACTGAGGGCTTCACCCTCTCCACTTTATCAACATAATTTAAGAAATCACCAGTATTACTCCTAAGGGCAGGTACAAGCAATTCTCTTCCTCATTACCACTCTCAAACTTTATTTCTTCATTGGGGCTAATATTATCCTCCTCTATTCTTTCTTTATTTAGCACATTGCCATCATTATCAGTTATAAATTCAAATACCTCATCCTCACTACTGGATTTGTCACTGCTATCATCATTACTACTACTGTCTGAACCAGACCCACTGTCACTTTCATTGTCCTCCCATACATGGCTAATTAGTTGATCCTTGTTTCCAGGATTAGACCACAAAGCAAAACATCTGAATTCCTTATGTTCCCTTAAAAATTATCGTCCATTTTGACACTTTGCACATCCTGAGCAAAGCAGTGCACTCTGTTTCATCACTTTAATTTTATTATAGTAATTTCGTCCTCCCTTTTTACAGGATGAACATTGCTACCCACACCATCATTAGACATCTCAGTAGAATTAGACTCGTCTTACTACTATCATTTACATTACCATTACCTGTGATTACAGCACATTTATATACAAGTGGCTCTCCATCACTCCCTGCTCTAGTGTGAGCTAAAACTGGAGCATTATCTAGTTTAAGTGGTTGGGTCCAGAATTAAAATCATCTCCTCCTTTACTTTTACTCTAATTTCTCCTACCATTTCCGTGCCCTTCTGGCTATCCTCCATTCAACCATTCCTTGAATTTCTACTGTAATTAATCTTGTTCGTCCTATTTACCTGAAATTCTCTTCGTGATTGATTATTGTCATCAAAATTCCTCCTACGATCTTCCATTGAGGGCTTCACCCGCTCCACTTTAACAACATAATTCAAGAAATCAGTAATATTACGCCAGGAGGCAGGTACAAACAGTTCTCTAACTTTCTGAAGCAACTTAGTTTCTAAACCCATAATTATTGATTTGCTACCTAGCTATTTGTCCAAATATTTCAGTTCGTTTATCCAAAGCTGACAGAAACCTTTCACAGTACCCTTCCTAGAGTCAGATCTCTCCCTTCCCAAAAATTCACTTAAAATTTTGTGCTGCTTCACTTTGGACCAATATTCATCTAAAAATGCTTTCTCAAAGCTTTGACACAAAGTACAGCTATCAGCTACCTGAGATGCCCATCCATAGACCTCCCACAAATGATGGCAAATCATTAAATTATCTAATGAACTCCAGTGTATGCACTCCCTCATATGGTTCAAAATTATTAAATTTCTTACAACCAACAAATGAAGAACTTCTTTGGGACACTACATACTCTTATGCTTTAGATTTTACACCACTTCCATCTTTTTCTCCATTTCAGCCAATTTTGAATCTACATTTTTATTTACTTTTACTAGTTTTTCCTCTACCACTACTGCACACTTGATTTTTACCTCTGTTTCTAAATCATTTGTAATCTGATCAATTTAGTTCTCAAGTTTAACCCTATTTTCAGCACAAAATTTCCTGGCAGCTTTGACTTTATCTTTACACTATTTCTCAAAAGCCTCCACCTTCCTACTATAGTCATCACAAGGCTTCTTTCTCTCTTCTACACATTTACTACTCATTAATTTCTCATTAGTATTATGTGCTACCTTTGTTATCTTTTCTTCACAGTCTTTAACTATAACCTCCACCTTCTTATTTAATTCTGAAAAATTGAGAGTTGACTACCTTAATTTCTTCTTTAATTTCTTTCTTCAGTTCATCCTTTAAGCTAGTCATATCAGTTCTAATACTACTGTCTTCTTTCATACACATACTACTCAGACTACTCATAATTTGCCTTAACATCTATTCCACTTTTCCGTCTGCCATAAACTTTTGTCTTTGCTGACTTTCACTACTAGGTTCCTCCCTCTTAACCTTAATGATTTCATCCACTTCAGTACTGTTTTCATCCATTTCGCTCACCTCACCATACAGTGTAGATGACACTTTTATCATTCCATCTACAATACGACTTTTGTCCCCATCATTCAAAGTTACATTCATGTCTGAATTAAAACCACTATCACCTACAGAACCAGTCCCCATTAAGTGTTTCTGTTCATTTTAAAACTTAACCTCCACAGCTTTGTTATCAATTTTCACATCACTTCCCTGTTGTCTATTCTCCTCCATCACACTGTTATGTTCGTTAAGGCCGCTCATTATGTATCACTTAATATAAAACCGCTTTTGCTATGAAATTATGTTGTTCTTATTCACTCACCTGCTGCGGCATCTTGATTGCCATCTGTACAGCTGCTGCAAGTTGTAATTTTCTCGGTGAGGCGTCTTGTTTATTCCAGTCGGCTGTACTGATTGGCTGCTCCTATACTCAGTGGCTGCTTCCATAGAACCCTCTCGCTGATTGGCTACTTTCCTACTGTGGCCATGAAACCCAAGCGCTGATTGGCTGTTGCATCTCCTTCGTTAAAATTACTGCACTGTAAACACTCTTGAGTTCACTGTTCAAAGTTCGTGAATCCTTGTTTATTGTGCTCAGTTACAATAGTCCTCACCATATGTGACGTTCGCCTGCTTTATTTCCTTGTTGATTGTCCTTGGTGTCGACGTACTGCGTTGCTATACTGGCTGAAAAATGGGGGTGGTGGAAGTTGAACACTACTTTAAATGATGTAGCTATCCAACAGTAAACTATTGTATCAGTATGTTGATGTTTGCTCACAACCTATTAATGAGACTTATCAAAGTTAACCAGTAGTGGACTGTCCATATAACTGTGTATTTTGGGGGGAGGGGGGTTGTGAACAGTGAAAGTAAAGAACTGTGAAACGCAAATGTGCACCTGTCGGCTACAGCACTTAAAGTAGTCTGTATTGAACTTCCACCCCCCATTTTTCGGCCAGTATAGCAATGCAGTATGTTGACACCGAGGACAATCAAAGGGGAAATAAAGCAGGCAAATGTCACACAGTATATCATCTCTCCTACCTTCCAGACTTCACAGAAGTTATCCAGTGAAACTAGCAGGACTAGCACTCCCCTAAGGAAGGATATTTGGAGACATGACTTAGCCACAGCCTTGGGGATGTTTCCAGAATGAAATGTTTGCTCTGCAGCAGTGTGTGCACTGATTTGGAACTTCTGTGAAGTTTGGGATGTAGGAGATGAGATACTGGCGGAAGTAAAACCCTGAGGACGGGTTATTAGTCATGCTTAAATAGCTCTGTTAACAGAGCCCTTGCCCAGGAAAGACAAAGGTCCCGAGTTAGAGTCTCAATCTGGCATACAATTTTAATCTGCCAGTTAGTTTCATATCAGCATACACTTGGCTGCAGAGTGAAAATTTCATTCTGAAGAGTTATGTTAATGCCAGTGATATCCTAGCCTTACAAAATTTGTGGCCCCTTTTGGAATCTGAAACACTGCATTTAGAAGAGCAAGTCAAAGTGAACTTTTGCAGTGGCCAAGTCCTCAGTTCCTTGCTATTACGTTCTTGAGTCCATTTAACTGTAGGATTGTTAGTACCTTCAGTTTTATCCTGTCATGCCTGTATAAGGAGCTACCAAAGATAATTAGAAACCTCTGGCGAATTACCCTGCTTCATGTAGTTTGCCACTGTTGATTCCAAATTGTTGTTTGAAAAGAAGTTCGCCCTAATATTGGAAAGAGTCTACAGTTTGTCACCACCAAGCTGAAACAGTTTGAAGGGGAGGTGTGTTAATGGATACTGAAGTACCTGAGACAGTGGCAGAAAATTTTGATTGTTGACATTTTATTTCACAGTATCATCAAACTTCAGAAAATACTTCACAGTATTCATTGTTGTAATACTGTGAGGTTTTTTGTATGTTATGTACTTTTTTGTTCATTTTACCAGTGGTGGACATTTAGCATAGACTATCTCCCATCTGCTGTTTAATAAATCGCAAAACTCAATAGGATGGAAATTTTTCTTGTAACAGTGCTGGATATGTTTATGTTTGTAAATAAATTGTATGTTACACTAATTATAGTTTTGTTTAACTCAGGCCAATTACTGCACTTCACTTACAATCTGATGAAAGAGTACTAAGATGTAAAGGTTGTTGAAATGTAATTGCTTGGAATTTTTTGATGGACTCATTCACTATATGTACCATTTCATATTCAGTTTTATAGAACTAAAATGGCTTTAGAAACATTCACAGTAATTCCCAATGTTATTTATGTGCCATAATGTGTGTTGATCATCATTGTTTGTTGTAATAATGCTATTGTAAATCCTGTCTGCAAAGAAGCTACACATTTGAGTATATGGAGATGTTTAGTAGCGTTGCTACATAAAAATAAAATGTGGTATTTTGTTTTCAGAAATGGCCATTCTGAGAGAATTCGACTAACATCAATGAGACAAGGAGGAAGTGAAAGTAGTGTTGGCAAGTCACAGCCAAGACCTCCTTTGAAGCCTGCGGCACAGTACCAGCCGCCACCAGCAGCAGTGGCAGCTGCATCCACCCTTGCGCCAGGCTTTGAGATGCACTTAGGTGAAAAGACACCGGAACAGCGGCGGCGTGTTGCAGATATCAGCCCCCCTCTTTCTTCAGCAACAGCAGCAGTGCCAGATCCAGGAAAGGTGAGTCGGTTGCTGATGGCCTTTTGCTGTCGGCTAGCCGAACGAGTCAAGAGTTCTCGTGTGCGCTGGCACCGTCTCATCAAAGGTGCTGTACATGGTGGAGGTATGGGCAGCACCAGTGGAAAGTCAGCTAGAGGTGGTTCTGAACCACAAAAGTGACCTTCTGAAACTTGTAACTTCATTGAATTTATTACATTCAATTTCAGTTGGGTTCAAATGCTTTTTGTTGCTGTTTGAAGTCTACTGATTTCATGTAAGTCATTAAACTGTTCATGGTGTTAAAGTAGAGGGATGGGGGCAAGTAGGTAATGTAAAGGTCTTGTTTTTTAAACAAAGAAGCTGCTGCAAGTCATTGTCATTTGGGAGCAAAACAGACAGTTGAAAATTAAGGAAGGAAGCTAGTTGTTGGTTTCTGTGAGGAGGTTAGTTTCCATGTCTGCTTAACACAGTATTGTTAATTAAAATAAATGTTGGGAGTATTTTAACTTATATTTAGATAATAGATTCAAAAACAATGTTCTGTATTTGTATGTCCCACATTCCTCAGCCATCCTTCCACATATATATGTTTCCGTTTAGTGCTTCTTTGCATTTGGTACATAGTGATGACACTGAGGTGCAAAAACATGCTCTTCTGGAAATTGATTTGTAGCAGTAATACATGGTAGAAAATTCTGTCCCCACAAATAAACATGTGTCGTGACTTTTTGAATAAAAAGTATGTGTTAATCTTCTGGCACTGGTTGTGTTATGTTTGATTAATAGAGTTCATGAAGGATATTTGTACATAGCACTTTAACTATGTAATAATTGGAAGAGATACATTCTTCATTTGATTTGCAAGGCATAAGTTTCGTACCTGACATTGCAATGCATCCTCTTCTTCTGTTTGATTGGCATGTGGTACTATAACTATAAATATATGAACAATGCCACATTCCTTGGTACTCAGTGTTTGTGCAAGTTGTTTGCCACATAATGTCTTGGCCATATTTATCAGTTAGCAGTGGAGTTTTGTTGTTGATTATATTTTCAAATCTTCTACAATATAATATAGAGGAATGATGTTCTTGAGGTAGAAATAAGATTAAAGCTTCTTTGAGATAAAGTGAAGGCTCAACAACATATTTTTTACAGAGGTCCAATAATTACAGTTTGTGAAGGAAGTAAGCTTAGGATCAAGAGAATTAGTGTACCAGATTTATGTGCCAGAGATGTTAGTCATGGGGCTGAAATGGCAGTACATTATATATTATGAAGCTGCAATATTACCATGTTGCAGTGCCGATTTCACAGTACTTCCCTTAATTCAGTTTCTCTAAACATTCCACTAAAGGTTTATTAGCCATATATGTTGGAGTACAAAATTAATGTTATGATAAATTGTTCTCTGATGAAATTCACACTTTTATAGCATGTTGTTCTTGCTGTGTACAGTTTCAGCTAACAACATCTAGTTAAACACTTCGAAGTTATATTAGGTAAATTTAAATACGAAATGTGTGTTCCAAAAGCTTAAAGTTTGAGCTTCCTCCTCCTGTTCCTCCCTATCAAATGTGTTACAAGATTTATTTGTATTCCTTTATTAGACATATCACACCTTGACCTAGTGTTTGCAATGTACATTGTCTGGCTTGGAAGCTATTACCTTTTACCATGAAAAATACAGGTTGTGTGTTTCAAAAAAAAGAATTGACTGTAACCAAAAGTTACTAAATGCACATTTACAGAGTATATCACAAGAAAAAAGAAACATTTCTTGTAATTAAAAAACAGTGAATATCTTTTTTTCATGTACAATAATGTTCTCTTTCAACAATTTTTAAATAGGCATTGTTTCATTGTGTATGTACAACAACATTTTTCAGATTGCCAACATTTAAGAACTTTATTGAAACTGTAACTATAATAACTGTGTGCTAAGAGAGTCACAATACTTTTCTAAATTGTATTATAAATGTATAAGTTTACGTAAGTCATTCTTGGATGTTTTTCATCACTCTTTTTTTAATACAATTTGTGTCAGTGTGTGATGCTCTAAAATGTCTTTTGGTCAGAGTTCATCTACCAGTTTCGCTCTTGCAGCTAGCTTGCATTTGAATGCAGGTTTTCTCTGTCATTTATCCTCTTCCTAGTGACATGTTTCTGTGTGCATTTTTCTTTCTTGCTCTATCCTTTCTGCAAGCTGCCATGTGTGACAACACACAACTCTGTCACAAGGGCTGTCTTTATTAGAGCTTTATAAAGTATCCTTTATGTACAGATGTATATGAGATGCATATACCATTTTTTTTTTTTTTTTTTTTTACACACAAATTTTATGTTTTATGTTTTTATTGTTTTTTCAGCCTACAATGGGGATCTCGATGCTTGGCAAAAAGCCGGGCCGCCGTGTGCCCCCCTCTCCCACTCCTGACTACCCTGGTCTAGAGTATCCCCCTGTGTTCGAGCCTGAGACGTATACGCTGAGCGACGCTAGCAGCCTGGCTCGCTCCCGTGCCAGGCAGCGTCCCCCCAAGTGAGATTCCCTCCTACACCCCATTTATTTGCACCAGTCAACTGTGGTACAAATCTGAACTAGCATTCCTTGTGTAGACATATCAAATTGGTCAGTCACCTTTAACGGGTGGGCACTTTAATTTACTTAATGATGAAACTGGGCTGTACTGTTCCAACAAATTGTGATAGGTGTGACATATTTAAAAAATGTCATGGGACTAGGTGTCATACAATTTGTTTGTGCATGTTGCATGCTTATTCAGCTGCTTCTGGACTTTTGCCTGACATCCAATTGAATAATTTTATTGCTGAGAATGAAGTAATTATGCGCTTTCTTATAATACTCCAAAACACGTCCTCAGTAAAATTTCTGTAAGATGACTCACTTGATTTACAAGATTTTAATGACTGTAATTTTGCTTAATATTCAAGACTGGCAAAGATGGTGATACACCCATATATTATATATAAAGAACAATGTAATTTTCTTACTTGGTCAGAATTTTCTGTTATGTATTTGTAGTTGTGGAGATACAGGGTACAGTTACACCTCAGTCTGGGAGAACTGAATTTCTGATAATTACTGCTATCTTTGTATACAAAGAGTAATTTATGTGAAACTGTGTAGTGATATTTTGGCTACATATCTTACGTAGACTATTTAAATCAAATAGTTTATTGTACTTGTTGAGACATAGTTGTTATACAAACACAGTACTGCCCCACCATTCTTATCTGTAAATGTTTCAGTGTAATAATACTGGTACAGTAAAAGCAGAAGTTTGTAGTTTGAGAAGAGAGACGCAGATATGATCAGCATAAATTATACACAAGTAGCATAGTCCTGGCAAGAAAAATGATCAGTCAGACTGACAGAATTCCCAAACACACTAAAAATGGAATGGAGATGATTCCTTCAATAAAAATCTAAAGACTGGCAAAGTATGAACACATTAATGTGAGAATTATCTAAATATAAATTGTTGGGTCAGAAACTAGAAATGTGGAGTGCTGCATCATATCAGATTGAGGCTGTTCCCATCATTTGTGGTAAAATAAAACTGTCCATTGGCAAGTTTCAGAGTATAAGATGAATGCAGATTAAAAGATGAATTTCCAGTGTAACTAAATAAAATGTGAGGAGGAGGAATGGGTTGTACTTAGGTTTAGGGTTGCAAAGCAAGAAACTGGGACATGTACAGCTAAACAGTGGCATCAGAATTTGTCATTTCTCTGTACAGTGTGATCTGTAGTATATTAAGCACAGTTATTTTGTGAATTCTAATGATTGTATGGTATAAATTATTGTTGGACGCAACAAAGAGAGCCATACTTCATCACAAGTAATGAATCTCCATTGCTTGACTGTCATATGCGTCTCTTGTCTTTCAATTCATTTTGTGATAATGTATCAGCATACTTTTGTGCCAATGAGCACATTATCTTTTGACAACTAAATTTTCTGTAGCAGCTTTGAACAATTTAGTCTGTTCAAATTCTAGAAATTTCATTGAATAAATGAACTCTTTAAAGTTTTACTGCACATATAAATCTGCTTGGACACAAAAGTTGAATTTCAACAAGTATGCCTGTTACCATCATAAATGAAACATTTGGACATCGTGCCTATACTAAACATTTCCACCAATCTTACTGTCTCTTATATCGAGCAACTGTATCATTCACAATACTCCACAAATTGTATGATTGTTGATCTCAAAGTCATTATGTATAAAGATGAATAGTGTTAAATGCATGAAAGTTTATACTCAGATGGCACATATAACAAAAGGACTTTGTGCTGAGCTATTTTGTATAAAAATAGAAGTCTTACTCATAAAATGTGTGCAATATCCCAAGAGAAATTTTGATAAAGATGTATTTGAAATACAAAATTATCATGCCACAAGGTTCCATATGCGTAATAGTTTGCAAGTAGACAAATGGCAGATAAGTTGTACAAAATTAGATTTTGCACCTCTTTCTGAACATACTTAGTTTCAGTTAATGATTTTGATACACATTATGAACTTGCCCACTTCCTCAGCACAGTTGAGGATAATTGAACTAAGGGTGCAAGTAAATTAAGTTTATTGCTACTTATTTCAACCTCACAAACAGAAGTACTTAGACCATCATGTACTGATGCAATATGGCTGTCACTTAGTTGTGTATCAGTTCTTCTGCTGAAAAGTAAATGGGTATTATATTCAGGCCAGTGAATATTATGGGAAACTTCTGCTTTTATGAATGTAGTTTTTACAAATACTGTGGCTGAACACTTCTGTTATCTCTCTAAAAATCTGAGAGACATTTAACAGTACTACATCTATTTTCATGTTGATGTGAATTAATTTCATCAGGTTATTCAGTTCAACATAGAAACAGTAGAAACTGTATGATGGGGCAATTGAAATGTTCATGTTGGTACTCTTACTGTTTGTCTTTTGTCAGGCTGCAGTAATGATTGATTGCTTGCCTGAGATGCTGATCATTATAGCTCTGTATAGCTCATTTACAAGCTTTTAAAGCAGCTTTAAGCATAGTACAGATCACTGGAAGGTGTACATTCAGAAACTTATGAAAATTATTGAAAAAGCTTCTAAATACACATTTTTTCTTGAGATTAATTTCAATTTAGTGCAGGCTGATCAAGAACAGTAAATAATAAGTCCCTATTCTGTGAGAAGGTACCAAAATAAAATTTCAGGTATTGGTGTAAATAATGGAAGACATGGTTTTAATTCCATGAGAGTTAACTGCAAGCAAACATGTTAGTACTGCACAAGGAGGTATTCCTACCAGTTTTAATTATAACATCAGTTAAAATATTTCATAACAGATCAGCATCTCTGAAACCTCAGACATTCAATGTTACTTATGTGAAACATTCGCATATTTATGTGAAACATTTGCAGACAACTTTTTATGAACAGTAATGCTTTCCCAGATATATATGTTTGCTTGTTTAAGAAAAGGCTCCACAATGATGTCCAAAATTGTCACACATATATTACAGATGATGGAAGCATTGAGCTTGCAAGTATTATAGAATAAATTTTTAGTACTGTAAGACAAAACTGAATATTTTTTGTTAGTCAGAATGTAAGTTTATTTTATTGACATTCATCTTCTACATTTAAAGATCAACTTGTGCCATATTAAGAGAAAAGGGCACAATGTGGTATTGCATCACATTTATCATATGTGCAGCATTGCCCAGATTATAAAAACCTACACTTCGTTATTTTTATACAGAATCATAATGTCAGCCTTATAAAATGAAAACAGTGAAGAAATCCCATTTAATGAGAATATCCTAGTGGAATATGCTCTATGACAAAGGAAAAATGTCTAAGCTATGATGGTTTCAGAAGGTCTTAGATAACAAGTTTATTGTGAAGCAGCACTTAAGCTGTATCCTCTACACGATTAATATTGCTCAGTGTTCTTGGGTGTTAGAACTTCAGTAATTCCAAAGAAGAATTAAATAAGAAAAGTAGTGATGAAGAAATTAAAATGAAACTTTTTAATAAATGGTTTATGTGCCTAACTTTTTGGTTTCTTTGCAATTGGCCATTTTCATAGCACTAAAAGGTGTAGGTTCCTCAGAGAAAAATATAGCCCTGTTGTGCAGCTTCTTTCGTCTCACAAAGAAGTACCCCCCTTAAAAACTAATAATGTTTAATAAATTTACAATAGGCCTACAGTAAAATTAAGAGGGTTTTTCCTTTACAGTATTGTAACTTTGTGCCAGATTGCCAGCAAGTTTTATTGTAGCTTTGCCAAAATCATTTTGCTTCCATCATTTGTGATTTTGAAGTTAACTCACATTATGCTTTAGAAATAATTGATAACAATTAGCCTGTACATTTCTAGCTGCCATGTTGTATGTTCTCTGGGAAATGGATTGTGGACAAAACAGTATCTTCTAAACATCAGGACATCCTTGATTAAAATATTCATAAAACTGTATTTTCTTTACTAACACATGTCTCAACAAGAAGCACTAAGCAGATTAATCAAAAGCTTCATTATGTAACAGATTTTTCATTGGTTTATAACATTATTTTTTACTGCTTGTTTGTCAGATTTAACATTTCTCACTTCCCTTACATGAAAAAGATTCACATAAATGCCAATTAACGAGTAACATTGGATTTCTCCTAACCAAGATAGAGGCTAACATCACAATGTAAAGGAACTTTTGGATTTTACTTGCTACTCCAAATACCTCCAGGATCTCCTCCTAATTTTCATTGTCAAGAGCGGGTGCTGATGACTGCACAGTTGAGTGCCCCAAAAACCAATAATCATCATCATTGTCAAGAGATCACATCTTCTAATATGTATCCAGTGGAAGCCTGTCTTTAACACCTTCAGTTGTCTTTCCTGTTTTCTTTTATCTGCTGTCCTAACCATTTTATGAATAACTGGAATTAGTTTGCTGAATAAGTATGTGTAATTCTTCTATAGTTCAAGAAATAAATTTTACACACCAGACTTTGATGTAGTTTGGCTGATGCATGTAACTCAGTTTTGCATGATTTTTCTGCACGATGGAATATGCTGGTAACTTTTGACTTGGCTTTTTTATTTCCAGAGTTATGCATGCTGTATTGATAAAGACTCTGGTGCACGTGAGAGCCAAATGTCAGAATAATTTTCCACCCTTCATCGTCCCCATTGCAGATGTCTTATGAATGTAAATCTACGATGTTAATTTTAAAATGACTGTAAGAATCAGAAATGTATAGATATATTTACACTATAATATTGTAAAAAAAATTAAATAAATATGTTTTATTGTTTGAATTGTAAATGTTTAACCCACAATGACTATATTATGGTTGCACAGAAAGTATGTGTTTTGTTTCTTGTTATATATTGTGAAACTTTTACCTTAAATATGTATTGTGAAACCTTTACCTTATATATGCTTGCAAGCAATGTCACACTTGACATAGAAACCAGACGGTAACAGTGCTTGATGATCACTTGTACATTACATTCACATTTTACATGCAGACACACAGCAACGTGTATTGGTGAAGAAAACATTGTGACAAACAATCTGAGCATCCAATGACAGGTAAGCTTATATTATAGAACTCGAGAACTGTTAGTTGAATGTTTATTTTCATATAAAGCTGTAGAACATCCGTGACAACAGATTTGTTGTCTTGCTTGACAAGCTCCTTGTATCACTAATACCATAACCAAGTTCTAGTTTGACTCATTAACTGTACACCAGAGCAGTTACTGCCACGATCACCCTTGCTTACCCAATGTAGATATTTACAGTTTTGTTCCACTAGCAAAATCTGCACACAGATTCGCTGATATGGAGTTTATAAAATTCCACACAACGTAAGTCTATTTACAAAAGTCAATCTTTAGTGGGTAGCACACACCATTACCCTACCCCTCCTCCGGAACCATGTTTCTCTGACCTCTCAATATGTACCCCTCCATTGTGGTTGCATCAATGGTGTGGCTATCTGTATCACCAAGGCACACAAGCCTGCCCACCAACGGCAAGGTCCATTGTTTTGGACAGGGGGGGGGGGGGGGGGGGAGATATAGGTTTAAAACAGTTCATTGAGATTTTCATAATAAAATAGAAAAATACATAGATCCACATCTAATTGATTATATCATGAAATCCTCAATGTACCATTTTAAATCTATAACCTACATGTGCAAACAAAAAAATTGTGTAGTATTTCTGGACGCCCAGCAAAGACGCTTTGTAACTAAGGCAAAACTCTGGGTACACAACATAAAAGAAGAACTTAATGTGCAACATGCAAAAAGAATTTTTCTTATGAACTAATGTAATTTATATACAGCTTTTGCAAAAATGGCCAGCACATGAAACTTGTTAAAATGTCTATTGATGGAAAGTATGTGCTCAGTGTGTTATGAGAACATTTGCAATTGTTCTTACCATGAGTAATGAATTTCCAGTTCTTGGACAGCTCATTTAACTGACAAAACAAATAGTGGAGATGGAAGTTAAATAGCAAATCATGAATGCACCAAAACATACCACATCTTGGAATCTCTCACTACTAAGTAAAATAAGGCTCAAGATATTTCAAAAGTACAATAGCTTCATTCTCTGTGGAACAGATAGTTCAACACAAATAGAGGAAGAAATACTTTCGTTTTTTAGTGTTTGGTTGAAGAAATCTCTTTGGGCAGGGCAAAATGAAAATGATTAGAAACAGGGAAAAACTAAGTGCTATATTACTTGATGAGTCAGTCATACATTTTCCAAATAATTAAA
Organism: Schistocerca serialis cubense; assembly: GCF_023864345.2. Classification (NCBI taxonomy): domain Eukaryota; kingdom Metazoa; phylum Arthropoda; class Insecta; order Orthoptera; family Acrididae; genus Schistocerca; species Schistocerca serialis. The sequence goes on along the minus strand of NC_064646.1, from coordinate 416,313,821 downwards.
ATCAGAATAATGTACAAGGCAAGTAATTCATGTTTGCAACCATAAAAAGGTGGACTCCTTCAGGAAACTGAAGAACAATTCCGATGGATGTAGTGTTGTTGGCTACTGTCAATGTTTGACAAATAAGAAATATGTGGTGCAAAATAATTGCCAGTTGAATCATACTGGGTGTGAGAATTACATCAAAATGGTATTATGGGTGTTTATTACTCCCTGCCGGAGCCACAGTTTAGGATCGGAACCAAACTTGGACAACACTCCAGCACAACTTGTAGTATACAGCCTACTCTATCTGAAGTCTATATTCCTGTAAACCTATCTTGTTACCTTCATCCAGAAACTCGACTCTCTTGATAGTGTGATATAAAGACAAGTTATTCAGATGCAGTGGACGCTAATAATATTTCTTGACAAAATACATTTTAGTGTAGTTTATGCTGGTACTAGATCACAAAGAGCCATCAAACGTAACCAGAAGGTTAAACATGGTTTCCTTAAGTGTTCTATGGAATGTCAAGGAACCTTTAGAGCTGCGAGCATAAAAATTACTCACGAAAATGCAACACTGTTAAAATTTTTTCTTTCACATTGATCTTTAAACAAAAAACCACAAAATTTATAACAGATCATCTACTATAAGAAAATTCATTTTACAGACTTACAACAGTATTACATATTCACAGGAATGCATCATGTGGTCATCAGCAATATAGTACTCGCATTACGAAACAGTAATAAGGCAATCAAAACACAGGTGTATGTGTACTTACTCGATTTGGAGAGAAATTAAGAATTTTTCACATGCAAATCAATCTTTGGTTTGGTTGAAAACTCCCTTATAAATTAAACTTTGGGAAAATCTAGTACATCCATTGAGTTTCTTATGATTGCCAGCGTGTTGGCCATGTCTCCTATGGCCATTGTTCTGTCTCTGCCAGCGGGGCCTCAATGCTCTCTTTGTTCTGGTGCATGTTGTAATGTTAGCCTCCAACACCTACACTTATGTTCTGTAATGTTAATTGTCACACAATTCACAGGTACAAGCCCTCATACAATCTACATAATCTCTGGTAGAAGTGGCAAATAAAGTATGTATGTTTTTAATTTCTAGTATTCTGACTGACTTCCCAAGCTCATGCCAGACAGGAATGCACAGATCTTTGTATTACAATATGGAACCTCAGTTTGCACTCTTGACAATTATATCCATAGTTCATAGTCAAGCAATGTGAATTACAGTTCTTCTGAATGATTCTATTATGTTTAATGAATACCATTAAAGAACAGTACTAGCAGAGTAGGCCTGTAATCTGATACAGTATAGTACACTTGCGAGAGAAAATTCTCTCGGGATTCTAAAATGAAATCTAACTTTTGAATTTTACAGTTTACTGCACATTATATTCAATTTCCTTATTAGTGAATAAAGGTTTCTGCGCTCACGATTTGGCGCTTTCCGAAGAATCAGGTTGTATGTTGATACAATAATTAAGAGTAAATTTATTTCAGTTCGTGTATTGCAAATTATTTTCATTACATACCAAAACTGCCACAATAGTAGTAGTAGAAATTGTAAATCATATAGTAATCGATTCGCCAGTAACGTAAAGATTAACACCTAATAACATGGGACATATGGCAAGTAAGTGTCCGATTTCTGCGTGACTCAAAACTTAAGAACTAGCGATACGAGGATATAATAGCCAAATCACAGAACATCAATTTTGCACTCGAATTTTAATACTTGAGCAAGTGGTTACAGAATGTTCACGATACAATATCAACTAGACACTTCTAACAGCTGAGCAAATTATTAGCACGACGAAGATGAGTAAGATACACTGGTGTGCTTGATGCGAACAAGCTGAAGTAACAAAATCCATTTCTTCAGACTTAATTTTCTTAATTGTGCCCGCAAAGAAGTTCTGCGTAGAATGCAAGTCTTAATTTGTATTTAATAAACGAATGACCATACGATATGTAACTTCGTGACATCCAGCTGACGCTTAAGTTTGTCGATTTTTTGATCACTCTAGTTTCGCGCAAGTAGTCTTTTGTTTCAGATTACTGCCAACTTTACAAATTATAGATAACAAAACTGGGTGCACTGTAGTTGCTATCTGAATGTCACGTTGCGCTGTTATGGAAATTGTGTTATGCAGTAATTCAACAGTGGGCGCTACTTACAACTCTTCGAGGAGGCGACTTACAGTAAAGACGCGAGTCATCTCTACTCGTACAAATGTAAGGTACGAAGAACAAATCAAATCTGTAGTTCCAGCACTGCGTGAGAAAAGTCGGAATTTGACCCCACAGCGACGCTACGTATTGGGCGTAGAACAAAGTTTGACACCTACATATCGTTTAACACTGAGAATAATTTATGTAATCTGTTTTACATGAATACGATATTCCTATTTAATGACATTTAGTTTCACAACACAGCTTGCTCTCTCTGCGACATAATTCGCTAATGTTGGCAGAAAGACCTTCATCCAAAACTGTTGTGGGAGCTCGAAGGGCATAATTTATTGAGTTTTCTCTTCATACACTATGAAGCTGATCTGCACTTGATAATAGTATATCTTTTGACATAAAAGGTTTCATTTCCCCAATGATCCGAGCAATCCCCAAATTGAGAGTCGTGACGAGTGATGCGTTTTGTACTTCAGTCGTGAAAAAAAACACTAGCATTATTTTATTATGATATTATCAATGCTCACATTGTTGTGCACAAACCTCGATTACAAAGCCATATCCTGTATTAAAGTTCAGAAATAAATAATTTCTGAAAGGTGGCAACACTTTCTTGTGCTACGCACGTAAGATATTTATTTAACATGTTTCGCGGTATGAAAAAAATAGAAACTCATAGGAATACTTATTAATTACATATATATGAGCGTTTTAACACGGGGAGGGAAACTTAAGGTAGTACTAACAGATTACTGCTAAGCCGAAATGTGCATCTCAAATCTTGAAGGGGAAGTCCCGAATGACGAAAGGCATTGTGAGGTACGTGTTGGGGAATTTACCTATAGTGGCAGTTGCTGATCATAAAGGTCGAAACGTCCAGCAAAGTTGGTGTTGCGTGAAAGGTAGGCATATAATTCGTTCATTCTCCTGGTGTATCAGTGAATGATTTAAACCTTTAGAAAATGGCAGGCATTCGTCGCACTTTACACCCTTACATGATGATGTACGTTACTGGTGGAAGTGTGAGTAAAGAGGTTTCTTTGTTAGAAGGTGCAGAAACACGTGCTGCTATGGTTATTGTTGCATTGTAATATTTAGTGTTCAGTACTAACATTCACATAGAGCCATCCGTGAATTGTGTTATAATGTTAATTAATATTAGTACTCATAGCATTCATGTTCGAAAGAATAGTATCAACAACTCCTTCAGAACTATATTGGCGCAGAAACTAATTGTTATATAAATTGATATGAATATCTACTGTGTGACTTGCTATCGGCGCAGTAAATTTTAGATTAGGAAGGTCCTGTCTACAACCAATGGTTAGTGCAAGGACTTTGTTCCTACATGTTAAGAAACCTGCTTTTCTGGCAATAGTTTGAGAATGTGGATAGACAAAATCATTGGTCTTATGTCATGCACAACTTTCCTGCATAAACGGTAGATCATTTCTGGTCCAGATAAACTTATGAGTTGACTGCTTCTTTAATTTCATGTCCAGATTGTGTGGATTAGCCTGATTTTTATAGAACATTTAGCCTAAATTACGTTTTAAAAAACGAAGAAAAGGTAATCCAAATGGTACCAAACTACTGAAATGCTTGAAGCAAGAATAACGAGGTGAAGGAGTCCATAGGAAACTTAGAACTGGTCGAACGAAGGATATGTATATACAAATCAATATGAAGTAGCTTCAGAATAAATGGATAGAGACTTGTTTAAGTAAAATGAAAATATGTTGGTCCCCGGCGACGGTCATATGTTGAGTATGTTGTAGTATTAAAATTTCCCATGGCATTGTACTTCTGTGACAACAGTTTTAGATACTTTATATGCATTTGCTTCCTGTAATATTTGTAATAGGGCTGATAACCTTGGCGTTGAGTGCCTGTAAGCTCCCAATGCTCCTACACACACTGCATTTCCTTTCATCTGACACCGAGATTATGTAGTTAATAGAATAACGGAGAAACTATAGCAACATTTATATATGTGTTTTTTCAGGAATCATCTTGCAATGATATTTTAACCTTTTTGTCAATATAATACAATGATAATAAACATCTCACAAAAGCATATACACAGAATATGTCAGTATGTTTTTATGAGGATAGGGCACATGGTTGGCTGTGGCCTTGCTGAAGTAGCCATCCTGGCATTTGCCCGATAGGATTTAGGAAACCCACAGAAAACCTAGATCAGGATGGCCAGACAGACAAATCCCATCTTCACAAATATAAGGTCAGTGTGTTAATGACTGTATTGTGAATATGGCTTATAATTTTGTGCAGTTTCTTCATGTCTCTCAACATCATCACTGCAGATGCCATGAACATTCAATGGTGACTTTGCAACCATGATCATGCTGCTTGCCCTCACTTCAGTCCATTCTGAAAAATGACACCTGGCCTATAAATATGCTGCTGTGCCTCATGCACTTCACAATGTCCTCCCTTCTTTTTGTGTGGAGAATTTGAGCCAACATCCCCCTTGATGTGTAGCATTTTGATTTGACTAGAATGACAGGATGTTAAACGCCATGCACTCTCTTTGTAAAAACATTATATTATGATCATATCTCATAATGTTAAAGAGTGTTGTAGTTGTCCCCTTTCATTATTAACCCATAATCTTATTTGTATAAGTAGCCTAATTTATAATTTTGTTGTATATACAATACTTATGTAGTACATTACTTGTGAATTATGTTTCACATTTGTTAAATATTTGTACTGTATCATTGTATTCTGTAATGGGAGGAGAAAAATGTGGAAAGAGCACTGGCCATAGCAAAAATATAAATATGTAGCCTACTACAGACATTACGAAATCCATATCTTTGTCATCAATTAATCATTTACTGTGTGCTAAAAGTGAAATTATGATAATACAACTAAAATTTACCTTGAGCAATAATAAACAAGAAACACGTGAGGCCTTAATTGCGATAGCTCCGCATCTGCATTCTCCATATCTTGTTGCAGTTATATGTGAATATGAAATAGTGTTTCATTTTTCTTTGATGTGTTTGGAGAGTATTTATATTTGTGCATATTTACTCCAAATTCAAAACAAACCTTCCTAGCTAAAGTATTAAAAATGGGGTCGTACCATTTTATCTTAGATCTGTTTCCTGTGGGAGAATCATGTTCTCTCTCTCTCTCTCTCTCTCTCTCTCTCTCTCTCTCTCTCTCTCTCTACTTACACCCTTTTGTGTGAAGAAGAGGTGTTTTTTTGTGTGGCAGACCAATCTGCAGCATAACCTGAAATCTTTAAGTTTTTTATTGCTGTTGTTTGTACCATATTTAATAAATGCAGATATGAAGACATGCGAGCCAAATCCATTATTACTAGCACTGACTTTTCATTTAGTACAGGTTTGTGTGTGGATAACAAAAGTCCTGGACTAAATTCAGAAAACCTGTTTTACATAATATAGTAATTGCTTTTGAATATTTTGGTGTGTGTAATATTCATAAACCATAACAAAAATTATGCAGACATGCTTTTGAATATTTTGGTGTGTGCAATATTCATAAAACATAACAAAAATTATGCAAACATTTAACTAGTACAGAACAAATCCCAAACTGGGTTAATGCAACTGCTACACGAGAAGGGAGTCAGAATAGATCTAAGTAACTACAGAGGAATTTCACTAACAGCAGTTGCATATAAAACTCTTCTCGAAAGAGCAGAGAAGCAACTTGAACCAAAAGTTGAAGAATGTCAGACAGGACTCTCACCGGGCTATTAATGTCCAAAGCAAACTGTAAACCTAAAGCTAATCCTAAGACATTAGAGAATTTGTAGAAAAAATGTAGTTGGCACATTTATTGTTTTCAAAATTAAGCCTATGACTCAGTTCCCAGCCAATCATGCTCCCAAATATTGAAAGAACAAGATCTAGATATGAAAACACTTGCAGTCATAAAACGGACACTGACCAGACAAAACCAGTGTCAAATGCACGGAGAAACTCCCAGATCCTTTCGAAATCAAAATAGTAGTTAGACAAGATGAACTGTCTCCATTACTTTTCACTTATGGCCTTGAGAAAGTGACACAAATACGGTGCAAACTGAAATCAGCCCATAAAACTGACCAACCAATCACTTTAGGTAGAAGCAAGTTACGTGTACACTGTGTAGCATTCACAGATGGTTTAGCAATAGTAACTCATGACATTGCATCAGCCCGAAATCAACTAGCTAGTTCCACAATTTAAATATGCAAGTGAAACCATTCAGGAAAACTACATCGATACAAAAGCAAACAATATTAGATGCCAAAGGATGGAAACTGAATACTGACTTAAAATCCAAAATATCTACAAGAAATGTTGAAAACATAGAGAAAGGCAAGAAAAATTCTAAGCCTAAAACTTGTAGACGAACTATACCGACTCGTAAGTTTCCCCTCCCCTATCACCAAGAGTAAATCAAAATGGACATGATGAAATAGGTTGGCAAGACAAAAACTAATCTGAAATACGTAGGAATTACTCCAGAAGTTCAACACCGTGTAGCCTTCAGGTCCAAAAGGAAAAACCAAAGAGGAAGACTTCAGTCTGAAGAGATAAATAAACACTGCAGGAAGAGAATGAAAAAAACATGGACACAAAGAAAGTCAAATGCCCACCTCTTAAGTATTTATATGGTCCTGATAGTCTTATTTGCAAATAAGAATAATAAATGTATATTCACAACATGTCAGTTGTAGTACAAGAATTTCAGGAAGAGGGCATAACATAAAATAAAATAATGTCAGTGGATGATTCCCCTCACTGAGCATGTGTTACAAAGTAGTGCGTAAGTCAGGGTGTTGGTGGTGTGAATTTACTGACGAAGCGCTCAATTTCGGCTTTATGAGTCACAGAAGTGATGCATTTTGTTCATTGCAGACAATATTACAGGCCATTTATAATCTCTATTACACACTGTGAAACAAAAACAATCTTGAAAATTATTCACTGGTTCTCTGCAAATGGACTTTCATTGAAACGAATACTGCAATTTTGTTCTGCAGAAGGCCTGACTCACCAGAAATTACTTGTGAGGAAATAACTGCTGAAATGGAAGTCACAAATTACAGATCTTGGTCATATAAACTCTACAACTTCTGTCTCACAGGCAATAGTTAACTTGGGAGATAGAAACTGTCAAAAAGTTAACATGGCATTATTTGCTGGGGTAGCTCTTTCCCGTGGAAGAAAGTATTCATTTCACAGAAGCGCATAAGGGTAATAAGTCTTGACCCTTTTGTAGATGGCACTTTAAACAGTTTGATATCATGGCAATGGCCTCAGTACATGTATCCCCCTTATATTTTGTTGCCAACAAAGACAACAGTATCATTCATAAAAATAATACCGTGTGTGTGTGTGTGTGTGTGTGTGTGTGTGTGTGTGATACAGTTATAAATTAACATACATAATTTTGGAAAAAGAGTCTTTAATCTGCACTGTTCTTAAAAAATATCTGTAATTGTCGTGACTTTGCTGTCGTGCTGATATTACAGCAATAATTGATAGCGTGGCTCTACGAAAAAACAAGTTATGAGGTTTTTACGAAGTTTATAACTGAAATCCGTGGTGATTTTTAATATGTGCCTGTACTCTTAAATCAACATGGGGTATACAGCAGAGTCTACAGTGTAGCCTGTCACATATAAAGCATTCATTCCATTCACAGGTGGAGAATGGTAAGGGTAAGATGGAGAATTGTAAGGGTAACTCTGTAAATTTTACTAGGGTTATTTTATATGTGAAGTCTCTTGTCACATCCTTTTGTAGGTGACTGAGCAGCATTTTATGATCCTGTCTCACAGACTGGTTTTGAAATATTTGCGGCAGGTTTTGTGAGAAGACTGCTAAAGGTCTTGTCTGTAATTCTAAAACATCTTCCTCTGTGGAAGACTATCATCACCTTATTTGTTGCTTTGCTGATGTGCAGTCATAAACTTAAAGCAACTGGCAGTATGTTTTGACAACTCGTTTAAAGTGCTGGGCACTCACAAGTAAAATATTTAGTTACCCTAACCACCACTGACACACATACGTAAAGGACATCTTTGCCATCTGTATGTATTTGGCAGTGCTGCAGTTTCACCCATTTCATTTCTGAAGGCAGTTTAGGCATCAAGTCAGAACATGAATAAAAACAGAACTATACAACATTCAGCAGTAGCAGGCCAGAAACAATGTTTTCTTTGGTCAGCAAACAATGTTTTGAGCTCAGTGTAAATAGCTTGAGAATCTGTTAATGAACATAGTTCTAACTTTCATGAGCTTGATCTGACTTTCAACTTGCTATGTTGAAGATCACATTGGACACAACATGACAAATCATGCCAAAAGGAAGCTACCAACATCTCCAGTACAGCACTAACAGTTATATTTGTGAATCTGTATGCTATCAGGTACAAGATTGCAATTTTTGTACAAAAATGTGACAAATATTTATCATAGTAGTATTTCAACGTTATGTCAATAAAACAAGATATAATACTGTAGTGACAGTGGAAGAACAGTTAAGGTATTGTATTTAATGTACGAAGATTACAGATACACTAAATTTTTGCAAGCAAAATATCATATGGTAGTATTATTTTGTACGGACACTCAACTTGTGTGTGCAGTATTTTAAAACAGCAAAAGAAAGCTATCGAGGTAATTACTCATTTTGAAATTATTGTTCTGCTTAAGAATTAAGGCCAGAGAGCTTTACACCCTCATCTATGGTAACCATGAATATTTTTCATTTTAATATCAAGGGAAGTATCATTTGACTCCAGAATCAGACTTTTAACATTTATACAGGCTTAAATGTCCCTCCAGATGTTCAAGGTAATCAGTGTTTCAAACTTAAATAATCAATCAGTCTGTGTATTTCTTTTATCCTGTATAAGACAAACGGCATTGACGTTCTGTGTATTTTAAAGCTTCTATTACCTCTTGTAGTCTTCATTGCCTCAATTATTACACTCCATCTTGTTTCAGACAGACTGTGAAGAGATTGAAAACTAGTGTGTTTAAATAACTCTGTCCATCTCTGTGGGCTTGCACTGAAGCAAGTGTACAGCTGGTTCAGACAGCTTAAGAATACATCTACTACTTCATTACTTCTTGTAGCATGTAATTCTACTAAGTTTGAAGTATGAGCTGCACAAAGAGAAAATGTTACCAGCAGATTAATTTCTCTAACTTTTGCGTGCATAGCTTTTATGTGACTAATCATATTTGATCCATTATCAAAGCACTGACTGTGACAGTGCTGTAAATCAAATTCATGCTTGTTAAAAACTTCTGTGATAACATTACTAACCACATCATCTGTCTTTTCTGCTAATCAAAATATTCCAGAAACCTCTCATTTATCTCATCATTTAAAAAAAATATACCCTAAAAACAGAATATTCTGTTCGGTCTCAACTTCTTCCCTTTGTTCTAAGATTTTATTTATTGTATATCTCCATACAAAGATAAAATCTCATTCTGTGCTCTCCAAGATAAACAGTGCTCTTATCTTTTCATGTTACTCTTGACAGCTTTTAACATAAATAGTATATTTTCTTAAAAATATATCATATTTAGCCAGTAAGTCACCTAACTCCAAGAAGTCACGATTATCTGGCTCTCCTAACTGGTGACTACTTCTTCTAAAAGGCAAATTTTGTGTGGATAACAAGTTGCTTTGTTTTAGCAATAGTTTCTGGAACATGGAAAGCACACTGCTGCATAATTGGCTTTGTCCATGACATCTCAATGCTAAGCAGTTATTTTTATGCAACAAACTTCTCATAATCAGGAAGAGTGGAGTATAGCTCTTTCAAAGCTGTTATTGTGTAGTCGAATCCTTGATCCAGTGTAGCTAACCTTGATGTAACAAGCTTTTTGGATTCATTCTGAAATACTAGCCATGGATTATAGAAGATTTTTTCCTTTCTGTCACTCCACACTAATCAATCCCTTTTTACTTGAAATTTGTTGTTACAGCATTTGGAATTCAAGTGATACTTGGTAAATATTCTACTTTGTTTGTCTACAATCTGATGAACTGTTCAAAGATCAGTGTTTGAAATGCCCTTTCTAAAAATTCTGTCTCTGTTACTGTTATTAAATGGATATGGCCATTGTCCAGGATCACTTGGATTCCAGTCACAGTCTGTGGATACAAACTCAAGACTTCTTTTCTCTTTTATCTCTCCTTTGTCAGATGGCAAAATGCCTACATCAGATGCTGCTAGTTTAGGTGTTTGCTCAGAACAAGTTACAGTTTCTGCTGATGTTGAAGGATTACTTACATTCATCACAGAACTATGTTTTGGCAAAAAGTAATCAAGTATTGGGTTTTTAATTTTCTCTAGCTCTTTCACAAATTTTTCATCGCTTTTACATTTCTGTGATCACATCTGAGCAGTACATTTATGTGCATAACCATACATTATCCTGGAAATAAATAATTAAAATACATACTAAATTATGTTTAAAGTAACAAAGAACACTTTAAATAATAGTGAAATTTGTGGTAATAAATTATTTTTTTAAATTTTATAACATACCTCAGAATAACAATGATATAATAGATACCTGTGGTATTTACATAAGCAAAGAAGGATAATTTTCACAAAAAGTTATTATCATTCTGCCATCAGTCACAGTGTTCACTGAATTAATGAAAATAAGCACAGCACTTAAATCTGAAATACACTGCATATAAAACATCAGTGTTCGGACACTAAAACCAAGCATGAAAACATCGGTCATCGCAGATTTTGCCAATGCTGCTTTTATAAAAATAGCAAAGTCATAAGTGCTAGGGTCTCTAAATTCCTGTAGGCTCGTTATCGATGGAATAAATGTTATGCTTGTGACCTAATGGGCTTTAGAGAGTCGCTTAGTCAATGTTTGAATGTGTATTTAATTTCTAGAAAAGTTACAATTATTTGTTGTTAAGAAACATGCCAAATGCTGGATGTGGGGATTTATCAATTGACCGTACAAGCTCGTGTGACAGGCGAGCAAAGAAGATGTGACTGAGAAAGAGAATGTCATTTAAAATAAGTCTGCATACTACACTGCAAATAGGAGTAATGCTGCCACTCACATACATTGTCATGAAAATAGATATATAAGAATCTCAAAAAAATAATCTCATATTTGAAGATCGTAAGTGCCCCTCCCACACACACAGCACAACACAAGACCCAGTTTGCCAGTGACTGTGAAAATAAGGCAGTCTAGGCACTGCAGACATCCCAATTGCTGTCATAAACATAATACTTCTGAGAATAGATTAGTAACTATACTTTACCATTGAATGGCTGAATAATTTCAGCAAGGAACCTATGACATTGGGAGCAGTTGTTAGGCGAAGACAAATTCTGTGTCAGAGAGAGAGAGAGAGATAGAGTGGGCACCACATTGATTTTGTGTGTACTAGAAATGCTTTAATAATGATTTAATTTACCAGTTATGTTAAATACACTTTATAAAATGGAAATTGTGTATGTAAGGGAACTTGTATAAAAATGAAACAGCATTTGCTTGTAGAATGATGCATTAGTACTTCAGGAGAGTGAATTCTGTTCTGAAAATCAGTGGCAAATTAAACGTCTGCCAGTCCAGGACTCAGATCTGGTATAAACAGCAATGGAGAGCATTATAGCAAGTAAATTAATGAAGGAAGATCAAATCTGCCATGATACAACAAAATAAGTCAGGGTACTGTGGTACAAGTTATGAAATAAACTTGCCAGGTTTAAAAGAATGCAAAATCTCCAAATTTTCAACGATTTACACATGCTTGACACTAGCGTGGACTTCAGTGTGGGACACTTTTAATAGTTTCTGTAATGAACCTGTCTCAAAATGTGATAGAAATTCCAAAGATCTGAGCAACAAGACATAACCAATATCTTACGATAACAGTGCCAGTGAAGTGGAGTTATTAAAGACTTTTTTCTGAAATTCCTTCACCAAAGAAGATGTAGTCAATATTCCAGAATTCAAATCAGGAACAGTTGCCAGCATGATTAATTTGGAACTAGGTACCCTTGGTGTAGTGAAGCAAGCTATGCCACTTAATAAAGGCAACTATTCTGCTCAGTTGTATACCACTTGTTTCTTTTGTAGTATGCTCATGAAATAGCTATATTTTTAGCAGTTGTATACAACTGATCATTTTATGAATGATTTGTACCTAAATATTGGAATATTTGAATGGGTTGCACTAGTACACAAAAAGTAAATAAAATTAATCTGTCCAGTTATAGACCCACATCTATGACATCAATTTGTAGTCAGATTTTGGAACATGCTGTGTTCCAGCACTATGAAATATGCTGAAGCAAACTATTTGTTGATACATAACCAGATGGATTCAGAAAATACTGTACTTGCAAAAGACAACTGGATCTTTATTCATGGAAAGTAATGAGTAATTATCTGAAGAGGGTTGTAAATTGACAAAAGGTTTTTGACACTGTTCCACACAAGCGGTGTCTATCCAAATTACATGCCTGTGGAGGATTGTTTCATTTGTGTGACTGGATTCATGGTTTTTGGGCAGAAAGGTCACAGTTTGTAGTAACTGACAGGAAGTCATCTAGTGAAACTGAAATGATATCTAGGGCTTGCCAAGAACTGTTACAGGCCTTCTGCTACACTTAATCTGTATAAACTATGTAGGAGGCAATATCTCAAAATGAATTGCAAAATTATTTAGACAAGTTATCTCCATGATACAAAAGTATGGAAACTAACTCTAAACCATAACAGATACAAGGACCTCCACATTAGTGCTAAAAAACTTCTGTTAAATTTAAACAGGAAGTGCAAAATGGCTAAACAGGGATGGCTGAGTACAAATGTAAGGATGTAGAGATGCATATCACTAGGGGTAAGATAAATACTGCCTACAGGAAAATTCAAGAGACCTTTGGAGATAAGAGAACCACTTGTATGAACACCAAGAGCTCAGATGGAAACCCAGTTCTAAGCAAAGAAGGGAAAGCAGCAAGGTGGAAGGGTATATAGAGGGTCTATACAAGGGCTATGTACTTGAGGGCAATATTATGGAGATGGAAGAGGACGTAGATGAAGATGAAATGGGAGATATGATACTGCGTGAAGAATTTGGTAGAGCTCCGAAAGACTGAAGTCAAAACAAGGCCCTGGGAGTACACAACATTCCATTAGAACTACTGATAGCCCTGGGAGAGCCAGCCAGAAGTTCAACACCGTGTAGCCTTCAGGTCCAAAAGGAAAAACCAAAGAGGAAGACTTCAGTCTGAAGAGATAAATAAACACTGCAGGAAGAGAATGAAAAAAACATGGACACAAAGAAAGTCAAATGCCCACCTCTTAAGTATTTATATGGTCCTGATAGTCTTATTTGCAAATAAGAATAATAAATGTATATTCACAACATGTCAGTTGTAGTACAAGAATTTCAGGAAGAGGGCATAACATAAAATAAAATAATGTCAGTGGATGATTCCCCTCACTGAGCATGTGTTACAAAGTAGTGCGTAAGTCAGGGTGTTGGTGGTGTGAATTTACTGACGAAGCGCTCAATTTCGGCTTTATGAGTCACAGAAGTGATGCATTTTGTTCATTGCAGACAATATTACAGGCCATTTATAATCTCTATTACACACTGTGAAACAAAAACAATCTTGAAAATTATTCACTGGTTCTCTGCAAATGGACTTTCATTGAAACGAATACTGCAATTTTGTTCTGCAGAAGGCCTGACTCACCAGAAATTACTTGTGAGGAAATAACTGCTGAAATGGAAGTCACAAATTACAGATCTTGGTCATATAAACTCTACAACTTCTGTCTCACAGGCAATAGTTAACTTGGGAGATAGAAACTGTCAAAAAGTTAACATGGCATTATTTGCTGGGGTAGCTCTTTCCCGTGGAAGAAAGTATTCATTTCACAGAAGCGCATAAGGGTAATAAGTCTTGACCCTTTTGTAGATGGCACTTTAAACAGTTTGATATCATGGCAATGGCCTCAGTACATGTATCCCCCTTATATTTTGTTGCCAACAAAGACAACAGTATCATTCATAAAAATAATACCGTGTGTGTGTGTGTGTGTGTGTGTGTGTGTGTGTGTGTGATACAGTTATAAATTAACATACATAATTTTGGAAAAAGAGTCTTTAATCTGCACTGTTCTTAAAAAATATCTGTAATTGTCGTGACTTTGCTGTCGTGCTGATATTACAGCAATAATTGATGGCGTGGCTCTACGAAAAAACAAGTTATGAGGTTTTTATGAAGTTTATAACTGAAATCCGTGGTGATTTTTAATATGTGCCTGTACTCTTAAATCAACATGGGGTATACAGCAGAGTCTACAGTGTAGCCTGTCACATATAAAGCATTCATTCCATTCACAGGTGGAGAATGGTAAGGGTAAGATGGAGAATTGTAAGGGTAACTCTGTAAATTTTACTAGGGTTATTTTATATGTGAAGTCTCTGTCACATCTTTTTGTAGGTGACTGAGCAGCATTTTATGATCCTGTCTCACAGACTGGTTTTGAAATATTTGCGGCAGGTTTTGTGAGAAGACTGCTAAAGGTCTTGTCTGTAATTCTAAAACATCTTCCTCTGTGGAAGACTATCATCACCTTATTTGTTGCTTTGCTGATGTGCAGTCATAAACTTAAAGCAACTGGCAGTATGTTTTGACAACTCGTTTAAAGTGCTGGGCACTCACAAGTAAAATATTTAGTTACCCTAACCACCACTGACACACATACGTAAAGGACATCTTTGCCAGCTATATGTATTTGGCAGTGCTGCAGTTTCACCCATTTCATTTCTGAAGGCAGTTTAGGCATCAAGTCAGAACATGAATAAAAACAGAACTATACAGCATTCAGCAGTAGCAGGCCAGAAACAATGTTTTCTTTGGTCAGCAAACAATGTTTTGAGCTCAGTGTAAATAGCTTGAGAATCTGTTAATGAACATAGTTCTAACTTTCATGAGCTTGATCTGACTTTCAACTTGCTATGTTGAAGATCACATTGGACACAACATGACAAATCATGCCAAAAGGAAGCTACCAACATCTCCAGTACAGCACTAACAGTTATATTTGTGAATCTGTATGCTATCAGGTACAAGATTGCAATTTTTGTACAAAAATGTGACAAATATTTATCATAGTAGTATTTCAACATTATGTCAATAAAACAAGATATAATACTGTAGTGACAGTGGAAGAACAGTTAAGGTATTGTATTTAATGTACGAAGATTACAGATACACTAACTCTGCCACAAAGGAATTTATTTGGAAACTTAATGAAATTTTATTTTTAATAGTGTCATGTCACTTTACTAAAACTACCAGTTTTGTACAAACAGGTATCCTATTGGTATACAGCAGATGGTTTTTGCTCTAAAAGATGAGCTTCCATCAGGTGAACAAATTATGTAGCTTTCAGGTGATTGATTAGATCTAAAAGTGTCTTGGGATCAACATGAAAAGAACCTCAGTGGTTTACAAGACAATTTTCAGATTGTGACCCCAAATATATATTGGATCATACTATTTTTAAATTTTTGCATTCAAAATATCATATGGTGGTATTATTTTGTACGGACACTCAACTTGTGTGTGCAGTATTTTAAAACAGCAAAAGAAAGCTATCGAGGTAATTACTCATTTTGAAATTACTGTTCTGCAGAGAGCTTTACACCCTCATCTATGGTAACCATAAATATTTTTCATTTTAATATCAAGGGAAGTATCATTTGACTCCAGAATCAGACTTTTAACATTTATACAGGCTTAAATGTCCCTCCAGATGTTCAAGGTAATCAGTGTTTCAAACTTAAATAATCAATCAGTCTGTGTATTTCTTTTATCCTGTATAAGACAAACGGCATTGACGTTCTGTGTATTTTAAAGCTTCTATTACCTCTGGTAGTCTTCATTGCCTCAATTATTGCATTCCATCTTGTTTCAGACAGACTGTGAAGAGATTGAAAACTAGTGTGTTTAAATAACTGTGTCCATCTCTGTGGGCTTGCACTGAAGAAAGTGTACAGCTGGTTCAGACAGCTTAAGAATACATCTACTACTTCATTACTTCTTATAGCATGTAATTCTACTAAGTTTGAAGTATGAGCTGCACAAAGAGAAAATGTTACCAGCAGATTAATTTCTCTAACTTTTGCGTGCATAGCTTCCAGTCAACATTGTCAAAAGCTTTCTCTAAGTCTACAAATGCTAGAAATGTAGGTTTGCCTTTCCTTAATCTATCTTGTAAGTCATAGGGTCAGAACTGCCTCGTGTGTTTGAACATTTCTACGGAATCCAAACTGATCTTCCCCAAGATCAGCTTCTACCAGTTTCTCCATTCGTCTGTAAAGAATTTATGTTAGTATTTTGCAGCCATGACTTATTAAACTGATAGTTCACTAATTTTCATAACTATCAATGCCTGCTTCCTTTGGGATTGGAATTATTACATTCTTCTTGAAGTCTGAGAGTATTCCACCATTGTTAGCATATGAACCGGAAAAACTGTATTTAGGGTGGGGGTCTTATGATACCCAAACATATCCAATCAAATAATTTCACACATGCTTGTTGACATTTCATTCTCAAGATTTATCATACTATTCATAGGCTGACCTTAGATCCCCACTTTATGGTATTGCTATGACTGCCTTTGGTTCAGATGGATCACTAAACAGTGCAAGAGATTGACCAGATGCTCTAAAAGTGGTTCAGTTTTGCAGTGCTCCTGATATTAAATCTGCCAATTGCAACGATTAACATTTCATGCACCATATAAGAATAATCACTAAGGAATTTAATATTATTCACAAAATCCATTATAAGAAAGTCTGGCCTTCCAACTAGCAGCCAAATGTCAGCTGCCAGACTTGAAATATAGTGTCAAAAATGGTTCCCACCTATGCAGTGACCACTGCCACTACTTAACTGCACTGCAAGCAATATAGAAGCATGACTGTGGGAGTGCATGATTCAGTGCTATGGATTTCCTGCATAAGAGAAAGTGAGATGAATAGTGCAATTAAGAATTAGGATGATAAACAATATGCATTTCACAATTCATCTCTCTTTCCCTTAATTTGTCTTTGCTTCTTATTCTGGACTGAAGCTTGCACAGTGTTTACCAGTCTGCCACCTCTGACCAATGTCTCTGACACTTACCACTTCGTCTTTGTCTGCCCTTGTTCTCACTAAAGGTGGTTCTCTCTCTCATCTTGTGGGGTCTGAATGACATGGCCTTCCTTTTCTAACCTCCCATAGCAAATGGCTCTCTCCTCCCCAGTGAATGAACTATTAGTTCTAAAAACCAAGTAATGTGTCCCTTTTGCTTTTATATACACTGATGGAAAAAAATCACAACACTAAAAAAAATTAATGTAGAGTGTTGAAATTTTGGGGATACATTTGTCTAGGTAACGTATTTAAATGATTAACATTGCAATAACACAGGTTAATGTTAGCGTGAGATAAGCCATTGCAAATGTGGAATGCTGGTACATTAATAACAGTTGTAACTGCCAGAATGTTGAATGTAAGTATGCAATTGTGCACATGATGCTGGAGTTGTCACTGGATGATGTCCCATGTGTGCTCAATTGGAGACATTGTGTCATCAAACAGGCCTATGCAGCACATTGACTCACTGTACAACATATTGGGTTACAAGAGCAATATGTGGGTGATTGTTACCCTGTTGGAAAACATCTCCCAGCATGCTGTTCATGAATGGCAGCGCAACATGTCAAATCACCAGTTTCATATCAGATTTGCAGTCAGAGTGCATGGGATTCTCATGTGAGTGCTCCTGCTGACTTAACAAAATCACATCCCATACTGTAACTCCATGTGTAGCACCAGTGTATCTAGCACCCAAACAGGTTGGTTGCAAGTCCTCATCTGTCCTTTTTATCAGAAAGAAACGTGTTGCAAACAGACTATTTTCCAGATAGTAAATTGCAGTGTAATATAACAAGCAGACAGAGTGTAGCTTTGGGAGGTAAAATTCCAAGTCTTGCCAATAGAAACACTTAAAATCAAAATACAACAATAACAATTCCCAGTTTTCAGAACTTTTTTGTTTCTCCCTCAGCGGGAGAAGTTTTCTCAACTGACTTGCATTTTGATAGAATTAAAAAGTTAGGTACTTAAATTCAGCTTATAAACAGCTGTTGTAATATAACATTATTTTAAATGTTATGTAATTAGATAGCCAAAAAGTTTACTCACCAACTGGGGACAGGAGAATACACATAAACGGCATTTAAACTAGCAAGATTTCAGAACCAGTGGCCTGTTCGGCCTGTTCTTCTTACGGAAGAGTTGAAGGGGAAGGAAGACAACTGGTGAGGTATACGAAAAGGGGACAGTCCAGAAAAGTCACCCAGAACTCCGGTTCAGGGTAGACATATTGGGTGGGATAAAAAGGAAAGACTGATTGTTGGGGACTGCACCAGATGAGATTGAAAACCTGACACCTTAAAGATAGGGTAATAACACAAGACACAGATTACTGCGAAAACATAATGCACGATCTAATAAGAGCAGAAAACTAAACGCATTGTATGTGATAGAGGTGAGAGGTAGGAGGGGAGGTTGGCAGGGAAACATAGACAGGTCAGAAATGAAGGATATAGAAAAGTGAAAGGGAGTGAAGAAAGGACTAGTTGCTGTGAAGAAATGCTGAAATCAAAGAAATTGATGTAGATTAAGGCCAGGTGGATGGCAAGAACCAAGGACATGTAACGTGAGTTCCCATATGCAGAATTCTGAGAAACTGGTGTCTAGGAGGAGAATCCACATGGCACATCTGATGAAACAGACACCGAAGTCATGACTGTCATGTTGCAGAGTATCCTCTGCAACAGGGAATTGTGTGTTGTGAGTATACACCATGTGCTCAAAATGGTTCAAATGGCTCTGAGCACTATCGGACTCAACTTCTAAGGTCATCAGTCCCCTAGAACTTAGAACTACTTAAACCTCACTAACCTAAGCACATCACACACATCCATGCCCGAGGCAGGATTCGAACGTGGGACCGTAGTGGTCACGCGGTTCCAGACTGTAGCGCCTAGAACCGCTCGGCCACCCCGGCCGGCCACCATCTACCTATGCCCATTCACTCTAACTGTTAATTTACCTATTTAAAAAGCTGAATAGCATCTGCATAACACCTGGTATGTGACATGACGTTTGACACGTGGCTCTCCCTTTGATAGTACCGGGTGATCAAAAAGTCACTATAAATTTGAAAACTTAATAAACCATGGAATAATATAGGTAGAGAGGTAAAAATTGACACACATGTTGGGAATGACATGGGGTTAAAAAAAAAAAAAGTTCACAAAATGTCCGACAGATGGCGCTGGACAGCAAAACGTCAGTGACTGCGCATGACAATTGTGTATAAAAGGAGCTGTAATGAGAATCAGATGCACCTGCAGTCGCAGTATGTTGACGTTACCTAAAAAGGCGCTTTTAGTGAAGCTGTATTATCAGAATGGGGAATGTGCTAGTTCAGCGTTACGATCCTATCGCCAAAGGAAGGGGATTCGAACGGGTAAAGGTCCGTTGACAAATGCAGCTGTGGCGAGAATGATTTCGAAGTTCGAAGCCATGGGTTGTTTAGACAATAGACCCCGTAGTGGCCAACTGAGCACAAAGTGTTATGCTGCTGAGAAAGTTCAGGAAGAAATGGAGACTGTAGTGGGTTCGTCTATGCACGGGGAAGTCAGCGCTCGTGCAGTCGCACGTCACACCGGCATTCCATACACTACTGTTTGGTTGGCACTGAGGCGTACCCTCCGATACTATCCGTACAAAATCCATCGGCATCATGAAGTGTTACCTGATGATTTTGTGAAGTGGAGGGCATTTGTGGTGTGGGCGTTGCAAAAGATGGCGGAAGATGACGATTGGTTGAGTAATGTGTTGTGGACCGACGAAGCTCCGAGAGGGTCTGTCAACGCCCACAACTGCAGAATTTGGGCTACCGAAAATCCTAGAACTGTCGTGGAAACTCCATTGCACGACAAGAAAGTCACGGTATGAGTTGGATTTACCACATCTACCGTTATCGGGCCTTTTTTCTTTGAGGAAATGCGTGATTCTGGTTTTGTAACTGCTACTGTGATGGGTGAGAGGTATGCCGATATGTAACAGAATCGCATCATCCCCAGCCTGGCTGGTAAACACCTTCTGGAACGTATTATGTTTATGCAGGATGGCGCTCCACCCCATATTGCTAGACGCATGAAAGATCTCTTGTGCGTGTCGTTTGGTGATGATCGTGTGCTCAGTCACCACTTTCGTCATGCTTGACCTCCCAGGTCCTCAGAACTCAGTCCGTGTGATTATTGGCTTTGGCGTTACCTGAAGTTGCAAGTGCATTGTGATCGACCGACATCTCTAGGAATG
Source organism: Schistocerca serialis cubense (assembly GCF_023864345.2). Taxonomy (NCBI): domain Eukaryota; kingdom Metazoa; phylum Arthropoda; class Insecta; order Orthoptera; family Acrididae; genus Schistocerca; species Schistocerca serialis. The sequence continues at coordinate 416,293,156 of NC_064646.1, read as the reverse complement.
CTGAAAGACAACATCCAACGCCAATGCCTCACCATAACTCCGGACATGCTTTACAGTGTTGTTCACAACATTATTTCTCGACTATAGCTATTGTTGAGGAATGATGGTGGACATATTCAGCATTTCCTGTAAAGAACATAATCTTTGCTTTGTTTTACTTTGTTATGCTAATTATTGCTATTCTGATCAGATGAAGCGACATCTGTCGGACATTTTTCGAACTTTTGTATATTCAGTTTTCAAATTTATACTGACTTTTTGATCATCCAGTATATGTTTACCCAGTTGCAGGTCTGGCACAATTGATGGTAGGAGAGTGCATGGGAGAAGTCTTACGGCAGGGGTGGTCACAGAGGCAGGAGCCATAGGGTAGGGACATGGAAGCAGAGGGAGCACAGGGTCTGACAAGGATTTTGTGGAGATAGGGAGGGTGATGAGAAGCTATTCTAGGTGTTCTGGACAAAATGTCACTCAGAATGTACTTCATTTCAGGGCATGATTTGAGGAAGTGATGTCCTTGTCAGTGTAGCTGATTAGTACATTCAAGACCAGGATAACACTGAGTGACACGAGGTGTAATCCTAAGCTGTTTTTTTTTTAGAGATCAGCAGTACCAGGATTGAATGTGATGGCTTCGGAAATCTGCTTTTGAACTAGATTGGGCTAATTACCAATGGTGGTTTATTGGTGTAAAGAGTCTGCATCTGAACAAATATGTTTATGTCGAACGCCCATGCTGTATGGGAGGATAGGAAAGAATGTTTGACAAGTAAATGATGGCTATTGTTATATGTAAAAACTATTTGTTAGTTAATGTGAACAAAAGAAGTGTGTTTCCTGACCCTTAGTGAGAATGAAATCAATGTCAAGGAATGTGGTGTGGGATTCAGAATGAAATTTAATTTGAAGGAGAGATTCCAAAAAATTTATCAGGTTAGCCTCACCATGAGTTCATAAGGCAAAGATGTCATCAGTGTATCAACACCAAAGCAGGGGCAGAAGGGCATATGGACCACAGGAAAGCTTCCTCCAAGTGACTCATGAAAAGGTTGACATAGGAAAGAACCATCCTAGTTCCCGTGGCTGTGCCTCTGATTTTTTTGTATGTCTATCCCCAGAGGTAGAGTAGTTGTTGGTAAGAATAAAGTTGATTAATGTGAGTAGGAAGGATATCATAGGTTTGGAATCAGGTGAACACAACCTGAGGAAGTGTTTAGCAGGAGACACACCATGTGTGTGGGGGATGTTGGTATAGTGGAAGGTGACATCAATGGTGGTGGGAGTGGGACGGGCCCAGATTTCAGATGATCTGGGAAACGGTTCGTGTCATTAATGTAGGAGGAAAATCTTTGTCTTATAGATTGCACGTGTTGATCAACTAAGGGATATATCTGTTTGGTGGGTGATTTGAAGCCATCAGCTATGGGACAGCCAGGGTTATAGAGCTTGTGGATCTTAGTAGGAAAGTAACGTGGGGGTGGGTGGTATGGGTGGGGGTAAGAAGTTGTATGGATTGAGTTGTTAGTCATTGTGAAGGGCCTGAGAGATCTTGATGGCTGGTGCTGTACTTAGAAATGTCTTACAGCTGACATAGACCTTTGCTTATGTTCCCCCATCAGTCAAGTACCACAGTGGTAGATCCCTTGTATGCTGGGAGAATTTGATAGTCATCAGTTTTTTGGAAATGAAGAGCATGGATGTCTGCAAAGGACTGGTCAGAGTCATGTTGTAGGGATCTGGGGAAGGGCTGTGAAGCAATGCTAGTTGTGTGGAATTCTTGAAGTACTTGTATGGGATGATTTTAGAGGTGGTGGTTATGGATTAAGTTGAAGTTGGGATTGTAGTCAGAACTTTTCAAGGCATGGGTCAGTGTCAGTTTGCTGTTGGGAAGGTTTTGAGATTAGGCTGCATAATGGTATTTCCACCTGACATTACATGTGGAGGAAAGTAAATCATGAACGAAGCCCACATGATTAAATGCAGGTTTAGGTCAGAAAGGGAGACTCATGGACAATGCAAGTAATTCAGGAGGTGAGAGTGCCTTAGATGAGAGGTTGAGAATGCTGTACTGTTGCGACTGGTTCTTGTGATCATTTGTGAGGTATCTTAGGTCTAGGATGTAGTGGTGAAGACAAGGGGTGTTAAAGAGTTTGGCCAAGCTTGGTTTGTAGGAGAGAAGTGGTGGTTGATGATATGGTTATTTAGAAAGCTGCATAGGGACAGGGACCAATGTTGAAGCAGTTTAGGAGGAGATTTGAATAGCTTTTTGAGGTGAAGTTTGGCTTGTTGTTCCATGAAGTTAGCTTGGCAGATGATACCATCCAAGGAAACATGAGGGACAGATAACTACAGGACTTTGTGGAAGGAGCAAAGTCTATTGGACTGGAAATTTGGCAGATGAGGCACGTAAAGGAATTGTAAAAGAGGTAGGTGCAGAGTAGGATTACATCCAGAAACAGAGACTTCCAGTGTTAGACCTTTGAGTGTAACAAGCAGGTTTGAAGAAAACAAAATGTGGTACCTTAGTTTTGATAGGAAATATGTAAATATGTGATGGTATTCAGCATGGTAAAGAGGAGGGTTGGGATTGTTAGGGATGAGTGTCAAAAAAGAAGCAGAGGATGGAAAAAGATAGAAAAATGGAAGAAAAGCAAGGAAAAGGATTCAAAAAATTCAGACATGGATTAAGTAATGAGTAGGTGATCATTTCTTGCCAGAGAAGTGGCCTATATGGTAAGAAAAAAATATGATTTGAAAGGGGGGGTTGCAAAAGTCAAAAAAACAGACAAAATTTTGAAAACAGGGCAAACAGAAAGAGGAAGTTATTGAAGAAAATGTAATCTACTGCGTTTGGCAAATAAAATAATGCCATGCAGGAGACGCAGTAAAAGTCAATCAAGAGTTGTTTGGTGAAAAACAAACACAAACAAATTGAATGAATTGTGTACAAGCAAGGTAGGTGGACAGTGGAAAAAAGAAAATGCTGTCAAATTCTCAAGTAAATCTGTGAGAGATGATCAAGAGCAGGCCCTGCAGTGTAGTGAACCGTAAACAAAGTTTTATATGCAAAGCTTTTGATACTGTGGATCATACAATTCCGTTGCATAAATTAGAAGCATATGGGATGAGAGGGGTATCCTTGCAACTTCTTATCTCATATTTGCAAGACAGGAAACAGTGTGTCAAGCTGACTTATGAAAGGAATGAATAGTTGGTAACAACCAAATCAATCCACAAGATACTTCACTGTGGTGTGCCCCAGGGAAGTATGTCAGGGTCTTTTCAGTTTCTTGTGCACGTTAATGATTTAATTGAACCCCAAAACTGCAAGGTTGTAAGCTGTGCTGACGACACATCTTTTGTCAGCTGGAGCCATGGTATGCAAACTACGGCAAACAGTAGTGAAACCAATTCTAATTTTCTGTCAAGCTATCTTACTGCAAATAAGCTACTCATAAATAAAGAGAATACAGTGGCAATGCAGTTTGTACTAAGCTATATTCAGAGCATAAATAGAAATCTATTCACACCTCCATTGGGCCTTAGCTACACAAATTATTTGGTATAATTGTTGACGAATGCCTGTCAAGGAAAGAATGTAACAATATGAAAAGAATCGTTGCTACTCACCATATAGCAGAGAGCTGAGTCGCAGACTATTTTTGTAGGAAAATGAGTACAAATGTGTATCTACTGAAAAGGGTCACAGCCTACTGAACGATATAAGCATGCGACAAATGTACTTAAGAGTGATACATCTACATCTTCAGTATGGTATTGAGATAGGTGTTTGGGCACCAGCTGTCTGGACAGAGAGGCTCTTCAGGCTACAAAAAAAGGCGAGGTAAACAGAAGAGTGCCTTGTAGAGAAATCTTCAGAAGATACAAAATGTTAGAAATCTTCAAAAGATATAAAATGCTAACCATATTACAGAGATGCTGAGTCGCAGATAGGTGCAGCAAAAGATTCTCACAATTATAGCTTTCCACCATTAAGGTCTTTGTCAACAATACACACACATCCAAACGCAACTCGCACACACAACTGCAGTCTCAGGCAACTGAAACCACACTGCAAGCAGCAGGACCAGAGCATGATGGGAGTGGCAACTGGGTGGGGGTACAGAGGTGGGATATGAGATGGGAAGGGGGAGGGATAGTATGTTGGGGTGGCGGACAGTGAAGTACTGCAGTTTAGATGGAGGTAGGGGAAAGTTGAGGAGAGTGGGGAGCTGTCATTTCACCACCACACCCAGTCTTTTTATTTCTTTCCTTTTCCGCCACACATCTCCCCTGCCCTCTGTGTAAACTGCAGCGCTTCACTGTCCTGTCCGCCACCCCCACCATACTATCCCTCCCCACCCCGGCCTCCTTCATTTTCTGACCTGTCTATTTTTCCCTGCCCACCTTCCCTCACATCTATCACCTATACCGCATACCCATCTCCAACAAATTGTCTTTCCTTCTCATCCCATCCAGTAAGTCATGCTTCTGGGCAACTTTTCTGAACTCCCTCATTTCCTAAACCTCACCACTTGTTATCCTTCATCCCTCTTCCTTCTGCTTCAACTCTTCTGCCAGAAGAAGTAGCCATTGGCTCCAGAAGCTCGCAAATTAAAAATTTTTTTATGTGTGTTCTCCTGTCACTTGCTGAGTAGGTTTCTGTATCCATCCTATTTTCAAAAATTGATTATTTTCATTGGTGTATTAATCCATCTAACCATTCAGACAGTGTTTCCACTAGTAAGGCTGCAGTTGCTACTGACATTGTTTCTAAAATCACTTCAACTGAAACACTTCAAGCAAAATATTGGGCATGGGAGCAGATTGTACGCTAAAATGAGCAGCTTGAAATCTCTAGTGAAGCACACTTATTGCACAAATAAGTTTTCTGTTTGTGCTTCATTGTGAAATTTATACTGCCCGACAGAAGGTGGAGCACACACGCACTGATTCATTTGGAAAGAGTGCAACAATGCCATTGTATCCACTCCTGAGACGAGATAGCCCAAAATCTTTTGAATGGTCCTTCCATTTCCTGTATGCCGGCACTGGAATAGAGTTGATGTTCGAACTGATCCAACACAGGTTCTGTAGAGGACACATTTGCGGATCTTGTTGGCCATAGAAGTACCTCAACATCATAGAGACATGCCATGTGTGGATGGGCATTTTCCTGTTGAAAAATGGCACCGTGATACTGTCGCAGGAGAAGTTAAAGATGGGGGTGCATGATGTCTGTCACACTGTTATGCTGTCAGTCAGTCCAGCTGAGACTAGAAGACATAGCCAACATCTCGAATAGGACCTCTCCCTAGGTCACTGTCATACTCACCAACAAAGCTCATCCTGGGTAGTGCAGAACTGTGTTTCATCATTGAATATAACGCGATATAACTCACCAGCAGTCGATGCTACTAGGTCATGGCACCACATCCACCATTTGTGTTGTGATGTTCATGGCAGTCTACCCGAAGGACAGTAATTCTCTGTCCAGCTGCTGCTAGTCTGCAACCAGAGGTGCAGGATGACACAGTATGTTGCACAGAGTTCATTACTTGTTCTCAGATGGAGGGTGCATATGTGGACGGTTTACAAAGTGCTAGGAGCACTTGTGGTGGTCGCCTATGGTCGATCAATACCTTGATAATGAATGGGTCAGTCTGCACATTCCCATACAGTCCAACATCTGACCACTATCACTTTTGAACAATCCGCAAATCTCGATACTGCGCGATACGACCAGCTGGCTAAATGCAGACCCATAATGAGACTCCTTTCAAACTCTTCAGAAGTTGAAAACACTCTCTCAAATGAGTATACAGCATCTCATTGGGCTTCTGAGTGATCACTGAACATCTGATGCTGTCCACACCCCTGATATATTGTACCGAGTCTGGTAATAATGCTGATCCTTTCTTATGCCCATTCTATCTGTCACAGACAGTAAGTATTCTGTTCATTACTTCAGAAGTAATCATCATAACTGTTAATGCATTATCCCACTGTAAGACAAGACAGTCAGTGCCTTCATTGAAAAATGTTTGTGGTTGCCTGTTGAACCATGATTGTACCTGGACCTTTTGCTCTTCATCCAATTCAGATTGATGGCCATAAATGTAGGCTCCAGAAATATAGAAATCATGTGGGGAGAGATCAGTACTACAGGGAGGATGTGTAAGGGCCTCCCAGTGAAACTTTTGCGGTGTAGTCAAAACAACCCTGGCAGCATGTGGGTGGCCATTATCCGGCAACAAAATGATGCTACCTGTCAACAGTGCTGCATATTTGGACTTGAGGGGGCACTTCAGTTTTTGCATACTGTCTACATACTGCTGTGTGTTAATTGTGGTGCTGTGTTTTCAAAAGTCAATGAGCAGTGTAACCTTGCAGTCAAAGAGAAAGGTTGTGCTTGCATTGCCATTTCAGATGCTTTCCCTCCATCTCTAAATGATGATACCATGTTACGACATTACAGGACAGAACGTGACATTCTTCTTCGTGATACTGTTCCAGGTCCTGCAGTGATGTTGACATTCTGTTCCTTCATCAGGCTATGGGAACTCCACTATGCTTAGGTTTTCCAGAACTTAAGATGCTCTGTCATGATGACGTGAGCAGTACTTTGACTGATAAACAACATGAGCCAAATATGAGAATGCAGGATTACTCAACAAATCTCAATGATAAAATCTTCTCGGGATGACAGCCGAGTCAATGCATTTGTTCTCCAGCAACATTTCAGCAAGTTCCTTACTTGCCGTCTTCAGGCAAAGATGGTGACTTAGTCTGAAGATGGCAAGTAAGAAACTTGCTGAAACGTTGCTGGAGAACAACACTTTGACTCGGCTGTCAACCCTAGAAGATTTCATCAACATGAGCCAAATGTCATCTGCCATCAGTCATTTCTGTTGGCATCATTCACTGTAGCAATGGCAGAAGGGGTAATGATACAATGAGCCTATCCTGGCTGATCACTGTCTTTCAATGAAACCCTGATCTTTTTGAAAATGTTTATTCCAGGTATACGCACGTGACATGCTGTGTTCGCCATACACATCAAACATTTAGACATAAATTTCACTTCCTGACACTACTTCTGCACAGCACATCTAGAATAGTTTTCCATCAACCTCCCATCTCCACAGTATTCTTCTCAGACCCTATGCTCCTTCTGCACCATAACCTATGGCTCCTACCCCTGTGACCATACTCACTGCAAGACTTGCTCTATGCACCCTCCTACCACCACCTATAGCAACCCTGTAACTGGCAAAACATATATTACATAGGAAGTTCCACCTGCAAAACGACACGTCATATACCAGCTGTTATGTAAATACTGTTTGGCCTTCTACATCAGCATGACTACCCCCAAATTATTAGTAAGGATGAATGGGCATAGGCAGAAGGTGTATACTGTCATCACGCAAAATCCTGTTGGAGAGCATGCTCTGCAACATAACAGTCATGACCTCGGTATCTGTTTCATCAGATGAGCCATGTGGATTCTTCCCCCAGACACCAGTTTCTCAGAACATCACAGGTGGGAAATAGCACTACAATATAACCTTGGTTCTCACTAGCCACCAAGACTTAATTTACATTAATTTGTTCCATCTCAGCATTTCTTCACTATAACCACTCTCTGCTTACTCCATTTTAGTTTTCTACATCTTTCGCCGCCTGCCTCTGTTATGCACAATGCACTTAGCTTTTCACTCTTATTAGCTCATGCGTGATGTGTAAGCAGTAATCTCTGTCTGCACATTAACCTGTCTTGAACCTTTAAGCTCTCAGGTTTTCAAATCTCGTCGGATGCAGTCCCCAACAATCAACCTTTCCTTCTCATCCCAAATGGTAAGTCTCCCCTGATTTGCTGTTCTGTGTGACTTTCCCAAAATCTACCCCTTTTCCTAGACCTCTCCAATCATTTTCCTTCACTGCTCTTCCTTCCCCTTCAATCTTTCTGCCTGGAGGAGCCACTGGCTCCATAAGGTTGCAAATTACAACCGTCTTGTATGTGTGTGTTCTGTCGCCACTTGCTGAGCAGATTCTTTTATCTATCTAATTAAATCATTATATAAATATAATAGAAAGAAACATTCCACATGGGAAAAATATATTTAAAAAAAGATGCTGTGACTTACCAAACAGGAAAGCACTGGTAGATAGACACAATAAAAAACACACAAACACACACACAAATATCAAGCTTTCACAACCCACGGTTGCTTCATCAGGAAAGAGGGAAGGAGAGGGAAAGACAAAAGGATGTGGGTTTTAAGGGAGAGGGTAAGGAGTCGTTCCAATCCCAGGAGCGGAAAGACTTACCTTAGGGGGAAAAGGGACAGGTATGCACTCCCACACACACACACATATCCATCTGCACATATACAGACCTCTATCTACCAGCACTTTCCCGTTTGGTAAGTCACAGCATCTTTTTTTAAAATATATAAATCATTATATAGTCTGTTTCATTATCATTTGACTGCCTGTTATGTGTACTTGCCAATTATGTGTACAGGGATGCCACAGGTTCTGGAAATCATGGAATTTCAAACATGTCAGGGAAATTTGAAAGAACACTGGAAAAATCTCGTTTTTGTCTCAGTAGGTGAAATGGTTTGTTTACTGAGGTGTCACGCATTGTCGCTGGCTGGATGCAGCTGAGCACAAGCACTGCTTCCCTACTCCCTCATTACTACTGCTTCTCTCCTTCCTACCAGTCTCCTCATCTTGCAGTCAGTGCTGCCACCACTTCTTGGTGGTAGCGTAGCAGCTGCTGACCAGAGGCAGGCAGGCATGAGGAGTGGTTTCTTTTGATCTGATTCTCAGAGACTGTCGATGCAGTGGCAGGGGAAGGTGGTCATGTATGCATGAGTTCTGTCTGAACAATTGTGTGAATGCGTGTGTGCTCTCATTTTCTGACAAAAGCTATGGCTGAAAATTTGGTTGTAAGAGTGTGATTGTCTTTTCTACATGCCTGTCTGTCCTCAGCAATCGTCTTTACAGTGAGTTGCTACTTATCCTCATTAGTATTGATTCTCAGAGTATTTGAATAAGTTATCTGTTGCATGGTTGATCACTGTGGTCTCATTTCATCAACATGCTGTCAATGGCTTGTAAATAGCTGGGCACATGAGTGGATTTCCATGACAGGCCAAAACTGGAGGCTGTTTCTTTGGGCATCTGTAATGGATTGGGGCTGCAGATCCAAAGCCATTCAGTTTCCACTATTGGTGGGCCCTACCCAGCAGATCTAGTCTCACTAACCTGCCTGCAGTCCAGGTCTGTGTGTGACATATTGCTGCAGATTTTCGTGGTTCTTTGGACCCAGGACTGTGGTGCTCCTCAGCAGGCCAGAGGCCATGGGCGATGGATTTCAGGAATTGCGACTGTCTCAGTGCAAGTATGTTCTACAGTGTGGTGCTTTATAGACATTTTATTTGTTCTAGTACATTTTGGTACTTTAAAAGTAGTTAATCTACTAAAAAGTATGGACGATAAGAAGAATAAAATTGTGTCAGTCACTGACTGTGTGTATGCTATGCACTCACATATTTCTCAAAAGAAAAATCACAAAATAAAATTAAAATAATAGATATACCACTGTGGGTAATAACACACAATAACAAACTTAGTAGAACCAACATTTTATTGGTAGTCACAATTCTTCCTCACCTTATACACTTAACAGGCCTACTTTTTTTTCTGATGTTATTTCCGTAATCAGTGAAGTTATTTTAAATATGTGTGGCGACTCCAAGGAAATGTGTATTTCCCACCAAATGTGTTTTGTTTTATTGAAATAAAATTAGTGGTCTTAGTGAAACACACTTACCATTTGGCTTGGTTTCTCCATCTAAAAACAGTTCATTACAAAAGATGTTGATGTTAGTACTGAAGATTTTCCCTCACATCAGCAAATGCCACCTGCTTGCAAGTGTTTTTTAGATATTTCCTCATTTGCACTGTTGTTTCTTGTACTGTAGCTGCAAAGACAGATTGTCAACTTACATCTTAACTTACCCTTGAGATCTCCAAATTTGTCAGGGAAAAATGATAAAACTTGTCTGGAAATCAGAGAATTTTCTTGGGGAAACTTGTGGCAACCCTGGTGTATGTGTATGAAGTTACATTGACCTGTGACTGTATCTCCTAGGTGCTTCACATTTTTTGCTTGGCAGTGTAGACTCAGTGAGCATTAAAAATGATTATTATAAATATAAGGTGCTTTCAGAATATGGCTGTTGTATTTGTATTCAGTAAGTAATGCTTTACATTTTTTTCTGAAGCAGGTTAGTTTCATTTACTATTCCAATACACCAAATGTTCCCCACTCTTTTTTTTCTGCAAAACCCTGTTATTCAACATAATCTTGGGTCAATCCAGGAGCCTTATGCCACACTACTGGGAGGATATGTGTACCCACAAGGCACTACTCTACTAGTCAATGTTTGAGCCAGTGTCTTGCTGCATCAGTAACCTCCCCATCATCAGTGGAATGCATCCTCCATTGGATCAAAGAGATGGAAGGTGTGAGATCTGAGCTGTAGGATGGATGAGGAAGAACAGTGCAGTGAACTTGTATGAGTTCCTCTCAGGTGCACAGATCTGTGTGAGGCCATGCTTTGTCATGCAGTAGGGCTCCCCTCAGGTATGCAGACTTATGTGAGGCCTTGCTTTGTCATGGAGAAGAAGTATATTCATATTTTTGCGACAAAGAACAATCCGAAGTCATTTCTTCAATTTCCCGAGGGTAGCACAGTACACTTCTGAGTTTCTCATTGCACAGTTAGGTAGGATATCAAACAGACATCAAACACAATAATCTTTTCAAAGTTTCAGAAGACTGTCTCCATGACTTTATTGGCTGACGGTGCAACTTTGAACTTTTCTTCTGAGGGGAGATGGTGTGGTGCCACTCATGGATTGCAGCTTGTTTCCAATTCAAGGAGATGAACCTGTATTTCATTGCCTGTGAGGATGTTTTACAAAAAAAATTGTCACAATCAGCCTCATAATGTGCAAGTAATTCCACACAGATGGTCCTTAATTTCTCTTTATGGGCTTGTGTTGAGCGGCGAGAAACCCAGTGGCCACACCCCTTTGAGTACCCCAACAGGTGGACAAGCATGTCAGCACTACCAACAGAGACATCCAGTTGAGCAGTGAGATGTTTGATAGTGATCCATCGATCCCGTCAAAAATAAGAGTGTCTACATGTTCAAAAATTGCAGGAGTCATAGCTGTATGTGACTGGATTGCTTGCAGGAGATCAGACAGGTTTGTGCGGCCTAATTAGGATAACGACCCATGTCTTCCCCACTGATTCACAGTGCTTTTGTTCACTGCCAGGTCTCCATAGACATTCTGCAAGTGGCTATGAATATCTGTGATGCTCTGGTTTTCTGCCAAAAGAAACTCAATGACAGCTCGCTGCTTGGAATGCATCTTTGTTACAGGTGCCGTTTTGAGGGCTGTGTATAGGACTACCACCTATCGGAACTTCGTGAAACTGTAGTGACTGAAGCAGGAATATTCCCCAATGTCCCATAGCAAATTCTGCATTTTTTCAACCGAAATTGGCTGATAAAACAAAAGTGTTGCATTACTTATTGGATGCCCCTTGTATAATATCCTTACAAAGTTTTTGGATTTGGCTCTGTTGATACAAATCCAGTTGCTCCATTCATACTAATCATTGATGAAAAGGAATGCCGAAGGCTACATGAAGTGTACATTTTGACTCTTTGCAAATTATTTAGCTATACTTCCTACATTGAAAAATACAGAAGGTAGGAATGGTAACTTCAAAACATCAGGAACCTCATTAATAAAAAAATGTGAACTTTTAGTATCCATACAGAAAAATGAATGAGCGACGAATTGTCTGCTGATGTGTTGCACTTACCAGAGCTCGAAAATAACTCTGAGATCAGAACATTATGAACAGAAGCTAATGATATACTTCTTTTGGACCGGTAAGAGGAAACAGAAGGTGGTTGTTGAGGATATTCATATATTCAAAGTACGAACTTCTAGGATATTCTCACACCATCATACTGGAGCTTTAGTGACCTGCCCATCATCATCCTGGAGTTTTAGTGACCTGCCCCATCCCTTTTAACATTTCCAACTTAATCCCTCTTTCCTTAGCAAGGAAGTAATTAAAACTAGTATATTGTTTATACATATATACATGTCTATCAGTAGTACTTAACATTTCAGTTCATGGAGATAAGTGATGGCCAGGAGGTGCAGTTGTATCTGTGTTTCCACATTGTGTTATACAACACAGTCCCGTTAATCCGAACATGAAAAATGTTAGTCTAAGTATGGAAAACTGTGCAGTAAACTGCTGTACATGCACACTATTTTAATTTACGCAGTACAGTAATCATTATTAGAAAAAACATTAGGTTTAAGCAATTCGTAACAATGAAAGAAAAGCTGTAAGACTTACTAAAGTACAGCAGACATTTTATCCCTACTTTCTAGATGACAAAAACTCAAGTCATTGTTTTTTGGCATAATGAAGACGGTCTGTTATATGACACATAGTTGCACCATCGTCTCATAAACAGTGGGCTGTTGCTCCAAATAACGTAGCGTGAGGTCAAGGGCTTCTGCTGCGTCACTGTGTGGTACCATCTCTCCTTTGTCACTTTCATACTCATTGTCACTTCCATCACAGCAGTCCACTTCTTCCTTGTCTTGAGTCACAGCAGCAACTAAATCAGCATCAGTAAGGTTCTCCAAGCATGCCCCATCCACTGCCTTCCACTCATCTATGTCTCCTTCACTAGCTCCTTCACATCCAGGGATTGTCTGTATCATTTGTAGTAGATTTTCCTCTTCATTTTCAACTAGGTTGTCCTGAAATTCAAGAGATGTCCACAGTTTTCTCCATGATTTTCTCAGAGTATTTTCTAAAATACTCTGCCATGCCTGAGCGGCCCAATAAACAACATCCTTCACATTGGTCTTTTCTATTTTGTCCACTAAAGGATTGCTGTCATCTTGGATCAGCCTTCTTAAATACTGTTTTCTGTAAATCAGTTTTAATGTTTGCAGTACCCCCTGGTCCATCGGCTGTAGAAGTGGTGTAACATTCGGCAGCAAAAACTTCGCCGCAATTTCTCCATCACATAATTCCTCATTGCTGGGGTGAGATGGCACGTTATCAATCAAAAGGATTGCACGGGGACACAAATGATTTTCCTTAGAAAACCGTCAAATAGAGGGAACAAACTGGCCGTGAAACGATTCTTTGAACAGCTTACCATCCATCCATGCTTTTTTCTGGTTGCGATAATATACGGGCAGGGACTTCATGTTGGAGTTTTTAAAAGCTCTTGGCCTAGCAGATTTGCCGATCAGCATTAAAGGCACCTTGTAATTACCAGCAGCATTGCTGCACGCTAATAAAGTAACACGAACTTTGCACATTTTAAAACCAGGAGCATGGTCTTCTGCTTTTGATGCCAGGCTTTTTGTTGGCAAAACCCTAAAATTAAGGCCAGTCTCATCAGCGTTATAAATTTGTTGGGGAGAATACTGTCCCCCTCTTATCATTTTTTCAAACTCACCCAAGTATTCCTTCGCTGCATCACGGTCAGAAGAAAGCTTCTCTCCAGTACGTGTTAGCTGACAGATTCCATGACGTTTTTCGAATCTCGATTCTTCTTCAAATGACAAATGGTTGCCTTACCAACACCCAGTTCTATTGCCAGTTTAGGTACATTCTCACCATTTCTTATCTGTTTTAAAGCATTCAGTTTTTCTTTGAGAGTTAACATTGTATGTTTCCGTTCACTCATGAAGAAAATATGTGCACCACTACACCTGAACAAATACAATACATCTGTTACGTGTGCCAACGATAGATAACTAACATAACCAAGAGCTTTGCAAGCCAACTGGCATTGCACTGACCTCAGATATTACAAAGGTCTCATCAATGCACAACAACAAGGGCAGGGAGTGAGAGTGAGCCATTGTTCCCACACTAGTTCCCATTTGTTACCATGGTATACCTACTTATCTGCTTGGTATACTTCAATCTAGCTATTCCTCACTGTAATTCCAGCTAATCCGAATAAATCGGTAATCCGAACAAGGTCTGGTCCAAATTAGATCAGATTAAAGGGACTCTACTGTATATAGAAGGTTTTTGAACCTCTTGGGTGGTTGTGGGGAAGCAACATAATGTCTCTATGTAAAACAGTTTGTAAATTTTTTATCGTGACAGCCAGCCATGCGTAGTCCTGCTAGGCAGAAAGGTGTTTCCAAAAGCAAGCTGGGTCTCAGGAGTCAGGAATGAGGCAGGGGCATATCGGTGTAAGTTTGCAATGCATGTGGAAATTAATGTAATATGAAATTTGCAGTGTGTATTTCATTCTTAAATTATTACCCAAAATTCTTGATGACATGATGACTTATTTGGCATTTCATTGTGTTTCTTGTCGTTAGAATATCGAGCTAAAGAAATATGGTTTGAGACCTCCTGTTACATATTCTAAAATTCCATTTTATCATATTTACTGCAATAAATTTTTAGATAAGACATATTGCCCTTTGGATGCTACATTTTATTATGCATAGTTCTTTTTTAACTAGTTATATGTTTCTGTTTGATTGTGTGTGTAATTTACATTTTGGTTTACTTTTCAATCCAGTCTGCAGATTCTGGGACAATGAGCAAGAACAGCAAGAAATCAAGGAAAAACAAGCATAAGGCTGCTCCTGCTAGTGCAGAGCAGAGCTCGGAGTCAGTGAATGACAGTACCATCAACGGAAAATCTGAAAGGATTCTAGAAGATGCATCAGGCCCCAGTAAGAATAAAGACAATACAGACAAGCTGACGATGGAAGCTGACCCTCCAGAACCTAACCCAGGAAGGATTCTAGAAGCTGCATCAGGCCCGAGCATGAATAAAGACAATATAGACGAGCTGACGATGGAAGCTGAACCTCCAGAACCTAATCCAGAAGACCTTTCACAATTAAAGAACACATGCCGTGCTTTGAAATCAAATCTAAATACCATTAATAGGAAATATCAAGAGGAAAAAAAAGAAAAGGAAATATTACTTAATGAAAACCAAGATTTAAAATCCAAATTGTGTTCTGTGGAAAGGGAATTGGAAGCTGCTAAAATGCAAATAGAAAAATTGAAAAACCAAGGAGCTCTTCCCCGAAAATCATGCGAGGCTCACGAGCCAATGGATCATGTAACAGTTGAGGTATGGTACTTGATCTTACTTATAAAACAAGCAATATGTGGTAACTTAAAACTTAATGTTAAGCTGTACTGTCAATTCTTCATGTTTCATAAGAGCTGGTCCATAGTGGCTTAGTTCTTGCTTTATTGTGTCCACATGAAAATAAATTTTATCATTATTGAGTTTAATAAAAATAATATAGGCTCAAGTGAAAACTGTAGTCTTGTCATTGTCATTATTATTGTTGTTGCTCAAATAATTAATATATCCCAACAGATACATATTATTTGCATATAAATGTAAGCTTTTGTTACCGATGTTAATCTGATAAAAGTCTTCCAGGTGCACTGCCAGTTACTAAAATAGTAAAATGTCTGTCATTTTATCCACATACAGCAATTGTTCTTTTAGTGTAGACAGTCTACACTCTCAGGGAGGCCACAGCACTATAATCAAAACATTGGTTATTTTAGCATTTTAAGTAATTTAAATGATGATATTTGCAGTGTGGAGAAGGATTTTAATGAAGGCTCACTACCACCCACCCACCCACCCACCAGTCTCTGTGATTAGAATTTGCAGTAGTTCTTGTATAAGTACATGGGGTTTCTACAACCCAGGAGATCCGGGAAAAACACAGGAATTTTTTCATCGAGGAGAAAAATCGGGAAAAACCCAGGATATTTTTAGAATTCGGGAAATTTTTCATTGTTTGAGTTTTCAGTTAAATTTTTGTAATTTTGACTGGTAAGAACCGATACTCTAACAAAGTATATTACTGTATCCCGCTACTGCAGAATAATACTTGAACAATAAAACATAAACAAGAGAAAAAAACGAAAATAACTTAAATTGCAAAGGAATTGCGCCATATACAACAACTACACACAGTGCTCATT
The DNA here is from genome assembly GCF_023864345.2 of Schistocerca serialis cubense. Classification (NCBI taxonomy): domain Eukaryota; kingdom Metazoa; phylum Arthropoda; class Insecta; order Orthoptera; family Acrididae; genus Schistocerca; species Schistocerca serialis. Next base: position 416,277,024 of record NC_064646.1, on the reverse strand, counting down.
CAAGTGCCTGCCAATTGAAAATGTGTCAAAGGCTTTAGGAAGACTATGCAGTGCTTCATAACAACAAATTGCCTCCAATGAGCGTGAAGTCGCAACTGTTTACATTCGATTTGTTTTTGCAGTTACACGTGGGCTCATGCACATGCGCAGTTGAGTCACGTTTGAGTAGTTGATTCTCCCGCTTCTGGCTACAGAAATGTGGCTGTTGGCTGTGCAAGCAGTCACAGCAAGCAGCTAGATGATACCGGAAAATTTCCTCATATTCTTGAGGAAAAATAACTTGTTTCACAAAGCACCTAGCATCCAGGCACGTTTGTCTATAGATTATTCATATGCTTTTGAAAAGCTTCCCTGTTGGTTTTTGAACACATTTTAAGTTGTTTTCTGAATGAATCATAAGTTGACTTTTGAATGCATGCATAGTGTACGTGATGCCTCTGTCAGGAGAATCTTCGTCGCATCTAGAAATAAACTTTCCGCAGACAAAAGGGGGCGGGGCAATACGAGCTGATGGAGTAAAGCCAAACAGATGAATGCCAATTGCTGTCTGGTTATGTGGTTGATTGGGTTTGCAAATGATCAGCATTATTATAGTTACTAGCGAAATCCGTAGATTCAGACTACCAGAATGGAAATAAACGACTAACAGGAATAGCAGGTGAGAAACATTACGTATTATCTTCTCGGTGTATCCAAGAAAATGAAATTTTGACTGAAAATTTTTGGCCAGATCACTACACTAGTAAGGACCAGTTGTACAGTCCCCGGCTAGCAGACGCGTAAGGTCTATTTGGAAGTTATGCGGAAAACGTGTTGTTTGAACACGTAATAACACCTAACTGGAAAATTATCACAGGATAACTAAACCTGTGATTCTGACAGGGTTAGTGAAGTTAATTGACGAACAAATTTCGACAATGGCAGCAATAGCTACAGAATTGGTGATGACAAGATTCTTAGAATGAGGAAGGAGAAGAAACGGGGGCATCACACAAATTATGGAAGAATAAGACGATTCCAAATTTATATAAAAATTTCGTAATACTACTTTTCGATCTCATGCTTGAGAAGCTGTTGCGTATGAACGAAATGTGAAACTATTTCCTAACATAAAGCTTTTTGTTCGTAGAAGGCCTAATAGGCATTTGATATTGGTATTTCATGGATTATGTTCTATTGTGTTATAAAAATGGCCATTTGTGCCAAAACAGTCTCGTTTATTTGGTGTGTTACAAAATTGCTGCCATATTAGAAAGGCCTATTTTGTTTTATGTAGCAGACAGTGCCAAAATAGACATAATCAGATCGAGAAACCACACCAGTCTTGGGTATTATTTGTATTAACAGCTTTTTCAGTATTAGATAACGACATTTCGATTTTTCATGTAGCAAAACGTTTGGCGAACTTTGATGAGGTAATAGATTCTTTCGCAGAAAGGAAAGCACGCCATGTAAAGCTGTAGCAAGATTAGCGAGAAAAAAGTACTAGGAGCTAAGGTTTGAAGAAATGTTTAATTTCTTGCTTATCTCTTGTCAGTATTGGTTTTATATATCCTATATTTAATTTTATGTCACACAAAACAGCAAGTTATTAACTAAAAGGCAATAAATAGTTCAGATTTTCTGAAGAGTTCTTGTTCTCTTGATTACAAATAATCCCATCCACTATTAGTTGCGAAATTTTTTTTTAAGAGGGCCAGGCTGTCAAACCAGCTGACTGGGAGCAGGAGAGGCACCACAGGACATTTCAATTTCCCCTCGCCTGAATATACGAGGGGCGTTCAGAAAGTAAGCTCCGATCGGTCGCGAAATGGAAACGACTATGAAAATCCGATAAAGCTTTGCACAGATGTGTTGGGTAGTGTCTCTAGTATAACCCCAGTTAGCATCACGTCGCTCTTCTCATTTCTGAGCTCGCAGTGAGTGCGTAAAGATGTCTAGAAAATAGTGTCTGCCGCCAAGTACGAGGGCCTGGTGAGAAATTTCGCCTGAAGCTATGCAGCTAACATTACATAACTGTCGTGCTGTTTCTTCTTCAAGACAATTCTCAGCCGCATTCTGCAGGGGCAATGACGATGCTCCTGCATCGTTTTCAAATGGAAATGTGAGATTACCCACAATACAGTCCGTAATTGTCTCCCCCTGAGTTTCATCTCTGGTCACATGAACCACTGTCTTTGAAGACAACATTTTGACACAGACAACGAGGTGTAGGCCAGCGTGGAGAATTGGCGGAGAGCACTGGCGGCTGCCTTCTATGATGAGGCTATTGAAAAGTTGGTACAACGCTATGACAAAAGTCTAAGTCAGAACGGCGACTACGTAGAGAAGTAGCTGAAAGGTGTAGCTAATTGTTACAAGTAAAACATTTCTGATGTTCACTGTGGTTTCAATTTGGCAATCAATTGGAGCTTACTTTCTGAACAGGCCTCGTAGTTTGGATGTGCGGTAGAAAAATGCTTTATGAAGAGGCGTGGCACTGCACTTTGGCATACTTAAGACCAAATAATATGCCTTACATTTACTCAAATACATATGTTTTATGTTCCAGACTTTTCAGAAAGATGTGCGCTACAATATGAACATGTTTTGAAAATTCTATTTTTTTAATTTTTTTTTTATTGACTCGGTCCGCAAATGTCGTAGATCCGGGGCTGGAGCAGTCTGAGTTATAGTGGGTAGTCTCCACATGACCCGTGTTTACATTTATTGATTTTGCTGTTTCCCCTTCGTTTACTCTCACGCCAATGAAAACAATACGGATATCTGTGGCCGGGAGATATCAAGTGAATTAAAATACATTCACAACATTACGGAAGGCTAAAATATATCATTAGTTTCAGATTTTATTTTTATTTCCACCTTTCTGACAGTCAAGCATTAGTCACCTTGTGGAACTATGAAGATATTTTTGTCTGTTTGTTCAAGAAATTTGACTTCTGTTAACGTTTTCCGCAGAGGCAGTCAATGTATTTGAAACGAAATATTTAATTCCACAGCACTGGCTAGTTTCAACTGTTCGCTGCATTTCAAATACACGTTTTCGTTTTCTAGCACGTCATAATAAAGAACCAAACATGATATAATACAGTACTGGTGCTCCAAGAAAATTTACATCGCGAAAAACACACTGAAAAGCTTAATGTCAGGTTGAGGTCTACTTCATTGGGAATCCGGACATACGAATGTGCACTTTAAGTATGCACTTCAAATGTGCACATTTTAATATTGTTCACAATATTCCGATGATCTTGCAGTATCCTCTGATGTCTTGTTTCTTTTATGACATAATGTATGATCTTTCAATGTTTTACACGTACGTACATACGTTATGATAGCTACCCAAGCGCGGTGTCACCTGTTATCTGCGCTTTCTGGCAACTGCTGAAACGAACCTATTTCTAACAGGTAGCAGGAAAATATTGCTAATAGTGGTTTGAAAAGCATTGCTTTCAAAGTAAATATTCTTTTAAGTAGGTTGAACTATGTGCAAAAATGTACCATGAGTTTATTAAATCACAGAGCCTTTGACTCTCATTTAAAAATCAACTCTTTGATGACGCGCCATTTAGAAGAATTTCAAACCCTGAAGAGCAGGCATTTATGTCATTATTAAAGATTTTACTGGCACATTTGTGTGATATATCTTAAAATGTAACACTTGCAAAAAAGATCAACAGTATATGTGAAAGCTTAGCTTCTCTTGCAGCTTGAGAACAATATTATATGTGAAAACTTGGCTTTTGTTGTAGCAACACTATGTATATTAATTTAAACTATGAACTTTCCCTGTTTGTGTGTTCGTGCTACTTAACAGTGATGTTGCTGTTGGCTGACTACATCACATGTCCTATGCTCTGAATCTCCGCTGTCATCAGCTGGCGAGATCATGTGACGAGCTATGAGCGGCCTACAAAAGCCCATCGAAATCTCGATTTCAATGATTTGAAAAGTAACATGCAGATTGGTGGAATTCCAATGTATACTTTTGTAATACGAAAATATGCAGTGTACATTTTGCTGCACATCAGAGATGTTTCCAAAACATGTCTTTTTTCCTGAGTTTCATTTTCTAAAGTGCTGGGAAATTGTACGCCCGTGTATAAAACCATAACCATTCAAAGGATTGATAAGGGAAAATATACTGTCACCCGGGAGAAAGTGTATTTTTTTTTCCTTGTCCATGTATACAACCTGGTACACTCTCTCTTTATTTGAAGTTCTTAATGTGGTGTCCTGTTTAAAAGAGATTTTGATGTGTACTGTAATGAAGGCATCTTGAGCTGTTTATTGGAGTGCACTTTGTACATTGTATGATCTCAAAAAGGGATTCACTTTCATTACTAAATGTGTCAGATGGGATTTACACGGTATGAGAAGGCTCCCATTCGACTTGGTGAAGTACTGTTTAAACAGTTGAGTAGTGTTCTTATTTATAAACCTACTTGTTTTTGAGCAGAGTGTCACTGTATTATGAGACACAAAGTAGATTGGTGGTTACTGTCAGCATCTTGTCCCTCATTATCTGAAAGGCCGTTAATAATCTGCTTTGCAGCAGTGTTGTTGATTTTACTTTTATCTGCAAAGATGATTTCTATTGTTCTAGTAGGATTGACAGTAACTTGTAGGTAAGCACATTATGAGAACTGGATTAAAGGAAAACAAAGCAGTAGTCATTAACTTGCTACATGCCATGTTTGTGTATCTTCACCCAAAAAAGGGCCTGAATCATTTAAGTTTACACACTCATTATCAGCTGTTTGGTATGGGTCGTTTAAGCTGTAATATACTGCACTGATCTTGCTGACATTTTTTCAGGGGAATATTTGTAGGGTTTGCTATTATTAATTCCTTTCTTTTTTGCTGGACTTTAAAGGGCACCTAAAACTTCTTCATCATCCTGTTTATGTGGAAGCTATACTTAGTAAACATTTCTTAGTAAAATTAATTACAATTTATAATAGGATTTGTGAAATGGTTTGGATATTATAGTTTGAATGACAGCCTCATTCGTGCAGTATTGTCATTATGGAATATTATCAACTACTTTGGTGTTCAAAGCGATCAAAATTTTCTCCTTGATGTCATGAACAACACCATAACCTTCATTAAACACAATGTCTGATTAACCTATCAGTATCATATGATAATGTTTGACATCAGTTGCATATTTTCATTTCGAAGACAGTCAGTATCTATTCTGGACGAATATGTTCAACTTTCATCTGAGCTCTGTCAGGTGCAGTTGACTTTGGGCACCTAATTATCATGCTTATATTAGCAAGTAACATTACATTATTTTAAGTTATTTGTTATGTTTGAACCAAGAAAGGTGTAAAAGAAAATGCATAGCCATTCAGTAGTAAGAAGTATTTTTTGGGTCAGACCTGGTGTTCTAGTAGTAATAGATACACTGGGAAACTAAAATGTCACAGGATTGAATCCTGGTTGAACTATGAAATTTGCAGTATGTCATTAAGGGGAGTTGGAATGCCCTATCCCGACAATGTTAAATTTAGTGACTTGGCCTCCCTGTATTTCAGGAACCACTGTAGCCATTGACATGAATCTTTTACAGGACATTAAACTGTATATTCTGAGTCTACTGAACTACAGTGATTGTATTTCAGCTACTGATTTCGGAAATACAGTTGTTTAATTGCATGATTAAAATTTTGTGTACTTTTTTGTACGTTATCCTAAATAATTTTAATTATACATAACATTATATTCTTCTTTTAGTTCAGTGGATTCAGGATATGTATGTTATTACTCCCTGAAAATTTGAATGCTCTGCCTGAAGTGGTTTCTGAGATTTAGGGAAAAATGCAACAGACAATGTAAATTTTCAGGAACGGCTTCTATAAAGTTTCAGAAGATCGTAACTCACTTAATATATGCTTAATTTTTTTATTTTTTGTCACTCAGAAGCACCCTGCACCATACTGTATACCATCCTCTTGATCTTTTTCCAAGTTTCTTCTTCTTTCTGGACTTCTTGGTGGCCAACTGTGCTGCATATTCTTCTTTATCAATGCGAACCTTGTCCATCCGTTCAAGTTCTCTGATGCAGTTTGCCCCAGGATTCATTCCCATATGCTGTAGCACTTTCACCCTACCAATGTTGCCATTATTAAAAGCAATAACAGCATCACTGACCCCCCCCCTACTTTCGTGTCTTCATCCCAACAAAAACATATTTTTGTAAGCAAGTCCATATAATATTATTGAACAACTCATTGGGATTTTGAGTCTGACCATACAGACACTTCTTCAATAATTCAGGATTTGCCAGGTCTCTAAAATAGGTTTTATGATGTCCATGACTGCTGCTGGGAAGGAATGTTTATGGCTGTATGAACTGTTGTAGACTGGACATTGTGGTAATTCCACCATGAATCGGCTCCATGAGGGCAAAGGTGGTGTACTGTTTTTTCATCAGTTGACAGTTTGTGGAAGAAGGTAGCCCATACTGCCTGCTTTATTTTCGACGAATCCTCAGTATTATTTCTAATGGCCATCCCATAATACTGCTGTAGTTCATCAATCATTTTATCTGTCAGCCTGCCTCTTATGGTTTTACCATCAGAAAGTTTTCTTCTTTCTCAAACTTTGTTTCAACTTCCTCGATCTGGTGCCCATCTTTATAACACAGCCTTCTATATAAAAAATTACCATTTTATTAGGTCTTGAAGTAATGCATGTAACAATTTTAATGTTTTCAACTGGTGTAGATTATATTTAAAAAAATAATTTTTTTTTTTTTTTTCCTAACTCCCGTAATTTATCCTTTATCTCTCAGTGATATATTAAGGCTCATCAGGAATGTCCACCTCCGTAGCGTAGCGGTAACGTTATCACCTACCACGCAGAGGGCCCGGGTTGTATTCCCAGCAGGGGACTGGTTTTTGTGTGCATCCTTCCATTGACTCACAAGTCGCAGAAGTGGCATCAACTAAAAAGGACTTGCAATACAGCAGCCGAATTCCCCTGAATGGGGCCTCCTGGCCAACAATGTTATACGATCATTTCCATTTCATCAGGAATGATGGGTGGGTTGGATCCCATCTTAAACTGTAGGTCCCCTTTCCCCCATAAGATTACTGGGTTAGGTTAGGGTCAAGCACGGAACTGAAGTGGCTTCCAATTGAAATTCTTGCATTAGGCTATTGAGCCCCGTGGAGTTATAGTGTAAAACAAATTAGCTTATGCAGTCTATTAACAGAATTCAATTATAATTTTGGGGTTCGGCACCAGATGGAAGCATCATCTGGAAAATGTGGAAAGAGAAGATTGGGGACATTTGAAATGCTGTTTTGTAGCAAAGCTCATGAAGTGAATAGGAATAATAATAAAAAAAAGGTCCCAACACAGAATGGGGAAGTGGAATAAGCAAGTGAGATATAGAAATATGTGATATTAATTACATTTCTTGAAAAATATATAACTTAAGAATGGGAAATGTAAGGAGGTGACACGTATTACTAAAGATGTTGATTTTAATAAATATGCACAAGTGACAAGATCAGCCACTGTACATAAAGGTCTACACGAAGCAGCAAAAGAAGTGACCACATTAAAAAGTAAATTGTTTTTACCATGAGAAGTTCTCTTCTCTATTCCAAACAGTTGATACACTCCTGGAAATTTAAATAAGAACACCATGAATTCATTGTCCCAGGAAGTGGAAACCTTATTGACACATTCCTGGGGTCAGATACATCACATGATCACACTGACAGACCCACAGGCACATAGACACAGGCAACAGAGCATGCACAATGTCGGCACTAGTACAGTGTATATCCACCTTTCGCAGCAATGCAGGCTGCTATTCTCCCATGGAGACGATCGTAGAGATGCTGGATGTAGTCCTGTGGAACGGCTTGCCATGCCATTTCCACCTGGCGCCTCAGTTGGACCAGCGTTCGTGCTGGACGTGCAGACCGCGTGAGACGACGCTTCATCCAGTCCCAAACATGCTCAACGGGGGACAGATCCGGAGATCTTGCTGGCCAGGGTAGTTGACTTACACCTTCTAGAGCACAGTAGGTGGCACGGGATACATGCGGACGTGCATTGTCCTGTTGGAACAGCAAGTTCCCTTGCCGGTCTAGGAATGGTAGAACGATGGGTTCGATGACGGTTTGGATGTACCGTGCACTATTCAGTGTCCCCTCGACGATCACCAGTGGTGTACGGCCAGTGTAGGAGATCGCTCCGCACACCATGATGCCGGGTGTTGGCCCTGTGTGCCTCGGTCGTATGCAGTCCTGATTGTGGCGCTCACCTGCACGGCGCCAAACACGCATACGACCATCATTGGCACCAAGGCAGAAGCGACTCTCATCGCTGAAGACGACACGTCTCCATTCTTCCCTCCATTCACGCCTGTCGCGACACCACTGGAGGCGGGCTGCACGATGTTGGGGCGTGAGCGGAAGACGGCCTAACGGTGTGCGGGACCGTAGCCCAGCTTCATGGAGACGGTTGCGAATGGTCCTCGCCGATACCCCAGGAGCAACAGTGTCCCTAATTTGCTGGGAAGTGGCGGTGCAGTCCCCTACGGCACTGCGTAGGATCATACGGTCTTGGCGTGCATCCGTGCGTCGCTGCGGTCCGGTTCCAGGTCGACGGGCACGTGCACCTTCCGCCGACCACTGGCGACAACATCGATGTACTGTGGAGACCTCACGCCCCACGTGTTGAGCAATTCGGCGGTACGTCCACCCGGCCTCCCGCATGCCCAGTATACGCCCTCGCTCAAAGTCCGTCAACTGCACATACGGTTCACGTCCACGCTGTCGCGGCATGCTACCAGTGTTAAAGACTGCGATGGAGCTCCGTATGCCACGGCAAACTGGCTGACACTGACGGCGGCGGTGCACAAATGCTGCGCAGCTAGCGCCATTCGACGGCCAACACCGCGGTTCCTGGTGTGTCCGCTGTGCCGTGCGTGTGATCATTGCTTGTACAGCCCTCTCGCAGTGTCCGGAGCAAGTATGGTGGGTCTGACACACCGGTGTCAATGTGTTCTTTTTTCCATTTCCAGGAGTGTATTTATATTGAGGACAGGAACCATACAACTGTAGATATAACTTTTTCCATTGCTATAATAATGTGTATTTATTAGTTAACAAATATAGCAATTTTCAAGATATTGAAAATATGCCTGATGCACTAACTTACTTAAAATAAGAATATAGAAACAAATTATACAATATTGTGAAATTTACATGTATCAGTAACAAACTTGCAGCCAATCCATATTCTATGATTTGACACACATACCACTCTGATAATTGTGCCTTTCTTTATATATGGACTAAGCAAACAGCTTCGCATCTTCTCTCATCCCAGGGTTTGGGTCAGGATCTCTGTCTCTTTTGGACAACCCTTTCCAGTCGTGTGGTTTAAATTTCGTGGCTAATAGTGTCTATGGTTACCTATATTATACATTGCTGCCCCTATAGCCTGTTCCTAACTGCTGTCAAATGTAATCTTCATACTCTTTCGGCGGTAGTCCTAAACTATATATGATTTGTGTGTATTGTTCAAACATTGTCATTGAATGTTTCCTTTTTTCTCAATTTGATTGCTTGAGATGGAAGTATAAGGTACAACATCTATATAGTTCATTGTAATTGATACCATGGTTGTAAAATCCACAGTTGGTAAGTGAAATGTTTCAATTTTCTTTATGTTCTTATTTCATTTTGATTTTTTTGAGACCATTGTTGTAGGCATTTGTTTCTACTTCACAGGAACATGCGGGTGAGCAACCAGACCAAAAAGCATCTTCAGATGGACTCATGCGGTATGTTAGAATACAGTCCCATCTTTTCACTGTTCAATCACTTGTAGCAGTTGACACAATGAATTGTATATATAAAATATGTAAAGAAATGCAGCTATAAGAGTTGAAGGTCATGAAAAGGAGGCAGTTATTAGACCAGGTATAAATAGTGGCTGTTTAATGCTCTTCACAAAAATGCTCTATCTTTTCTTATAACACCCACAATTTTTACAGGATTCCTAAAGTGTCCTATTTTTAAATTTCCTCCATAATACATACTGCAATAAATCATAAAATGATTCAACATGATTGATTGTGAAAAGATCAATACTTCTTGAGTTGTTTTGACTCTCAAAAGCAGGAGAGAGAATATAACCTCATCTGTCAAAATAGCATACCTACCTTTTGTTAAAAAACTTTTGCACCAAATACTGTTGGTTATACTGTGTTGTAGATTTGAGGAAAAGGCAAGCAGAAATCTTTACCATTTGGTATTCCAATGGTATGGAGAGAACAAGAAAACCATATAAAATATTGGAATTTTTGTATGATGAACAGTGTGAAAGGATCATAGTATGAAGGCTTTCACGACCGGATGACATATCTTCTGGTAAACCTTCCGGGATGTAAGGTCGTGGTCCATGAAACTCTTCAGCTCCTAACGTTTCGTCCAGAGCTGCGCTGGACATCTTCAGAGGGGTGTTTCTCCTCCGGTGAGTCTTGCCGACTGACGTGTCGGACGTCTGAGAGCGACTTATGTATCGTAGAAAGTGGGTGTGACCAGAGTTACACGTAATATGCAGCGATAACCTTTGTCAGAGATAAAACTTAACTATCGATCGTAATCTCGTCACGGATAAAACTGTCTAGCAATTCTGTAGTGCTACTGTCCAAATATCACTAAGTTTCATGGTCTCTTCTTTCCGGTTGAAATTATCCCTATGTTTATATATTTCAATTGCTTCTCTACAAAGCCGTGGGTAATAGTTCGTCGTCGTAGATAAAATTTTTGTTTCGGAAAACTTCACTTGATGATTTCCTGGCTGAAAAGCGTGTTCTGCTACAGCCGATTTATCTGTTTTTCCTAATCGGCAAAGACTTCTGTGTTCTTTTAACCGTGTATTTACGCTTCTTTTTGTTGTTCCAACATAAACTTTACCACATGTACACGGAATTTTATATACGCCACTGGCTGATAGAGGAGCGCGTTTATCTTTTACAGACCGAAGAACATGACAAATTTTCTTCGTTGATCTAAAAACAGGTCTAATATCATATTTACTTAAAATCTTTCCAATCTGATCCGTTACTTTCTTTATAAAAGGGAGAGAGACTGTATTCTTCCATCGTTTTTCGGACTTGACCTTAAGCTTTTTGTTGTTTGGGTGCAGAATTCTGCTTACTTCTTTCTTTGAGTAGCCATTTTTCTCAAAAGCGTGCTTCAGATGTTTTAATTCGTCGTCTAGATACTCTGGCGTGCAAATCTGTCTGGTTCTGTCAACGAGACTTGTAATCACACCTCTTTTTTGTTTTGGATGGTGGTTAGAGTTTTTATGTATGTATCTGTCTGTGTGCGTTATTTTTCTAAAAATCTGTTGTTTCAAGCTTCCATCCGTCTGTCTCATAACTAAAACATCCAAAAACGGTATTTTGTTATCATTTTCTCTCTCCATGGTAAACTGGATTCTTGGATTTATATTATTAAGGTAATCAAAAAATTCGCCTAAGGCTTCTCTACCATGTGGCCAGACCACAAATGTATCGTCTACATACCGATACCAGCGAGATGGTTTCTTATCTGCTTTTTCCAAGGCTGACTGTTCGAATTTCTCGATGTAGAAATTAGCTACTGCAGGACCCAATGGGTTACCCATTGCTACGCCATTAAGCTGTTCGTAAAACTCATTATTCCACTGGAAATGACTGGAAGTAAGACAGTGTCTGAAAAGGGCAGTCAGATCTTCTGGAAAAATATCCGTTATAAAATCCATAACTTCATTAACTGGAATCATAGTAAATAAAGATACTACATCGAAACTTACTAAAATATCTTCAGGAGTCAGAATTAAACCTTCAATTTTCTCTATAAAATGACGTGAGTCCTTTATATATGAGTCCGTTTTTCCAGTCAGCCTTGGAAAAAGCAGATAAGAAACCATCTCGCTGGTATCGGTATGTAGACGATACATTTGTGGTCTGGCCACATGGTTGAGAAGCCTTAGGCGAATTTTTTGATTACCTTAATAATATAAATCCAAGAATCCAGTTTACCATGGAGAGAGAAAATGATAACAAAATACCGTTTTTGGATGTTTTAGTTATGAGACAGACGGATGGAAGCTTGAAACAACAGATTTTTAGAAAAATAACGCACACAGACAGATACTTACATAAAAACTCTAACCACCATCCAAAACAAAAAAGAGGTGTGATTACAAGCCTCGTTGACAGAGCCAGACGGATTTGCACGCCGGAGTATCTAGACGACGAATTAAAAACATCTGAAGCACGCTTTTTGAGAAAAATGGCTACTCAAAGAAAGAAGTAAGCAGAATTCTGCACCCAAACAACAAAAAGCTTAAGGACAAGTCCGAAAAACGATGGAAGAATACAGTCTCTCTCCCTTTTATAAAGAAAGTAACGGATCAGATTTGGAAAGATTTTAAGTAAACATGATATTAGACCTGTTTTTAGACCAACGAAGAAAATTTGTCATGTTCTTCGGTCTGTAAAAGATAAACGCGCTCCTCTATCAGCCAGTGGCGTATATAAAATTCCGTGTACATGTGGTAAAGTTTATGTTGAAACAACAAAAAGAAGCGTAAATACACGGTTAAAAGAACACAGAAGTCTTTGCCGATTAGGAAAAACAGATAAATCGGCTGTAGCAGAACACGCTTTTCAGCCAGGAAATCATCAAGTGAAGTTTTCCGAAACAAAAATTTTATCTACGACGACGAACTATTACCCACGGCTTTGTAGAGAAGCAATTGAAATATATAAACATAGGGATAATTTCAACCGGAAAGAAGAGACCATGAAACTTAGTGATATTTGGACAGTAGCACTACAGAATTGCTAGACAGTTTTATCCGTGACGAGATTACGATCGATAGTTAAGTTTTATCTCTGACAAAGGTTATCTCTGCATATCACGTGTAACTCTGGTCACGCCCACTTTCTACGATACATAAGTCGCTCTCAGACGTCCGACCCGTCAGTCGGCAAGACTCACTGAAGGAGAAACACCCCTCTGAAGATGTCCAGCGCAGCTCTGGACGAAACGTTAGGAGCTGAAGAGTTTCATGGACCACGACCTTACATCCCGGAAGGTTTACCAGAAGATAGTGTGAAAGGAATTGTTCATCCAAATAACTGTTTATTCCCATGCCTGAACTGTCCACTATTTTGGGATCTTCAACATCATGAGACCCTAATTATTACTCCACACTCACAAAAGAACTGAATGACCTCGTAAGTGGCATACGTTGTCGGGTCTCTACTAAACGAAAAGCATTTGCTTACCCTGTGCACAAATTTCTACTGGATCAACAGAATCAGAATTTCATGAATGTTTCACTAAAGAAGGTTCTCTTGTTTATTGTAAGAACATTGAAGGTGTTCACCAAGATACGGTGTTACATACAACATGAATGGATTGAGACTATTTATAGATTCTAACAAAAGAATGCTGAAGGCTGTACTTCCACACATTGGAAATAAGTATGGCTCTGTGCTGATACAATATTCTGTACCCTTAAAAGAAATTGAATATTCTAAAATAACCTATTAAAATACGGAGATTCTGCTGAAGGCACTGAACTGCTTGAAACACCATTGGGTTGTATGTGGAGACCTGGAAGTAATGGGAGTGAAGTTTCCTGTGCCTCTGGGATAGTCATGCCCTTGAATCACATTGGAGTAGAATAGAATGACCTACCAGAACAATAATGAATCCTGGGCAGAAAAATGTGATAAGAGAGTCTTCCGCAAAATAAGAGAAAATCGTCCTGCCATCTCTTCATGTTAAACTGGGAATCATGAAACTGTTCGTCAAAGCAATGCCTAAAGATGGTGATTGTTTTAAGTATAAACGTTTCAGATTTTCTTTTCTGTCTGAGGCTAAACTTGAAAGAAGGAGTATTTGTGGGATCGAACTGGCTTGGACAGGATTTAAGAATGTGATTAACAATGTGTAAGAAATATGAAACACACAAATTTCAAAGCCATGGCTGAATATATGATGATAGCTCTGGATGAAATATGAGTATTTAAAACCCATTGTCTTCATACTCATCTTGCTTTTCTGTCTGGCAGTCTTTAAGATGATGTGAAAAAGCTTGGACAAAGAGCTCATCAAGACATGAAAAAAATTGAATCACGTTACCAAGGAAAATGGGATGAACAGAAGATGGGGCTGACTACTGTTGGTCTCTAAAAAGAGATAATGCGGAACTACAGGACAGAAGAAAATCTCGATGACAAAATTTCAATATCAAGAGGAATTAGTACTTTAAAAGTACAGTGTCTCCGTAAAACTTGGAACAAGTTCAGCTTAAATTGTGATTCCATCTGTGAACAAATGAGTGCTCTTTGATTTTATTAACTGCTTACGTTTGTAAACAGTTTACAGGTCACTAGTATAGCTGTGTGTGTCTTAATTAATATATTAAAATGTCTTAATATTGTCTAATGTGATTGGATACATTAAAAAAAATCTACTCACCAAGTGGTGGCAGGACAAAAAAAAGAAGGTTACACTCAAGCAAGCTTTTAGAGGCAGTGACTCCTTCTTCCAGCAGAAGTTGAGGGGGAAGGAAAAGGACTTGAGAGGTTTAGCAAAAGGGTTAGATGTCACTCAGAACTGCAGTCAGGGAGACTTACTGGACAGGATGAGAAGGAAAGACTGATTGTTATGAACTGCACCAGACAAGATTCAAAAACCTGAGAGCTTAAAGGTGGAACACAGGGTAACATGCAAGACAGAGAATACTGCTAAAACACAATTCATGAGTTAATAAGAGTGAAGAGCTAAGTGCATTGTACATAACAGAGGTGGGAGGGGGTGGCGAAAAATAAACAGGTCAGAAAATGAAAGATGTAGAAAACAAAAACAGAGTGAAGAAGGCAGTAGTTAGAGTGAAGAAATGCTGAGACAGAAGAAAGTAATGTAAATTAAGGCCAGGTGGGTGGCATGAACCAAGGACATGTTGTAGCACTAGTACCCAATTGCGGAATTCTGAGAAACTGGTGTCTCAGGGAAGATGGTACGTGAGGTGAAACAGGCAGCGAGGTCACGACTGTCATGCTGTAAAGCGTGCTCTGCAGCAAGATATTGTGTGTTACTGGAATACACCCTCTGCCTATGCCCATCCATCCTAACTGATAACTTGGTGATAGTCATGCCAATGTAAAAGGCCGAACAGTGTTAATATAATAGCCGGTATATGACTTGTCGTTTCACAGGTGGCTCTTCCTTTGATAGTATATGTCTAGTCATTTACAGGGCTGGTGTAGGTGGTGGTAGGAGGCTGCATAGGGCAAGTCTCACAGCGAAGATTGTCACAGGGAAAGGAGATGGTTGCAGGATGAGCATAGGGTCAGACAAGGATGTTAGGGAAATTGGGAGAGCAATGAAAATCTATTCTAGGTGTGGTGGGCAAAATCTCAGATAGAATGGATCTCATTTCAGTGCATGATTTTAGGGAGTCATGCCCTTCCCGAAGTACCTGAGTGACAATTGGTGTATTCCAAATTTGATCGGATGGCCTAATAAAGCTGCATTTGAACAAGACTGGTGGGGTAATTACGTTCAGTGATGGCTGAAGTCAAAATGGTGGTGTATTGCTGTAAAGAGTCTGCATCCGAACAAACACTTTTGCCTCAAAGCCAAGGCTATATGGGAGGGATTGTTTGACATGGAAAGGATGGCAATTGTCAAAATGCAAGTACTGTTTGTTAGTTGGTTTAATGTGGATTAAAGTGTGTGGCTGGCCTTCGGTGAGGAATAAATCCTATTTATCTTTCTTCATCCTTCATTTTCTGACCCGTCGTTTTTTCGCCGTCCCCCATCCACCTGTGCTATGAACAGTGCACTTAGCTTTTCACTGTTTTAATTTGAGCACAATGTCTCAGCAGTAATCTCTGTCTTGCATATTACCCTTAAGCTCTCAGGTTTTTAAATCTCATCGGGTGCAGTTCCTGACAAACAGTCTTTCCTTCTCATCCCATCCGGTAAGTCTCCCCTGATGTGCAGTTCTAGGTGCTTTTCCGAAATTATTCCTTTTCGTAAACGTCTCCAGTCCTTCTCCTTCACCCCTCTTCCTTCCCCTTCAACCCTTCTGCCAGAAGAAGAAGAAGCTTTGCCTCCAAAAGCTTGCATATGTATACCTTGTATGTGTGAGTTCTCCTGCTGCCACTTGGTGAGTAGATTTTTTTACCCATACAATCACATTATCACTGCCCTGTGTAATTATTGCAATAAAGTCAAATAACCTACAATATAGATATATTGTTAAATGGAAGTAGTATATACATTTGTATGAGTGAAAGGATGTGCATAGGATACTAAATAAGTCTAATACATTTTGGGCTCTGTCAACCTTATGAGGAGAACTCGACTCCTCTTATGTCAGTCACATAAAATTTTTCAAATGCTTGGTGCATAATACATCATTTTCATGGGGTGGAACCTGAACATATTAAACAAACTGAAACATAGATAAGGTAATTAAAATATTTAATTGTATGGTAAAACAGTATCTATTTAGGGTTGAGTCATTATTTGTAATGTGGTAGGTTACAGATGGTTCTGTATAAGGTTCCCACCTGTTCAGATTTTGTAGGGATCATCCTTACTTTTCTGTGAATGTCTTGTGTCCTTATAAGAGTATGACGTGACACCCTCGGTCTCGACCTTTTTATGTTGCTTCTACAGTGTTATTTTTTTTATATCGCCTGATTTTTAATTTCATGTTCTTGTCATCCTGTTCTTGTTACCCAAAGTTGGTGTGTGTAAAACACAGGAGAGAGCAACAAAACATTGGGTTTTAAAGTCAATTGTTCCGCTGCCTCATTATCATAGCAGTTAAGTGTTGAAGAGACAGTTGTATTTATGAAGTAGCCGAGTGAAGGAGTATTGACATGTTTCACACTTTTCGCTGTTCCATAAAAGCAAAACATTATTAATAGTAGGTTGGTTTTAGGGTTTTCCAAAGTCTAACTCATTTTTAAGAGTGGAAATACAAATAGTAGTGGCAGTGATTGTAGTGCTGACAATTATGATGGTCAGAATGAAACTTGACAGAAAAGAATCTGCTCATTTCTTAAAAAATGATTAGAGGATGAACAGTTTAGAAGATGGTTAGCTAAAGATGATGATGAAGGAATATCTAAATGACCAGTACATATGTCCTGCCTTTTCAGTAAAAACTGAGGGTATTGGGGCCTTGAGAAATAACACTGAGCGTGATTGCTACCAGTAAATACAGCTGGTAATCATAACTTTACTGCATTCAAAAGAGGTAGTTCAATGGATTCATTAGGAGCTCAGGGAATTAGATTAGAAAATGATAAATAAAAAAATATAAAATGCAGCACGGCAGCACCAAGATAAACTTTATTAGGAAAATGTAATACATTAATGTTCTAATGCCACCATTAATGTTGAGGCAGTTATTATCAATCAATTGTGAGAAAGAATTATTAGGATTGTGTATTATGTGTAAACTACATTTATTTCAATGACGTGAGAATTATAACAGTAGAAGTGGTAGAAAACAGAGAAAAATGTGGTTTCAACTTACCTTATTGCAGAGTCAGTGTCTAGTGGCAGATAAATTCCATTCGGATATTCTGTAAGTGAGGTTCAGGTTGGTTACAAAATCATTAAAATACTTTTCTTGAAATTCCACACCTTTTATTACGAACTTCAGTCATATCCAAAAAGCTCACAAATCTTTATGTATAACATGGCAAATTCTCGAGAAAGATACATTAATAGTATAAACTGTTCATTACAATCCATTAAATTGTCACCACAGTCTGTAATCTAACCACAACAACTTCTCTCTGCCACTGCAACACTTGGTGCTAAAGACAATCATTATACAAAGATACTTCAAGAATGTTACGCTGGAATGTCAAGTTTATTACAAAGTACAATTTGTATTAATATTTATAGTTAATATTTTGAGCAGTTAAGTTTGAACTAAATGTAAAAATATCTGGATGACTAGTTTTTCAGAATGTGCATAAATTTGTGTAAGATTAATACCAATAATTTTCAAAATTATCCAATGGGATAAAGAAATAGAAATAATAAAAAAACAGTGCCCCAACAAGAGCCGACAATCATGATGCAGATACCAACAAAAGTTGTATTTAGTGATTCATTAACCTGCTGTTGCTCGTACTTATTATTGTCACACGACAACTTCCGTGTTTGATTTTTTCTAACAAACTCTTACATAAAGGTATCCACAAATTATTGCAACCAGTTGCCTTTTGCTTTATTATTCAATTTTTATTTTCCATTACCAGTTTCGAACCGCCTTATGATTTGTCATCAGATGATACATATTCATTGCTTTCTTTGGGATTGGAATTATTATATTCTTCTTGAAGTCTGACTAAAGTTCAGTAGTAATCATAACTGTGAACAGAGACCTCTTTAATTTTCCAATAAGGGGCATCTATCTTTCCCCTAATCATACATGCTATTAGAGCCTTGCATTTGTGATAGGGTTATGTTCATATCCATTCTGCACGTCCTGTCCAACTCATTTTTTAGATGTCTGTATCCCTTTTTCCTACTTCATTTTCTGCAATTTTACATTTTCTTGTTTCGTCAGTAGTATAATAGTTATCCAAGAATATTTAATGGACATTATCTTTCTGTTTGATCCTTTGCAGCTTTGATTATGGGGTGTATTTTTCCTTCTTTTCTTGCTGTTGTTTATTTTGTAAGATTTGTGGTGGGTCTTATACCAGCACTAGCAGGGAGTTGCATCCCTGGCCGATATAATATTTTGCCAACCCTAATACACCACCAGATGAAAGTAGTATTACCTTTATCATATCTTCTCAGAGTAGTTATTTCTTCTTTGGTGGTCCAGATCCTTTGGCGCCACCTCCCTGTCAATCCAACTGCGGTGAAAATCCCTGGAATGCTTCTGCAAGTTCTCTCTATTGCACTACTGAATAAATAGCCACACTTTGCACAAACAGGGGTATATTTTGTCCAACATTTTCATTATTACTTTTCACAACACAACTAACAATTGCTACAATCATACTGCTCTCTTGATTACATTCAAACGTCCATATATGCATACCATAGGACGTGATGGGGGAGGGGAAAAAAATCAATTACCACTCTTCAGATGTTCATTACATCCTTGTTAGTGCATCATTTAGTTCATGGCTTTCGGATTCAGGCATTGGTGCACCATAGGACAAATTACTCCCGGATGACCAGTGGTTGTAATACTGTTTTTACTCATCCCCTTCTTGCCAGCTCCACCACTGCTCCACATTCACTGCATATATCCTTATTAAATTTACTCACGAGCTTATCCCAAAACACTACAATTATTTATCTCTCAGTGCTACACATTTGTCCTTTGCTACACATTTGTCCTTTCCCCTGTTTCAGTTAATCGTTGCTTAATTCTCCCTCTGAAAACCTCTACCAGTTTATCCAGATTCTTTTTCCTCGGTTTCATATCTTTCTGAAATTTATTCAGTTTTAATCTACTGTTCTTAACCAATAAATTATGGTCAGACTCCATGTCCACTGGTGGAAATGCTCTGCAGTTTAAAATCTGGTTACAAAATATCTGCCCTGCCATTATTTAATCTATCAGAAACCTTTGAGTGTCTCCAAGTCTTCTTAGTATACACAGCTTTCCTTCATGATTCTAAAACAAGGGGTTGCTATTATTAAATTAGGCTCTGTGCAAAGTTATAACAGGTGGCTTCCTTTCTCATTCCTTTCCCCAAGCCCACAGTCTCCTACTATTTTTCCTTGTCTTCCTTTTCCTACTATTGAATACCAGCCCCACATTAGGATTCAATTTTCATCTTCTATAAAGATCTGAATATTTTTTTAGATTTTTTTTTTATCTGTTCTTCGTCTGTTGACCTAGATGGCATATAAATTTTTAGTATTGTGGTAGCTTTTGGCTTCATGTCTATTTTGTTTACAATAAAGTGTAAACTCCGCTGTTTGTAGTGTATTGACCATATTGCTCATTATCCGAACTCAACCACATCCTTTGCAAGAGCTCTGACAACAACTTATCATACCTTGAAATGAAAGACATCCAGATGAACATCCTACTCCCTTTGCCCAAAGTAATATCTGTTATCAATCTAACCACTCCCTCTATAACCTAGTACATCCCTGTGCCACCTCTGCTTCCAATCATGTGCCCCTTGGACCTGTCCCCTTTGGATGACGTAGGTGTGAGACTTGCCTTTTTGTACTGCAGTTTGTTCATAGGCATATCTTAGGCACTCTCAGTTAGGGGTGCATGTGAAAAAATACTTGGCATGTATGATCTCTGCAGTATTCTATGTGGTTGCAACAACTAAGTGACTTCACATGAATGGTCTTTTCTAAACCTTGCCTAATGACAAACGTACATATCTAGTTGCAGAACATGGGTGCTACAACAAGTAACAACTGCTTCTATAACTGTGCGTTTGGGTTCTCATCTGCAGCACCAACTCTTCTAAACTGCATTTCTGTAAAAAGCTGCTGGCCCACTTCCTTCCTCAAATCTCTTCACTCTCCTTTTTTTCTCTTGACATCTTTCAGCTATTTCTTGTGTTTCAATGTTGCAGCTCCTTTCCCCCACAACTATCTCTCTCCCGTGCTCCATCCCCTCCTCAGTTTTGCACTTAACTAACATAATTAGTACTTATACCGTAGTTTACTGGCACTTTTGACAGCTATGTATCTCGAGTTTTCTAATACCTCCATAACTCCTTGCCACAATTGACTTCCCCCTGCC
Organism: Schistocerca serialis cubense; assembly: GCF_023864345.2. NCBI lineage: Eukaryota > Metazoa > Arthropoda > Insecta > Orthoptera > Acrididae > Schistocerca > Schistocerca serialis. The sequence continues at coordinate 416,256,210 of NC_064646.1, read as the reverse complement.
ACAACCCTTTCTTTCTCCTCCACCCCCATCCCTGCAGACACACTGATCTACACGTCCAATCATTTGCAATGTTTATAGCCACTGCATTCTGTGTGTGTGTGTGTGTGTGGTGAGGGATATGTTAACACTAAAACACTTAAAAGTCCAAACTAAGCTTTTTCTCTTAGAAACTAACCATCTTTCTGTGTACTTCCTCACAAGAATGAAAAATCCAGGAGGGCAGCAACAATAAATTATGTAGAAAGACAACCATTCACTTAAGATAAAGGATGGGTGACATACAGGCATGTTTGAGAGATTAGAAAACTACGTGCATTTTTCATCTGCAGGTGGGTGGCAGCTTTTCCTCATGTTTCATTGTTGCCCTATTACTTTTTCATCCCTCATGTAGTTATCTCTTATGACTACTTTTGCTATCATGTCCCCAGCTAAAGATTCAAATTGGTGGTCATTAGAGTTGTTTGACCTTGTTTAATAATGAACTAATTATCTATCATTTGTTTCATGTCCTGTAAAGGAAGAAGAAGGAAGACTATTTGGTTCAGAACAATGCGGAAGGTAAGCATGTGTTTTTCCTCTTTGTAATAATGAGTTAACAACATGAGGTTCCAGAACACTTCTGTACCTGTGAAGTAAAAGGATTTTAAGTCAAATTTCTGCAATTTTTGGCTTACGGCTATGTCAGTTATACTCACATTGCTTAATTTGTGGGAGATATGACAGTAATTTTGTTGTCTGCAACCAATTTAGGCAGTGTTTAATGAGCACATGCCACTTAATGCTGTTCACGTCAACCATAGTTTGGAGGAGGAGTGCCATGCTTTGTTCACAAATGAAGCAGTGTATATGTGTCTCAGGTCAAAACTGCATTAGATTTCACACTCCAGAAGACTGAACGTCGATGTTTGCCTTTATTCAGTAGCCATATGTATTTTACCCTTTCAGTTTCAATGTACATTTAATTTTAATTTTCACATGTGATTTCAGGTGGTTAGCTCATGATTCATGTAACATGTTTTAATTATTGTAAACAAGCATCTGCTTCTGAAGAGGATACTCAAAGTTGTATTACTCTTAGTAGTATTGAAAACTAGGCCAAGTTTAAACATATTAACTTCTGGGAACCGATTGATAGTTCACTTAACTAATCCAATTTGTCGGATTTATTCCAGTTTACCAGTCAGGTACAGAATTCTTGAGAAGTTTTTTCCAATTCCTGATATTACGGGTTTTGTGTCAAATGGATTAAATTTAAGACTTGCCAAAATACTGTTACTAAGCAACTGATAGTTACAAAGCATTTACAAAACCGTATGTGTACACTAGTGTCCACCGTGAGATTCGATGAACAGTACTTGGACTATCTTGCTATTTTCTGCTCCTCATCCCTTGCAGTTGTGGCTCTCAAGGGCATCTAAGAGGTTGGTTGAACATGTTGATCACAGTGGCTTTGTTAGGACAAGAATTTTTCTCATAGCAGATTGTGGTTTAAAGTTGGTACATGAGGCACAACAATGTAAGTGAAATGTTGCCATTCCTGTCTGCCTCGTTCATAATTTCACTGTCATCTTCGGCTGATCAGACACAAAACGCTGAGAGGCCGAACCTGACTGGGACATCCCAGCCAACAGTGCCATATGAACATTTCATTTTTTACTGCAGATGTGCTGTCCAAGGGTGGCTAGGCTGTATGGGAGAGCTCTTTTGGTGTGGAAAGGATGACGGATGTTGAAATGCAGGTACTGTTGGTGGTGAATATGTTTCATAAGTGTTTGATAGAACAGATTTGTCCATGGAGGTTACAGAAGGGTCGAAGTCAACATCCTGGATTGTGGGACATGGGGTTGATGAGGATTGAGTTAAGTGGTTGTGAGAGAAGGTGTTCAGGTTGTGAAGAAGAGTGAGGATAAGGTGTCTTATTTTGACATATCCATCCTTATTAACTAGGAGGAGAGGATTACGGCCAATAGGAATATTTCAGTTTTTATCACTACCGTCAGTTGTTGTTTCATTATTAATTTGTTGACAACTGGTTTCGATGATAGAGTTCATCATGGCCGTAGTAGTAACATAAAAGCAGTTGCATTAACAGCAGCGTGACATCAAAAGCAAAATGGTACCTAGAATTAAAATATGTAATACATATTTATTCTAGTGGTTAAAGCCAATTAATATACAACATTAATGAATGTATCACTGTACAAACAGTGTAATGGGGAAACAGAAATGAGAGCCCATATACAATTACAGAACGAGTCATGTATATTCTTGCAAGGCTAAAACAATGGAAACCAATATGTATCACAATAAATTACATAATTAAAATTCATGCAAATAAATATCCACTAATCTTGGGCAGGATCATCCAAACAGTATAATTACAAACATAAAATAATAGTAGGAGGTACATACACCTGTGCAACTGGTCGGTCTTGTAACCAACACTAAAAATTAAAATCCATGTCTATATACAGTATTAGAAGCTAAAATGAAACACATAAAGAACTAATCAAATATAGAGAACAAAACCAATCATAGGCTTATAGAAGCTTGTATGAAGACAAGATAGAAAGAAGAGAACCAACTAATGAAAATAGAACCATTCATCAAAACTGTCACTCTGTTAAGTTATGAGATACAAATCGATCATGTGATCTTATTACTAAAGTGTCAACACTATTGGAACACAGTAACAAATGAACTCTAAAATGTTTCAGTTAAATTTATAACTTTTGGCTCTGTATTTTCAGGAGGCAGCCTTACTGTATGTTGTCAGTTTACATAATCTGATTTGAATGATCTTCTGAATAATGATGTGATATATGTTAAATGAACATCCAGTAGGTATCAAAATTCAGGGTGCTTCTTCTTTTTTCAATAATATCAAAATTTTGGTAAAAATAAGTCCTGTATCAGCTGTCAGAAAGTGTTTTACATATTTAAAAATCATTGTTTGGACCACAATAGTTTAAGTTGATTTCCTATATTACCATAAGTCAAGAAATGTTATTAATTTTTTCCCCATGGACATAAATCCCTGCTGTGACATCAGGGGAAATATGACAGTGATGTGTTAAAAATAAGATACTTTCTATTGCTATTATTATTATTTCTGTCTGAAGTAATGGAATCCAAACTTCAGTTCTGGCATTTACATTTGTAAAAAATTTCAATTTTTTCCTCTCGTCCTCTTAATTAATTACATGTCTAGAATGAAATTTTCACTCTACAGTAGAGTGTGCGCTGATATGAAACTTCCTGGCAGATTAAAACTGTGTGCCGGACCGAGACTCAAACTCGGGACCTTTGCAAGTGCTCTCCGCAATATACTTTCTTCTGGGAGTGCTAGTTCTGCATGGTTCACAGGAGAGCTTCTGTGAAGATTGGAAGGTAGGAGACGAGGTACTGGCGGAATTAAAGCTGTGAGGACGGGGCGTGAGTCGTGCTTGGGTAGCTCAGTAGGTAGAGCACTTGCCCGCGAAAGGCAAAGGTCCCGAGTTCAAACCTCAGTCCGGCACACAGTTTTAATCTGCCAGGAAGGTTCAATTACATGTCTGTTAAGTATTTGCTTCTCGTAATTCTTAAATAAAGTTTCAAATCAGAATCTTCATCAACATCTGAGTTATGGATGCTAATGTAGATAAATGCAGAGCCCAGTTATCAGAATATCACTACTTTTAAAATTCGATATAAAAAAATGTTTTAATCTAAGAGCAAAAAGATTTTGCACTAGGAATGTTATAAGTATAAGCAAATGTGCACAGCTTCATGAAAATCTGAGATGATGGATGACATGACTTGTATGATTTGACATGGAATGACCCTCCAAGCCTTGTTATTCTTTAATTGTTTTATAATATGCATGTAAATTCTAGTGCAAAGAAATTTGTAATCCATTTCCCAAATGAGGTGGCACAGTGGTAAGACACTGAACTTGTATTCATGACGATGGTAGTTCAAAATTTATGTTTTCTGTTACTTTGCTGAACAGGTTGAAGTGGCTACCTTTGCCAGCTTGAGCTTTTGCTCCATTACTTAATGCCTTTGTCATCAAAAGAGCCCTAATCTTCCTTCCTTCTCCCTTCTCGTACAATTCCATTAGTTAAGTTGTATTTTATTACCACTTTATTAATAGATTAGAATGCTCCTTTTTAAATTTTGTGTATGTTTAAAGGTGATTGTGTAATGCGACTGAGAGGAAATAATTGGAATCTTATTTCAACATATCCTCCCTTTTTAACTAGGAGGAGAGGATTACAGCCAATAGGAATATTTCAGTTTTCATCACTATTGTCAGTTGTAGTTTCATTAGTAATTTATTGACAACTGGTTTCGATGATAGAGTTCATCATGGCCCTAATATTTTTGATCTCTTATCGAGATTGGTCATTTATTTCACAATAGGTTAGAAGGTTATTAATAACAATTTTGATGCATGTCAGGAACCTTCAGCAATCACTGTCAAGAATAATTATACAATTATGTGTAGTTATGGAGTGTTCACAAATAAGTAAATTGCTTTACTTTTTCACTGTAATAATATTCTCAAGAATTGTGTCTGCAAAGGAATTATGATTCGAAAGAGGTTGTCTGTTGAAAGATAATCAGCCAATATTTTCATACTATAAAATATCTTTCAGTAGGTAGGCTTCAAATTTCTATATGTATAATTTGCACCTGTTTATCACTTAATATGGAAGAGTATGTTATTCGTCATATCGTAATAACACATAAACATGGCTGCTTTCATAACTAATTAATATATGTGTATAGTTTTTATATTTTATGTAATTAAAAAAGTTACAGTTATAAACTATGTTAAAAACACATAAAACTCCTTAACTACATATTTTGAACCCAGTTGCAATTACTATTGTGTTGTACAATTAATAGTGCTAAGATATTTATAATTTCTTTAATGCAGGGATTTCTGAGGGACCTCGTGACACGTGGGATCAGGATGTTGAAATGGACGACGCGTTCAACAGATGGGAATCAGGTGAGTGCAGAACCTGCAAGTTGAATGCAAAACATGTGGATTCATATGTTACTTTGCAGATGCACATCAATATGTGCCCCTTATTTTGGAAAGCAAAAGTACACTCTCTATTCTGGTTAACGTGACCATCTGTCAAAAGCCTGACTGAGGTTATTTAATGTACAGTCAGGATGTGGAGACATGCTGACTTTTGTGCCATGGCCAGCTGTGCTAGGTTCCTTGGTTGAGGATCCATGGCACCTGCAGCCTGATAGAGGTGGTCCCACAGATTCTCGATTGGTTTAAGTCCAAATGTTTGGTGGCCAGGGGAATACATTCGTAATTTTGTGCCAATGGTGGGTTGAAGTGAAATGCAGTTGGCATCCCTCGACATGTGTAACTGCTGAAAGTTTTATTGTTGTCTGTCTGTTAGTTGTTGTTCAGTGCTGTATTTAGCAGAATGTTGTGTTGCACAGTTTGTAAATTTCAAGATGGCAGAGTTAGAGCAACAACACATCTGCATTAAATTTTGGTGGAAACTCAAGAAAACATTTACAGAGACATACAAAATTATGCAGGAAGCCTACAGTGATGAGTGCTTAAGCCGTACACAGTTATATGAATGGTTCACATGGTTTAAAAATGGCCTGACAGAAGTTAAAGATGACTTCTTCAGGTTGTCCTTTGACATCTACTGACAACGTTGATGTCAAGAACATCAACAAAATTGTGCCTGTGAATTGAAGATGGGCTGTCCGAGTGATTGCAGAAGAACATTACATTTCAGTTGGATCATGTCATGAAACCCTGATACAGCATCTTAGGATGCATCATGTTCTTGCCAGGTTCGTCCAACGGATCATGAGTCAAAGAAAGACCTTCGCCTTGCAGTGTGTGAAGAGCTTGTGGATCGTGCAAATGAGAACAAGATGTTCCTTAAGAGAATCATGACTGGTGATGAGATGGGAGTCTATGGCTATGACGTTGAGACCAAGGTTTAATCTTCACACTGGGACGGGAAAGGTTCCCCAAGACCAAAAAAAGCCCATGAAGTCAGGTCAAATGTCAAAGCTATGCTGATAGTTTTCTTTGACTTTGAAGGATGAGTTCAACATGAATTTGTGCCACAGGGATAAACTGTCAATCAATGGTACTATCGAGACATGTTGTGATGCCTGTGAGAGAATGTGAGAAGAAAATGGTCTGAAATGTGTTGAGACAATTCATAGCTGTTTTGCATCACAATAATGCAGCCACACATTCATGTCTGTTGGTCCAGGACTATTGCACAAAGAAAACAAGATCTCTCCCTCTGCCCCCCTCCCTCCCCAAAGTTGAAAATGCTGTTGAAAGGACAGATCTGGAATATCCACTTCTTTGACTTACAAGTCATATTTCTTAACAACTTGGTGTTTTCCAGGTACAAGCATTTATTGGTTTTTTGTGCAATACAGTGGGTGGCATTTTTTATCACAAGGTCACACATAAACAGCAGAAGGGATATGCAAGAAAGTATTGGAGTTTCTATTCAGTACACTTGTTATAGTTCATAAAAATTCAAATAACATGAAGAAAACCTTTAGCCCAAAGAAGAGGAACCTCACCAAGGTGTGCTGTATGCAGTTCCAGAAGAAATACTGATGGGGGAGAAGTGCAGAAAGAAACAAGAACCTGGTGGAAAGATTGCAATAGGGATTTGTGCATGGAACCGTGCTTCAGCATATACAGGGTGTTACAAAAAGGTACAGCCAAACTTTCAGGAAACATTCCTCACACACAAAGAAAGAAAATATGTTATGTGGACATGTGTCCGGAAATGCTTACTTTCCATGTTAGAGCTCATTTTATTACTTCTCGCTCATTTTATTACTTCTCTTCAAATCACATTAATCATGGAATGGAAACACACAGCAACAGAACGTACCAGCGTGACTTCAAACACTTTTTTACAGGAAATGTTCAAAATGTCCTCCGTTAGCGAGGATACATGCATCCACGCTCCGTCGCATGGAATCCCTGATGCGCTGATGCAGCCCTGGAGAATGGCGCATTGTATCACAGCCGTCCACAATACGAGCGCAAAGAGTCTCTACATTTTGTACCGGGGTTGCATAGACAAGAGCTTTGAAATGCCCCCATAAATGAAAGTCAAGAGGATTGAGGTCAGGAGAGCGTGGAGACTATGGAATTGGTCCGCCTCTACCAATCCATCGGTCATCGAATCTGTTGAGAAGTGTAAGAACACTTCGACTGTAATGTGCAGGAGCTCCATCGTGCATGAACCACGTGTTGTTTCGTACTTGTAAAGGCACATGTTCTAGCAGCACAGGTAGAGTATCCCGTATGAAATCATGGCAGTGAATCGAGGAAGTACAGTACATACTGACGAAACTAAAATGAGCTCTAACATGGAAATTAAGCGTTTCTGGATGCATGTCCACATAACATCTTTTCTTTATTTGTGTATGAGGAATGTTTCCTGAAAGTTTGGCCATACCTTTTTGTAACACCCTGTATAATCAATAATTTTCTCTACGTTTATAATGCTGAAACAACAATTTTCACATTTCCCACATTTTGTACCTTAAATGTTAGTTAAAAATCATTTCTAATTCTGTTTTTTGTTTTCTTATTACATTCCCTTAATTCACTTCTTGTAATTCTTCCAATTATTGAATAAAATTTGTCCTCAATTTTATACAGAAAAATTGGAAAATCAACTGTGGCTGGGGTGTTAACTAAGACGGGATGGATTAGAGTGGATGACTGATTCTCTACCAGAGATGTATGTGGATGCCGGATTAGAAGGCAGCCTGTGGATGTAATTGCTCTTTATTATTTACAATAATTCAGTCTTCATACCCACGAGTGTTGATCTCTGGACCTTGACAAGTGCAGCAAATGTGCAAACAGAGCATTTCCCAGCATATTTTTCTCGCAGCGCCATTGTTGTCAGCGGCAGCACACACTGCTTGTCCATTAGTGCTGTGTTAGGGCCACATTGACATTTTGTGTTTCTGAGCCCATAGCAGACCCAGCTGTGGCATCTGTTGTTGTCCCAGAGAAGATGAGCAAGTGACGGCAGGTGACCCAATGCTCCAACTCCACACCAGAAGATGGACGGCCATGGCAGTTTGCATCTGTTCCCAGTGGCTAAGGAGACCTCAGGTCAAGCCATGGAACGTGAAGGGCACTGGGACTTCGTGAGTAGACCTATGGTGGCAGCAAAGTGCAGGGGTACCAAAAGCAACAGTCAAGGGTTCGAGGTCCAGTGAGGGTTGTGTCAGCTGTCTCAAAGGTATGTTGTCTTCTTGGCAGCATCCATCATAGTGTGGGTGTCATAATACAGCCCAGCTGCCGAATGGTGACTGACTGGCTCCAGGGGTATAAATAACTGCTGAGTGGTGGGTGCGGAAGAAGTAACGCTGACACATTTCTTCCTTCATGCAGAAGCTTCGCAAAGGATGATCAGTGTCTGAGAACTCACAGAGATAGTAGAAGTGCGACAGCAGCTCATTGCTGTCTGGGTTGGTGTCAGGATGAGTCACCAACCATGGTGATTAGTGCCTGGAACACAATGCTTCAGCTATTCGCACTATTTGGTTCATTGCTAAACTGGAAAGTGCAGTGTGTTTGAAATACACTTCTTTATTATCAGTTACCTTCATCGCATTTTCTTGATATGTATTAATGAGTGTTTGAGGGTGACTTCATGTTATTTTCATAAGAAGACACAGGATTTTTAGTTCTGATGATTTCACAGTTAAAACTGGTTGACAGTAGTGTGTATAACAATACAAAATTCGATTTTTTTAATTTTTTTATTTTTTTTTTTTAATACCAAGTTGGAAACAGGATGACCTGAGGCTGAAATAAAGCTGCTGACATTGCCGTTCCTGCTAAGTAATAATTTTAAATTGAAAGTAATTTGGAAACCATCGAGGTAAATCAAATGCAGAGTGTATCATAATTATTGGCGTAAATGCATAAGGTTGAAAGTACACAATACTAGAAGCAAAAAAGTCTGAGTAAACATAGGGTCGAAAATGCATACCTTAAGACCTACGAGCAATTTTTCATCTTCGATTCTATAAAAGAAATCTCTTCTACTGCAAGTTCTTTGCCTTCCATATTTTGGAAACTGGTAGTATGGACCAAAACAAGAAAAAAAAGTCCAGTAAACGTGCTCTAAAATGCGTAACTTAAGGGTTACGAGCACTTGTTCATCTGCTATTTTAAAACGCAACTCTGTTAATGATCAAGTCCTCGTAACTTCTAAAGGTACTATTTCGCTGCAACTGCCGGCCGTAGCGTCCGGCAGTGACTGCGGGCAGTTGACTACTGCTCTTAGGCAAAGCAACGGAACATATGTCGTTGTAACTGCTCGGCAGTCAGTGGTCGTGACGTCATTGCGACTGCCACGTCTCGGCCGCTGCAGAAGCAGTCAAGCAGTTGGGCCGCGACTGCCAGGTGTGTGACGACTGCAGAAATCAACGACGCACTATGTCGAAGAAAGGTTTTCACGATGACGACGACGAACAGTTAGTGGAGCATGTGAGCAGATACTCTATGCTGTATGATAATACGCATACAGATTTCAGAAATGTGATGGCAAAGGATAAGTTGTGGACAAAGATAGGAGAAGCAATGAAAAAAGATGGTAAGTGTTTTGCATATACACATTCATTTATTTATGTTTTTTTCCTACTGTGACAAATTGTACAATATGAAGGCTACAACAGTGCTTCCATTCTTTCTGTCACCAAACGATTACAATAGTCATTACGAGTAGTAACAATAATTAATTTCCTTTATTTGAGCCTTAGTTCTTTTTCAGGTTGTGATCATTGATTTGTAGGTTCACAGAAGTAATTCTTAAATGTATCTCATACCTGAAACCCTTCAGCTTGGTAGAATCCCCCTGTTCGGGGCAGGGGAATAATGTTCCGTGGTAAACTCACGTCATGGTCAAGTTCATAAAAAGGTCGTCCTCCTTTTTCTAAATAGGTGTCCCTGATGAGATTGTGTAGACAGCAACAAGCTGTAACTAGTTTATCACATGTGTTAGGTTGCAGATTCAGATTTGTGTAGAACACTCAAAATACCTGACACAAAAGTCCAGAAGCGTTTTCAGAAACTTAGCGCGCTCGTGACAGTTTATAGTTGAAGGTCGCTTTTGATTTATCTTGCTGGGCAGATGAGTGAGTGTAATGCTTGAGAATATGCTTTCGCAAGCAGAATGCTTCGTCGCCTACTATAACAAATGGCATCTTGATGTCAGTTAATGGAAGCTCTTCATCTGCTGGAAACACGTCTCCTTTCATGATCATTTTCCCCATTGCCGACTTATTAAATATGCCACTGTCTCCTTCCTTCCCATACGAACCTACGTCTATCGCAACGAATTTACAGTTCACATCAACCAATGCCAAAAGTACTATGGAGAAGTACCCTTTGTAATTCCAGAAAAGGGAACCACTTTTTCCAGGACACCGTATCCTTATACATTTCCCATCAATCGCAGCACAGCAGTTAGGGAAACCCCAAAGAGTGTAGAATTCTTTCGCACCTTTCCTGAAAGATTCTCGAGATGGAGGAGGCAGGAAGATAGGTGCCAAGTGTTGACACATAGCTTCTACTGTTTCACGAACTATGATGCTCACATAGCTTGGTGATATCCGGAAACCATATCCAAGGGACACAAAACTCTCCCCTGTAGCTAGAAACCTGTAACACAAAGCATAATTATTATTAATACATGAAACATAAATGTCTTGTCCTAATTACACAGCTAAACAAATATCGTTCCGTTTTAGGTAACCAGTGTAAAAAGAGATGGAAAGACATCACAGATAACTACTGGAAAACAGTTAGAAAAGAACAATTGCAAACAGGTTCTACAGCACCAAGTTCAACAACAAAATGAGCGTTGTTCAACAGACTAGGCTTTTTGAGAGCTGTAGAAAAGGAGCGGTCATCTTTTTGCAGTGTTCCGCTAAAGGAGCCAACAAGTGTTGAAGGACTGCTATCTGATGAAGACGGACAAAATGTCAATGGAACAGGGCCTGACACTCCACAAGCCATTGCTTCCTTGTCCTCTGGTGACGCACTTGCTGCCAACTCTTCCATCTCAGTTCACAGATCGAGGAAAACACACTGGGATTCAATTAACCAAAGGGTCCAACAATGATTGGAATTGCTGCAGCACTTGGCTAATAATCGGGACCCGGAAGATGATGATGGGCTGTTCGTGAGAAGCATCGCAGCGTCCATTAGGAAACTACCACGTCACCTCATTAATAAAGCGAAAATTGACATTTTAAGCTATGTTACGGGACTTGACAGTTCTTCAGAATCATCTCTTGTGCCACTACCTGTCAGCATCAGCCCTTCCGGCTCGTCTTCCCTTTCATCCCCATTCGAACGAACTTCATCGGTTGGAAACGGTACGTACACTTTCACCCCATTAATAAACATCAAACCACAAGCAGGTGATACTACTTTTGAAAATAATTACTAATCATAATGTAAACACAGTGTAAAGATAATGTAAACATAAACAACAAACTGTACAGGCCCTGAGTCGTTTCCAAATAAACTTATTATTTTAATAGAAATTTATGTTATTTCATAGAGATACAAAATTATCCATTTTAAACCATTGTTTATGAATACGTATGCTTTTATACAGCTACTTACTGTAAAGTCACTGCCATTTTTTTGTTGGTTTCTATTGGAGTTTGCACTGCACTGGTAGCTGTTCCTGCTATATCTTCTCTCACCAGACTTTAAACAAAATCGAACTGAGATGGATTAAGTCTAAAGAAATTTCTGAACCCCTCTTCATCGTTTCGAAAGTGACCAGTTACTAAGTTAGCATAAATTCCTTCACTTTTCCATGTTTGGAAAATTCTGTGGGGACAAGATCTTGTAAGCATTGCAATAATTTGCACCTCTTCTTCCTCGTCCACCAAAAAACCTAGCAGTCGCAGCGAAATAGTACCTTAAGGTGTGCATTTTAGAGCACATGTTTGATGCACATTTTTTTCTTATTTTTGTCCATATTACCACTTCCCAAAATTTGGAAACGAACTTGTAGTAGAACAGATTTGTTTCACAGTATCGAAGATGAAAAATTGCTCGTAGCTCTTAAAGTACGCATTTTCGACCCTATGTTTACTGAGACTTTTTTGCTTCTAATATCATGTACTTCCGACTGTATTTGCTTACACCATTAATTATGATACACCATCTATATGCAGCAAAATGTGCAGTAAACAAAAGTTTTTCTAAAGTAAAAACAATAAAAAATGGAAGTTAATGTAGATGAGAGTTTCACCATACTTCTTTATTCGTTTACCTCTGATATAGTTATCAGACATAAAAAAATGAGCATCAACATTATCCAGGGGTCAGTGTGTGTATCTTCTGTTGAGGGTTTTGGAAGCTGCGCTGGATGTTTGTATACACACATTTTTTCTGGTGATCTTCTAAAGAGTCGGAAATTTTGCCCTTTCTTTTGCTGTAAGAAGCAACATTTCCTTCCACTTTGCTGTTTTGATTTAAATGTCTGTCTTCTGTAGTAGGACTATCATCGGCAAAGCAAACTTCTTTACGTTCTCTTCTTATGTTCATTGTTAGTGGAGTTTTTGTGGAATTTGGTGAAAGAACTGCCTTTTTGTGGCTTGTACAAGCCTCTATCACCATAATTCTTTTTACTTTAAAACAAAAGCTTTTTTAATATGTCATTTTGCAAATCAGTGCCAGTGTGAGCTCTACTGTGTATATAAAAGTCTCTTGAAACCAAGTGTTCTGTTATTGAAGTTGTTTGAACTAATTTATTGAATTTCAAGGCTCCGCCAAGGTCGCTTACTGAGTCAACCAGGTGTTATGTGAAAGTATTTCCGTATATTTGGCTAGTCTTTAGGTGAGAGAATGCCAAATCATACCTCTGAAGTATTAACTTTTACTCATAAGTGTAATTTGAGGCATTAATATAAAAGCTCTTATTTAGAAGATTCTCTGCCTGAGGTGCCTGACTACATTACTGTAATAATGTGATGTACCATGGCAACAGAAAATGCAGTGTATGCGATTTCTCTAATTCTAGTTCCTTAGATGCCTCTTCGAAGGGCAGTGAAAACCCCCTCAAGTTTTAAAGCACTTGTCATAAATTAAATGCTAACATTTAAACATTACAGTAATAAAATTGCATACATATTGTGAGAGGAGAAATTGATTTGTTTATCAGTGTAGTATCAGTTTCTTCTATTCGACCTATTTCTCTCTTGTCAGACAGGTTTTTGCACAAGGCCAAAATTGGTTTCAGTCAGTTCTAAAATAGTCAGCCATGAATTTCAGCAAGTATCTTTCAATGGTTTCAGTGTTCTATCTAGAGCATTGAGAAGGCTACTCTTATTTACATGAGTGGCAAGTTCATTTGCCACAGTCAGAGTAGCATAAACTGGTGGACAATTGGCACGTACATACTCTGCATTGAAAGCATTTTGTAGATCTGTGTTTAACATATGGCAGGAACACATCAGTTGTGAATAATGACACAGTTCTGCAATAATGTTGCCACTTTCATCAGTCATTAAAGGCATGTTGATACCAAGAGATATGAATTGCTCATTTGTTGCTCATCTGGAAACTGCATTGTAAACAAAACATGGTTTATGAGGTTCCAGTCAACTAAACAGGAGAATGTAAATGTTTGTTCTTGTATTGCGTGTCCACATATCTGTAGTTGGTGAGTGTTGATGTCTTGTTATGTAAGCAATTACTGCAAGCATAATTATATCTCTTAGACTTGTAAGCACTTTCTGCCATATGCAGCAATATGGTTGTGGGGTAAGGTGGACATTTTTCCATAAGCCACGCCAATGTCAACTAATGTCTGAGTGAGACCCAGAAAACATTTGTCTTCTACAGTTACGTAAGACATTAAGTCTTGCCCATACATAGCCACACATTTATCAATAATCATTTTCTGAGAGGATTTAAGGTGTTTCTAGCCACCAGGAGACTTGTTTATTTATTAGACATGTGTGGATAGTGAGAAACGTGTTAAGTGCCACAGAATCCTTTAACATCAGTGTGAATTTCACTGCCTAATGAAAAGTGAATATGATTAATGTTCTTCCCATTGCCATCTGCTATAGGCTTAAATACCGCCTAAATTGAACTTTTTTTCGGGCTCTGTAGTTCTATATTTCCCACTGATTGGGTTTTTCGTCTGTCTTTATTGACAGGCTTACCTTTGAAAACCACCTTTAGTTTGCACTCTCATTTCCTGGATAGCAAAAAATGGAAAAGTCTGTGATTAGCCTACACTCTCTGCTGCACCACTCCACTGAGCACTGCCCTACTCACCATTCAAAGACTTTTGATCACAACGGTGGTCAGTACTTGCACCCAGTACTACAAGGCCCTTGCAGTGATGCCGTAGGCTCACTTTGTCCAAGACCATTGTAGACCAGTGTGTCGCTGTAGAATCTGGACAAGAATGTTGTAATGTGGTTAGGCAAATACTATGCTGACATTTCTGTTCAATCAGGCCAGAATTCCATTCTCCTTGACACACTCACTTATGCATACATCCCCCCCCAGACACACACACAGAGAGAGAGAGAGAGAGATTCCTCCCGCAGTTTTATTTCCATGTGTGTGTTGCTCACTTCCTGTACATGGACTTCAGCCATTCCCTCGCAGAAGCTATCCGCTCTACCGACACTGCATGCTATGCTTCCATGCTTCCAGAATGAGATTTTCACTCTGCAGCGGAGTGTGCACTCATATGAAACTTCCTGGCAGATTAAAACTGTGTGCCTGAGTGAGACTCGAACTCGGGACCTTTGCCTTTCGCGAGCAAGTGCTCAACCAACTGAGCTACCCAAGCATGACTCACACCCCGTCCTTACAGCTTCACGTCTGCCAGTATCTCGTCTCCTACCTTCCAAACTTTGCAGTTGGTAGAGCACTTGCCCACAAAAGGGAAAGGTCCCGAGTTCGAGTCTCAGTCCGGCACACAGTTTTAATCTGCCAGGAAGTTTCATATCAGTGCACACTCCACTGCAGAGTGAAAATCTCATTCTGGAAACATCCCCAAGGCTGAGGCTAAGCCATGTCTCCACAATATCCTTTCTTTCAGGAGTGCTAGTTCTGCAAAATTCGCAGGAGAACTTCCGTAAAGTTTGGAAGGCAGGAGACAAGATACTGGCAGAAGTAAAGCTGTGAGGACGGGGCGTGAGTCGTGCTTGTGTAGCTCAGTTGGTAGAGCACTTGCCCGCGAAAGGCAAAGGTCCCGAGTTCGAGTCTCAGACCGGCACACAGTTTTAATCTGCCAGGAAGTTTCATATCAGCGCACACTCCGCTGCAGAGTGAAAATCTCATTCTGGAAACATCCCCAAGGCTGTGGCTAAGCCATGTCTCCGCAGTACCCTTTCTTTCAGGAGTGCTAGTTCTGCAAGTTTCGCAGGAGATCTTCTGTAAAGTTTGGAAGGTAGGAGATGAGATACTGGCAGAAGTAAAGCTGTGAGGACGGGGCGTGAGTCGTGCTTTGGTAACTCAGTTGGTAGAGCACTTGCCCGCGAAAGGCAAAGGCCCCGAGTTCGAGTCTCGGTCCAGCACATGGTTTTAATCTGCCAGGAAGTTGCATGCTATGCTGCTTAACAACCAATCTTCCTCACTTTCCAGAATGCTCATCCTGTCCACCACTCAAGCTGGAACCTATTAATGATGTTTAGACCCCTGTTTTTCTCAATTTTGAAGAAGAATCAAAGTACAACTGCTTAGCAATTGGACTTCTAATCTTTGTGTGTGACTGTCCATAACTGCTCTTGCAAACAATGAAAAAATGTTTATATTTAACTGGAGAAAATTAGCTGAGGAAGAAAATAAAGGGACAAAGAAACAAACATTCTCTTAGTTTGCCTTGAAATTTAAAACATATTATTATCTCTTTCCCCTTCTTTATTCCCAGTTTTCCTATACACCATTGCGTATTTATTAGAAGCAATTTCCATTGTATTAACTTCTTCATTTTTGATTGACATTTTATTGTTGATACAGGACCTGCAGCAAAGCTTCCTCAAGGTAATGACAAAGATAAGGAGTCCAGTTGGCACCAATCGGATCGGAAGCAGTGGAATGATGTGGCTGCTTCGGTTGAGCTTGATGAATCTTTGAGTAGCAGCCAATCTTCGGATCACAGTAAGTTGCTTGTAAACTCAGGTGATGCATATTTGTATTGTACACCTATTGCTGACAATAATATGTGCTTAAACGATAACAATTTAATATTATTTATATTTGCATTTATTGACATGTGCAAAGACAGTTTCTGCCTGGAAGACATGTTATAAAAGTTACTCCTGTCTAAAACAGTTCATTTAAATAAAATGTTCAGACTGGAAGACAGAAAATTCCTTTTAAATTAGGGCAGGTGAGGAACTTACTGACAAAGTTACTGAAGACATGATAAGAGAGTAAATGGGGAAAGAAGTTCCTGTGAGCATAAATGAAACTCACAGCAATGTAAAAATCAGTTAACCATGTCAGGTGGATAAAGACATAATTAAAAATGAAGTAAAGTAGATTTATGATGATGGCAAGTGAAAGCAAATAATTTATTTTATTTGGCCTAGGGTCAAATTACAGAAAAAATAAGATACGTGTAACAGAAATCCATGGCATAAGACAATGTACTACATATTAACAGACTTATATAAAATTATAACAAGGGAACATTTAAAGATGTTATAAATGTCACAGTTCTGTCAGAGTGGGGAACTTAGCCATGTAATAAAATTTTGAGAGACTTTTATGAAGTAATCTCGGTTGCCCTAATATCTTATTGGATATTAACTAATAATGTGTTCTGCTATTTGTTCCATTACACCTCAGTACCATTCAGGATAGTGTGTACATTCAAACTAGGATGCTGTGCACTTAAATTCTTGTTACTAATGTGATTGAGGTGGCTTTGGATTTTTTTATGCAGCTGCACACCTGTAATCTGTATGGCACAGTCAGTCTAATTCTCTTTAGTATGATTAGGTCAGTCTGATTCTTGGAGTGTTATCCAATTAGCTCTCTAGTTGACTCCTATTTTACGAGGAGTTGGTTGATGGAGACTCAGGATTTTATGGAGTTATTCTAGACTTACATGGTAGACGAAAGCAATTTTTGTTCATTGGCGAATTTATAGGAGCTGATCTGTTACGTATTTTATCCTATTATTGGGCTACTGCCTATTGTCGTCAGAAATGTGGTGGTGGTTTATTAAATAATACATGTTGATACTAGCATGCTGGTGGTAAATGTTGTTGTGTCATTTAGCTGCACATCAATCTTGTTGACCTGTTTGCTTGTTGCCACACAGGAACATGGCATCAGCAGTATGATACACAGTTGATTGTGCTGCTGAATGTAAGCTATCTGCTTTTGCTTCCCAATTTGTTCCAGCCAGTTCTCTGATAACGTTTCTGTTCTTAATTGTTTATCTCATTGCTTAAAGATGTTTCCTAATGTTAAAAAGTTATTGTGCATTATGCCTAGATGTGTAGGTTTTAGTTTAATAATGCTCTGCAGAAATTCTTTAAATCTACTCGCACAGTGTCATCACAACCTCATGCTGCCTTCAGGTCATTCGCTTATGAGCAGTAGAGTGGGGCAGCACCTTCACTGTCTAGTTTGTTCGATGTTTCATTCAGGTTTACTCCCCTTAGTAGCATGCTGTCAGTTGGGTTGTTATTACAAACAAGAGTTACCTGAATAATCAAGTCTTAAAGAAGAATTTAACTACATCATACAGGGTATACTAAAAATTAGCAATTCTCAGAAACACTTCAGCAATGGCATACTCGTGAAAGATTTTCCAACAGAAACTGTGAAAACATTTGGTTATGATGATGCCAATGATCACTTAAAGACAGCTGCTTTGGCACATAACACTGTAAATAGTCAAGTTCTTGATATGGGATATAGCATAAAAAAGAAACTAAGCAATGTAATTGGTTAGTTAGCTTATTCTTTGTATATGGATAAGTCTTACTTCCTGAGTTGCTGTCAATTGTAACATGAACACATGGAAGTACGAGGGCCGTTCAGAAAGTAACCTCCGGTTGATTTAAAAAAATACACCAAGTTAAATAAAAATATTTTAATATATACATCTCACAACTACATCTTTGCACTATTTTTCTACATAGTCTCCATAGCGATTGAGGCACTTATCGTATCTCTTCACAAGCTTTGAAATTCCTTCTGCATAAAAATCACCCGCTTGTGCCTGGAGCCAGCCTGTGACCGCATCTTTGAGCTCTTCGTCGTCATCAAACCGCTGTGACCCGAGCCATTTCTTCAAATGCATGAAGAGGTGATAATCACTTGGCGCCAGGTCTGGGCTGTAAGGTGGATGGTTGATAACGTCCCACTTGAAGGACTCAAGAAGGGCCGTTGTTCTGCGAGCAGAGTGAGGACGGGCGTTATCGTGCAAAAAAACGATACCGGAAGTCAGCATACCACGGCGTTTGTTCTGTATAGCCCGTCGTAACTTTTTTATTGTTTCACAGTACACGTCTTGATTAATGGTCGTACCACGTTCCATGAATTCAACCAACAACACCCCTTTGGCATCCCAAAACACCGTTGCCATCAGTTTTCTGGCAGAAAAATCTTGCGAGGCTTTTCTTGGTTTGGTAGGCGAATTTGAATGTGCCCACATCTTTGATTGTTCTTTTGTCTCAGGGTTCACGTACTTAATCCAGGTTTCGTCACCGGTCACGATTCTGTTTAACAATGGTTCTCCTTCGTCCTCATAACATGACAGAAAGTCTAATGCAGAGGCCATTCTTTGAGTTTTGTGGTGGTCGGCAAGTATTTTGGGCACCCATCGTGCACAGAACTTACGGTAACCCAATCTTGCTGTCACTATCTCGTACAAGAGAGTCAGAAATCTGTGGAAAACCAGTAGACAACTCCGACATTGAGAAACGTCGATTCTCACGAACTTTTGCATCAACGGTCTGAACGAGTTCGTCAGTCACCAATGTTGGTCTACCACTCCTCTCTTCATCATGAACGTTTTCTCGTCCACTTTTAAATAAACGTACCCATTCACGGACAACTCCTTCACTCATAACTCTTGGTCCGTACACGGCACAAAGCTCACGATGAATAGCTGCTGCAGAATATCCTTTGGCTGTAAAAAACCTTATGACAGCACGCACTTCACATTTGGCGGGGTTTTCTATTGCAGCACATATTTCAAACTGCCACAAAAACTAAACTAGCGCAGGTACGACGTTCACTCGACCACGGCTTGATGCCGACTGACCTGTTGAGTGCGTGAACGCACAGATGGCGTCGCTACTCCCCCCACAACCCGCACTGTGACCAATCGGAGGTTACTTTCTGAACCGCCCTCGTAAAATTTACAAAATTTAAATCCATTATTGATAAATTCTCCTATGAGTTTCACAGTAATTTTACAGATTTTAAATGTCTAGAGTTGGATACCTTTCTCTTTAATAATGTAATGAACACATTAGTCACAGAAGTGGTAGAAGTGATCTTCAAGAAGAGTACAATACACAAAGTTATCTATTCATGCTATTCAAAACAAAAAGAAATATTGCAGTTTTTGAACTCATACCACAAAATTGCTACCGAAAACTCACAAACTCCGCTCTTAAAATGGTATCCTTTTTCAGATCAACGTGCATTTCTCAAAGTACATTAAATTTGCTCAGTGTGATGCAGTGCCCAGTGAGTCTTTGGAACATCACAAAAGTACAAATTGAAATTGATTTTACAGAACTTGTCAAGACCTAGTTAAATAAAACTAACCGAAGTATTAAAATATCTCATTAATATGTGTACAAGAGTTTGAGATAAGTAACTAAATAAAAATAAAAGTATTAGTAGTTAATGCCCCTTATTACTAGGGGCATCGATATTTTGTGAAAATAATGTGAAGCTAGCAATTTTAAAATAATGCAGAAATGGCAACTTTTATGAGATATTGCAAAATACATAATTTTGCCTTACATAATGATTATAAATTTTAGGACGGCAGTTTACTAATATTTGTAACTGATAATTGTTAAATGTTGAAATTATGTTTTGATTTCAAATTTCTCAAGGCTGAGATTTGTGAATAGTTTTAAAATGACAGTTCATTTCCTACAGATGTAATGTTGAGGTGATGACAAAAATAGAACCAAATTTGACAAAAACAAACACCAAATTTGAAAAAAAATTAATTTTGAATATGGCATAAAAATTACTGGGGTATGTACTGGCCCTCAAAGACATGAGACAGGAGAGGAAGTGTTAACTTAAGAGATTCTTTGAAGTTTGTTCCATGTGAGTCTTTGCACTCTCTTGTTAGAATCAGACATCCCTCACGTCCATTTTGGGAAGAAAAATCTCCTCTGTCATCTGGACATAATGCTGAAAAGTGACTATAACTACCCTATCATTCTCTTTGAGAAACTATGAGACAATAAAGCCAATTTTGGACAGTGCATGCCAAACAGTCACATGTTTTGTATCCTGGGGCTGCTCACAAAGTTCATGGGGTTTCTTGCCACTCCAGTATCAATATTTTGTTTATTCACGCATTTAGCCAAATGAAAACGTGCCTCGTCACTGAAGAACACAAAGGTGTCAGTAGGCAGGTTTTCAGTCAAGGCTCCATGTGCATCTTTTCATTAAACAAATTTGTATGGATTAAGTTTGTGTGAATGAAATTTCAAGTCTTCATGAAGAATTCGTCTCATTGTGCAATCAGAAATTGCAACTGTGTGTTTGTGTGCAGATTGCTTGGGGGAGTTCACAACTGCCAGCCTTACTTTCTTGTCATTTTATGTTGCCCCTGTGGTTCTTGAAGGTGCTGGTTTCTTTTTCTGTACGCTACCAGCATTCATAAACATATCAATCCTCATAATGATTGATTTTCAATCAGGAACACGGCCTGGCACGGTGGTAAACTGTCCCCTGAATTCACACTGGATTGCGATGATGGCCATTGGCAAAATTAGTCGTCATGGTGAACGTGTGCTCCTCTTTCATCCATTAAATGATCACTACTAAACTACACTTATGTTCTGTCCTTTCGAATGCACTCAAACACTAACAACAATGAGTAACAGCCGCCTTGTGGCACTCATTCCAATTAAGGATGGTCCTGTGCTGCACTCTGTTTAAAATTCTATTTTGGTTACCATTTAGTTCTTAAGCATGTCTGTTGCACTTACGTGTAACTTATACCAGTCTGCTACAATTCTACCAGTACACCTCTGCCTTCATTAGCATGTTGAATCCAGTTTCCTTGATAGATGTACTACATTTTTTCGGAACATGCCATCAAATCCGTTATCCATTTGACTTTCCTCTTACAGATTTTACTTGTTTGGCTTTTGAGTATTTCCCTAAAAATATAATAGTTGTGACTCGCTCCAGATTTGCACCACTGACCTAGTAATTTAATACTACCAATCTCTTTCTCATGTTACAATCATTATCTACTATTTATCTCCCTTTGATGAGAGTTGGCATTCATGACACAAAGTGGAAATTTTTATCCACATCCTTCTGCATTTCCTTGCTGCCCTTCCACACCACGTACCTGTATACAACATTAACACTGAAAGATATTGCTGCTGAAGCTAATGAAGAATTATTGATCTATATTTAGGTCATTAGTTATCTTTATAGGCTTCCTTGAGGCTTACCCAATATTACATGTGTTTCTGTTGAACATTAGCAGCCCGGTATAGTGTGCTGGACTCTATTCATCAAAAATTCTTTGTGCCAATCGTATGATCTGGAAATATAGGAGCACAGAATAACCTACCTGTCCCCTGCACCTTTAATTCACAGGGTACAGTATGTGAACAAAGCAAATAATGTTTCAACCCTGTCTAATTCATTGAGAGGAGATTCTTTTCCTCCAGGAAAGGCATAATTTTAAAGCTTAGAAAGAGTGTCAGGGAGTCTATGCCTCGGGACAACTGGGAAATCTGAGAAAAACCTGGTAATTTTTTCATCCAGGAGAAAACCAGAAAAAACACTGGAATTTTTTAGAATTCTGGGAATTTTTCAGTGTTTTAGCATTCAGTTAAATTTTTGTAATTTTGACTGCTAAGAACTGATAGTCTAGCAAAGAATGTTATTGTATTATTATAATGGAGCAATAAAACATAAATGAGAGAAAAACTAAAGTTGAAAAGGAAATTTACTATTTACAACAAAACACACTGTATAGGCAAGCGTTTGCCAACAGCCAAATGTGTTAAAGGCATTAGGACGAAAGACTATGCAATACTTAATAACAACAAACTGCTTGGGATGAGCATGACGTCAGAAGTGTTTAAACATTAGCTTCGTTAGAGCAGTTGCCAGTGGGCTCATGCACCTGCGCAGTTGAGTTGGGTACGAACAGTACATCCTCCCACTTTTGGCTACTTGAAGTGTGGCTGTTGGCTGTATTGGCTGTAGCAAGCAGCCAGATGCTACCTGGAAAAAATTTTCTAGCTCACAGTGCTTACATTTAGAGATTTTGCTGTTTCCTCTTTGTTTACAGCTCTCACGTCAAATGAAAACAAATTGGATTTCTATGGCCGAGAGCCATCAGCTGAATTAAAATACATGTACATAATTATGGAAGGCTAAAATAAGTTACTAGTTTATAGTTTTTGGTTTTAACTTATTTCCAGGTTTTTGACAGTCAAGCATTAATTGCCTCGCAGAATGATGAAGTTATATTTGTCTGTTTGTTAAAGAAATTTGGCTGTTATTAATATTTTCCACTGAGACAGTCAATTTATTTGAAATGAAGTGTTTCATTCCAGGCTGTTCAGCTGTTTGCTAGATTTTAAGTGCACATTTTCATCTTCTGGAACATACGGCATTATGCTGTAATATAGCACCAAACATGAGGTAATGCAGTACTCGTACCCCAAGAAAATTTACATCCCGGGAACAACATTGAAAATCTTAATGTCAGCTTGGGGCGCACTTCATTGTGAATCTGGAGATACAAATGGGCACCTTAAGCGGAATTATGTATTTTAGTATGGTTTACGAAATTCTGACTCCCTCGTAGCATCATCTGATGTCCTGTTTCTTTTATGGTGCAATGTAATATCTCTTTATACTTTAAACATACAAACATCCAGGCTTCCTACGTTATTGTAGCTGCACATGCGAGTACTTTAAACATACGAACATCCAGGCTTCCTACGTCATTGTAGCTGCGCACGCGCAGTAATGACTGTTTTCTGGTGGTCAATGGCAACTGCTGAAATGAACCTGTTTCTAATAGCTCGCGGGAAAATATTGCAAATGGTGGTTTCAGGAGCATCACTTTTCAATATAAAATTTCCTTTTACGCAAGATGAATTATGTTGTGTATGAGAACGTGCGATGAATTTCTTAAATCACAGTGTATTTCACTCTCTTTTAAAACTTAACACTTCAAGGACCAGCCACTTAGAAAAATTTCGAGCCCAGTGTCATTTAAAATTTTACCAGCACATATGTGTGAAGTATCTTGAAGTGTAACACATAAAAAAAGACATATTTAAGCATGAAAGCTTAGCTTTCTGGTGGTTTATTGGTATTCGAGGCCAGAATTATATGTGAAAGCGTGCATCAGTTTCCCGTTCTGCCCGCAGTTGTTTGCTGATGTGCCAGGAAGTTCAAGCTGGTGCATAAAACCTTAAACCTTCAAAGAATTGATAAGTTTTACAGTTCCAAGGTAAAGTATACTGTCACATAGCACAAAAAAATCGTATTTTCATCCGGAGAAGTGTATTTTTAACTGGGAAATCTAGGAATTTTTTTTCCTTGTTCACTTATACACCCTATAACTGCACTGCACAGAATCACTCATGTGCCACCACATCGTGTAACTGATACCTACCGTGACGGGCACTGACTTCCAGTAGCAAACGTGATCCATAGTCCGATTGCAGTGAAATCCCCGCCTTTGTGGTTGTATGATCAAGTATTCTGATTCGCCCAACTCCAAAGCCATTTTGTTGTGGGCCACATCGCCTTGTGTGAAACTAAATACTGTTATGTGGTGGCTGCACTTAACCAGTAAATGGCTACGTAAGTACAAGACATTCTAGTTCCACAGCCAAGCACTGAAAGATATGCCTCTCAAGCACACGCTTGTAATGCACTTGTTGCAGTTGGAACCTAAGTAACTTGAAAACTTGCCCCACACTGAAGAATGCAGCGACCGCACATCATCTCAAACATTTTATTGTCATCGCATGCTGTCAGGCTGTGAAGTTGATTATTTGCAGAACACAGTGTGTTTCAAAAAGAATATACATATTATAAGTGCTGTTTTGTCCAAACCTTTGGTTGCTGCTCCACGGCTTGGTTATTGGAGGAATGAATACATTGTCTAGTTTATATTCATTGCTGTTAGGTATTTGTTGTCTTCTGCTTGCTTGGTTACCATCAGTGTTGCAAATTGGCTACTCTGCAGCAGAAATTATTTTGTGTTCTCGTAACAAGTTTGTTTGCAGGGCCATCTTCCACAGAAAGTACAGAAATACTTTTTTTGTAAAGAAAACTACATACTGACATCACAAGATACAAAAAATATATATAATTCCCAGTTGAAAGGGAACAGAACAATCAAATTATCTTTCTGGGTATAACAATCAAAAAACAAAGCAAAAAGCATGTGTTTGAAATTTACCATAAACCCCCAGCAACGGACATTATCATTCCACAATCCTCGAACCAACGACAGTCACAATAGCAAGCAGCACTTCGACACATGCTCCATAGACTCAACACAGTGCCACTTACCAAAGAAAACTATCAATAATAATGCAGATAGCACAATACAGTGGTTTCAATAATAAGTCACAACAAAATTTAAAGTAAAAATAAAAGCAGGAAGCACCAAACCACAGACAACAACACATCAGGACCAAACACAAACACAGTCCCTTAACAACTACACAGATAGTAAGTGAGAGATGAAAGAAAACACAAAATAGTACACAATGACATACAAACACAAACTCACACACAAAATCACCAACATTTTCAAAAGACATGGAATAAACATCGCATACACAACAGACAATGCTATACAAAAATACACCCCAAAACTGACAAAAAAACAGAGACATATACCAGAAAGCAGGAATATATATCAACTACAGTGTAACATCTGTGAAGGCAGATACAATGGACAAACAGGTAGAACATTTGATATCAGATACAAAGAACACCGAGAACCTGGAAATATGGGACCAACTATTCCACATTTGCAGAACACCTAAGAGAACATGACTACAAACCAACCACTAGAGAACAAGACATGAAAATAATTAGAATCAACATTAAAAAAATACCTCCTAACCCTGCAAGAAAATTACCACATACAGAAAACCAAAGCAGAAAGGAAAACATTGTTGAATGATCAGGTACACATGCCAAACAATTCATTGTTTACACTAATAGATAAAGAGTAACACTTTCAAAGAGGATTAATATAATAATACCATCCAATGTAATAATAATACCACCCAACATCTTCACACTCACTATCCATGAACCTCTCCACAGAACTTTGAAACAAAAAGCAAATCAGCTGTCACCAAAGCTTTCAACCATTTGCTAACAGCTAGTACATTCATATTCAACGCCCTATAACTCAACCTCAACACACACACACACACGCAACATGCTCTTCAGCTTACACTCTCGCTTGTAAACACACACGATATAAACGTCATGAATACAAGTTGGTTTTTAACATAAACATTTTTAGGTTGGCAACAAGTAGGTAAACACCAAAGAGGAGGAAACATATAATGAAGTTGCAGTATTTACATTGTTAAAAGCACAGCACCCAAAGAAATAGTTACATCAAGTGGCAAAAGAACAGTAGTACACCACAAAAATAAGGAGAAACATGGTGAACACTGTGAAAAAGGTCTGAATGCAAAATTGTGCTTCTATGTCGATAATAAAGTGGTAGTGCGACCTCTAGACCAGATGGGAGAAAACACGGGTCACTGCAGATCATAAATAATTACTATTTTTTACATAAAAAATTGCAATGTGAACTGTTTTACATTATAGAAATAACAAAACTGCATCATTATAGATCCCACTTATGATGCCTTAGAACAAGAAAAAGGCGAAACGTGCCTAGGAAAAATATAGTAAGTGGCAGCAGAAAAAGGTGGTTCTCTTCACAAAACAAGTATTGTGTTCTCATGTGTGCATAATCTAATTCAATGATAGTTCTCCTTGTTTTGAGATGTCAGTTGACTAGGAAGCCGTACAAGTTGCAGCTGTTACAGGCACTACATCATGATGACAAATGCAAATGTGTGGCATTTCCTGACAAACTTTAAAAGGCTGTTGACAATGACAACATGTATGTACAATGTGTTATTTCAGTGATGAAACAACTTTCCACCTCAGTGGAGATGAAAGTAAACACAAAGTTCGAATCTGGGATGTACAGAACCTATGTGCACTTAGTGTACATGTACAATATTCATCCAAAGTCAGTGTCTTTTGTGCGATATGCCATTCATCTGTTTACAGCCCGTTCTTCTGTGATGGAAACATGATTAATGGTCAGCAGTATCTTGTTGTGTTAAAAGACTGGTTGTTCCAAAGGCTCAATGGAACCAACTTCATTTTTCAAGAAGAAGGAGCACCCCTTCACTTGAATCACCAAGTGTCTGAATATCTGAAAGAAACTCAACCAAGTCATTGGATTGATAATCAAAACATTCGGCAGTGTAGCAGCTCTCTGTTGGCCTCAGTGGTCCCTGGATACACTCTTTGAGTTCTTCCTGTGGGGATTTATTAAGGACAACGTTTATGCACCAACACTACCACAGACCCTAGAAGAGTCATAACATCAGAGAACACGGACATGCATATCTGAGTATAGGAGAAATTTGAGTATCAGTGTGATATTTTTCGTGTCACTGGTGGAGGACATATTGAATATCTGCAATCCAAACTTGAGAGATTCATACATGTGTGTCGCAAGTTTTATAGTTGTATGTTTTACAGTTTTTAACTGTTGCCACCCACTTATGACCCAAAGTTGGTTCATTAATTCTTAAGTAAGATTAAATTTGGGGTGGTGGTCACAATTTTGCAGCGCTTGGCACACTGAGATAGTGACACACTGTAGAGAGAGGTAACAATTGTAGAATTTAAATAAACAGTTTTCATAGAACTCATCTGTTAGTGTTCATTGTTGTTGTCGAAAGTTGTAGGCTTGTAATCCATGTCCATGCTATATTATGAAAGGTAGCAATGGTAGAATTTAAATAAACAGTTTTCATAGAACTCATGTGTTATTGTTCTTTGTTGTCGTCGAAATTTGTAAGCTTGTAAACCATGTCCATTCTATATTCTGAAATGCAACTTCATATACTGATCTAAGGGATTCTTGGCTTCATGTTCTTAAATGATGTGAACAAGTATTGAGTTTCTGTTGTTGAGTGGATATATTTTTAGTTGTTTCACTTCACAATACAGTTAAGTTCTACCTCCATACTAACTCAACCCACATATAACGTGTAATTCACACTCATACTGACAAGAACAAATATTTACCTTAACAACATACATCAAAGGAAATGCTATCTTATATTGATCTATTCATGCAAAATCATCCTTGAAACATACGTTACAGAAACAAAGTACAAATAATTGTTTAAAATTGCCTGTCTTTTGAAGAATTCCGTAATAATCATAATAACTACATAAAGTTTTTATATATGTTGACATTTATATATTTTTGTAAAGTTACTTGGTAATGGATCTCTGGGTTTTGAATCTTTGGCTTGGGAATCAGTCGGTTCATATTATTCAAGATTGGTTAATGCATTTTATATCACCATAACCAGTCGTTACAATTAATCCCCAGAATTTTGAAAGCATTAAATAAGAGAAAAATTTTTGACACAAAATACTTATACTGGTTATACTAACAAGATTTGGAATGTAACAAATCATCATAGTTTCTTCATAACATGATGCAACATTTTCAACTACCTTAGCGTCATTACTTCATTCAAATGAGGACTAGAGCAAAATTTCACCTTACGAAGTTATTATCTCACAAATTTTCAAAACAGTTACAAAGTCTGACTTTTTGTCTGTCCTATTTCTCCCAAATCATTACCAAATGTCATATAACATACATAGGAGAAGCAAAAGATGGTACAAGTAACTAATATTTCTACTTGTAACTCTGTTCTTTGGCATAAAACTACATTCATGGATTTTATCACAGTGGCATGACAATAAAACCTATATTTCATGAAAATGTCTTTTAAACATTTCGAAAAATCCAAAGATACTGTGATCAGCAAGGACAAAAGAAAAG
This sequence comes from Schistocerca serialis cubense, assembly GCF_023864345.2. Taxonomy (NCBI): domain Eukaryota; kingdom Metazoa; phylum Arthropoda; class Insecta; order Orthoptera; family Acrididae; genus Schistocerca; species Schistocerca serialis. Next base: position 416,227,822 of record NC_064646.1, on the reverse strand, counting down.
TCTTAGTCCATGTAGGATCTTTTGAAATGCTTTAAAGAAAATATAGCAAAATACTTGATCACAGAACAAAATTAAAGTAGTTAGGAACTTACTCTTTTGCTAAGAATGCAAATGAAAATGTTTTTACAACAACATTTTACAACGTCTTTTACGTTTTTCACAAATATATTCATGTCCTTCAAAGTACTTCACATCACCAGGTATACTATTTCAGAACCTAGTGGTCATCAAATCTTAAGCTCACTTCTTCCGTGTGCGAGTCCATCATTTTCATCACTCGTATTGTCCTTTGGTTTCTGATTGCTGTAAACACTTTTCACCCATCAGTTTTCATGTCATGTAACCGGTAATACAATAACATATCAAAAATTACTTTTCAAGCCTTTCAAATCATGTTACATGCTGAGACAACTCTGTCTCAAAGGTGAACTTGCTATTCTTACTTATTCATGTATAGGAATCTTTTCACTCTTGGGTATGTATATGTTAATTATAAACAGATAAACACAAAATTTGGAATATAACAGAGAAAACTCTAAATTTTTAGCTTTGTCCCACGTTGTCATAGCAGTTATTGTGTACTAATTTTTACCTTTTCAAAGATGTAAATTTCTTTGAACATAAGTAGAATATTTTCAATTATAAACTCCCTGTAGTGAGCTTAAGTAAACTGAACAGGTTGTGGAGTGCTTTGTTATTATCACAAAAGGAAAAGTTTCTTAATAGATGCTGATATTTTTCTCATAGCTTATTCTTATGGTTTTTTATTTATTTTATTTTTTTATTTAAAAAATTGAGCATAAGTTATGCCAAAAATGTCAGTATTAGTGAAATTTATCTTTATAGTTCTGTTCATCAACTGTTTGTCACTGTCATACTTAAATTTCTATTATGTCTACGTAAATCACACTGATTCAATATCATAACATGAAAATTCAACACATGTACAAAAATAATATTAAACATCAGAAAAAACATCTTAAATAGAAAATGCAAGCTATCCATTACATCTTCAAAATCACTGATGTGTTCATAACATGTAGGATGCTTGTGGCTATGGTATGTGTTTTATTCATCTCATGACATACATTTGCAACAATAAATAATAACACTATACGGATATTTCTTTGAATGTGGAACACATTGTATCCAGCTCAAATTTGCAGTTTGTCCTGCATGAATTCATCCACTGAGTAATAACACTTCAGTGTTTGTAATTCATATTGCTTTCTTTTAAGTGAACCTAAATTCATCTGCATCAACGTGTTCCCTTTTAATTTATTACAAATTTTCATTCCCATGTATTGAGGTCCCTGGGCATACAGTCTGAGGTGATGGGTGGGGAACATAAAATTTTCTTTGTTTCTAGTATCATGTGAATTGACTAAATGGTTTCCCTCAAATAATTCATGTCTGGTGTACAAAAATAGAATAAGCTCATATCTGTATAAGGTTGGCAGAGTTAATATTTTAAGTTTTCTGAATAATGGTCAACAGGGTTCTTTGTGATTTCCAGTTCACATTTTTCGAATGATTTTTTTCTGTATTTTTAGTATCTGCACTATTTGTTGAGTTACCTCGAAAAACAATACCATATCTAATAATGGCTTCAAAGTAGCTTGTATATGATACTTTTCATGTGTCCGTGTCAGTTGCAGTTGTTAATATTTGCATTGCAAATGCAAGGCTGCTTAGTTTGTTTGTCAGGTATTCAATGTGTGCCTGCCAGCTCAAATTTTTATCTACATTTAAACCTAAGAATTCTTCTATATCTTGGTTGTTGTGTACAATATTAATGTGCTCACATTTTGACTGTTTGGTTTTGAACTGCATCATGTTACTCTTAGATATGTTTCGATTCATCCCATTTAGCAGAAACCAAGTTTCTAAGGTACTGAGGTTACTGATCACAAATTTGGTAATTTTTTCTGAATCCTAATTTTCAACTAAGACAGAAGTATCATCTGTGAACAGTAATGATAAGGAGCCGATATTTAATGGCAAGTCATTAAGAAAGAAGAGAAATAGGACTGGGCCTAATATGGAGCCTTGTGGAACACCCTGAGATATTTTTTTTCCAGTCAGAAAAGTAATATGTGCCATTTGAAGAGATGCTAACTCTTTACTTTCTGTTGGATAAGTAGGATTAAACCATTGTAGGGCACTGTCGCTAATGCCATACTTTTCAAGTTCGTACCGTATTTACTCGAATCTAAGCCGCACCTGAAAAATGAGACTCGAAATAAAGGAAAAAAAATTTCCCGAATCTAAGCCACACCTGAAATTTGAGACTCGAAATTCAAGGGGAGAGAAAAGTTTTAGGTCGCACGTCCAAATCGAATCAAAGTTGGTCCATTGTAATATGAGACACAATTTAGGTCGAATGAATGACGATACAGCTACAGTAGTTTGGTTCAAGTAGTAGGCTTAGCATGGGGGAAAGACGCATGCTTAGCATGCGTCAGGCGCTCCGTCTGTATTTATACAGGTACCCTTCCTTTTTCACGTGCTTCGTCTGTTTTGAATCTATTGCTTATTTTGCTTCGATCTGATAAGTGCCGTTTTCTTTGTTATAGGTGTTTACGTCACTCTAAGCCGAAAATGCATTACTGTACTGTGTCATGCATTGTTTGTCGCATTCTGATAGTGCGTGTTTACGGACTGTCGCCGCTCGCGGCATGGCTTGCTTTTGTGCGTGCTAGTGCCGCTAACAATAAAAAAAAAGAGAGAGGAATCGTCTCATTAGCGAAACAATGGCAAGAGACTGCTATTTGTTGTTACTTACACTGCTGCTTTCTTTGACAATGATCAACAAGAACCAAATAATAGACTGCATATGATAGAACATGTTCTGAATGAGAGTTAGGCGAAAATTTTTCTCCGTTTGAAAATCTTTGCGGCCGCTTCTTTAGTACATCAAATTCTGCGCAGAAATTAGAGTCATCTTAGATTTGAAAATCTAGTCAGTTGCCGTGCTTCATTTCTGACTGTGTCACTTAATACGAATATAAACATGATACGTATATTCTTCCGCGTTTGCTGTTGTCTCACTCTAGTTTCGTAGTTTATTAGGCAGGCAGGATTTAAATGAGATAGCAGCAAACACGAAAGAAAACCTGGCAAAATGTTTATATTCATATTATTCTTATGGTGAAGAGAATACTGCATGTGATTCACAATTCATAAAAGTTCCTATTAGCAATCATCTCTTGTCACAGGTAGGAAAAATTTCAGAACATAGAGTTGGCCATATTGACAAACATCCCAAACAGTCTTGCCAGTCGGATTTTCGTAGTACATTGAAATTCTGCTACATTCGAAGATGAACAATACGGAGTTTGTATTTACTTCGTTGGATAATGTATGAAAATGCAGTGGTCGAAACTCGGGGCGGAGAAAAAAAAGCTCGTCTTCCACCTTTTTTTTAAAAAAAATTTATTTACTGACGCAGAGGTTTTGGCGCCAGTATTTATCTTTGTGCCTACAAACCATGCCTGTGCAGCACTACATATATTCGATGGCAGAAGTTAGTTGTGGCGGGCGGCAGCACCTACCGACATTTTTCAGAACTTCCTCTTGCTTTGCACTCGATTCTAAGCCGCAGACAGTTTTTTGGATTACAAAAACCGGAAAAAAAGTGCGGCTTAGAATTGAGTAAATATGGTAATCAAGCAATGCTTGGTTTACAGAATCAAATGTCTTTGTATGTCGCAGAAAATTTCTGCCACCTTAATTCTCTTGTCTAATGCTGTACTTATTTTAAACTGTTTACTGCATCTATGGCATTTTTCGCCTGCTGAAAACCAAATTGATTGTTTAGAATAACAGAATATTTTGCAGTGAAGTTTTGTATTTGTGCAACAGCAAGTTTTTCAGATATTTTAGATATGACTGGGAGAATTGAGGTAGGATGATAGTTTCCCATGATCTCTCTTGATCCCTTCTTGAAGAGTGGTTTGACTTCAGCATATTTCAGTACCTCTGGGAAACAGCCCTCTTCAAAACATTGATTTATTATTTGAGATAGTGGGGTTGCAGTTCTGTTGTGAAGCACTTTAATAACTTTGGTGTGTATTCCATCCCAACCTGCAGATTTTTTGTTTCTTAATGTTAGAATAGCATTTTCTACATCCTCCACAGAAACTTGTAAAGTTTTCAGGGTTTTCGCCTAGGTCAAAGGGATTTACTTTGTTGTGATAATCTGTTATATCTACATCAGACTTTGCTACATTTATAAAGAATTCATTAAAGTACTCTGGCATTTGAGGTGGATTTACAGTAGTATTTCCTTCAGTGTCAGTTTTTGAAAATCTTGGTCACAGGCTTTAACTGACCACACAGCCTTTGTCGTATCTGTATGATTTAAAATTAGCCTGTTATTTGCCAGTTGTTTTGCCTCCCTGACAACTCTTTTAAATATGGTTTTATAGGGAGTAATGTATTTAATGAAATCAATATGTTTATTATATTTTAGTTCTCTGTGCAGTTAATTTTTCCTTACAATGGAAGTTTTTATGCCCTGGGTAATCCACTTTATTTGTTATTTAATTGCTGCAGAGTATAGTTGGAAATGTTTCATTAAAGACACCAAGAAAACTGTTTAGCAATTTCACTTGAGTTACATTGATCAAAAGGCCATGTTTTCTCTTTTAGCTTCCCACTAAATGTTAGCAAGTTTTCTTTGCTAAAGTTCCTGCTCATACAGGTTCTCATACGTGAAATGTTCCTGTCTGTCTGTGGCAGCTCAATGAACGATGCACAATGATCTGAAATACCTAGATCTAGACAAAATTTCTACACATCTTCACATTTAGTTAGAACATTGTCAATACATGTTGCTGATTTTACATTGTCTCTAATAGATTCAAAGAAATTCAATTTGAAACCATATTTCTTTACTAAGTCAGTGAATCTTGAAGTGCGACTACTTCACATGTGATATCAGTATTAAAATCAGCAGCTATTAACATTTTTTTTCTTTTTTTCTCTACTAAAGTCTTTTAGCATAATTTGAAGCTTCGATAAGAATTGTTCTGTTGTTGATGTCCCTGTAATTCTGTATATTGAGATTATTATAACATTTGTTAGTGAGTCCACTATTTCCACACAACAGCTCTCAAACACACATTCTTCATTTAAATAATTAAAACAGTTTCTGGTCTCATAATTTATATCACTATGTAGAAGTGTACATGAGCCTCTACGTGACTTGTCTCTCCTGCAAAAGCTACTTGCTAATCTAAAGTTCCCTATTATTTTGTTTAGAATTTTAATTGTGTCCTCAGTAAACCAATGCTCATTTAAACAAACAACTCTAATAATGGCACATTCTGACAGAATGGGATCCAATTCATCTGTTTTGGAGCTTTTATTTTTTGAAGCGTCAGTGTTTAAACCATGTATATTCCAGTGGATAACATACCTACTTTGACTATTAGTTATGCACTTTAGCATGTTTCTTGCAAGATAATGGTTTGATTTTGTCTTTCTTAAGGCTGCGCACGTTTTTTCACCCCCATCACTACTTATCAGTTTACCCTTATTTCTTATGACCTGGCAAATATCTATGAACATGTTACTGAATATTTTTCAGCCCAACCTATTCAGATGTAGACCATCTTTGGCAAGACACTTTGCACTTAGAAATTTATTGGGCTCAATGAAAACGACTCCTAGTTTATTGCACTATTCTTTAATATTGCTACACTTAGAAATTTGTTGGGATCAATGAAAACAACTCCTAGTTTGTTGCACTATTCATTAATATTGCCATTTATTCTCTGGACATAGCTGTCACTCACCAATCTCCTGTACACGATACCATTTATTATTATTCTGGAATTCGAGTAGAGTCTTCTGGCTGTTTGGATGAGGTTCCTTGTATGATTTTGGTGTTGTTTTGAAGTAAATTTGTTACCGTGTGGATAAAAACACCTTTTGAATTTCTGCTATGCTTATCTGCTGCGTTCTCTCTTGAGTTTAAAATGTTGTTTAGGTGTGTATGCAATTGATGCGTCCTGATTCTAGGTCGAATGTTGATTTCGGAATTTGGAAGGCAATATTTTTCAACAGTGAGTCACCTATAATAAAGAATACACTTTCTGTCTTATTATAATGCTTCATGAACATAGACAATCAATTTCATTCAAATATCTCTTTGCTTCATTGGATGAAGGATTATAAACTGAAATTAAAATGTGTTTATACCAGTTTTTTTCTGTTGAATGGTTCCCAGGACTTTGATACAAACTGTGATCCATTGTCTGACAGAAGCTAGCCGGTGTGGCCGAGTGATTCTAGGTGCTTTAGTCTGGAACCGCGTGACCGCTACGGTCGCAGGTTCGAATCCTGCCTTGGGCATGGATGTGTGTGATGTCCTTAGGTTAGTTAGGTTTAACTAGTTCTAAGATCTAGGGGACTGATGACCTCAGATGTTAAGTTCCATAGTGCTCAGAGCCATTTCAACCATTTTTTTATCTGACAGAATGACTTTGGGTTTTCCTAAATTTTTGAAGAAATCTTTTTCAATTTTGGCAATAATCTCCTTACTTGTAGCTTTTCTTATAGGATATAATTTTATGTATTTGGAGAAAAGATTAACCATAGCAATAACAATTTTTTCTTTTTGGTAAACTTCCATAAAAATCCTCAGCAAGTAAGTGCATAGGTTTCTGAGGCATTATGTTTTGCATCTCACCTTGACAAGTTCCGTTACTTACCTTCATTCTCTGACACTTGCCACAAGTAGGCAGTTCTCTCCCATCCTTCTTAGTCATTTTTTAGAAATAAACATTTTCTTATAGCTTTGTATACATTTGTGACTATCACTGTGTCCATAGTCAGGAGTATATACTTAGTCAACTTTCCAGCTTCCTCCTCTAGCCAACATAACTTCCAATCATCAGAATCCATATCTTGTGTAATACTGTCTAATTTTTCATAATGTCTTTTGCCCAAAGAACTCTTTACTGGCTTCCAGTTTGAATCGTGGTTTTGGTTCCTTCTAATTTTGTTGCACATTGCCCCACCAATTTTTTCATCATTTATACCATTCTTTTATCTGATTTTAAAGTTTGTTTCCTCATTTTGATGAAAATTTTCATTGCACCTGCCCAATGGCATCCATGACATAAAACATCTGTAACATTGTCTGGACGTTTAATATATTTAATTTTGCAATCAAATTGTTGCAAGTACATTCCCCAACTGTTAAGTCTGTTGTGATATAGTCAACATTGCTATAGGTAGCTTAATACTTTGTGTTCTGAATATATTATGACTTTATGTTCCCTTTGTGGTCTGAATATACAATTCCTTTATGTTCCAACAAATAGATTCTGAATTTAGTAAATGCCCAGTAAACAGGTAATAACTCTTTTTCTGTAACAGTGTGAGATTTGTCATGTTTTAACAGCATTCTACTTGCAGAAGCAATTGTGTAATGTGTGACGTCCACATTAACTCCTCTTTCCTAAAACAGTTCTGCTCCCAAACTGTTATCACTACTATCTGTGTGAAAACAAAATGGTAGTCTGATATCTGACCTATGTAACAAATTCTGATTATTCAGTTGTTTCTTAATGCTTTCAAATGTTTGTTGCTTATCTTGTGTTCAAACCCAGTGTTCTTTTTAAGTAAACTGTGTAAACAGGGTGCATTCCAACTTCGTCCACTCATCAATTTCTTATAAAATCCACATAAACCATAAAATGACTTCAGTTGTTTCCTACTATGTGGTGCTGCAGAATTTGAAATTGCTTTAATTTTATCTGGATATGTCAAGATTCCTTACCTAGTAATTACATAGCCTAAGAATTTTACTTCAGGTACAGCAAATTCACAATTTTCAAATTTCGGAGTTGTTCCTACTTGCCTAAGTTTTTCACACATCTGCTTCAATAATTCAAAATGCTCTTTCCAACTTCATCCAGTTACCAAAATGTCATGAGTTACCAAAATGTCATCTACATGAACAGTAAGTTTTCACACCGAAACTTGTCCAAGTATGTAATCAAATGCTCTCGTAAATTGACCTACAGATGAGGTCAATCCAAAAGGTACTACACAGTGTTGGTAACATCTTTGACTGTAAAGAAAATCAGTTATTTATGAGATTCAGGAGCTCAAGATACCTGATGGGTTGTTATATGGACTTACACCTCTCTCAGTTATGTCACATGCTTCCATCTTAAGCAACTCTCTCTCAACTGCAGGTCTCTGAGCTATAGGTACACAGTATGGGCTTATGAAAAGTGGTTGGTGTGGGTTTAGTTGTAAAGTACACTGATATCCTCACACTCCACCTGAAGTATTCTAAACACATCATTATACTCCCACAACAAAGATTCTTATTCATGTTTCTGATTATCTTTGCTTCTGAAATTGTAGTACAAGTTCTTTAAATAACACTTCATCTGTGTCTAATTTGTGCATATCCTTAACTACAAATCCACTGTATTTTAAAAACAGTATACTGTTTATTTGATCCTCGTTATAAGATAAAACTGACTTTATAAAATTAGTACAAATACAATCCCAACAGGTGCATTAATAACCAACTTCTGCCCTCCCCAAGCAAAACCTGCATTCGCACTAGCTATTCATGACATCCTGAGTATAAGATCTTCACTGAGATCTTGAATTACTGAGCATCCACATGTAAAAGTTACTCTGTCAATTGTGAAACTTATTAAAGCCTGACTTTTAACCAATTTGCTATATTTCCCAGTTGCACCTTTAATCCAAACTCCAATTACAAGTAATTCCACATAGTTCTTATTATGTTTTAATTTTTTTACTTAAGGTTTCAGATTCTCCTGAAATTTGGCCACCTGTATCATCAGGACATACGCCTTTCCTTGATCCTAATCTGACTCTGCTTAATGGATAACATACATCGATACATTTGTCAGTCTTATCATCCTCATATAATAGGTCATCTTCTATCTCTTAAAAACTAAAGCCTCCAAAATCACTATTGTTCTTACTATTTTTATCACCTGGGCACACTTTCATTAAATTATTACAGATGTCATTATCACTTTCACTGAGGATTTCATCAGTCTATGTACGCTTCTTGTTTCAGATAACATATTTAATTTTACGTGACCATTCTGGACATAAAGTTGAACACAGATTTTTAATCATCTTTCTAAATAGCATCACTATTTAACCATGCATTATATAAAAAAAGATTCACTTTCATTCATATTATTAAGCAGACACTACCACTGTCATAAGGGTACTAAATTAGTATGATCATCTATACATGCTTCATTACTAGTAATTAAATCAAAAGTTGTATTTGCTGTGATGCTGTCATTAACATCCCTTAATCATTTAACAGTGTTCTTGATTATCTCTACAGCATCGTAGCCACTAATATACATTTCCTCACTAACATCTGATGCCTCCAGTTCTTCTTTAAAACGAACGAAATACTTTCCTTCTTCATTACTATGCTTATCATCACTTACCTTCAATTCATTATATTCATTGTTATCCATGTTACCACAAACAACATCTATATCACCACATATATTGCCAACAACATCATGTCCTACTTCATTACCGTTTAAATATGCAGTTTCACTGAAGTTGCTGTCAACTAATACGGTGTTCAATTTTCTTACCTGGTTCGTTCATTAGTTTCTGAATACCAAAATTGTCACTAAAATCAGTTACTTCAGCATTTGCTAAAGTAAAAGTCTCTACCCAGTTATAAAATTCTGATAAATTAATTCATTCCGTATCCTCGTTTCCCAATTTCTGTGTGCTCACATACCTTATTTGCATGTTTTGCCTTACCTGGTGAACATATTTATTCCTCAACAGATTTAATTTTAACTGAAGAATACAAATCTTTAAGATAGCTACTGATCACTTCACTAGACTGTTTTTCGTGTGTGTCAGTATTAGTGTAATTTCTCATCCATTTGTTATTTGTTTCAAAAGCCCCTAACTTGTGGACCGACAATGGGGCCCAGGCTGCGATAATTGTAGCCATTGGTGTTACTGTGTTCACTCCTGTTGTGAGTACTAATGTGCCAGTTTTGATTACTAACTCCTTCAAACTTTGTGTGCCTATTATGGTTATATTTCCCCGTTTCTTTTCAATACTCTATCTACTTCATCTACATATTTAAAAACTGGTCTTGTGTCATCTGGGCCATAGATCCAGTCCCACTGTACGTCAGCTAGTAACCTCCTTCTAAGGCATCTATTTGGGTGACTTCATCAAATTTTCTCAAATAAGCTAATTTTGTAAGCTGATTTTTGCAAAACTGTTTCATGTTAATATGCCCTTTCCTGTAATATGGTCCATTGAGGATTTCGCTTTTTATTCTAGCTTGTCCAGTCTCTGACCAAAACCTATCTGAAAATCCTTTCTCAGAATTTGCATGTATTGTGTCATTATTAGTGTACTGATTAGCTCAATTAGTGCTTCACCTCCTAGAAATTTTTTTAACAATCTTAATTTTCACAATGTCAGTCATATTAGGCACAAAATTATCTCTGCAATGCTGCAGGATGTAAACTACCTTCATCTGAAAAGTTTCTCACTGGAATGTTGCAAAACGCAGTACCAACATTGTTAGCAAGATTTCTATTAAGTATATCACTGGACAATCCTTCAAGGATTTTTTTTTTTTTTTTTTTTTTTTTTTTTTTTTTTTTTTTTTTTTTTTTTTTTTTTGTCAAAAGTACGTATTTCCTTATGCACTTCTTCGAAAGCAATTTTATTCTGTCCCTTAGTTTCATTGCGTTCATCTTTAGTATTTTTTACTTCAGTATTAAATTTAAGTTTGATTTCTTGCATCATGGACTCAATAGCCTCTACTCAACCATGTAATCTATCGATTTTTTGGTTGATATCATTTAGTTGAGCTTTATTTTTACCTGTACAATCTAGTAAAGATCCTATTGAATGACCGAATTCTGTGAACTTGTCCTTGCTTTCTTGTTTAAATTTTTGATCTGACCATTTTTAAGTTGCTCATTAATTTTTACAAACTGATCCTTAGTATCTTTATTCATTTTTGTTAACAATGTCAACATGGTACTTATGTCATTATTATCACCTTGTTGTTTTAATAGTTTACATGACAGTGTCTTTTTCCTGTTCTACTGCTTCATCAATATATTGACCAACTGGATCACATTAACAACTTCAGTTCCTCTTCTTCCGTTGTTATTGTTTCCTATTTTTCCAGTATTCCCTCATTTTCTCCCAATGAATGTCTCTTCCTTTCTTCTGTCCATGTTATTCCCGATTTTTTATTTCTTCTGCTTTGAAAGGCAGTATTTTATTTTTAAAACAGTTTCTTTCTGCTATTTCTTAGTCTTTGATGTTTCTTTCTAGATCTTTCTTTACTGCTGTAATCCATGCTATTGTTGATTTCTTCTTCCATAAATATAGGAGTATTTGTTTTGTTAGTCTATTTCCAACCGTTCGGTAAAGGTGTCCGAAAAAGGTTAATCTTCATTTTCATTTGTAATCCTTTTCTTCTTGATTGTGAACTCCTTTTGCTGTTATTGTTGATGTTTTGTAGCTGTGGTTCATGCTTGATTCATTGGCCATGTAAATTATATACTTAAAATTTTCACAGTATATAAAGTTTAAATGTGCAAGAAGAAAAATAGAAGATCCTGGCTGAGCCCAAATGACCAATTCTAAACATCTCTCCCTATTATAACCCAAAGTCTATTCATTAATTGCAAAATACGTTTAAATTTGGGTTGCTGGTCACGGTTTTATAGCACTTGGTACCCTCCGATAGTGACACTCTGCAGAGAGAGGTAGCAGTGGTAGAATTTGAATACACAGTTTTCATAGTACTCATCTGTTATTGTTCTTTGTTATCAAAAGTTGTAGGCTCGTAATCAGTTTCCATGCTAGATTCTGAAGTGCAACTTCGTATACTGGTCTAGGGGATGCTTGGCTTCAGTTCCTTATAAGAAGTCCCTAATAATCACAGTAATTACATAAAGTGTTTATACATGTCGACGTTTATATATTTTTATACAGCTGTTTGGCAGTGGAAATCTGGGTTTTGAGTCTTTAATGTGGGAATCACTGATTTCATGTTATTCAAGATTACTTAGTGCATTTAATCTCACCATAATCAGTTTTATTACAAGTTTAATAAAATATGTATTCCAAATTCATATATTCTTTCTGAAAAACCCTGTAGATGGCTGTCACACTTACATGTGGATATACAAAAGTAGTCACAGTTTGATCTGGCTGTATCTCGACGCTCTCAGTGTAACTGCTGACCGAATAATCGAGATATATCTGTCAACGGGTGTTGCAGCAGTCTTGGCCAAAACACAAGACTCATCTGGAAACACTGCAAGCACAAGTAACTGAACTGTGTAAGGAAGTCATGGCTGTACAAATATGGCACCCCACATGCACGTGATGATTATGACCCTCTTTCAGCACAAACAGGTGTTCGGACACCAGGGAGAATATCTGCCGGTATCACAAAAATTTGGAACTGATGCTCAGCAGTGTCGACAATGCTGTGACAAGGAAATGCTGTCAGGAATCTGTAGCAATGAATGGTTGTTGACTGATTGTAACAGAACACTCTAAGCGACAATTTCTCATTGACACAGGTGCCGATATCTCAGTGTCTTCTCGTCTTCATAGCAGAATACCAACATAATCACATGTCTTGAATGAAAAACAGCCCACAGTTGCACTAAATTAGTTTGATTTTAAACCTTGACCATGGTTCTGCTATGATAATACAGCCTTCTTCATAAGTCCTAAAAAATGATCAAAATTGGGTAAGTGATAACATATTACATACACACTAATAAATTAAAAGTGTCTTAGCCTAGCAGCTGCATCAAGACCAATAAAATAACTTCAACATACATAAGCCTGTTTCGAACATAAGTAAAGTTTCATATGGCACCGTATGTCCTCCGGCACTACCTCTATTATACTTGGTGCACAGTTGTCAAATGTGCACCATAGGTGGCGCTCACCACAGTGAGCTATGTCGCACCATTTATCAGGCAACTAGTCAATATGTATGACAATAAATTAATAATAAGCCTACATGTGCAAATGATGGACCATATACTATTAATACGAACATCCCACAGATGAAATACTGTTGCATACAATCAATAGAGTGGCAGAAAATTAACAATTTCATATAACAAAGTTTGTCATATCACTATTTGATGCATGATTCAGAAACAAGACTATCATACGCAAATATAACTTCAGCGTACATTACATGCTCTAATAGCTTATAGGGCTAATTCTACCAGCTGACCAATGATTGACATTATTTCTATGACTAGCACCCTAGTGCATGAGTGTGGTAACATGGTACGAGATGACAAAAGGCAGATTAACATATCTGTCTCAATATAAACCACTGTTAATGAAAAAGCAGCTCATGACTCTGTGACAAATTCCTACTGGAGCATTGTCCTAAAACATTAGTTTATCTAAAAAGATAATCATACCATCATATGGCAAAATCAAGTAACTATTAATGCCTATGTGTGTCGCCCAATATGGGCTGAAAGCTTTCAAGGAAGCTAGAACTTTTCAAATAACACTGATCATTCAGTAAATTCCTACTATCAAACTTTTTGTGCTTGTATATCTGCACCTCCCCCAATAAATCTAATTTCACACCCTTAGCTTCTTTACACAATAGTTCGGTGCCGTTAAACAGGTTGTGGCGTATGTCCTTCTTCAATGTTTACCCTATGTTGCCTGATAAGTGGTGCGACATAGCTCACTGTGGTGGGCGCCACATATGGTGCGCAGGGTGCAGCACATTTGACAACCGTGTGCCCAGGATAACAGAGGTAGTGGTGGAGCACATACGGTGCCATATGAAACTTTACTTACATTTGAAACAGGCTTATGTCTGTTGAAGTTATTTTATTGGTCTTGATGCAGCCGCTGGGCTAAGAGACTTTTAATTTATTGGTGTGTATGGTTTATGTGTAGTTTGTATCACTGGTCTAGATGTTATTTTGATCATTTTTAGGACTTATGAAGAAGGCTGTATTATTATAGCAGAAAACATGGTCAGGGTTTAAAATAAACATAATTTACTGCAACTGTGGGCTGTTTTTTATTCAAGACAATTTCGTAATGGTTGCTGTTGTCCCTGCCATGATGAAAATAATGTAATCATATGTATAAGGGTCGTTCAAAAAGAAATGAGCCAGAGGCATAATTACAGAAACCAGTTCCTGTATGTTAGAAGTATTGGCCCTGGCTGTTGAGACACTTGTCCCACTGTTACACAAGACAGTAAGTGGCTGTCTCTTAAACTTCCCAGGGCTGCAATGTTAACCAGCTCTGCACGTACAGCTGGACGTCATCATCCGAGGTGAATCGTCTGCTCCTATGCTGCTCCTATACTGACGTTCTTCTTTGACCAAGATGGCTCCCTTCTGATTCACTTCCTGCAGCATGGGACAGCAGTGAATGCCCAGCGCTACTCACAAACCTTGAGCACCCTTCGCCAAGCGATCAAATCAAAACGACCAGGCAATCTCACCCTTGGGGTCATTTTGGTCCACAACAATGCAAAGCCTCATGTGGCCTACACAGTTGCGACACTCATGCAGAAATTTAAATGGGAGGTTCTCGGCCAGCCTCCATACAGTCCAGACTTCTCCCCCTGTGATTACGCCATTTTTGGTCCCCTTAAAAAGGCTCTGAGGGGAAAACGATTCACTTTGGACGACGACGTCCAGCTGTACGTGCAGAACTGGTTAACATCACAGCCCCAGGAATTTTATGAGACAGCCATTCACCGCCTTGTGTCACAGCGGGACAAGTGCCTCAATAGCCAGCATCAATACTTCTTACATACAGGTACTGGTTTCTGTAATTACGCCTCCGGCTCGTTTCTGTGTGACTGCCCCTTATGCGTTGTGAATGGCTCTTCCACCAAGACTACAGCAACTTCCATCTAAACTTAAATCTTTGGCGTAAGTTCATACAGAGAATAATTGTGTGGCATGTGCTATACCTGACTGTTGGAGTGGGCTACTTATCTTTTTACAATTTCATCCAAGATCGTAACAATCATTGCCTCAATGATTCTACAACACAGTTCTCTAGGCCTATGAACTTACACAATCTCAACCCTGCTGGCATCAAAGTTATTGTAGAATGATACCTGATCGTTATCCTGTGCGCCAAACATCAAAGACGGCTGTGCACAATGATCAACTTCATCAATTCCTTGAAATCACCTGTGCTTTGCCCACTCCAGCACCAGTAAGACACTCAATGGTACATCACATTGTCATTAGGCCAAGATCACCAGTTCGTGCATGGCCTTATCAACTGTCCCTGAAAAAACTGAAGACTGCAAAGCAAGCTTTCTCTTATGTGCTAGAACAAGGGATCTGTTCCCCTCCAGATAGTAGGCTGGCACTCTCCACTCCATATAGTTCCTTAGAAGAATAACAGGTGATGATGACCATCAGCTTAATGCTTGAATGGTACCTGATTGTTATCCCGTGCCACTCATAGAAGAATCTGCTGTGCACATTCATACTAAGAAATTTTTTTTCTACCGTTTACCTCGTCCGTCCTTTTTTCATATACCAGTTACAGCAAAAGCTATACTCAAAACCACTTCTTGCATTCCATTTGGGCTGTACAAATTTGTGCAAATGCCATTTGGGCTGAATAGTGCAGCCCAGGCTTTACAGTACACAAGGAATTCAGTCAACTCGAGACATAGTGGAACCTATTTCTCAGTTTCCGTAGCCCACTACAGTATGAAAATTATGTTGTTTCTTGGGCTTGAGAGACTATCGGACATTGTTGGCAGCAACTCTCAGTGAAATCGTAAAAGGTTCACCTAAGCTTGGAGGCACACTACCCAGTGGAGTGATGAAAAGAAAGCAACCTTGTTCAAAGTAAAAGCTGCTGTAGCTTTGTAGGGAGGGCAACCACAGCCTAGAGACATTGTGAATAACAAATTATCATAAAAATTGTAACATCTAAAAAGGCAAGAATGATGAGGTATTTGCTGTATGAAGATTCTTTATTCATATCTATCAGTTTCACTTCATTATAGACACATCTTCAGATTTATCTGCCAAGAAAATAAATCACTGCGTGAAATTTATGAAATGGTAGAAATACAGAACCATAGATTGTTTTGGCATTCAACAATAAAAACATCACAAGTACTCACAGTGGTTTTATTTTACAGATGTATACAGACTATTATGAAGCCCCAACATTCCACGTTACGAGTCAAACCACATGGGTGGGTTGTCAGAATAAAACTGAGCACACCAAAAAGATATTTGGCAGAAATGCACAAAGAAGACTACTGAATGAGCCACGCCTACAAAAATGTGCACGGGGAGGTGGGGGGGGGGGGGGGGGGGGATAAGAAATGTGACAGTAATGTGAATGGGGATAAAATGCCTAAAAATTAACTAACTTCTAGGGAATGTGGTACATGTACACAGGCAGGTATCATCCAAAAATTAATACTAGTGTGTGGAACTGATACATCGAGAATGAAAGAAATACGAAAAATAGCTTACCAGATAACACCCTGTCAGGATGTGTTGCACTATTCAATAGACACCAGCTGTATAGAATCAACATAAACAAACAAAATCCTGTATGATATGTATACATGTGCCTTATTGGTAACAGGTCAATGTGGTGAAAGCAGCCTGTGGAGGCTAGAAATACAGTGGAAGGCAGAAGGCCGTGTTGCCAGAAAGGAAGACGAACTGTACACATGAACAGCTGCAAAGAGGAAATCACAACTACGAAAACAAGCGAAAGTTGGGAACCACATTACATAACTTTAAAAAATCCATATTTTATTATAGATGTAAAGTAAAAGACGAAACATAATCTGCTTTACATTAGTACTTCAATTTTATAAAATTACCAAAGGTGCAGTATTTTAGTATTACACACTTGCTAGATTAACATGTTCAGATAATAAAAATTCCTTATAAGATGAACATCAACAAAAGCAAAACAAGGATAATGGAATGTAGTCTAATTAAGTCGGGTGATGCTGAGGGAATTAGATTAGGAAATGAGGCACTTAAAGTAGTAAAGGAGTTTTGCTATTTGGGGAGCAAAATAACTGATGATGGTCGAAGTAGAGAGGATATAAAATGTAGACTGGCAATGGCAAGGAAAGCGTTTCTGAAGAAGAGAAATTTGTTAACATCCAGTATTGATTTAAGTGTCAGGAAGTCATTTCTGAAAGTATTCGTATGGAGTGTAGCCATGTATGGAAGTGAAACATGGACGATAAATAGTTTAGACAAGAAGAGAATAGAAGCTTTCGAAATGTGGTGCTACAGAAGAATGCTGAAGATTAGATGGGTAGATCATGTAACTAATGAGGAAGTATTGAATAGGATTGGGGAGAAGAGAAGTTTGTGGCACAACTTGACCAGAAGAAGGGATCGGTTGGTAGGGCATGTTCTGAGGCATCAAGGGATCACCAATTTAGTATTGGAGGGCAGCGTGGAGGGTAAAAATCGTAGAGGGAGACCACGAGATGAATACACTAAGCAGATTCAGAAGGATGTAGGTTGCAGTAGGTACTGGGAGATGAAAAAGCTTGCACAGGATAGAGTAGCATGGAGAGCTGCATCAAACCAGTCTCAGGACTGAAGACCACAACAACAACAACAACAACATAGGGTATTCTAATATCTCAATTCAATCTGATGATTCAGAGTTGATCCTGGGATTCAATTTAATGCCTTTTGATGTATATTTCCTCCAAAGCATTTCCTTTTTGTCGTTACGATTTCCTCCTTGCAACTGTTCATGTGTCCACTTTGTTTCCCTCATCAGAAACATGGGCTCCCGCATTCCAGTGGTTTTGCTGGCCTCTACCAGCTACTGTCTCAACATGAACCTGTTAGCAGTGTGGTGGATATATGCAAGTCATAAAGGATTTTAAGGTTCAAGTAGGATGAAGTCACCAGTTTTGGCCACTACACCACTTATGGCCACTTTGACATAATTAATGAATTTTTAACCTTCTTTTGGATACCAGACAATCAGACAATAGCTTGTTATACACAACATGAAATGTACTATTCAATTAGACATGGAATCATTTCTATGATTGTTCTTGTTTGGAGTTGTAATTTTTTGAAAAGGTCTGTGTTGAAGAAGATAAATTTCATAGAGTTTTTCTTACTTGATTGACAGGTGTATGTTATAGCCTGCTTCACATAGGACGGTGCTTCTGTGCATAGAGCCAGAGTGATAGGGAGGGGTGGAGAGGATGAGGTTTGCGCATGTGTGGCGGTAGAGAGCAGGCAAAGGAAGTCTGTGTTGCTGAACTGTGTTGCTGCGGACAACAGTCATGTTCATTTGCCTTCGATACATCGTAATTTAGTTCAAATCTATGAGGAAATAATACATTAGAGATATCTTACTTGTGGGTCTTGTGGTTGTGTCTGCTGGTCCACAGCAATTACAGACGTCGGAAGGTGAGAACAGCTGATACAACTTTGTGAAGACATCAAGAACAATTTTTCTCAAAATGATGATTGTCTAATGACAAGATCATCAAAAACAGTCACAATAATTGTCATTTATTGCAGTTTGGACTGTGTTATAAGTAGACCGCGGATTTTAGGTAAAAACCTATTTTGTTCCTGAATTCCTATTTGCATAAAAATTTGTACTTATGCGTTTCATGACTATTTACACTTAATAGCGTTAATTCTATAGGACCTAAAAAAGTGTATTTCGACGTCAGTGCCTATTTTTGCCTATTTCGACTTCAGTATCCTAAAAAGTGTCTGTTTCATCATATAACACAGTGCCTGCAAGTTTTTCCACACTATACAACAGATGGAAAAAAATATTTTCTGCCCAGCGTGCAGCAAGGTGGATAGTTGATATGCGCTCATGCTTCGTATTTGCCTAACACTTCGGTCTTTTTTTATTTTTTTATATTGCTATCCCTGTTAATACCAAATACTCTTTATAG
Organism: Schistocerca serialis cubense; assembly: GCF_023864345.2. Taxonomy (NCBI): domain Eukaryota; kingdom Metazoa; phylum Arthropoda; class Insecta; order Orthoptera; family Acrididae; genus Schistocerca; species Schistocerca serialis. The sequence goes on along the minus strand of NC_064646.1, from coordinate 416,208,812 downwards.
GTGTTTTATTATTCATATGTAAAGAATAGATCACGGATCTTTAGGTTAAAACCTATATTTTTTCCTAAGCTCCAATTTGCATATAAGTTGGTACTTATGCGTTTCATGACTAGCTAAACTGAATACCGTTAGTTCTATAGGACCTAAAATTGCGTATTTCGACGTTGACGCCTAATTTAGCCTATTTCGGCATCAAAATCCTAAAAAGTACCTATTTCGTTAATCTTACATAGAGTTCTTGTGTTTTCAAAGATTAGGAAAAGGAAGTAAACTTAGGGCTTTACGTCTTGTCGAAGGCGAAGGTCGTTAGAGATTGTTTACAATTCCTTTGCTTGCCTTACTACCAACAGCACTCGGCATGGTTGAATGGTCATCCATCCAAGTACGGGCCGAGCGCGACAGTTCTTAACTTCGGTGAGCGAATGGGAACCGGTCAGAGATTTGAGTTACACCTTAGAATCGAACGTGGGAGTACTAAATGTTATATATGAAAATATTTCGTTCGTAGGATTCTGGCCAGCTGTGTATTTTCGCAAATAAACAGTTTCATAGGCCTTCAGCTGAGCACGGATTAAAAAATCACAATGTTAATCGTAGACGCCCTCTGTAGCTAAATTACTGCCCTTCGCGCATTTTCTCGCTGCTGTCTACAGGCAGTCCTATCAAACTACTCCGTTTCGTGAAAGGTATTACACGTGAATTTTCCGGTTCGAAAAATTATTTGCCAGTAGTGAGATGTTTAAAAAAAAAAAACAGGTCATCGTTCACTTTTTCCCAGCGAAAACAAATCAGTACATTGTGTAGCGACCGACATGTTAAGTGCTACTGACGTTCTAAGTGCAAAATAAATTCTAGTTTCTGTGTGAGATTACTACGCCATGCCGAAAACAGCTAGTTCAAAGTCTACTCATATAAGGCAGTGGCTGCAAGATTTTCCGCATTATATAACAGATGGGAAAATTATTTTCTGCCAAGCATGCAACAAGGAGGTTAGTTGATGTTTTTCTTAAACTTCTTATTTTCCTGTCACTTAGAATTCTTTTTTTATCGCTATCCTTTAGTAATACGAAATACTCTTTATATGCGATTCTAAACTGCATTTCCCTTTTCTCTCGTATTAGGTTTCGAGTGTTAAGAAATCTCACTTAACTCAGCATGCAGATGGAATCGCACATAAAGCTAATGTTGAACGAAAGTCAAAATTGAAGCAAACTCTTCTAACCAATAAATCTGGTGAATCCTCTGAAAAAATCAAGTTCTGCAGTGATTTGTGTCATGCACTTGTGGCAGCAAACATCCCCTTTCGGAAACTAGAAAACCCTATTTTCAGAGGTTTTCTTGAGAAGTACTGCCATCAGTCTATTTTTGCAGAGTCAACTTTACGTAAGAATTATGTGGATTCAGCTTACAATGCGGCATTGCACAGAATCCGAGATGTTGGAGAATCTTGTATATGGATTTCTGTGGATGAAACTACAGACAGTCTTGGCCGTTACATTGCAAACCGGTTGTTGGCAAGCTAGATCCAGATGCTCCATCCAGGGCTCATTTGATTTACTCAAAACAGCTTGCAAAAACTAACCAACAAACAATAGCACAGAATGTGAACAATGGGCTTAAGGTGCTATACCCAAACGGAGTGGATGAGAATAAGGTGCTTCTGGCCGTCACTGATGCTACTGCATATATGATAGCAACATTTCAACTATTAAAAGTATTTTAATCATTGATGCTGCACGTAACTTGTGTAGTGCATGGGATCAACCGCATAGCAGAGCAAGTAAGGCTACAGTTTCCTAAAGTAAATAAAGTAATATCTATGTGAAGAAAATTTTTTTTAAGGCACCATCAAGAATACACGCATTCAAAGAACAGCTTCCAGATGTCCCATTGCCGTGAGAGCCTGTTGTCACCCGCTGGGGCACGTGGCTGATAGCAGCATCTCTCAGCTGTCCAGAAGGTGGTTGAAAATATACCGGAGGATGCTGCATCCGTAACTGCGCAATGGAGTTACTCAAAGATTCTTCTTTAAAACGGGACTTATCTTACATCAGGGCCCACTACACATTTATGGCAAGAATAATTTCACAATTAGAAGGCTCAAGGAGACCTATCTACGACAATATTTCTTTGCTTGAAGAAGTCAAAATGGAAATTAATGAAGCGCCAGGTGAAGTAGGGGAAAAAGTACGGGCAAAAATGCAAACGGTTTTGCAGAAGAACACTGGCCTGAAGGAGTTGTGTGCAGCTGCCGACATACTTAGTGGAAAATCCAGCACTCCTGGCTGCAGCATTCCTGTCCAACATGTGTCGAAAATGAAGTACGCTCCCGTCACATCTGCTCATGTAGAACGTTCTTTTTCAGTGTATAAATTGATTCTGACTGACAAGCGCCACAGTTTTTCACTAGAAAACATAGAATGGATTTTGGTTATTTATTGTGAAGCCAGCTTTGGCCAGAATATGTGAAACTACGAATGTATTAATTAAACCATTGCCACATCTTTTTTACGGAGATCTTTATCTTGCAGGAACTCAAAAATATTTGGAGTTATGTTCAACATTAATGTTGTAGATTGCTGTGCTCTGTAACTGTGTAAATATTCATTCTCCTTGTTTTAATGACTAATAAGATGTTCATACTGTCAACACTGTGTATTTTAATTAATTTTTATTTTCTCTGCATCATTTTTATTAGAGCCTATTTTAAGTTTTAGATAGCCTAAATGAACTACTGAAGGAGCCTATTTTACGTGCCTAAAACAAACATTTTTACGGCCTAAAAATCCGTGGTCTAGTTATAAGTAAGAATGTAATGCATAACAAAATAAACATTAAACTAGAATTGAAATCATTATATTTGTTTGACAGCTGCTTCTACTCTATGTAATTTTTTAAATGTGTGTATTGCGCATATGTGGGTGTGTTTCGCCGCTGTTCAATGTAAATCCCTAAGTGTAAAAAAGAAGTACTGGTAGCAAACAGTAGTGCAAAAGACTATCTTAAAAATTGTCAGTATGTTATCATATTTTTCGGTGTCAATAAGCATTATAAGTTCAAACTAACTCGTCCAACATCTTCGGTGAATAACTCGATGGAATGCTGACCTATAATGTCGAAAACCACTGATATCTTGACAGGTAACCCTCCCTTTCATTTTAAGGTGTTTTCCAGTTCGTGCCATGAAAATGAAAAGGGTTTTCCTAAGGGAACTTAAAAACTGCCAGTACCATCACCCATTTTCCAGCAGGTATTCACGGAATGCTTCTGATTCACCCATGTTTCATCAGAGTAATACACTGTAAAACTACCTCCTCCTGTTGTATCATGAATTTTTATAACATGTGCTTTGTACTGCTTCTATATCACTTCTTTCAACTAAAAACTCTCTTCCTAACATGTTTAAAACCAATGTATTTTGATATTATTTACATTGAAGCCAATTTGTTCAGGCATAATTGCAGCAAGTTTTTGTGATGTTAGGTATTACTTTTTTATACACATTTCAAACATGGAGCAATTTAAAACATTGTCATCACAACCATCTATTTGTGTTACAGGTTTCTTACGATTTCAGAGATTTTCAGGCAACACGAAAAGAAAAATTTGCCTGAGGTTTCTACGGCTTCGACACTTTTCTTTACTATTCTCTGTACAGTTCTGTTGTCGAAGCGTGCGTCTGCAGTTCGTTCTTGAGTGTTCAAAATGTCAAAAATAGAAGTATCACTTTCAGACTCACTTTTGAAGAAGTTACAAATGAGGGACATAAACCTCCTCGACTGCTTGTGAAACATCAACATGATTACTCTGCAATCCACAATTAGTGCCTGACAGAGCATTCATAGAAGCTATTTCTCCAGCGTTTTTTCTCAAACAGCGTGCAGGAAACATGAATGCTTTTTTCTTTCCTTGCAAGCTCTAATTTCTCTTATTTTATAATGAAGAACATTCCTTCTTATGTAGGTGGGTGCCACCAAAGTATTTTCACACTCTGAAGAGAATGTTGGTGACTGAAATTTCATGATAAACTCCTGTCACAACGAAAAATGTATCATATCCATGGCAGTCTCTTCCCTATTTTGCAAAAATACAAAACGAGCTGCCCTTCTTTGATCAATTATGTCTGCTGTGGATCCCACACCAGACAGCAATACTTCAGAAGACGGTGGAAAAGCGTAGTGTAAATAGTCTCTTTTAGTACACTTTTCCAAGTGTTCTACCAGTAAATCACAGTCTTTGGCTTGATTTCCAACACAACATTATCCATGTGATAGTTGCATTTTAAGTTATTCGTAATTATAATGCCTAAGTATTTAGTTGAATTTACAGCCTTTAGAATCGTGTGTTTTATCCTGTAAACTGAATTTAGTGGATGCCTTTTAGTGCTGATGTGGATGACATAAGACTTTTCATTATTTAGAGTCAATTACCGCTTTTCTCACTGTAGATATATCTACATCATTTTTAATTTGTCTTAATCTCTGATGACTACAGCATCATCTGAAACCGTCTGAGAGGGCTGTTCAGTCTCCTAAATCATTTATTAGATCAGGAACAGAGGAGCACCTATAACACTACCTTGCAAATGCCAGATGTGACTTCTATCGCTTCTGTTTGACTTGATTATTTTCCATCAACTACTACATAACAGTGATCTTTCTGACAGGAAATCATGAAACCAGTCGCACGACTAAGATGATACTCCATGTTGTTGTTGTTGTGGTCTTCAGTCCTGAGACTGGTTTGATGCAGCTCTCCATGCTACTCTATCCTGTGCAAGTCTCTTCATCTCCCAGTACCTACTGCAGCCTACAACCTTCTGAATCTGCTTAGTGTATTCATCTCTTGGTCTCCCTCTACTGTTTTTACCCTCCATGCTGCCCTCCAGTAGTAAATTTGTGATCCCTTGATGCCTCAGAACATGTCCTACCAACCGATCCCTTCTTCTAGTCAAGTTGTGCCACAAGCTCCTCTTCTCCCCAATTCTATTTACTTTCAGAAACGACTTCCTGACACTTAAATCAATACTCAATGTTAACAAATTTCTCTTCTTCAGAAACGCTTTTCTTGCCATTGCCAGTCTACATTTTATATCCTCTCTACTTCGACCATCATCAGTTATTTTGCTCCCCAAATAGCAAAACTCCTTTACTACTTTAAGTGTCTCATTTCCTAATCTAATTCCCTCAGCATCACCCGACTTAATTCAACTACATTCCATTATCCTCATTTTGCTTTTGTTGATGTTCATCTTATATCCTCCTTTCAAGACACTATCCGTTCCGTTCAACTGCTCTTCCAAGTCCTTTTCTGTCTCTGACAGAATTACAATGTCATCGGCAAACCTCACAGCTTTTATTTCTTCTTCATGGATTTTAATACCTACTCCGAACTTTTCTTTTGTTTCCTTTACTGCTTGCTCAATATACAGATTGAATTACATCGGGGACAGGCTACATCCCTGTCTCGCTCCCTTCCCAACCACTGCTTCCCTTTCATGTATCTCGACTCTTATAACTGCCATCTGGTTTCTGTACAAATTGTAAATAGTCTTTCGCTCCCTGTATTTTACCCTTGCCACCTTCATAATTTGAAAGAGAGTATTCCAGTCAACATTGTCAAAAGCTTTCTCTAAGTCTACAAATGCTAGAAACGTGGGTTTGCCTTTCCTTAATCTTTCTTCTAAGACAAGTCATACGGTCAGTATTGCATCACGTGTTCCAACATTTGTACGGAATCCAAACTGATCTTCCCCGAGGTCGGCTTCTACCAGTTTTTCCATTCGTCTGTAAAGAATTCACGTTAGTATTTTGCAGCTGTGACTTATACTTATAGTCCGGTAATTTTCACATCTGTCAACACCTGCTTTCTGTGGGATTGGAATTATTATATTCTTCTTGAAGTCTGAGGGAATTTCACCTGTCTCATACATCTTGCACACTAGATGGTAGAGTTTTGTCGGGACCGGCTCTCCCAAGGCTAATGGAATGTTGTCTACTCCTGGGGCCTTGTTTCGACTTAGGTCTTTCAGTTCTCTGTCAAACTCTTCACGCAGTATCATATCTCCCATTTCATCTTCATCTACATCCTCTACCATTTCCATAATAATGTCCTCAAGAACATCGCCCCTGTATAGACCCTCTATATACTCCTTCCATCTTTCTGCTTTCCGTTTTTTTGCTTAGAACTGGGTTTCCATCTGAGCTCTTGATATTCATACAAGTGGTTCTCTTTTCTCCAAAGGTCTCTTTAATTTTTCTGTAGGCAGTATCTATCTTACCCCTCATGAGATAAGCCTCTACATCCTTACATTTGTCCTCTAGCCATCCCTGCTTAGCCATTCTGCACTTCCTGTCGATTTCATTTTTGAGACGTTTGTATTCCTTTTTGCCTGCTTCACTTGCTGCATTTTTGTATTTTCTCCTTTCATCAATTAAATTCAGTATCTCTTCTGTTACCCAAGGATTTCTACTAGCCCTCGTCTTTTTATCTACTTCATCCTTTGCTGCCTTCACTATTTCATTCCTCAAAACTACCCATTCTTCTTCTACTGTATTTCTTTCCCCTATCCTGTCAATTGTTCCCTTATGCTCTCCGTGAAACTCTGTAAAACCTCTGGTTCTTTCAGTTTATCCAGGTCCCATCACCTTAAATTGCCACCTTTTTGCAGTTTCTTCAGTTTATAATCTGCAATTCATAACCAATAGATTGTGGTCAGAGTCCACATCTGCCCCTGGAAATGTCTTACAATTTAAAACCTGGTTCCTAAATCTCTGTCTTACCATTATATAATCTATCTGAAACCTGTCAGTATCTCTAGGCTTCTTCCATATATACAACCTTCTTTTATGATTCTTGAACCAAGTGTTAGCTATGATTAAGTTGTGCTCTGTGCAAAATTCTACCAGGCGGCTTCCTCTTTCATTTCTTAGCCCCAATCCATATTCACTTACTACGTTTCCTTCTCTCCCTTTTCCTACTACCGAATTCCAGTCACCCATGACTATTAAATTTTCGTCTCCCTACACTATCTGAATAATTTCTTTTATTTCATCATACATTTCTTCAATTTCTTCGTCATCTGCAGAGCTAGTTGACATATAAACTTGTACTACTGTAGTTGGCGTGGGCTTCGTGTCTATCTTGGCCACAATAATGCATTCACTATGCTGTTTGTAGTAGCTTACCCGCACTCCTCTATTTTTTAATTCATTATTAAACCGGCTCCTGCTTTACCCCTATATGATTTTGTATTTATAACCCTGTATTCGCCTGACCGAAGGTCTTGTTCCTCCTGCCTCCGAACTTCACTAATTCCTACTATATCTGACTTTAACCTATCCATTTCCCTTTTTAAATTTTCTAACCTACCTGCCCGATTAAGGGATCTGACTTTCCACACTCCGATCCGTAGAACGCCAGTTTTCTTTCTCCTGATAACGATGTCCTCTTGAGTAGTCCCCGTCCGGAGATCCGAATGGGGGACTATTTTACCTCCGGAATATTTTACCCAAGAGGACGCCATCATCATTTAATCATACAGTAAAGCTGCATTTCCTCGGGAAAAAATACGGCTGTAGTTTCCCCTTGCTTTCAGCCATTCGCAGTACCAAAACAGCAAGGCCGTTTTGGTTAGTGTTACAGGGCCAGATTAGTCAATCATCGAGACTGTTGCCCCTGCAACTACTGAAAAGGCTGCTGCCCCTCTTCAGGAACCACACATTTGTCTGGCCTCTCAACACATACCCCTCCATTGTGGTTGCACTGCTATCTGTATCGTTGAGGCTCACAAGCCTCCCCACCAACGGCAAGGTCCATGGTTCATGTGGGGATACTCCATATACATGCAATTTAATTAAAGTTACTTGTAAAACATTTACATACACACATTCACAGGTATACTGCTACAAGAAAGTTTAACATTGACATTTGAGTGAATAATTGCATCATTCTGTGAATGAAACTGCATTGTCGCAAAATCGGCAATGGCACAACATGTGGGAGAGAGATTCTCACAGTCCAGTTGATAACTCTTGGCTAGCTGCTCAGGAAGGGAATGAGTCTTATTGGCTTCTAAGAGTTAATGGTGGGGGATGCACAGAACGACTGAAAACAGGGCTGCCTTCCAACATGACGCGAACTAAAATGAAGGTCTCTGGCAGCTTTTGATACCTCCACCTACAGCATCTGCCATCAATATCCCATCCCTGTGCTTCAAACTTATCTGTGATCCCTCCTTAAAATCTCAGGCCCTTTACAAGGACTAACAACTCAATCCATAGACCTTCTTACCCCATCCAAATCACGCACCCCCATCTTTTGCTGTCTTCCTGATATCCACAAACCCAATCATCCCGGCTGTTCTATAGTTGCTGGCTTCAAAGCATCCGCCAAACATATATCTGCCTTAGTTGATCAGCACCTGCAACCCACAATGCAAACACTTTCCTCCTGTATTAAAGATACCAACCATTTCCTACATTGTCTGAAATCTGTGCCTGTCCCACTCCTGCCATATACCTTGCTTGTCACCATTGATACCACCTCCCTCTACACCAAAATACCTCACGAACATTGACTGTTTGTTGCTGAACATTTCCTCAGTCATCGACCGCCTGATTCCAGACCTATGACATCCTTCCTGCTCACCTTAAGAAATTATATACTTAGCAACAACTACTTAACCTTCAAGGGGCAGAGCTACAAACAGATCAGGGGTATGGGAATCAGGTTGGCTCCTTCTTATGCCAACCTTTTCATGGGTTGCTTGTAGGGGGCTTTCCTGGGGTCCATAAGTTATCAGCTCCTGGTTTGGTTTAAATACGTTGATGACATCTTTGTCGTAAAGAGTCATGGTGAGCCTGACCTGTTAAAATTCTTATATTCTCTAAATACCTTCCCCCAATTAAATTTCAATAGTCCCATTCCAAATCCCATGCCAATTTCCTTGATGTTGATCTCATCCTCACCAAAGGCCAGGTACACACTTCTGTCCACATTGAACCTACTAACAAACAACAGTACTTACATTTTAACAGTTGCAGTCCGTTCCCTGTCAAACTTTCCCTCCCATACAGCCTTGGCATTCGAGGCAATCGTATTTGTTCAGATGCAGACTCTTTACAGCTATACACCACCATTCTCACCTTGGCCTTTACTGGGCATAATTACCCCACCAGCCCAGTTCAAAAGCAGATTCCTCAGGCCATCGCATCCAATTCTGTTACTGCTGATCCCTCCAAAAAACTACTTCAGAGCACACCACTCGTCACTCATTATTATTCTGATTTTGAATATATTAATCAGCTACTTCGACAGGGCCATGACTTCCTAAAATCATGCCCTGAAATGAGATCCATTCTGTCTGAGATTTTGCGCACCACACCTAGACACGCATCTCCTTATCTTACGGCTCTTACCCATGCTGCCTCCTACCACCACCTGTACCAGCCCTGTAACTGGCAAAAATATACTATCAAAGGGAGAGCCACCTGAATTCCGCAGGTGGGAACTAGTGCTGTAATATGTCCTTATTCTTGGCATCCACCTGCCTTTAATTCACGTTAATTTCTTCTGTTTCTGCATTTCTTCACTGTAACTACTCCTTTCTTCATTCTGTTTTATTTTTTTACATCTTTCATTTTCTGACTATTCTATTTTTTGCTGTCCTCCTCCTACCTCCATTACATGCAACGCACTCAGCTTTCCACTCTTACTAACTCGTGCATGATGTTTTAGCAGTAATCTCTGTCTGGCATGTTACCGTGTCTTCCACCTTTGAAGATCTCATGTTTCCAAATCTTGTCTGGTGCAGTCCCCAACGATCAGTCTTTCTCCTGATCTGGGGTTTTGGGTGACTTTTCGTAAACCTCTCCAGTTCCTTTTTCTTCACTCTTCTTTCCCCTTCAACTCTTCTGCAAGAAGAAGGAACCATTGGCTCCGATAGCTTGCATAAGTGAAACATTTTTTTATGTGTGTGCTGTCCTGCTGCTGCTTGGTTAGTAGATTTTTTATCTACCAAATTACATTATGTTTCAAAAATTGATTATTTTAGTTATACTTTTTGTATCAAGATAGGCCTAATTAATAAGTCTTCCATACGCATATGAATTATGAAAATATAATATTTTAAAAGTTTTTGATATGACCAAAGGATAAGCAGCATGCTAGATGTCTACAGAGAATAAAGGAGCTCAGTATTTTCCCAGCAAAGTAAAAAATGCACAGACGCTATTGTTGAGAGAATGAAGGTTGCTACTGCAAGGAAGTTGTACAATGTTCCAAGACTGTTAAGAAATAAAATTTGTGGTCTGTCCCCACAAGAATCTACAGGACCTGTGGCTCACATTCTGGTTTTTTGTGAAGTTCTAAGGCTGCATTGCAAACAGTCACAAAAAAGATGCTGAATGTTAATGGGACTAATGGTTGTATTACAGAGGAGAAAAATCAGAAACTGGTTCCAGAAAGTATCTGAACCTCTGAATGATAAGAACATATTATTTGACCCTAATAAGATCTTTTAGTATGGATAAAGCCTCTTTTTTCTGGCTTCTAAAGGGGAATTAATTGTAGATTGTTTCTACACCAATCATTACAATACTTTTTGTTAATTGTAATTATTTTTCTGTTCCATACAATTGTTCTAATTTTTATCTACAGTATCTCGCACTGATGCCGCCACAAAGGAATTTGGTTTCATAGTGCTTACCAGCACCCAGGAAAGAGACCCCAGACCTTTTTACTACCAGCTTACCTAATGTTCTATCAGAGCCCAACACAGCCTTCAAAGAAGATCTAAATGTAAAAAAACTGAATTAGCATATGGGCAGGCACTTCAGATGCTGGGATAGTTCTTTCCTGACACATCAAATGGCATTTGTTAGCTGGTCACTTCCATATCTGCATCAGTGCATCAGAGCCCACTGTTTCGTTTGTAAGCAGAAGCGACTTATTTCTATTTTCATTTACTTTTTATTTTAAATTCTCAAATTTCATATGTGTTTGTGTGTTTACCAGTTCTATAATCAGAAACTTTTTCCTAATGTCTGTAGGTCTCTTCTAGATATACAGCCTCCTTTCATGATTCTTAAACCAAGTGTTTTAAGTTCTTCAGTTTCTTGCTTGTTTGTTTGTTTACCAACTATCTGATCTATCTGAAACTTTCCAGGATGTCTAAGTCTCTTCCAAATATACATCCTCCTTTCATGATTCTTAAACCAGGTATTAGCAGTGATTAAATTATTCCCTGTGGAAAATTCTGTCAGTCAGCTTCCTCTCTCTCCCTCCGTCTCCCACTCCCTCTCCCTCTTCTTTTGCCCAGTCCATGTTCACTTGCTGTTTTCTCTTCTTCACCTTTTCCAATATTGAACTTCAGCGCCTCTTCACAGTTGAATTTTCATGTCCCCTAACTACCGGAATAATATCTTTCATTTCATCATACAGTGTTTTCATCATCCATTGAGGTATTAGTACTGTAGCAAGTGTTGGCCTTTTATGTATCTTGACTAAACTAATGTGTTCAGTACCTGCAGTTCGTTACTGTTATTCCTATTTTCTGAATTATTAGATCTACTCCAGCATTACCTCGGTTTGATATTTTGTTGGTAACTCTGTATTCACCTGATCAAAAGTCGTGTTATTCCTGCCACAGAACTTCATTAATTTCTACTATATCTAACTCCATCCTAACTACCTTATTGTGTTTTTGGATTATCTAACCTACCTACCCAGTCATGGAATCCACCATTCCACACTCCAACCCAGAGAACGCCAATTTTGTTTCTTTCCTTATGACATATTCCTTAGTAATTCTTGAACAGATCTCCAAATATGGTACTATTTTTCTTTCACATATATTACAAATGATAATGTGGTCATCGTTAATTAATCCGTACTGTAGAACTACGTTTCCTTGGGAAATAAAATGGATGTAGTTTCCTCTTGTTTTCAGCAATTTACAATACCAACATAGCAAGGCCATGGTGGGTAGTGCTACAAGTCTAGGGCAGTTAATTATCCCATTGCAACTGTCATATTTTAGTTTGGCATCTCCACAGATACACCATCCATTCCGTTGCATGAATGAAATTGTTATAAGGTCCATGATCATGGAAGAAGGGAGGTTGTCAGTTCACCAGTTCATATGTAATTATATTATACAAAAATTTCATGTGTAGAGGATTACATGTGAATGTGTTCCAAAGGTAAAACCACCACTGGCAAGTCTCTGACAAATGCATAACCATGTTTGGTTTAAAGCCATTTAAGCATTTTATAATACCTTCTAAATTGATCTCTTTCTGAAAAATGTAGAGCTAGTGCAGATCTTAGCTGAGTTTGAGAAATTTTATCTTTGCATTCCTAGTAATTTATTCATCCAAAAAAACATTTCAACAATGGAAAGTTCAGGTTGGAATAGCAACAGTGATATAAAAAGGATAGTTTGCTACTCATTGTAAAGGTGACATACTGAGTTTCAAACAGGCACAACAACAAAAACACACAGAAAAAGTAGTACATACCACATCTAATCACCCCCACAACTGGGAGGTTGCAGCACTACAACACATGTAATATGGAAGAAATTGGATTTGGCTCAGCTAGAACCACACGAATAGCTAGGAACAACAGGTATGACACACATGTAGTACACAGGCTCAGTCAAAACACAAATATGAAACAAACTGAACATACCCAGAGTGCAGGTAGACTATGATGCACTATGCCCGAGACACATAAATTAACACATAGAGTGGCAAATCAAAACACAAATATAAAACAAACAGAACATATCCTCAATCCAGGAAAACTCAGAAGCTTCAAACCCACAAATAAACACAACACACATACACAATGATAACACCACAAAGAAAAGAAGCAGGTGGTACACTATGACTTACACACCTAAATTAACACACAGAATGGCAAATATGCTAAAGAAACAGCACTGCCAAATAGAATATAAAATTGTGCAAACCCTATAAACACTTAAGCTAACCAACAATCAAAAAGACAAAATTTCAGGGATGAAGAATATAGAAACTTGAATTTTAAAATTACTGGTCCATTGTACACAGAAATAGTATGCAGGAATTTTAAAAATAGTAAAAGAACACTCTATGTGTTAGAAGTCTGAATCAAACCATTTCACATTTTTCAGGACACACAAAACACCACAACAAACATCCTCTAAACATGGAACAAAATATGAAAATAATCAGGATAAACAACCACCATAAATGCCCTATACAAATGCAGGATAGCTGCAAGGGTTGCCCAGAAAGTAATGCACCACAATTTTTTCTTCGACAATTGCTTATTGAACATAATCAGAATTACACACACGAAAGAATTGAGTTTTATATACACACCCTATTATTTTCCCATGTAATCTCCACCCCGTTCTATGGTCTTCCTCCAGCGCAAAACAAGGATGTGTATGCCCTGTCGGTACCAAACCTTGTCCTAGTGGTGGAGCCAGTGCTTTACTGTGTGAATCACCTCCTCATCATCCTCAAAATGTCTTCCACAAATGGCATCCTTTAATGGCCCAAGCAAGTGGAAGTCCGAGGGGGCTAGATCAGGTGTGACAGCCACAGATGGTCTCTCCGACCGCTGCAAATCCTGGAGCTCCACCAAAACATCTTCTAATGACCTCACCTTCTGTGCCCAGCAGCTAACTGCACTTCTGTCGACAGCAGATGCTCCATAGACTTTGCACAAGCGTTTCTTTCTCTGCAGTGAGAAATTCAATGACGCTATGCCATTTTGAAACTGTCCTGCAGCTACGCTATCTATCAGAAGTGACGGAAACTTGGTGTGCTCACTCAGGAGATTTCAAATAATACATTAATAACGTTTTGCATTTGTAGCATTGTTTTCAGCTGAGAAAAAAAATGTGGTGCCTTACTTTTTGGGCAACCCTCATACCACATCCAGAAAGCCATTGCTGAGGACAAATATGCGCTCTCTTTCTCTCTCTCTCTCTCTCTCTCTCTCTTTCTCTCTCTCTTTCTCTCTCTCTCTCTTTTTCTCTCTCTCTCTCACACACACACACACACACACACAGGATGAAAAATTGACCTGTCGGGATTTTGTTGCACAGCCATCTGGCAGTGGCATTGGCAGGGAGCAATTTCCCCTCCACCGTGAGGTCGTTGTTTGTGCAAGTAGCACACATTAATAAGGCAGTGCAGTGCAGTGTATTGAATGAAAGTGTTTCAAGTGAAATAGAAGAATACAAGTATTTTATTAATCAAAGAATATTGGTAAGTGATTCATACTTGTGTGAGAATCAGTGCCTGCAGTAAGGAGATCTTTGTTTTGCAGGTAGCATGTGTTTGATATGTGATGTAATACAGAATGATGAGTGGAAGTGTTTCAAGTGAAATAGCGAAATACAGGTTAACTATTCACTAAAGAGTATCCATGTATAATTCATACATGTGTAAGAATTAGTGTGTGCAGTAAGGACATTATTTAAAGAGGAATTTGCTGATATTTAGGTTCATAATCAGAGTGTGAGTCATCAATTGATCAATAAATTTCTTGAAACAGAAGTTAACTTGACCGCCGGGAACATAGACAACCACATCCAGTACTCGTGAAGAAATTCTGGAAAACAGTGGTATGCTCTGTAAAGGTGTCCTCACATCTTTCTCAGCAAATAGGATTTTCCCATGGCTCTGTTCAAATGGCTGCGAAGTTACTGAAATTACTGCCCTACAAAATAACTGAAACTGCGTGACCGGGCAATAAGGTTGTGGTTTTGTGAATGGATTGTAAATAGGGTGCATTACAAAGAAAGTGCCCCTCACTTAACTTTATTTTCATGTGAATCATTGTTCCATCAAAGTGGATACAATGTTGAGAAAATAACTTGTTATTAGTTCTGAAAAACCTCATGTAATATAAAAGGCATCCCTGCATGATTAAAAAAAAATAGCGTGGTTTGTTAATAGCAGTGAGAGAATAATAGGCCTCCTTTTTTTCCTCCCAGGAAACAATTAACAATGAGAGATATGTGGCAACCATTTTGCAGCTTTTTTTTGGCCAGTTAACAGAGAGAGAACATTCTCTCACGACCCTTCACCAGGACTCTGTGATAGCACATATGGCCAACTTCTCACTACAGGAAATTCGTGACATGTTTCAGGTTAGAGTTATTGCCAACAACAGATGGCCTCCTTGTTCCCACGATTTAACACTCGGTAATTTTTATGTCTGGAGGGGTCTTAAAAGAGAAAAACGTACAAATCAAAATCGCATATTTTATATGGACTTATAACTTAAATTTGTGAAGAAATTACTGCTATTTACCAGAGGGAACCGCAGAGCATAATGAGCAATTCCTAAGCAGTGTCAGAAATGCTTGAGCAATGAAGGGAGACCATTCCAGCATCTATTTCCTTAGTATACTTGAGTTATTTACTTTTCTTTTTAACAGTTTATGTTATGTATGTTAGAAACAACTGATGCGACAAACCGTACTATATTTGCTGTGGACCTCCTGTCACCAGCACAGTACTTACAGGCCCACCCACCGTATTCTCCAGACATTGCTCCCTCTGACTATCACATGTTGAGATCAGTGGCACATGGCCTGGCTGACCAACACTTCTGATCTCATGAAGAAATCACAAATTGTATCGATTCGTGGATCACTTCAAAAGATGAACAATTTTCTCGACGCAGGGCTCATACATTGCCTGAAAGATGAGAGAAGTAGTGGCCAGCAATGGAAAATACTTTGAACGATACATGTGTAACCAATTTGTTTCATTAAAGCCTCAAATGTTGGGGAAAAATGGCAGAAGCAAATTGTACACATTGTATATGATTTATACCTTTCCTTTCAACTAAATTTGTCAGATATATACCTTAGAAATTGGGTTATTATTCATCAAAGTCTTTTTATTATGGCTGGGGTGAAATATTTGATGGTCAAGGTATATATAGCTTGTTTCTTCTTCTTCATTGCATTGGATTCTGGATAATGCTTGTTTGTTTATTTAATTAGTTATATTCAAGGTTGATGTTACTCGAATTTTTAAGTTTTATCTTTCAACTTTTATTTTTTGAATATTTATTTTAGAAGTGTTCTTTTTAATGGTGGATGTTCTCCCATGGACTTAACAATGAGCTGCCATTGGCCACAATTATTGTAACAGAATATGTGCATAATGATTGATTTTGGTTGTTTTAAATTTCTAGATACATTATTAATGATAAAAAAAATATTTTAAACCTTTTATCAGTTATGGATGTGGAACACTGACTGTAATGAATAAGGGTTTTCACAAATTATTGCAACCAGTTACCATTTGTTTTATTATTCATTTTTTATTTTCCATTACTGGTTTCAAATTGCCTAGCAATTCATCATCAGATGGTACACATATTCCTTGCATGTTTGCAGAATTTTGGTAGTTGGGTAGCTGTGGCAGAATGTATAAACAAAACGTGAGTACTGAATGTGGCAAGAATTATTCACATTATGAGATCGATTTAGTTGTATTACTTACAATAAGTAGTATCTGTTGGTTTGTTGTTGGTGCACACAATGTTTTGGAAAACATGTTATACCACTTCATGATTTTAGCCACAGGTAACAACTTAACAACTTCCATATGCTTTGCATAACGTAAATAAACAAAGTAGCATGATTAAAGTTACATTCTAAGACTTTGTGCTGGAGCAGAGAGTTTCTTTGTTCAGCTTGCATTGCAGACTAGCTACAGTAAGTATATATGTATTTCTATTATATTCATTATTGGAAAAATAACATGTATTTACATTACAGACTTTAACATGTACTATTTACATAATGTATTAAACAATGAGTTTGATATTTCAACTACAATTTTAGTGCTTAAATTATTTTTGACTTTTGTCTTGATGTTTAATACACATTCATCATTACTTATGAGATAAACATTAGAGCTCTGCATGAAGCTCTCTCTCTCT
Organism: Schistocerca serialis cubense; assembly: GCF_023864345.2. Taxonomy (NCBI): domain Eukaryota; kingdom Metazoa; phylum Arthropoda; class Insecta; order Orthoptera; family Acrididae; genus Schistocerca; species Schistocerca serialis. Next base: position 416,191,847 of record NC_064646.1, on the reverse strand, counting down.
CTCTCTCTCTCTCTCTCTCTCTCTCTCTCTCTCTCTCTCTCTCTCTCTCTCTGTGTGTGTGTGTGTGTGTGTGTGTGTGTGTGTGTGTGTGTGTGAAGGGTTTTGTTTGCTAGGTCAGTTTGTTCATTTAAGATGGCGTCATTTGATTTGTTGTTATGGGTAAAAATCTGTAATTGTTCCACGAGATTCACCTTTATTCCTTTGTCTACAGTATGGAATATGTAGGTTTGTTTTGATGACTGTAATTGAATGACAACTTTATGAGGTGGGCCACTAACTAAAATTTCATCCTGTTTGCCCCATGTAGCAGCAGGAGAAGCTGTCACGGGGTAATTTACATATACCATTTTTGTGAAATGGTGGTTTAGCTCTTCTACTGTTATGAACTATTTGGTTTTGTACTTAGTTGTTTGTGTTGAAACTTACTTTGCCTTTGTGTTTTGCAGATTAATATGAAATATTACTGAGGAAAGGCATGGAGATAAATTTAGTTTCTTCTGCAATCGAAAACTGTTTTGTTGATGCTACACACATCAAAAAAAGTTTTGCATCAACACGGTTGCCAGAAGTCTTGAAGATAGACATTGACTGTGGATATTGTTATCACAGACACAGTCTCTTTAACTGTTCAGAGATGTCATTAAACCCACCCAAAGATGTAAACAACCATGCATGAGCAGTGCCTATTAGACGGAGGGGGTCCAACAGCCGATCAGTTGGTCATTCCACCAGGAAAGAGATACACGGCCCATGTTGTCTGTAGTTCAACCATGCCTAGACTGTCAATACTGTGATTCTATGGCATCTGTATTGTTACTTTGTGCCAGGAAGGGCTCTCAACAAGGGAAGTGTCCAGGCATCTCGGAATGAACCAAAGCGATGTTGTTTGGACATGGAGGAGATACAGAGAGACAGGAACTGTCGATGAAATGCCTTGCTCAGGCTGCCCAAGGGCTGCTACTGCAGTGGACAACCACTACCTACGGATTATGGCTTGGAGGCACCCTGACAGCAATGCCACCATATTGAATGATTCTTTTCATGCAGCCACAGGACGTCATGTTACGACTCAAACTGTGCGCAATAGACTGCATGAAGTGCAACTTCACTCCTGATGTCCATGGTGAAGTCCCATCTCTGCAACCATGACACCATGCAGCGCTTTACAGATGGGCCCAACAACATGCCGCATGGACCGCTCAAGATTGGCATCACTTTCTCTTCACCGATGAGTGTTGCATATGTCTTCAACCAGACAAGTGCCGGAGACATGTTTGGAAGCAATCCGGTCAGGCTGAATGCCTTAGACGCACTGTCCAGTAAGTACAGCTAGGTGGAGGTTTTCTGATGTTTTGAGGTGGCATTATGTGGGTCCACCGAACACTACCAGTGGTCATGGAAGGCACTATAATGGTTGTACACTACATAAATGCCACCCTCCTACCAATAGTGCAACCATATTGGCGAGGGATTCATCTTCATGGAGGACAATTCAATCCCCCCATCGTGCACATCTCGTGAATGACCTTGTTCAGGATAACGACATTGCTCAACTAGAGTGGCCAGCATGTTCTCCAGACATGAACCCTATCGAACATGCCTTGGATAGATTGAAAAGGGCTGTTATGGACGATCCACCAACCACTCTAAGGGATCTACGCTGAACCACCGTTGAGGAGTGGGACAATCTGGACCAACAGTGCCTTGATGAACTTGTGGATAGTGTGCCACGACAAATACAGGCATGCATCAATGCTACTGAGTATTAGCGGTACTGGTGTGTACAGCAGTGTGGACCACCACCTCTGAAGGTCTCGCTGTATGGTGGTACAACATGCAATGTGTGGTTTTCATGAGCAATAAAAGGGGCAGAAATGATTATGTATCTCTGTTCGAATTTCTGTACAGAACCAAGGTGGTGCAAAGTGTTTTTTGATGTGTGTATTTTGGAGTTTTTTGATTTTGTAGTGTAATACGTCAGCTATGGACAGGTCGTAAGCATTGTTGTGGGTTATTGTTTTGAAAATATTTAGTTCTTTGGTTTTTACCTCAGGTTCAGTGTGGAATTTGGTTACATGGTTGAGTGCTTATCTGAAAAATACTAATTTGTGTTGCTTGGTGTGGCTTAATGAGTTATTTATAACGACATTGATGTAGTGGGCTTCCTGTAAATTTGGAATTTGTGTTTATTGTCATGATGTCATCAACATAACAAAATGTTTATAATAAATGATTTTGTTATTTTCTGTTGTATTTGCTTTAAAAAAAATTGTTTCTAGATCATTAACATAGATGTCAGCTAGTAGGCCAACTAAGCTACTGCCCATTGCTGAATATAGACTTTGTTACTAAAAGAAAAAGTAATAGTAAGATAGCACCAACTCAAGCATATCCATTAGTTCGTAGATTCCTGCATTGCCTAATTTTTTGTGATGCAGTAAGTTATCCTCAGTTATTCAGGGTGTTGTAAGTTATTGGTATGTTGGTGTAGAGGTTAACTATGTGAGGAATGTAAACTTTCCTTTGCTGGATACAGTGATATCTTTGGTGCTCTAAAATGCATGCCTTAAAAGTTATGAGCATTTGTTCATTTCAAGAGTTATGTTTCAAAGTAGAGAAGAAGAAAAAGTGCTCATAGCTCTTAATGCATGCATTTTAGACTGCTTTTTTACTGGACATTTTTTCTTGTTTTAGTCCATACTGCCACTTCCCAAAATAATGGAAAGCAAAGAGCTCACAATAGAAGAGATTTGTTTCACAGTATCGAAGATGAAAAATTGCTCATAGCTCTTAAGGTATGCATTTTAGATCCTATGTTTACCAAGACTTTTTTGCTTCTGGTATCATGTACTTTCAACTGTATGTCTTTATGCCATTAATTATGGTACACCCTGTATATTCTCATTCATTCATTATGACTGCTGTATTGCTTTTTTCTGCCTAACAACAAGAGCATTATTGTTAGTTAGTTTTTTATTAATTTGTTTCAGTGTTGTAGCTTCCTTATGGGTGCTCCTGTGGAGTTCTGTTTTAGGTTTTCTTTACTATTTTGATTCATGCACTACAGCATTTTGTTCTTTTGACTTAATTTTGCTGACAGTCAGGCTAGTTGAGTTTAGCAATTAGATATCTAGCAGTCTTTTTATCAAGTGCACACACACACACAGAGAGAGAGAGACAGAGAGAAACTTTAATGTTCATTTCGTAAGTATGATGAATCTTATTAGGCATCAAGTTAAATGTCAAATGTAATTTAAGCACTAAAATTATAGATTAAATATTGTCCAAACTCATTATTTAATAGATTTTGTAAATACCACATGTCAAGTTTGTATTGTAAATTTATGGTGTTTTTGCAATAATGAATATAATATAAATAGATATGTACTTACTGTCACCAGTCTCCAACTCAAGCTGTGAACAGAGAAACTTCTCCAGCACAGAGACTTAGAGCATAACTTTAATCATGCTCCTTGGTTTATTTCTGTTTTTTTGAGCATGTGGAAGTTGTTATCTGTGGCTAAATTTGTGAAGTGATGTACAATTAACATAACTGGAAAACATACATTATGTTTTCCAAAACAGTGTGTGCACGAAAAACAAAACAACAGGTACTACTAACTGTAAGTAATGCAACTAAATTGATCTCATAATGTGAATAATACTTTCCACATTCAGTGCTCACATGGCTTGTTGGTACATTTTGCCACAGCTACACAACCCCCACAATGCTGCAAACATGCAAGGAATATGTACCATCTGATGATGAATTGCTAGGCAATTTGAAATTGGTAGTGGCAAATAAAAATTTAATAATAAAACAAAAGGTGAGTAGTTGCAGTAATTTGTGGAAACCCTTAATCATAAATTTTGTTGTTTAGTTGATCCACTATATCATAGCATTTCAGTTATATTATCTTAAATGAAAATTTTTTCTGTGTGAAACATTTTTAACATTATTAATTTTGAGTGATTAAATAATAATGGTTCTTAATACAATTTTGTAGGGGGTGATACCAGATCACAAAATAGAAGAGCAAGTGATGTGGGATGGAAACGCAATGAAAGATCTTTCTATCAGCCACCAAACAGAAATGACGAGCATAATTATGGCACACGTAATTTCCAAAATGACAGAGCCAATAGACATGACAACACTTATAGAGAGAGGGGAGGAGGAATGAATAATAGAGGTGATCGTGGCCAAAACTATAACCAGAATGTGAATGAGAGGGGAAGAGGAATGGATAATAGAGGTGATCGTGGTCAAAACTATAACCAGAATGTGAATAATCACAACATTCGTGACCACAGAATGAGAACTACAGGTGAACCACAAGTTATCACAGAGATTTATGGTGATCTTTTTACTGCGCCACCAGACTACTCCCTTGCACACTGTGTTGCAGAGGATATGCGCATGGGGAGTGGAATAGCTGTCACATTTAAGTATGTATGCTTCTAACCACATTTTTTTCCCACTTCATATATTAGCCTTTAAAGGATTTCGTCTTTACAAAGTATTGTGTTATCTTTTAGAACATATGACATCTCCTGTCTTCTAATTTGTAAGCTAATGCAAATTTGCAAAGTCAGTGTTGTTCGTCCTCTTGTATGTGTTCGTACTATTACACATTCGGTTGGTTCTTGCATAATCTACTCTTGAATAACCACTTAATCTTCTTATAAATTTCATTTATGAACAAGATTATTACCTCTTTTGCATAGATATCTATCATTCAGTGCAATCACGAACTACAGAAAGAGCAATATTTTATTTTTTAAATCTGTTCTAATTGTTTTTAATTTTAATTTTTGAATGCATAAAATATGAGAAAGCCAGCCACACACCTATGGAGGATCAGTGTGTGGAGCTGTGAACATGTAACAGAAAACAGCATTCGAGTTACTGATGGCACCTCATAAACTTCCTAATAGCCAGTTTTACATTTTGATTATACGTGCTGCCTTGGTCATTTTGACATTTGAAATACCTATCTCAACATCATGTCGAGACACAAATGATTCAAGTATAGAAGTGCACATTTAGCAAACCTTAATGTGGTACTAACTGTTTTTTGTTTATCAGCCATGCCATGACTTTTGCCTGTTTCAATTGAGTTAATGTTCCACCTACCATGGTAATAATACCCAAGAGTTACGTTGAAATTTCTAGATCATGCTGCTTAAATTTATCAAAAAACTAATAACTTCTAATTAATACTTCATTTAATTTCAGAATTGTTGAGGTAAGTATATTACCTTTATTTCTCCAGGAAAAATATTTTGCAGGTGTTCATTCAGTCGTAGTATTATTGAGTTTAGTTATGTTACTGGCAGAAGTCTTATTGCCTCACAGTCGTTATTTCAGTGATTAATTTTGTTCTCAGATATGTTCGTACAAAGATAAATGACAGAAATTCAGTTGTAATTGAATATTTTCTTTTTTTATTATTTGTGTGTATCAAAAGTAAACTCATGATAGCTATTTAATTGTGAGACAGAATTGCTGACCAGTTCTTACGTTGAATAGGCAAAATTTTGGTACTAGAGATACGCACATTATCCTAACTTTCAGAACCAATATTTTCCCCTCAGTGAACTTAAAGCAGACTCATCCAAGGATCGCACTTGGCAGGTGCAGGCACAAGGCAGTGTTGTTTTGGGCCCTCTACATGACCTTGCATTGCTAGTGTCAGCATAGGAGCAAGAGAGATAGCTGCAGAACAAGTGAGACCGCACAGCACTGCTCTGCACTGGACTGTCCCGTGGTGGTTTTTTTATGTTGACAATCTTCGCACAAAGTGCCTCCTGGTGTATCAGACAATGGACTTCTGCGAATAAGGAACAGCCAACTTAGCCATTTTTGACCTGACCTAACCCAGGAATCCAGTGCATATCCCTTGTAGCGCAAGGTCTCCATTATTACATTGCTCAGACGTTCCCATTTTAAATACATTGACTCGAACATGTTTTCCATGACTAGAAAAATATCCAAACCCTTGGTTTTGTCTTTTATTGGTATAAGGTCAAGAAATTCTTTGGTGACACGCAGATTGTTGTCGACACCCATAACTAATATGATGAGCTGAGATATGTCCGTAACGTCCATGGACTCATCAAGAACGACAGAAAATTAAACGAAGTTTGCCGCTCCCTCCATTAATTGGTCTTCCATATCTGGGGCCATATCTTTGACTCGGCGAGCAACAGTTTGAGGCGAAAGATTTATTTTCTCAAATTTTTCCGTGAGGTCTGCTGGATAAATACAAGCTGCCGAGTCAACCAGGCAATCCTTGATGAGATTCACAGCCACAAAGGCTTTCCCTGCTTTCACAATTCTCACCGAGCATTTAACAATTAATTGTTTCATTTATTGAAACCCAAATAAAAAACTAGCAAAAAAAATATTGGTTGTAGGTACGTTTTCTCCTAGTTCCTCTGAAAAGCGGTCATAGATGCTATCAAGGACAGCTAATTGTGTTCGCAAAATACATTTTTATCTGTTTGAATAGTTGGGTTTTAATTAATTGAAAACAGATCAAACTACAACATACGTTTTCCCATCCATCAAAACACAAATAACAAAAACAAAGAACGACTGTTAATGTCACTTTGCTGTCCGAGGGAGCCTTTGTGACAGCTTTTCAGAAAGTGTCAATAAATAACACAAATTGCTGCATATTTCAATGCTGGGCCATCAACAAGTGTCAGCATGTGAACCATTCAATGAAGCTTCATCGATACAGGTTTTCAGGGCTGAAGGCTCACTTGTGAACTCTTGATGACTGCACGGCACAAAGCTTTATGCCTCACTTGGGACCATCAACACTGACATTGGACTGTCGATGAATGGAAGCATGTTACCTAGTCAGACGAATCTCATTTCAAATTGTATCGAGGGAATGGATGTGTACTGGTATGGAGACAATCTCGTGAATCCATGGACCCTACATGTCAGCAGGGGACTGTTCAAGCTCTGTGGAGGCTCTGTAATGATGTGGAGCTTGTGCAGTCGGAGTTATATGGGACCCCTGATACATCTAGATACGACTCAATACATCTAGATACAACTCTTGATAGGTGACACATATGTAAGCATCCTGTCTGGTCTTCTTCCATTCATGTCCATTGTGAATTCCGATGAACTTGAGCAATTTGAGCAGAACAATGTGACACCCCACACATCAGAATTGCTACAGAGTTCGTCCAGGAACACTCTCTGAGTTTAAATACTTCTCCTGGTCACCAGACTCCTCAGACACTAACATTATTGGGTGTATCTGGGATGCCTTGCAATGTGCTGTTCAGAAGAAATCTCCATCGCTTTGTACTCTTATGGATTTATAGACAGGCCTACTCTTATGGATTTTGTTCTTTGGGGATAGTTACATCTTCTAGCATGTGCATATGAGGGGGGGGTTACAAAATTTTCGTCTCTTAGATCTCAATTTAGCTCAGTGTAGTGATCTGTTGATGTCCTAGTCTGTGTGGTGAAAATGTCCACTGCAACAGTTTTTTCCACGTTTACAAACAAGTTCCTAGCATCAGATTCATAGTTCTCAGTATTACTGTTACTTACAATATGAGAAGTGTAGATAGCTGGTATTGTTGGTGGTTGGTAGGTTTGTTATGGTTGAAGCACTAATATAGCCACCCTTAATATGGAGGTACTCCCATCTTCATGAAAATTTCCAAACACCAATAATACTTTCACATCAGCAGCTGATCTCACTTCTGTACAGTCTAGCCACTTAGGGACATCGTAACTGTAATGATGAGCAGTCCCTCTGCAAAAGGCCTCACTGAGGCTATTTCATACTATATGCTCCATTACAGCCCATCTATTGCCTGCAATGTATCATCCAGAAAAAATGGCTATTCCAATTGATTGAACGAGATTTCCCACTATTTTGTAAGAGACTGACGCTAAGGAATTGTCAGCTTTTGTAACTGAGTGGTCAGCAAAGGTGACTGCTATGTGGAGGAACCAGGTTCAGTTTCCAGTACTGCCAAGGATTATTCCTTGGTGGAAAGATTGGAACAGAGTGCACTCAGCCTCATGTTGCCAGTTGATGAACTGCCTGACCGATTGGTGTCAGCTCCATGTCACGAAAACTGGCAATGGCCGGGAAAGTGGTATGCTGAGCTTACACCCATCCGTACCACATCCAGTGACACCATTGGCAGAGGGTGATATGGCGATCATTTAGTACCAATTACCGTATTTACTCGAGTCTAAGCTGCACTCGAATCTAAGCCGCACCTGAAAAATGAGACTCGAAATCAAGGAAAAAAAATTTCCCGACTCTAAGCCGCACCTGAAATTTGAGACTCGAAATTCAAGGGGAGAGAAAAGTTTTAGGCCGCATCTCCAAATCGAAACAAAGTTGGTCCACTGTAATATGAGACAATTTAGGTCGAATGAATGACGATACAGCTACAGTAGTTTGGTTCGAGTCGTAAGCTTAGCAGTTAAGCTTTACCAGGTAGCCATTGCTATGCGTCAGGCGCTCCGTCCGTATTTATACGGGTACCCTTCCTTTTTCACGTGCTTCATCTGGTTTGAATTGATTGCTTATTTTTCTTTGATCTGATAAGCGCAGTTTTCTTTGTTATAGGTGTTTACGTCACTCTACGCTGAAAATGCATTACTGTACTGTGTCATGCATTGTTTGTCGTACTCTGATACTGCGTGTTTACGGCCTGTCGCCGATCGCGGCATGGCTTGCTTTTGTGCGCGCTACCGCTGCTTACAAATAAAAAAATAAAAAAAAAAGAGAGAGAGAGAGAGAGGAATCGCCTCATTAACAAAACAATGGCAAGAGACTGCTACTTGTTGTTACTTACACTGCTGCTTTCTTTGATAATGATCAACAAGAACCAAATAATAGACTGCGTATGATAGAAGATGTTCTGAATGAGAGTTTAGCGAAAATTTTTCTCTGTTTTAAAATCTTTGCAGGCGCCTCTTTAGTACATTACATTCTGCACAGAAATTAGAGTCATCTTAGATTTAAAAATCTAGTCAATTGCCTCGCTTCATTTCTGACTGTATCACTGTTTAGCATAAGAATAATACGAATATAAACATGACATGATATGTATATTCTTCCGCGTTTGCTGTTGTCTCACTCTAGTTTTGTGGTTTATTACGCAGACGGGATTTAAATGAGATAGCAGCAAACACAAAACAATATATGGCAAAATGTTTATATTCGTATTATTCTTATGGTGATGAGAATACTGCATGTGATTCACAATTTATAAAAGTTCCTATTAGCAACCATCTCTTTTCACAGATAGGAAAAAATTCAGAACGTAGAGTTGGGCATATTGACAAACATTCTAAACATTCTTGCCAGTCGGGTTTTCGTAGTACATTGAAATGCTGCTACATTCGAAGATGAACAATACGGAATTTGTATTTACTTTGTTGGATAATGTATGAACATGAAGTGGTCGAAACTCGGCGCGGAGGATAAAAGCTTGTCTTCCACCCTTTTTTTAATTTATTTACTGACGCAGAGGTTTTGGCGCCAGTATTTATCTTTGTGCCTACAAAGCATGCCTGTGTAGCGCTACATATATTCGACGGCAGAACTAAGTTGTGGCGGCACCTACCGACATTTTTAAGAACTTCTGCTTGCTTTGCACTCTATTCTAAGCCGCAGGCGGTTTTTTGGATTGCAAAAACCGGAAAAAAAGTGCGGCTTACATTCAAGTAAATACGGTAGCCTGCCAAGGCCTGTGGACATAGTTCATGTTTTACAACACTAAAGAAACTGGTCTGTTCCTTGTCACCATTCTGTGGCTGTCTTTCATTTTTGCAATTTTCAAGCGCTTGTGAATGAGACTGGCAGAGGATAGATTATAAGACGAGTTAGTTGTTCCGAGGTTATTTCTGAAATTTTTGTCATAATTAAATCAGCACATTATTCTTACAGAGTGTTTAATTTCTAGTAGCTTAATTTCTTGCTGTACATCTGTTGGCATGGGAAATATTGTTTATGTATGTGCTCTGGTTTTGACCTCAGATGTATGTCAGTTTTATGGGTGGTACCAGGTGATCGTGATTAAACGGATGGTGTCCTAAGTGCTTCAGTGCAGGCTGTATATAGTACATTTAAACATAATAGGTGTGTTTGTTAATTGGTGCACTCGTGGAATACACTGAAGAAATAATAGTTCCACTTTCTACCACCAGCTGAAAAATGGTGCTGTAAGTAGTCAGAATGTGGTGTGGATGCAGAAAAATGGGAGGAATGATCAAACACACAATGATGGTGGCTCTGGCATGTTTGTTAGGATACAGTCACAAGTTACACCTTGTGTTCAGTATGGTCTACTGACACAGCAACAAGCAGCATCCGTAACATTGTATGGTGAACAGTTTCTCGCAGCATATCCAGTGTAATCAGAGCAATGTGTTTTTGTATGCTGTCAGATACACACACGCACACACACACACACACACACACACACACACACACACACACTTTCTATTGTACCAGTGCACCTGCATTGTACTTTTCCATTCCTGTACTTCTATCCTTTCCATTTTGCCTCCCCCCTCACCAGTGCTACACCTTGCAGCTGCATCCTGCCCCCACCAGCACATCCCTGATCGCTCCCATAGACAACATTACATATCTTCCCCCACCGTACTCTGTGATCCTTTCCCCCTCCCACCCTTCTTTCTCTCCCCCTCCCCCACCTCTTGCATACCCCCACTACCTACCCCAGCAAAGATTGCTGCTCACCTGCGACACAGTCACAGAGTCCAAAGACAGCAGTCTGTGTGTGTGTGTGTGTGTGTGTGTGTGTGTGTGTGTGTGAATTACGTATCCGCAAAGGTATGTGTGTTTAGTTTTGTTACGTCCGATGAATGTAGGTTGATGGCTAATAATATCTGGCAGTATTTTTCAATGTGTCTGTCTGCAACTAAACACCTCCTCTATGCAGTGAGTAGCAGTCCATCCTTTTCATGTTTTTATTCCAGCCCAGATTTTCTGTTGTTTGATTTTACTGTTACTAGTGTAGCATCCCTCAATTAGTGCTCATTTAGACACATTTCTTAATTACTGTGAAAGTATAATTTCCAGTACTAGTAACTTTTTGCGTAGTGTATGGACATTATGAAGGCACAACATAAAATTATGGAGAACTTGTTCAGTATTGTTTCACTGAGCATTTAATCAGTACTTTGCTTTGGGTTTCATAATCAGTTTTACTGTGTTCTTACTTATGGGCTTAACACCTACCATTGTTTTTTATAAAACTAATGTTATCAATACTTTTTTCTGATTGTTTTTCACTATTATTATAAGGCTTGTATTTGGCTTTTTAAACTATTGTATCTGGTTTGTCACCCCCTCAACCTATATTAATTTCTCTAATTTGCAAATATCAGTAAACATCCTGCTGAATGTCACAGCCTCTTTCTATTTGAATGCAGACTTCAGCAGTTTCCAATTGGACATTTTCTTAGGCTATTGCATTGTTCTTTGAAGGCCAAGTTTATGTTGCAGTTATATTTATCACTCACTGACATTATTATAATGCCACTAACTATGAGCCCTGATCCTGTGTCAATTATCTGATTGGCATCTTCTGATATAGTAACAGCGGAACATATCACAGATGACTTCCCATTTAATGAAAAATCAAGATATTAGCGATCACAGTTACGTATGACTCTGATTGTATAACTTTTCTTTAGGAAAATAATATGTGTTTTAGTTTTTGCTCTCTCTCTCTCTCTCTCTCTCTTTCGTACTTGTCAGTTTTGTTGTGGGGTAGACTGAAAGAAAAACACGAAACAAATGTTTTCGATTTGTCTGTGAAAATTAGTTGTCCTTCCCAGCACCCAACCCCCAACATTTTGTGACGTCAAGGATGTGGGAAGTTGGATTCCAGCCTTCCCACTTCTTTTACACAAGTCAACTTACTTGTGAATGCGCAGCTGATCTTCTTCACTGGTTAGCCGGCTACTGGAATCTCTAAAACCTTCTTTCCCAAAGAATAATGCTAGTTAAAGGAACATATAAGACTTTCTCTCTCTCTCTCTCTACTTGTGAAATATGTAGGTACTCAAAGAATACTTTTAGTTCACTGTCTGTATATTTCAACTTCCATAAAGAACAAATTGCCATATCTCACATAAATATTCGACTTCTTGTAAGTCATCTGTGTTGTCTCACATTAGACATAATTAAGACACATTTACAACAGAGTTGGTGTAACAACCACAGAAATCATAAACATGTCTTGCCTCTAGTAAGTCTGTGTTAAAGAGTTCCTTAAAAGTCTTTCTCCACTCAACAGTTCTTTTGTCACTAACAATAGTCACAATTACAAAACATCACAGAATAACACAGTAGTTTCTTGGTTCTTCCGTGTGCTTTCACTACAACCTCCATGGATCGACCGACAAGCACTTGTCAGTGCCGTTCGACCGCCGTGTCTAGTCTTCTCACAACAAACTTCAGACGTACACACACAGACAGGTGACACACAGTAGACAGGGTTCCTTTTTCCCACTCACATCTAAAATATCGTGTGTTCCGAGACAGTGGAAGGCCGAGTAGTTCTAGAATTTATGCAGAAATTCTCAAATCACTACAACCCCAATTCATTGAATTCAGCTGGTTTACATATGCTGTTGACTTCCCATGATAACAAATTCCTGATTTGCTACAGAAAAACCTCAGACATTTGAGGCATTGGCAGCTCTCTGAACACAACATTCCTGAAATATCCTTTTACCTCAGTTTGTGACAACTCAGGCTAGTAAATTTTTAAATGGAGAATAATGGTGTTCTGTTACCTGCTCTTTCAAAATCTACATACCCACAGCAGTGGTAGTTGAAATTGCTTTACATTGTTGTACACTCCGTACAGGATGGTCAGAAAAACCTGAAAAGCTTATCAGGATGTTGCAGAATAGGTTGTGCTGAGAAGTAATAGTTAAGAAAAAATTTTGATAAATTGCACCATTTCCAAGTTCATTAGCATTAAAGTTAATTAGCATTGAAGTTAGCCAGTCAGTCAATTGATGTGCACAAATTCAAGCAGCCTCTGAGATACAATTAGTGTCTGTTGCGCTCATAGCACAAATGATGGACACATGAAACTGCTTCACCTGTGGCTTGGTTACAATCCTTAATAGTACCCCGTGTCCAATATCTGAATTGGTCTCTTGTTTGGTTTTAGGAAACCAAAATACGTCCAATATTAGCCATTTCTCTACAGTCGTATTCTGAACACGATTTGTGGTGGTGGTTGTTGGGATGTTTAAGGGGGACTAAACAGCTAAGGTCATCAGTCCCCATGATTTGCACTCTGGTTATAATAACACCACAACACATCAGCGATCATTCCACTAGATGCGGCATTGTTAAGGGATCAATATCATTTGAGTAATATTTGGTACAATTATTGTCAAACTTTATTCTTTCCAATTAATGGCATTTTCACATAGCTCAAGAATGCTTTGCTCAGTGACCATCTAATGATATTTATTTTCCACAGCCTTTTAGTCAGGACCTTTTTATTTTTACAAGAGGTGGAGCCCCTCCACGCCCACACCGGCATGATGGCCAATACAATAGGTCTACTGCCATCTCTGCATAAGGGTTAGTATTCACTAAAGCGAGTTCAGGATGTGGGTGCTGCGATGTTTGCGTACGTCTGGTTAGGGTTAACCATTAATACGCGCTCATCTGGAGATAGATTGGGTCGAAATCGAACAAAGGATAGCAGTTTGAAGGGCAGAGGAAAAAAAGTGCCAAGGCAGGAGCCAAGGGAAAAAAACCTCTGCGATAGTTAGGTCGGGTGGTAAGAGCTGTAGCGGTTGTCTTGCTGCATGCGATAGGTCGTGCAAGGATGGGCTTTGTTAGTAGTGGTTATCATGCATGTCGATACCTTGACGTTGTGCGGTTGTGCTGCTCGGCGGCTGGCGCTGGGTGCTGGTACAGAGTCCTCGTTCAGTGTCAGCAACCTGCAACAGTTAGGTTTATTATTGATCTTGTGTCCAATAGGTCATATACCGGAAGCACAGTGTGAGGGAATGTTGGCAGATTGTTTGTGCGTCTGTGGGCGAGCTCGTCAGTGTCCCTGCTGTGGCCTGTTGGTCGGCTCTAATAGCAGCTGATAGTTGCCAGTCAGTGTTGCTGATATGCAGGGGCTTGCCGACGTTTGTCGCTTGTTTGCGTATGTTAGTTTACCATAGGTGGCTGTGCCCTAGCTAGCAGTGTCTTTGGCCGCTTGTGCTTCCACCTGTGGTTGTCATCGTAGTTTCCCAGAGTGAGGATGAAAGGATTGTTTGAGTGTCTCGAGTTCCTGTTTAGTCGTGTGGCGTGTTTTTTGAATACTTCCTTGAGGGTATCAAGGCGGTATTCATGGTGAAGATCCATGGTGCGTGTGGAGCGTGGAGTGTTGCTAATGATTCGTAGCACCTTGTTCTGTATGATCTGCAGGCGGCGCAGTCGTGTAGGAGCTGCATATCCCTAGACGGGAGCTGCGTACGTCATCAGAGGTCTAATCAGTGTCATGTATATGGACCTCGACACCCTCCTATCAGTGTGCTTTCCCTGTTGAGCATTGGGTAGAGCTGTTTGAGCCTCGCGCGCGCTCGGTTGGCAACGTATTCGATGTGGTCCCCCGGTCCCCCCCATGTAAGTTTCCGGTCCAGCCAGACACCAAGGTATCTGACTCTCTCTCGGAAACATATTGGGCGTGTATGTAGTGTTATAGGACCACAGTGTTGATGTCTGCGTGTGAACGGAACTGCTGCGCACTTGCCAACGTTTACTTTAATATGCCATTGCTCCAACCAAGGCTCAGCTGTTCTGAGTGGTGTCTGTATTCATGAATTGATGTTCGACGGTTTCCAATCTTGCGCAAGGATGTTGGTGTCATCCGCGTAGACAGCTAACATCGTGTTTTGTGTGGCTGGGAAGTCATTAATGTACAGGTTAAACAAGATGGGCCCTAGGATGCTTACTTGGGGTACTCCAGCTTGGATACCATGTTGTATTTATTGTTTATCCTGCACGTTAGTGTTGAAATATCTGTTCGTGAGATATGAGTGTAAGACGTACGAGTCTGTCCGGGAAACCAGCTTTGCTTAGTTTGCGTATGAGTCCATTGTGCCAGAGACGGTCGAAAGCCTTTTCGATGTCCAGGAACACGGCCCCTGTGGCTTTGTTCATGTTGTAGCCGTGTGTTATATGTTCGACTACGCAGAGGAGTTGTGTTGTCGAGTTGTGATTCCTAAAGCCGAATTGCTCCGGTCTTAGGGTGTCATTGGCGATGCAATGCCCAGTGATATGTCTTAATATTACCTTCTGAACAATCTTGCTGAGCAAACACGGCAGACTGATGGGTCAGTAATTTTATGGGAGGGAGTGGTCTTTCCCTGGCTTCCTGAACATCAGGACCTTGGCCACCTTCGAAAAGTCAGGGAAGTGTTGGTGTTTCAGGATGGCATTCGTTAAGTGTGTGAGGTATTCTACGGCTTTATCCGTGAACTCCTGGAGGACACGGTTTTGAATGCCATCAGGCCCAGGGGCTTTTCTAGCGTTTGTGTGCTTGATAGCCTATGTGATTTCATTTGTGCTAGTACGTCTAATTTTGCTGCGCGAGGGCTGGGCTACAAGTCGTGTAGCCTCCTGGTCCATTTCAAGTGTGAATACTGGGTCTGAAGGAACCAGATTCGGCTTGAAAGACGCTGCAAGTGTTGTGGCCATAAGTTCTGCCTTCTCCGTCGCGGAGTAGGCTGGGCTGTCTGGTTCTTGTAACGTGGGAATGTAATGTTTCTCCCTGGTGAAGTGTCTGGCCAGCTGCCACACGCCAGGACCTGTGGTATCCAGCCCAGCGAGTTTCTGTCCCCATTGCTCGTTTCTGAATGTTTGTATTTTATCCCGTATTATGCCCTGGAGTCTGTTGACGTGCAGTTTATAGAACGGGCGCCTGGTACGCTGCCAGTATCTCCTGAAGCGGTTCCTCATTGAGATAAGGCCCAGGATTTCCTGGGGCAGGGCCGTCGAGTGTTGTCTTGGTGTTGTAAATGGAATGACGTCAGTCATTGTGTCTTGGACGGCAGTTGTGAGATCCTCCACAGCCTCATCAATTTGCTGTGTGTCGTTAATTTCGTGGGTGTGAGGAATTCGACTATCAAGCGTTTCCTTGAACAGTGTCCAATTCACGCGCTTGTAGTTAAGCATCCTGCGTGGTTCGATGTCCTGCGTGTTTCTTCCATGTGCAGTATTACAGGCATGCGGTCTGAGTCCAGATCGTTTTCAACCGTAAGGTTGAGTGTTCATGTGATGCCCTTTATGAGGGCTATGTCTAACACGTCTGGCCTATGTCGAGCCTGTGTAGGCACGAATGTGGGAACGTCCGGCCCAAGTATAATGTAGTTTCGGCCTAGTGTGTGTTCGTACAGTTTCTTGCCTTTGGAGGTTCGTATTCGTGAATTCCAATCGTGGTGTTTTGCGTTTAGGTCTCCAGCGGCGATTACCCGTGGTGCTATGTTGAGTACTGTGCTGATATCGTGTGATTGTATATCGATACCAGTGTGGTGTTGGCTCCGTTGAACTTGACCCTGACGGCTGTGGCCTCTAGTCTTTCAAGCGCTGGGAGCTCGATGTTCGTGTGTTCCATGTCTCTGTGTATGATGATTGCCGATCCGCCTGCCATCCGCTCGGTCGGTACGATAGACACAATACCCTGGGATGTTCAGTTGTTTGCGAGGTGTAAGCAGTGTTTAGTTCACAAGAGCGATTCGGATACCCTTTCGCTCCATGAACGCGGCCATTTCGGCTTTTTTGCTTGCGATCCCGTTGGTATTCCAAAACAGGATCTGTGAGTTTGTGTTAGCGTCTGCATTTCAGGGCTGGTGTGGTGTACTATCCATGTAGTAGTGTAAAAAGTGGTGTGATAGTGGCTTGGAAGCTAGTCCAGTTGAGCGTGCTCGACATGAACTGCATGGAGAGTTGTGAGACACACCCCATAATCTTCGTGACTATTTCGGTGGTCGTGCGTCCGGGGAATAATGTTTCCATTATTCTCTGGATTGTTGACATAATGTTGGTCATGTCAGCCTGTGTTGTTGGTCGTGTTAGTGGCCGCTTGTTCCTGTGTTGGTGTCTGGTGAGGGCTGGCCTGTGTGTCAGCTGTTCATGTGACAGTTGTGGGCGGCGCCTGTGTATTCTCTGTGGTGAGTGGGTGTGTTATGTGGGTTGTCGAGTTGGTGTCCGGGTTGTGTTTGTGAGTGTTGGTGCCCTGTTGTCTGTGTACTTGTTGTGGAGTGGCCGTGTTCCTCCTGCTGTGGCTGTTTCTCCTTCTCCTCCTCCTCTGGCACTGTGGTCGTCCCTGTATTGGTGCGTCTTCTGTAGCCTGTGGTGGGCTGCAGTCTGTCTGTAGTCTGTCTGTTGCTGGGGGTGTTTGAGGACCTAATTCCCATTTTACTTCTGTGAGCAACATTATTATTATTATTATCATTATCATCGTCATAATCATCATCATCATCATCATCATCCCCACCACCACCACCACCAAAGAAAAAATCAAACTTTAGAAATATAAGCTGAACCCAGTCATAACCTTAACTTAAACTGTATAGACATCGACAGCAACCTCCTTGTACTAAGTGAAATACTTCCTTACTATCATTAAATGACAAATGAATACAGCTATCCCTTCTTGTGTAACAATGTCCAGCTTCACAAAGGCAGGTGCTCTGTATTACCTCAATTTATTATGGTTTTTCTGTTGCTTCAACAAATTTCTATATTGTAATAAAATTTACATATTAACGCACATCAAACGCTAATTCACAGTTAATGTAATGAACCCTAAACAAAAAAAGGTGGATATTCTATCTCCACATAGGCCCGTAAGTAAAGTAGTTTCCTTCATGATGCCTGTGTTTTCATTTTCGAGCGTCACACTCTGTACTTGAAATTTCAGTCAGATGTACACATAAACAGCCATCATGTGTTCACAGAAAGTCATCCATTATTAGTAGGATTTATTTTTTATCACTTTTCTAACAATCAGTGATTGCTTTTTGGCGCCTTCAGTCACTTGCTTATCACTTTCTTTACATGACAGACTGTTTAATTAAGGCTTTTTGGTGACAGTGAAGTGTGAATGCACTTTTTGTTGTCATCATACTTCACTGTATATATTTTCCTCCCCTCTTAAGGCCTGAATAGGCAACAACAAAGGGAAATCATACACTTGCTTTTGACTAAAACATGACACTCCAAACTTCATGGGGCACAATTTGGTTTTCCTATTTTTAAACCCATAAATTTACACTTCCGTATAAGAGGGGCATTAACATTTTGCCATTATCAGTGCAACTAATTCTTTCACAAGTTGCAGCCACATTAATGCCCACATTCACTCTTTTTTAATGTTGTATTGTAAACAAGGCTCTCCTGTAACTTCAAAACTTAATGAGTGTACTATTTTTCCTGTTGCAGGCAGGTGTTCAAACATGTGGATGAGCTTCTTGATCAACGTAAACGACAAGGGCAGGTTGCAATGCTGGAACGTGATGGCCGCTTCATTTATTACCTTGTGACTAAACGTGAGAGTACTGGGAAACCAACAATGGAAACACTAGAAAGGAGTCTTGTGGCTATGCGTCAACATGTTATTGAGAACAATGTGAAAAAAATTGCAATGCCTCGCATTGGGTGTGGTCTTGACAGATTAGAGTGGCGCCGTGTCAAGCCACTTATAGAAAGCATCTTCTCAGGAACAGGTGCACAAATCACAGTTTACAATTACAATGAGGTATGTAATTTAATAGTGAGAGTTTTTCTTCCACTCTAGTTGATTTATAAACATTGCAAAAACTAGGCATCACTTTGTTCAAGAGATTGTTTGTAAATGGCACTGTCATTCCAGACATTGTTATGACTATTACTTTTCAGTGCCTAAGAATGTAAGAATTTGAATACAGTGAAGCTTCTCCTATATTATTAATAGGTACTAAAAATGGTTATGCTCTCAAAAACATTAACACATCAATCTCAAAATAAGTTACTTAATTAGTGTCCATTGGGATTTTGGAACAGTCTCTCCACAGAGCTTCCCTTGTTCTTGGCAAGAGTCAGATTATACAAAGTTAAAACAACAGATTATTACAGACTGTTTTTTCTGTGACTTCTCAGCGGCATTTGTCAGTGTATTTCACAGCATTCTCTTAGAGAATCTCAAATATTACAGTATTGGAAATTTTACAGCTAACTACTTTGCACCTATCACCTACGAAATGTATGAAAATATTTCTTGAAGAATTAGAAATGTATTTAACTAAATTTATCAGATAATTCCTATAGGTGTTAAAAGCTGGAGATTCAAATATTAATGCACTGAAAAACGATTGCGGTATTGGAATTTTTTTGTGATTTGATCAAAATTGATAATTTGAAGTTAGAAGTAAACATCCCAACAAATATAATAAAATGTCAAGTATGGCAATGCATCTCATTAAGAAATCTAGGCAGTGTTCAAGAAAACGGCTTCTTCAGAGGAAGGAATAATTACTACAGCTGTACCCCTGGAATTAATATTGGCACTGCATGTGTTTGTGTTATTTACACTGGTTAAAATAATGTAAATGAAAGCTCGAAAACCAGCTGCAATAAGATAATATATTTAATATTTTACATCACAGGCCTGTTTTGGTTTACTGCAATTATCAAGTGACTTATATGTTAACAAACTTACCGGAGATGATTTTACATTTCAATGTTCTTATTTTCCTTTGAATTTTATCTATGGTTTGTATGTTTTATTTCCATATGACATTCACTTTTCATAGTCTATTATGTCAATAAAGTTTTTGAGACAGTAAATTTTGGTTACGGCAGTGACGATGTAGTGAGCTGATGTTACTATATTGGTATCAAAATCATTTCTGTAGGCTATGTTCCAGAGCGTTTCCAGCCAGTTTTTTTTTGTATAGTTGGTTGATCTAGAGGTAAAATGACTACTTTTTAAAATCATTCAGTGGAAGATGGCATGCTTTTGTGTTTTAGGGTGGCAAGTGTTGGCATTTATTATATTATCTTTGGTGATAGGTTTTCCTTATATGTCACATGTGTGGTGGATTTTATCTTTGCTAATTTTCAGGTCATAGTAGTTTATTGAATTATCTGTTTCCAATTCCACAGTAAATTTGGTACTGAGATATAGGTTGTTAAGTGCCTGAGGAAATTGTTGCTGTCTGTTTTGTTTCCCTCAATCAGCAGTAAAGTGTCGTCTACGTATTTATAACATAGATGATTTCATTATGTATTGGCTGCTGTGAATTGAAAGCTTTTCTTGTAATGTGTTGAGAAATTTATTTGCAATTGTTCCAGTTGAACAGTTTCCCATAGCCACTCCATCTGTGTGGGTGCAAATTTCTCCAGTGAATTCAAAATAATTTTGGGATAAAGTAGTTTTAAGGAGATCTATGATTTCATATGTTCCTGTGGTAAAAGTTTTTCCATGGTGTAAAAGATTTTGTTCTTTTGTTTCCTGTACTGGAATGTTGGTATATAGGTTTATAATGTCACAAGAGACAATTTGCCATTAGGAGGAATTTGTATGTCTTCTATTGCTTTTGCTAAAATACGCAAATTTTTGTGGTATATGTTGCAGTTTTTTTATATTTTCTTTAGTTGTGGTGTATAGTTGTTTGTTGCGTTATGTGGTAGTTCTGCGATGTTAGTTTTGAAGAATTTCATAACCTGACATAGTTGTGGTTTATTATAATGGTACCATTTCCTTTGTCCGATTTTACTGCAATTGCATTGTTTGCATGTAATTTGTTTATTTGAGGCTTTGAGGGCAGTGTGTTCTGTCTTTGTTGTTTATATACATTAACTTTTGTGTAATTCCTTTTCCACAATTTTTGGTATATTAACTGTTTGTTCATTTTGCTTTTAACTGACAGACTTGTCATACCAAATACCACATTTGTAGTAGCTATTAGATGTTTCATATTTGTAATTTAGGTTTTAAATTATATTTCAAGCCTTTTGTAAGTAGATTAGATTCATTGTCTGCGAAGTTAATGTTGGACAGATTTTTCATCCTTGTACAGAATTGGAATGGAGATTGATAAGCCTATCAGTTTTTTGTATAGTGTTGGGTTTTCATTAGCTTATAAGCTGTCTGTGTAGTGAAGGTAGAAACTCTCTCACTATGCATTTTAATAGTATGTGCTGTGCCTAGTTGTGTGTGGGTATACGCAGCCTATGTACACCGTTCAGCCTTTGTCGAGCCTACAGGGGTCGTTTCAATTTTAGGAGATGTACACAGTGTCACCTTATGACAAGAAGGATTGTCAGCACAGGAAGTTGCCCACTGAATTGGCATACACCACAGTGAAGTGATTAGAATATTCAACAATTGTTATGACACTCAAAACAGTGTTGAGCTGCCTCATAATGGTGGCTTGGTGTAACAATACCAGCAGATAACCACTTTCAACAAATTTAAATTCTTAAAAAGAGGAAGCAACAGAACTGTTCACTGCTTTTATAGATTTAACTGGGAGAGCTCAGATAATACTTGGCAATTAATATGTGATCAATTTCACCTCTAGGCATTCATTATGAACAATATTACAACCCCAGCACCTTCATGTGCCTAAGGTGGACAGGGGAACACTTGGAATGGAATGTGGATTAGTGGCGTGAGATTCGCTTCACGGAGTGCAGGTTTAGTATGACTCCTTATCAGTGTGCTTCCAGGTGTTCCGGCAAGTTTTCATTTCTGTTTTATGCACAATATTTTGACGACTCACCCAGCCATCTTCTTCAGGTGCTGTGAATTTTGCTGTTATGTGTACTTCCTGCCTGGACTCCACTCATTAAAGAGTGGAGAGGGGATCAATTACCAATGCACTTATCAAGTGTGCCGGCCATGGGCTTAACAGGGAGGTGGGTCAGTCATTTTTTGGGCCAGTACCACGTGGGTAAAATACAGGGAGCGAAAGTCTATTTACACTTTGTACAGAAACCAGATGGCAGTTATAAGAGTCGAGGGGTATGAAAGGGAAGCAGTGGTTGGGAAGGGTGTGAGACAGGGTTGTAGCCTCTCCCCAATGTTATTCAATCTGTATATTGAGCAAGCAGTAAAGGAAACAAAAGAAAAATTCGGAGTAGGTATTAAAATCCATGGAGAAGAAATAAAAACTTTGAGGTTCGCCAAAGACATTGTAATTCTGTCAGAGGCAGCAAAGGACTTGGAAGAGCAGTTGAACGGAATGGGCAGTGTCTTGAAAGGGGGATTGATATGAACATCAACAAAAGCAAAACAAGGATAATGGAATGTAGTCCAATTAAGTCGGGTGATGCTGAGGGAATTAGATTAGGAGATGAGACACTTAAAGTAGTAAAGGAGTTTTGCTATTTGGGGAGCAAAATAACTGATGATGGTCGAAGTAGAGAGGATATAAAATGTAGACTGGCAATGGCAAGAAAAGCGTTCCTGAAGAAAAGAAATTTGTTAACATCGAGTATAGATTTAAGTGTCAGGAAGTCGCTTCTGAATGTATTTGTATGGAGTGTAGCCATGTATGGAAGTGAAACATGGACGATAAATAGCTTGGACAAGAAGAGAATAGAAGCTTTCGAAATGTGGTGCTACAGAAGAATGCTGAAGATTAGGTGGGTAGATCACATAACTAATGAGGAGGTATTGAATAGAATAGGGGAGAAGAGTTTGTGGCACAACTTGACAAGAAGAAGAGATCGGTTGGTAGGACATGTTCTGAGGCATCAAGGGATCACAAATTTAGCGTTGGAGGGCAGTGTGGAGGGTAAAAATCGTAGACGGAGACCAAGAGATGAATACACTAAGCAGATTCAGAAGGATGTAGGTTGCAGTAAGTACTGGGAGATAAAGAAGCTTACACAGGATAGAGTAGCATGGAGAGCTGCATCAAACCAGTCTCAGGACTTAAGACCACAACAACAACAAACCATGTATGGAAGTTGGACACCTCCCATCACCATTGAGGTAATGTGAAGTCTGTACAGAATCAGGACAGAATTGTCAACTTGTTGCTATCCCTATAGTCAACATTTATGTGATAGGTTCTTTCTTGAACATGATAATGCATGAGCATACAATGCCCAGCTACTGAACCCCTTGGCAGGAATCAGTTGAGTGGGATGCTATAATGAACATGACTGAGCATGCATCAGATGAGTTGAGACTTACACAGTTTGGGGCACCACTGTCAGTAATTGTAATAGGTTGAGCAGCAACATCTTAATCACCTTGTGGACAACACATTATTGGATAGCACTCAGCATCAGATTTTGATTTAAAAAGCGTGCACTCTTGATCAAATTGCATTTATTTTTGTTTTTATTTCACGGTGAATGTATCTTTTCAGTTTCATAAGCCTTATTTTTTAGTTTCATTTTTAGATCAGTTTATAACTGATATGCCTTCCTGTATCCAAGAAGCTTGTATGCAAGGCATATTCAGAAAGTAAGTTTACTGTGAATTTTTGTTTTTTGGGGTTAGCAACACCTGAGTGGTAGGCAGGTAGCCTCAGACGAGAGCGAGCATTGCAGGAACACGGTAGTACATAAACTCATGTTTTATTGCCCAGTTGCATGAAAGATGTCAGTAAAAAATCTCATGAAGTGTGAGCCCCATGTTTTGACCCACTTCCTAATCATGGAGGGAATGACATCTACTGTAATTTTTTGACAAATCGGAATGGTTTACAGCAAAGGTCTTATGGACAGAACAACTTTGTTTATGTGGTGTAGGGTGTTTAGTGGAGGCAGAACAAATGTTAATGACAAACAGAGGAGTGGAATACTTTCCATTTTGACTGATGAGTTGGTGTGTGAAAAAAATTCGAGAAAATTGTTCGTGAAGACTGCCGATTGACAGTGGACGAAATTTCAGCAATGTGTCCCCAACTCTCCAGAACTCTTTTGTGAGACACTTGCAGAAACACTGGGTACCACAAACTGCATGCAAGACTGGTCCCAAAATAGCTGAAAGAGCAGCACAAGAAAAACGGGTGAGTATTGCTTGCAAGATTATTGAGTGACTTTTTGAATTGGAAGGTGAGGATTTTCTCAACTCTGTGACTGGAGGTGGATAGCTCATTACAAGCCCAAGACAAAAAACAATTGTCACAATGCTGTCACATCTACATCTACATACATACTTCGCAATCCACCATACGGTGCATGGCGGAGGGTACCTCGTATCACAAGTAGCATCTTCTCTCCCTGTTCCACTCCCAAACAGAACGAAGGAAAAATGACTGCCTATATGCCTCTGTACGAGGCCTAATCTCTCTTATCTTATGTTTGTGGTCTTTCCGTGAAATGTAAGTTGGCGGCAGTAAAATTGTACTGCAGTCAGCCTCAAATGCTGGTTCTCTAAATTTCCTCAGTAGCGATTCATGAAAAGAACGCCTCCTTTCCTCTAGAGACTCCCACCCGAGTTCCTGAAGCATTTCCGTAACACTCGCATGATGATCAAACCTATTAGTAACAAATCTAGCAGCCCGCCTTTGAATTGCTTCTATGTCCTGCCTCAATCCGACCTGATAGGGATCCCAAACACTTGAGCAGTACTCAAGAATAGGTCGTATTAGTGTTTTATAAGCGGTGTCCTTTACAGATGAACCACATCTTCCCAAAATTCTACCAATGAAACAAAGACGACTATCTGCCTTCCCTACAACTGCCATTACATGCTTGTCCCACTTCATATCACTCTGCAATGTTACGCCCAAATATTTAATCGACGTGACTGTGTCAAGCGCTACACTACTAGTGGAGTATTCAAACATTACAGGATTCTTTTTCCTATTCATCTGCATTAATTTACTTTTATCTATATTTAGAGTTAGCTGCCATTCTTTACACCAATCACAAATCCTGTCCGAGTCATCTTGTATCCTCCTACAGTCACTTGACGATGACACCTTCCTGTACACCACATCATTATCAGCAAACAGCCGCACATTGCTATCCACCCTATCCAAAAGATCATTTATGTAGATAGAAAACAACAGCGGACCTACCACATTCCCTGGGGCACTCCAGATGATACCCTCACCTCCGATGAACACTCACCATCGAGGACAACGTACTGGATTCTATTACTTAAGAAGTCTTCAAGCCACTCACATACTTGGGAACCAGTCCCATATGCCCGTACCTTAGTTAGGAGTCTGCAATGGGGCACCAAGTCAAACGTTTTCCGGAAGTCAAGGAATATGGCATCCATCTGATACCCTTCATCCATGGTTCGCACGGAAGTCAAGGAATATGGCATCCATCTGATACCCTTCATCCATGGTTAGCAAGATATCATGTGAAAAAAGGGCAAGTTGCGTTTCGCAGAAGCGATGCTTTCTAAAGCCGTGCTGATGCATGGACAGCAACTTCTCTGTCTCAAGGAAATTCATTATATTCAAACTGAGAATATGTTCGAGAATCCTGCAACAAACCAATGTTACGGATATTGGTGTGTAATTTTGAGGATCCGTCCTTCTACCCTTCTTATATACAGGCTTCACCTGCGCTTTTTTCGAGTCACTCGGGACTTTACGTTGGGCAAGAGATTCGCGATAAGTAAGGAGCCAATGCAGTAGAGTACTCTGTAAAACCGATTTGGAATCCCACATCTTCCAGAAAATTGTAAAACCGATTTGGAATCCCACATCTTCCAGAAAATTAAAAACCACAATTCCAGTCAAAGAAAAAAAAAAAATCGTGGACTCAGTGTTTTGGGACCGAAAAGGCATCATTTTGGTCAAGTTTCTGCCTCTGTGTGAGACTATCAGGACACAATAATATTGTGAGAAAAATGCTCATAAGGAACATTCAAAACAAAAGCACGGCAGTGCAGACACCCCTCTGTGTACTTGTTGCACGACAATGCCCATTCTCCCCAACCCTTAGTCGCAAAGGTGCTCTTGAACTCATTTGGTTGGGATGTTTTGAACCAGCCTCATATTCTCCTGACTTCACACCTTCAGATTATCGTCTTTTCACCTCTGAGAAGGAATTAAATTTTTAACCAGTGAACGGATAAAGATAGAGGTTACGTAGTGGGGGAAAGAGATGGGGGGAGAGTTTTTCAAGGAGGACATAAAGAACATTTGCCATGGCTCACCACTTGCACTGAATGAGATGGTGATTATATGGAAACATATTCTACAGTTTTTTCTCCCAAGTAGGCTTTTCCTTTTTTTAAAAAGTTGGGTCTAGTACACCTACTTTCTACATGGCTCGGAGTTCACATTGCTAATGATGCAAGTTTTATATGGCCTAATGCTGAAACTTTAAGTGTTCCAGAATGTGGATAAAAGTTATTTACTGGTTCTCTGCAAGTGATCTGTTACTGAACTTGGATTAAAAACAGTATATATTGCTTTTGTACTTTATAATGTCTGACCACACTGCAAGAAAAAAAAAGAACTAGTGAAAATTCAATAACACTAAAGAGAATTTTTAAATATCATATGTTTTATTGACAAGATCCGGAACAGGAATTTACATATTACAGATCTTAAATGTCCGAGCATTGCAACGTTTGCTTTATAGGTATGAGCAGACCTTGGAGAGAGGCATTGTTAAAGTTAACTGTCACAAATTTTATTTTTACACCATCATATTCTAGAGCAACTCTTCACTAAAGAAGAAAATGCACACTACTCAAAACAGTGTAATAAGAATAATAAGTGGTGCCCATTATAAAACCCCTTGCAGACAAACAGACTACACCCATACAATACCTTTACTCACTTGTGCGGATTGTTCTCGACACTCGATCACAGGTCTTAACAACTGTCACATTCATAAATACAATACTGGAAGCATAATTACTTACACTATCCATTACAAAGCATTAGAGTGGCACAAAAAAAGAGTGGGGTTTTCAACTGGAAGCTTAAATTACTTGCACTATCCATTTCAAAGCCTTAGAGTAGCACAAAAAATAATGATGTTTTCAGCCGTAAAAAGCTTTGACCATTTACCCATGTGAAAAATCAATTAGATAACGAAATTTACTTCAAACACAAACTGAAATCATGTGCTTAACAACTCCTTTTGTGCTTTCTGAATGTCTCATATTGCTGCATATGTGTGTGCATGTGGGCGCGCGCAAAAAAGAGAGAGGTGCACAGACCCAGTTGCAGTCTGCCTCTGACAGTTTTCATGGACAACAAATATTTCACTTCCAGTATTTTATATAATTATTGACCATATTTAAAAGTTTTAAATGCTGTCATAATCTATTCGTTAAGAAGTATAATCTTACATTAAAGGTTTAACATGTTAAGACAAATATTACAGTTAGAAACTGTGTATATGTTTTGAGTCTGATAATAACTTTCAAATTACCCAAACTATATTCATTCAATATTTTAGAATGAGAACTCTTAGCCACTTCCCAATAAACTTGATTCATAACTTCAAACCTTTGCACAACATTTTCTCACTGATACATCCACAAAATAAAAAAAAAATTTAAAAAATGTTAACCCTTAATACATTTTCACTGTTCATGCAGTAAAACACCACCAAGAGGCATAACATTTTAATTCATTAGTTCTTTGCTACTAACTCTTATTTACTACATATTTTATAGACAGTATCCACATATATCACTGAATGTGCATGCAAAATTATATCATTGTACAACACACAGCTCAGTACATACAATGTTATAAATGCTGAGATGTGTGAAAAACTAGATTTTGTTTAGACTATTCTCCCCCAGTGTTTGATAATGAGAACACTTCATTACTTTCAAGAAACTTTTAATATAATTTCAAACCTTTTCTAAACTTTTTTTCACGTATGTGCTTAACATCAATGTTAATGAGATATTGGAAATTGTTTATATGTGGACATTCAATTCTTTAAATAATTGGTGGTGGGTAGTTTATTAGTATTAAACAACAAATGTGAATGGTGAGCCAGTTGCCATATTTTTCAGTGGTAAATTAACTGATCCATCCATGTTGTAGCAAGGGATTAGTATTGTGGTCCCTAAGACAGGCAAATAATCAGCTTGTGATTACAGTATTTTGAAAAGGATAGATTGCTGCTCACGATATAGAGGGAACACTTAAGTCACACAGAGGCACAATGGAAAGACTGCTATATATTTAAGATTTTGGTCAAAAGGCTTTTTTCTAAAGTAGAAAAAACTCGCACAACCACTGTCCCTGGTCAGTGTAATTGGGACTGAGTTGTAACTGTGCCTGATGGGAGCAGCAACCCAGTGTGGGTGTTGGGGGTAAGGAGGAGGAATGACATGGGATAGGTGTAGTACTGCATCTGAGAGCATGCAAGGGCGTGGTCAGTGTGAGGATGCTGCATGTAGTTGTGGAGGGGGGTAGAGAAAGGGGACAGACTAGTTGGTACATTTTTGGAATACAAGCTACTTTGGAGTAGGGAGAGTAGGTAAGTTGAGGACAAGATCTAACAACGGTTGATGCCAGGGGGTTATGGGAACATAGCTTAAGTTGCAGGGAGTGTTCATGACATTGCAATTCAGAAAAACTGATGTTGGTAGAAGGGATCCAAGATAGCACAGGCAGTGAAGCAGACATTGAAGTGAAGTACAATGTGTTGGGCAACATGTTCAGCAACTGGGTGGTTCAGCTGTCTCTGGGCCACTGTTTTGTTGGTGCGGACAGCCAGCTTGTTAGTTGTTATGCCCAGGTAGAAAGCAGCACAGTGGTTGCATCTTAGTTTGTAGATGACACGACTGCTTTCACGGGTAGCTCTGGCTTTGATGGGATAGGAGATCCCTGTGCCCAGACTGGAGTAAGTGATGGTGGTGTGGCTGGCCTTGCATGTAGATCTATTGCAGGGTTATGAGCTATGAGGCAAGGGGTTGGGAGCAGGAGTTGAGTAGGGATGAATGAGGATATGTATGTTCGATGGTGACAGAATACCACTGTGCAAGGGGTGGGAAAGATAGGGGTAGGATATTCCTTATTTCAGGGCACTGTGAGAGGTAGTCGAAACTGTGGCAGATAATGTGATTCAGTTGCTCCAGTCCTGGGCAGTACTGAGTCATGAGAAGTGTGCTTCTTTGTGCCCAGACAGTGGATATGGTAGGGGACTGGCGAGACAAGGCACGGGAGATCTTGTTTCTAGACAAGTCTGTTAGTATAATTATGATACGTTAAGGCTTCAGTGACACCCTTGGTATATTTGAGGAGGGACTGCTCATTTCTGCAGATGTGACGATGGTGGGTAACTGTGATATATGGAATGGGTGGTAGTCGTTAAAGTGAAGGTATTGCTGCTGGTTGGTAGGTTCTGATGTAGCCATCCTGAAGGTGGAAGTCAACTTCAAGGAAGGTGACTTGTTGGGTTGAGGGTGACGAGGTGAAGCAAACAGGGTTCAGTAGCAGCAACACCATGGGCATTGGTGATGTAAGTGTAAAGGGAGGTGCTATCAAGAGTGATGAGCACAGTGACGTATGGTAAAAGAATTGTCAAGAGTTGGTGGAGGAAATGGTTGGTGTCTTTAAAATGCACAGTCCAGTCACATTAGTGTGACCATAGCCTATGTTCAACTAGAGCATGCAGTAGTCAGTGGCAGATGGCTGCACTATTAGCGGAGGCTATGCATTGAGTTGGGGTGAACGCGAATTACAGTCATAGTTTGGAAATGGAGTGATTTATCTGATGTCCAAAATGGCATGATCATTGGCTTTTTGACAAAGGATGGGAGCATTTTCAAAATGGCTAAGATTGTCAACTGCTTACATGCCACCATGCTTGGCAAAATGGCACTATCTGAAACCAGTGCTGCAGCAACTTTGGTGCACCATGGACCATAGATGACAGGTTAACGATGGCTGCAGTAAAGTCCATGGGTAAATAAACATGCAGCTCTTGAGCAACTGGCAACTCGTATGAACCAAAGGCCTACCAACAGTGTCACCTCAATGATCTTTCAGCAAACGTTGCTGCCCATGGGCCTCCGCATCAGGTGCCTGGTTCATGTACTCATAACGGGTGTTGATGTGCAACATGAAGTGTTTAGTGTGTACAGCGGGAAATGTTTGAAAGCAAATATCCGGCGACAATCATTGGAAGGTCCAGGCTACAGGAGGGAGCATTATGTTCTGGGGAGTGTTTCTGTGGCATTCCTTATTTAATCTTGTCATTCTGGAAGGCACAATCAATCAACACAAGTATGCATCTATCTTTGGGGCCATGTTGACCCCTATATGTAGTTTGTCCTCAATACAATGGCGGCATCTACAATCAGGACAACACGATGTGCCACACAGTTTGCAGTGTACGTGCTTTGCTTCAGAGAGCGCCAGGATGAGTATGATAATTTTCTGGTTACCCAACTCCTTGGATATAAACCCAGTCGAGAATCTGTAGAACCACCTCGATCAGGGTATTCGCACCATGGATCCTCAAGATGGAGTTGGCATGGCTACACATCCCCCCCTTTCAGTAATACCCAGAGCCTCATTAATTCTCTTCCTTCATGTTTCACAGTGGTCTGTGATGCGAAGGTGGTTATTCAGGTTTTTGACAGATGGTCAAAGTAATGTGACTGGATGGTGCAGGAGGGCAGGTTACGGGTAATAGGCTAAAGGTCTTGGTCCGCAAGAGCAGTGCTTTTCTCAATGAGGCACAGTAACAGGCCATAACGGGACATCCTGGGAGGTTGGTTTGTTGGATTTTAGAAAGCATGTAGATGGTAGGTGTGAGGAGAGAGAGAGTTTCAGGGGAGAGGTTATGGGCCGAGCCTAAGAATTTGAGGAGGGACTGGAGATCCCGTTGGATTTGTGGAATGGGGCCACTGTGGCAGGGTTTTTTCTGTGTTTATTTAGACTTCTTAATATTGTTTTATGTGCTATCTCTTTGCATTAATTTAACAGCTTCATGGTCACTGATAAGACTAGGTAAATTTTAGTACCTCATCATAATGAACTGGCTATATTTGAAAATTTATGGACTGATGACTAGTGAGTTTGATCTGTAAAACACTTATAGCAACAAGAATTCATTACCAAAATTAAAAATGGCTATTGTTACATTAGTAAGATTAAGGCAAATGGTTTGCAAGGATTAAGTAACAGTATGGAGTGCTCTCTCTCAATCTTTCCTCCCTCCCTCTCTCTCTCTCTCTCTCTCTCTCTCTCTCTCACACACACACACTTACTCTCACTCACTCACTTCAAAGATAGTACACATAAATTTAGAAACTAAAGAGATCCTATTCTACTGTCCGTTACTATGGGTACTGGAAAAGATTTGAGAGTAAAATTGTTGGTGGCTGTTGTTTCAGAAATGTAGAAAACACTACAATACTTGTATGAACTATATGAATGCTAGTGTAAAATTATTGTGAATGTATTTATAATGCTAATTTTATACATAAAAAGAAGCGTAACATTGTGATGCATGTAGCACTGTACAGGACACCTTCCATGTAAATAAAAATGCAAATGTTGATTTGTTCAAATTCATAAATCTCCCGGAGTGCTTGATCAATTGATTTACTTCAACTTTTTACATGGTATTGTGATAAACAATCAGGCAGTAACGGTGTGCAGGTTTTCAGTTAAAATCAGCTGGAAGAAATAAAATGCTGTGCTGTGAAAATGTGTGGTTTCATTTTCTTTACTGCTGTCATTTTTAACTACAGTACCAGGGCATTTAAACCATTAGGCAAATAATTTCTCTCATACATATTTGTTTTCCTTATATGTTATTATAAACAAATTGTTTTCATTTCGTTAATCAGAACAGTGTGATGTTCTGTTTTCTCCCTTGCAGTTGGTTTTAGCAGAATACTGGAAAGTTGTGAAGATAATGTCATTGAAACCCCTATTGTCACCCAGTGAATCAGGTGTAGAGGTTGCCAAAGACCACAACCAGTTTACCCATTCATTTTAAGCAACTTCAGTTTGCAATCGAGGTTTCATTTGTAATTACAAGGGTCTCGGTCAGGGGAGGGGGGGACATAGAAAGGGGGAAAGAGGAGATGGATAGAGAGAAAGGATAGGAGGTGATGGACAGAGAGACAGGAAGGAGGATGGGATTAACTGAGAGAAGAGGGAGGAGGAGGGGATTAGTTTGTTTGTCCATTTCTGATACATACTTAGGAATTGCAAAGCATTACCAGGCTTGCTAGTAAAGAATATAATATTGCCAAATTCTTGTTTACTGAAGTTCATATACGTAATTGAATTTGTTGCACGAGTGTTCAGATAAGCAATGCTGGATCAGAGTGAGCTGAAACAAAGACGACTTATAACTAGATGGGACTCGGCACAACATAATTGTCTTATTCCTCACAAAATGGAATTTTTTAAGGGAAGTGGTTACTAATTTCAGTGGAGATAAACTAAGAATGGAGTATTTGTCAAGCTGAATGTAGATAACCTTCCAAACTTTTGACTGTAAAACTGAAAATTTAAAAGAAAAAGTTTATATCCCCAATAACAGAGAGTGAAAAAGCCTGGCATCTTTATAAATATGTGTATTTGTCTCGAACTCCAAATATTTTGTAAGTACACTGTCAAAGAATACAGAGATGAATCAGTGAATATTGGATTAAACCACGAAAGTGCAGGGTGAAGTAGAAATAACTCCACATTTGGAAAGGAATAAAAGTCTGGTTAATTGAGATCGGTAAGTTTGAGGCATAAGCCCATGACTGGGCTATTGGCTACTGGATGTACAGTGCAGTCTTTCTTCCCTGTGACACAAGGAGGTGGAGGGTAGTGGGCCCTTCACCCCTGCCATCCTTTCCCATGGGAAAAGATTTCCAGTACTCATTTGATATCAGGTTGAGTAGGCCTAGCACCATATGGATGGACTTGAATGAGGAAAAATCCCCATATCCACCCAGGGTTGATCCTGGGCTTCCAAGCTTAGAGTTAAGTGCTCTTCCTGGAATGTCACCATGACCACAGGTGAAGTGAGGAATAGAACAAAATCTCATATTTATGAAAACCATATATTTTTTTAAAAAAATTCAATTGCCACCTTTTGATGGAATGATATAGGAATATGTCTGTCACTTTGCTGGACATTGTTGACAGAATTGCAGACATTTTACATCATAGAGGGTCAACTGCTCAGGCAATTGAGGAAGGTTCGTTGTTGTATGGAGTCTTCTTTCCATGTTGGGTTAACACAGGTTTTTAAGGGTAATGAAACCACAACTGAAACCTTATTTAAATTCCATGATGCCTTTGAGCAGTTCCATGCCCCCAGGGTCATCATCTGTCAGTATTAAGTCATAAATAAAATAGAGGTAATGGAAGGATTGGAGGTAACCACTTCAGTATAGTTGGGCAGTTGACAGGCCAGCAAACTAAATTAAAATGATTGCTCACATATTGGATGAAGTCCTTTCTCAAGGCTGTAACAAAAACAGAAGCACGTGGTTACAGTGTCAGTCTGGGATGAGGATATATGTTCAGTGGAGTGAGTGAGAAGAACAAAGGGAGCGGAGTAAAGAAAGAAAGGGAGGTGTAGATGTGGGCTGGTGAGGCTGCCCTGATACACAGAGGAAGGAAATTGTATTATGCATATAATGACAGTTAGGAGTGGATTGAGAATTATCTTTTTCATTTTATTAATTATTTGGGAGGACGGGAGGAGGAGATAGTTACAAGGAAGATTCTGAAGAAACTAGTGTGGATGTAGAGTATTGGAGTGATGTGAGAGGTCTAGGGTCAGATGAATTTGGTTGTATGTTCAGGGAGTATTGTGGGCTCAAAGGATACTTTTTGGATAGTGCATGTCCGTAAAAGCCTTGTTAAGATGTTTGGCATAATGGAAAAGGGATTGCTGATCACCATAGATGCATTGCCCATAGGTCCTTCACAGAAATGCATTACCCTCCAGTTCTAGTGCATAAACAGATCTCATATGTATGTCCACACATGCTCCTAACTCCCCAGTCACCCACAGACCAGTTGCAAATGAGCACTGTTCTCTGTACACAGTATCATCCCAGACTGGAACAAGTGAGTCATGTCCTCCACTGGGCTTGTATGGCCTGTCTTTCATTATGCCCTGAAATGAGGAATATCCTTTCGAAATGGATCACATCCATGCTAAAGACCCCGGCATGATCTGTCCTATGCACCTACACAGTGCATCCTATTCCAATCTTATCAGTTTCATACTCTATCCTTATCAATGGGAGAGCCACCTGTGAACACAGTAATGTCATATGTAAAATCTGTTGTAGCTAATCAACAGCATCTTTTTGTTGCATTACCACTAACATGCCTTCCATCCCAGTGGTTGGCCACAGCCAAACTAACAAAGGGGAAAGTTGACAGTGTAGTAGCAGAACATGGTACTGAGCACAAAATGTTCGTCTTCAATTTCTGCTTCACAACCAGTGGCAACACATTCTAGAAACACATCCTGATCCTGCAATCCCCTGGGCACTTATCTTCACTAGCTCCTTTGCGTACCCACCTCCACATCTGTCTCCATGCCTCCCAATTTACACCATTAACCTGCACCCACACTCTTCTCTGTAGTCCTTCCTCTGCTGTGTTTTCACCTCTTCCAACCCATTCCTCAACTTTGTGTCTTAGATGCAACTTTATCTTCCTGAGCAAGGACAAACTCACAAGTTTGCCATCTATCATGTTCCTGTTCTTCCTTTCCTTCCTAGCAACCAGCTCTCCCTCACTCCACCCCTTTCTTCATCTGCCCTCTTCCTTTTTCTGTCACTTACTCCACCTGCCACACCCCACAGCAGAGTTGAGCTGCAACACTG
Organism: Schistocerca serialis cubense; assembly: GCF_023864345.2. NCBI lineage: Eukaryota > Metazoa > Arthropoda > Insecta > Orthoptera > Acrididae > Schistocerca > Schistocerca serialis. The sequence continues at coordinate 416,157,038 of NC_064646.1, read as the reverse complement.
GGACAATCTCTCTCTCTCTCTCTCTCTCTCTCTCCCTCTCTCCCTCACACACACACACACACACACACACACACACAATACTAGCAATGATTTGAATCTTTTTCATGTGGCTGTTGACTGCTCAATGCCTCCTGCCACCATAAAAATTGTGTGCTTGAGAACCATTTTATCAAAACAACAATGTTCCTGGTAACAATACTGTCATCTGGATTTTTGTTGTGATCAGTATTCCCACTCATTGTTCCATATTTGTGGATAACAATTTTTCTGTTTTTCTTCTTCTAGACTGGCATAGATTTTGTTCTTAAATAATAAAATATAATGCACTAATTACTGATCAAAACATTCAGTAAACTGAATTTGAAAAATATATTAGTGATTGAAACATCGCATTGCTACAGTCAGTATGAATGTTGCTATTCCTTACAGGGTCATGGAAAGCATAAGCCTAAAGATCGCAGTAAATCAGGCAGCCGTGAGAAACGTCAGTGTCCAAATAACAAGAAATTTAAAAACCAAAAAGGAAATAACAGGAAATCTGAAAAGAAACCAGAAAAGTACAATAAAAAAGGAAACAAGAAACATAGAAATTAGCCTCTTTACTATTGAATGGTAAACTTGAAAGAATATTTTTGTGATTTTATTCTTGTTGATCAATTATTTAATAAGAAATTAAACTATTTTAAAGGAGGCTGGCCTTACTTGAGATTGGGCATTGTAAAACTCTTTGCGTGGTCCAAGCAAGTGAATATCAGTTAGTTGTGTAGAGTGTAAAGGTATTCGGGATTTGATGTCGCAGACATACGACATAGTATTTTCTTTTTCTTTTTTTTTAAGAAAGTTAGTGAGAGACTCATGGATGTACGATGTGTAATAGTGTGAAATACCATTCTGTTGTATAGTTTAGCTGGAAGGATGCCTGAATCTGAATATACGTTATTAACTCAAGTAACAAATATATTAAAATGCTTTATTTTTAGTACATAGGACAATACTCCAGGCAGGAGTTTTCATTACATGTTTGCGCAAAAGTGTAATGTTTTCACTCAGAAATTATCTGTGGCTTACAATGAACCATGTTCTGTGACTTATGAGATTTTTATCACCATTTTGTAGACTTAAATGTACTTGAAACACCTATTTTCTATATATCAGAGAACGAAAATTGCTACTCACCATATAGCAGATATGCTGAGTCGCGATAGGCACTACAAAAAGATTCACACAATTATAGATTTCAGCCAGTAAGGCCTTTGTCAGCAGTAGACATACACCAAACACGCGCACACACACTCACGGAAATGCAACTTGCACACACGTCTGCAGTCTCAGATAACTCTACAAAATTATAACATCAATTTCCTTCTTCATAACAATTTCAGTTTCGACAGACTTCGCCGGCTGCAGTGGTCTCGCGGTTCTAGGCGCTCAGTCCGGAACCGCGAGACTGCTACGGTCGCAGGTTCGAATCCTGCCTCGGGCATGGATGTGTGTGATGTCCTTAGGTTACTTAGATTTAAGTAGTTCTAAGTTCTAGGGGACTGATGACCACAGCTGTTAAGTCCCATAGTGCTCAGAGCCATTTGAACCATTGACAGACTTCGGTTGGCGTTGGGAATCAGTAGTTATTTTTCCTTTTGCGTAGATAACACAAATTGCAGAAAGATAACGATACTTGGCAATGTTTCAAATTAGTGCAGGTATTTTGAACTCGCATTTGAAGTGTAGCATTGCCAGAAATGAGGTTTGTGGATTTTACTTGGGGCCTGTCACCCATCCTAGAGATAACAGCAGTGCTGTGTTATACATTTTAGTGTTATTCTTGCTAACACCATACGAATTTAATCAAGTAAACTAGAAGCAAAGCCACTTTTATAAAAAATAAATAAATAAATAAAAAATAAAATAAAAACCAGCTGCTTCCTCAGTTATATTAAATAGCTGCTATTTGTAACTAGTTGGTGGTTTAATGTTTACTTTGATTACATTGGTAACTTTCAAAGAAAATAGTTTCCCTTATCTCTAAAAGAAAAGCCCTGTTTACAGTACATTACTATTTTACATGCAGCTATACAACAAACACCACCAACTGTCACGTGGGCGAGTAAGTGTGTTGGTAAGAGAGAATAGGAAGTCCAGTTCACATTCTGCTGAATAAACATTTTATTTACTATAGATGCATTGCCCCAGAAGGTAATTCCATAAGGTATAAAAAGTGAAAATATACAAAATAACCCAACACTGTTCTCTTTATATCAGCACAGTAAGAGATGCTTCTGCACTGTCCAGTCACATTAATTTGACCACCATGTATGTTTTGACATCAACAAGCAGTAACCACTCACAGATGCAGGTGGCAGCTTTAGTAATAGAGGGGATATTAAACATGTCAGGGGAACACAGAAGCAGTGCAGTCATAGTCATAATGTGGATAAATGATGTATCTGACATCCAAAGGGCATGCTCATTAGTTTTTGGCCCAGGGGCGGAAGCATTTCCAAAATAGCCAAGTTGGTAAACTGTGTGACACTGTGGTTAAAGTATACTTCTTCTTCAGTAGCACTACAGCCCTTGGTGAGCCTTGGCTTCTTCAACAATCTTCCTCCACACTTCTCGGTTATTTGCTGCTCTTTTCCACCCCCGAACTCCCATATTGGTGATATCCATTATTACCTCGTAGATCCATCTTCTTCTAGGTCTCCTTTTTCGCCTAACTGAATGGATCATACCTTTCATCATTTTCTTTGAAATTCTATCCTCTGCCATTCTCTCCAAGTGTCCTAGGCACCATATTCGCTGTGATTTCACAAATTTTACTATGTCCCTGCCTTGTATTAACTCTTGTAATTCGGCATTGTAGCATATTCTCCAACCTTCTTCCTCCCTTATTGGCCCATAGATTTTACGTAGTATTTTCCGCTCAATGCTTCTTAGTGCTTTTTATCGTGTTCAGTCAACGTCCATACCTCTGAGCCGTATGTGATAACTGGACGGACTAGGGAATTATATATTAGCAGTTTAGTTTTTCTTGTAACAAGGCTATTTTTGAAAAGCTGCATGTTTGCAAAGTAAGTTCTGTTTCCTGCTTGTATTCTTTCCCTTATAGTCTTTCCAATACTGTTGTCATTTGTTTATTAGGGCTCCCAAGTAGTTAAAAGAAGACACTCCATTGAAGCATTTCCCATTGATGTTTAGGTTTTTAGGGGTTCTTCTGGCCTCAGATTGTGACATTACCATATATTTTGTTTTGTTTTCATTTACTATGAGGCCAATTTTTAAGGCTTCTGTTTACATTGTCGGTATGTTTCTAGGAGTGTATTGATGTTTCTTCCTGCTATAACAATGTCATCAGCGTATGCACATCATGGCAAGTTTTCATAAGTATGGTGTCTCGGTTAAAGTATACTGTGAATGGCAAAATGGCTCTATCCCAGAGAGGCAGCTGTGGTGCACCATGGACCACAGATGACAGGGGTGAGCAATGACTCTAGAGATGTGTACAGACAAATAGCCATGCAAAAGTTGAGCAACTAACCACCCAGATGAACCAAGGGGCCACCTACAGTGTCTCCTCAGTCACCGTTCAGCGAAGGTTGCTGTGTATCTACCTGATACACGCACTCATGTCGACTGCTGTATATCAGCAATGAAGGCTGAAATTTGCAAGCCAGCACCACAACTAGATGCCCACAGAGTGGCAACAGGTGGATTTTTGAAATTAATCATGTTTTATGTTCCATCAGACCAAGGACCATTGGCATGTATGGCACGAAATATCTGAATACAAATACTCTGCAACATCATTATGGTTTGGGGAATGTTTTTGTGCCATTCCCTGGGTGATCTTGTGATTCTGGAAGGCACAATGGAGCAACAGAAATATTCACATGTCTTTGGCAACATCGTCCACCCTTTTATGTACTTTGTTTTTCCTCATCACAATGGCATCTAGCAGCCGGGCAAAGCAATGTGTCACACAGCTTGCAATGTACGTGCATAGTTCAAAGAGCAGGTGGATGAGTTTACGGTACTCCCCTGGCTACCGAACTCCCCAAATTGAAGCCCATTTGAGAATCTGTGGGAGCACTTTGATTGGCCTGTTCACGCCATGCATTCTCAACCTTGAAAACTAGTGCAGCTGGCCACGGCACTGGAATATCGATGGCTGCAGATCCCTGCCAGTACCGTCCAGAATACCTCTGACTCTCTTACTGCATGTCTCACAGTGGTCTGCACTGTCAAAAGGACTTTTGATATGGGGTCACATTAATGAGACTGGACAGTGTAAGAGCAAAACATGCTTAACTGAGCTTGATTAGTAAAACTTTGTGTTGGATCAGTTTTAACTTGTTATCCAGCTGGATCCCAAATAATTTTACTCTGTGTATCTCACTTGTTTAGCCACAGGCACAGGTCCCAACATTTCCACTGCTGCCAGAAATGAAGTACTGTTCAATACTCCACTTTATCAGTGAACGTCGGTGTTTTGTTTTGGGTCATCTAGCTACAGTATTAGATGAAAAGTATCAGTGCATTGCTTGTGAGTTTTATTGTAAGGAAAATACCTATACTCTCTACTGGCTTTAATCTCTCCATCTCAGTTCTAAAAATCTATCTTTAATAGAGAGAAAAAGTTGATTTTCGGTAGTTTTGAATAGGATAATACAAATGTTGAACAAAGCCATGTTTTTTAATTTCCTTACAGACAGTTTTAAAGATATGGAACTTGAAATATGAAATAGCAGAACAGATTATCTGAGAAACAGCTGAATAGCACCCAACGGTAAATAAATTAGAACTTACATAAACTCCCCAGTTTTCCTCCGTAGTCAGTCAGAATCTGTATTTTATGCAGTCATTTCACTTATAATCTTGTATGTTACTTTGACAATGTGTTGCGTGCCTTTGAAAGTAAATTCATAAGTGGCACTGATGTCACCACAGTTGTCAGCTATTCATTGACTAGCTTATAGAACATGTCGTGCCATTACTCTAAAGGGATTGGTCCAAGTCCAAGTGATAAAACAAGTATTGCCAAATAAAGGCCAGTTCCATCTTTTTGATCATTCAGAGCATATATGAAAGAAGTGACTGCTTCATTCCTTTTCTTTTGTTTGCCATGTACTAATGTCTTATAATGACTCCAAAAGTCATACACCATTTCGAGAGAATTACTATCTGGTTCGCTGCAGCTGGTGCCACCAGTATCACTAAGAATTTCGTAATAAATGCTTTATTGTAGGTGTTTAGCTCACACAACCTCTTGAATTTTAAAAATTTACATTTTTATTTCTTGTGTCAAGTAAGCAGCATACTGCAATCAAATGACTATCTTCAATTTGTCCAACTTTTGCATTCAGTTATGGAAAGTGCTGAAATTGTCATGTCCAAAATTTTAGGTCAGTAAGAAAAATGTAACAAACAATGAGCAGGATCACTTCATACGATACCGGCTGCAAAGTAATGGCTGTAAGTAAAAGTATTAATTGAAGAGCATTGAGTAAAATAATATCGATGTCGAAATGAAACTACTTGATACCATACTGAGACGTAAGAGTACTTTTTCCATGTGTCTGTGTCTAGCAGTGTGCTGCAGTACTGTAGTAAGGAGATTTCAATGTTCGCCAATACTACTGACATGTACCTCCCAACAAATAAAACATTAATTATATAATTTTGTTTTTTTGGAAGTTACAATTAAAACTTCCGCTACCCCTCATAGATTTGAAAGCTTTGTCCACAAATGAGAATAATATTGACTGCTCAGTTTTCATTTATGCTGTGTATAAGGCCACCACAGTATAGCACTGTACTGCCTTTTGTCACCTGGCACACATATTGCTGGATCATACTGTGAGCCGTACAAGGATAAACATCATTTTACATTCCATATATTCAGAGACAATAGGAGATAAAACCACTAGTGGTGGTACATTCCTTGGGTGCCTAAATCTGGTAATACTGAGTACACAGTTGAAGAGAATGAGAATATTCAAGGATAGTGTCAGAATGAGAGGCAAGCCAATAATAATATGTCTGCTACAGACATAACCTGTAAACAAGTATAAGTTAGAGCATTTGAACAGAATTCACAATCTAATCTGTCTCAGACCAGGATGAATAGTGGAACTTCCTGGCAGACTAAAATTGTGTGCCGGGCTCAGACTCGAGCTCAGGACCTTTGCCTTTCGTGGGCAAGTGCTCTACCATCTGAGCTATCCATGCAAGACTCACTACCCATCCTCACAGCTTCAATTCTGCCAGTACCTCATCTCCTATTTCCAAGCTTCACAGAAGCTCTTCTGTGGTAGAGCACTTGCCTGTGAAAGGCAAAGGTCCCGAGTTTGAGTCTCGGTCCGGCACAGAGTTTTAATCTGCCAGGAAGTTTCATATCAGGTTCTCAGAAGAGCCTCTGTGAAGTTTGGAAGGTGGGAGATGAGGTACTGGCAGAACTGAAGCTGTGAGGACAGGTCGTGAGTCATGCTTGGATAGCTGCCAGGAAGTTTCATATCAGTGCATGCTCCGCTGCAGATTGAAAATCTCATTCTGGAAGGATGAATAATTATCGTTAAACTAAATATTGTTCTTGATTAAATACAAGTGTGGATTACAAACTTCCATCATGCTGCAATAGCTATGAATCAGTAACTTCTGTTAACCAGTACAATGAAAAACCAGTCTGAAGTTGAAAAATTCACTTTATTTCTATTTATTTATTTATTTTCACTCAGTGACTAGTTTTGGGCCTAGATTCATTTTCAAATCATCATAACATAATCAAAAATAGTATTCCTGAAAATATAAACACGATGTCAAAAATGTGATCTGTATGCACTGTAACTGTTTGTTTGCAAATTTTTAACTTGCTTTTTACATTTTCGGAAATATCATTTTTGGCTGTGTTACAATGATTTAAAAATGGGTGTCAGCCCAAACCTAGTCTTTGAGTGGAGTTTGCAATATTGGACGTTTTTTGTAATATGGATTATATGGAGTAGTTACTCATGGCAATATTCTCCTATACTTTGTCACATTTCTCCCCTGTTTTGATTCTGATTTAATCGTTTCATTTAATCAAGGATTCTTCAACGTTTGCTTTTTTTCTATTCTTAGAAACCCTAAAACTGTGATTTTATGTGTGGGTGTCCTTTTCTTTTGGATGTCTTAATCTGCTCATAACCTTGATCAAGAGGAATGAAGGAAGCAATAAGCCAACAATTTTAAAAATAAATTCATAAAAGCTATCAAAGTAGAAGCCTGTATTAATTTTTCATTACATTTCATTAATACTTGCTCCAATGATCATGAATATGACATACTTTTCTTTCTTTCTTTCTTTCTTTCTTTCTTTTTGTTCTGTACTTCATATCTAAACATTCAACTATTGAGTAGAAGGAGTTGTCATTCAGAAGTTCTTTTAATTTGTTTGTTTATTTTTAAATGCTATTTGGGTATCTGTCAGACTTTTACTGCTGTTTGGCAAAGACCCATGATAGCATAATGTGCCCCTTTCTGTGCCAAAGTCAGATTTAACCCAGAATAGTGATGATCATCCTTTCTTCTGGTGTTGTGGCTATGCACTTTGCTGTTATTTTTTAATTGGAATGGGTTATTGCTGTTATTTTTTAATTGGAATGGGTTATTGATAATGAATTTCATTGGTGAATATGTGTATTGTGAAGGTATTGTAAATATCCCTAGTTCCTTAAGTAAATGTGTGCAAGGTGATCTTTGGGGAGCCCAACCATTATTCTGATTACACACTTTTATGCAATAACTACTTTTTCTCTTAATGATGAAATTACGTAAAATATGATGCCATATGGAAGCAGTGAATGAAAATAGGCATATATAGCATAAGTTGAAACTAACCATTTCAGCAGATTATCAGTGTGTTTCTTCCAAAGCAATTTCTTGTCAGTACACACACCAAGAAATTTTGAATATTCTGCCTTAGCAATAGACTTCTGTTCAAAAGCTATATTTATCAGTGGTTATGCCATTTATTGTACAGAACTGTATATGCAATGTTTTCTCAAAATTCAGTGAGAGTGCATTTGTAGAGAACCACTTAATAATTTTCTGAAATACATTATTTACAATGTCCTCATCTTCAGCAAAAAGAACTAGCTTTCCATCTCCGTGAATTTAGAATGGCAATCATTGATATATATTAGGAACAATAAGGGAGCCAAGACTTGACCCTGTGGGACACTGTTCTTGATACCTCCCCAGTTAGAGTAGTCGGTTGATTTTTGCAGACTGTCTGTACTGTTAATTTCAGCCTTCTCTTCTAGTTAAGTATGAATTAAACATTAAACCATTTGTGCACTGTTCCACTCATACCACAATAGATAAGCTTATCTAGAAAAAATTCAAGATTCACACAGTCAAAAGCTTTTGAGAGATCACAAAAAATCCTATTGGGCGATGTTCTGCTATTCAGACCATTTAATATTTGATCAGTGAAAGCATGTATAGTGTTTTCTGTTGAAAAACCTTTCTGAAAACCGAATTGACATTTCGTTAGTACTTTATTTTTACCTCTAAATATGATGTCATATGAAAGCAGTGGATGAAAATAGGCACAGTAGGCTAATTTACTAATATGTTTATCACCAAAATGCACAATAACCCTAATAGCATAAGTAGCTGAACTCAAACTTTTCGGATAAAGTTGTCAGAAGTGAGATTATGTGATAGTTGTTAGCATGAGACCTATCCCCCTTTTTATGCAATGGTTTAACAATAGCATATATCTGGCTGGCTGGAAAAAATATCCTCTTTTTGTGAGTACTACATATGTGGGTGAGAATCATTCTTACCTTTTGGATACAAGTCTTAGTACTGTGTTTGAAATGCCATCAATTCCATGTGAGCTTTTACTTTTGAGTGATTTTATTATTTTCCTAATTTCAGTAGGAAGGGTGGGTTGAATTTCAGTTTTATCAAATTGCTTAGGTATTGCATCTTCCATATAATGAACAGCTGGAGCCTATTTTCTACTTCTGACATTTTGTTAACAAACTTTTCAGTGAGTTTGATAAAAATTCAGTCTTCCTGTGCTGCTTGCCCTGTTTCCCTTTTAACACTATTCCAAATTGTTTTAATTTTATTATCAGAGGTGTTAATCTCATACATAATGTACACACTTCTGGACTTTTTAATAACTTTTCTTAATACCGTGCAATAGTGTTTATAAAGTTCGACTGTTTCTGGATCATTACCCCTTCTAGCTATAAATTTCCCTTTTCTGCTTACAAGGTATTTTTATTCCTCTAGTAAGCCACAGCTTTTTGGATGGTTTTTTACAATTATGTTTCCCAGATATACTCACAAAGCTATCAAGATATATGTTAAGTTTTAAATTATCATTGGTTCCCTGCACTCTTCATCCCTGCCTAACTGTTGCAAGTTGTCACTAAAACTTGCAGTTGTTAAATTGTCAATTGAACACACTATTTTGGAGGCTGTTTTGCATTACTATATGGAGATGTGTCATATACTGTAACTAGCTCTGTTTCACAGAGGAAGACTGCACTGTAGTTTCTTTTCTAGACTGTCACACAGATGACAAAATGGTATATATCGAAATAGACGACAGAGGGATAAAGAAACAATTAAAATCGCTTTAAAGAGTTAAGGCTGCTGGACCTGATGGGATACCAGTTCGATTTTACACAGAGTATGTGAAGGAACTTGCACCCCTTCTTGCAGCGGTGTTCCGTAGGTCTCTAGAAGAGTGTTGCATTCCAAAGGATTGGAAAAGAGCACAAATCATCCCCATTTTCAAGAAGGGACGTCGAACAGATGTGCAGAATTATAGACCTATATCTCTAACATCGATCAGTTGTAGAATTTTGGAACACGTATTATGTTCGAGTATAATGACTTTTCTGGAGACTAGAAATCTACTCTGTAGGAATCAGCATGGGTTTCAAAAAAGACAGTCGTGTGAAACCCAGCTCGCGCTATTCGTCCACGAGACTCAGAGGGCCATAGACACAGGTTCCCAGGTAGATGCTGTGTTTCTTGACTTCCGCAAGGTGTTCGATACAGTTCCCCACAGTCATTTAATAAACAAAGTAAGAGCATATGGACTATCAGACCAATTGTGTGATTGGACTTAAGAGTTCCTAGATAACAGAACACAGCATGTCATTATCAATGGAGAGAAGTCCTCTGAAGTAAGAGTGATTTCAGGTGTGCCGCAGGGGAGTGTCATAGGACCGTTGCTATTCACAATATACATAAATGACCTTGTGGATGACATCAGAAGTTCACTGAGGCTTTTTGCAGATGATGCTGTGGTGTATCGAGAGGTTGTAACAATGGAAAATTGTACTGAAATGCAGGAGGATCTGCAGCGAATTGACGCATGGTGCAGGGAATGGCAATTGAATCTCAATGTTGACAAGTGTAATGTGCTGCGAATACATAGAAAGATAGATCCCTTATCATTTAGCTACGAAATAGCAGGTCAGCAACTGGAAGCAGTTAATTCCGTAAATTATCTGGGAGTACACATTAGGAGTGATTTAAAATGGAATGATCATATAAAGTTGATCGTTGGTAAAGCAGATGCCAGACTGAGATTCATTGTACGAATCCTAAGGAAATACAATCCGAAAACAAAGGAAGTAGGTTACAGTACGCTTGTTCGCCCACTGCTTGAATAATACTCAGCAGTGTGGGATCTGTACCAGATAGGGTTGATAGAAGAGATAGAGAAGATCCAACGGAGAGCAGCGCGCTTCGTTACAGGATAATTTAGTAATCGCGAAAGCGTTACGGAGATGATAGGTAAACTCCAGTGGAAGACTCTGCAAGAGAGATGCTCAGTAGCTTGGTATGGGCATGCTAAAGTTTCGAGAACATACCTTCCTTGAAGAGTCAAGCAGTATATTCCTCCCTCCTACGTATATCTCGCGAAGAGACCATGAGGATAAAATCAGAGAGATTAGAGCCCACACAGAAGCATACCGACAATCCTTCTTTCCACGAACAATACGAGACTGGAATAGAAGGGAGAACCGATGGACGTACTCAAGGTACCCTCCGTCACACACCATCAGGTGGCTTGCAGAGTATGGATGTAGATGTAGCTGTGCATTGTGATCCAAAAGACCAATCTTAACACGAAAAGTTTTTATTTGATTACATTTATCTTATTCTATAAAAAGATTATCTACCAGTGAACTGTTTTTGCATTTTTGTGTACTTCATCAGGTCAGAGAGGCAGTGTTGGTTCTAAAAGTTCAGAATTTTTGTGTTCAAAGTATCTTTCAAATTTCTTGTTAACTAACAGGGTAGATAGCATACTCTGAATAACATTACCACCTCAATCTCGTATGAGATTTTGGAATAGCTTCGTTCATTTATTGGTAGTACTATGGCAACTGCCAGCAATGCTTTACTTGAAGAAATACAGCTACCAGCCAATTTTTTTTATGTCTATTTATGCCAAGACCGATTTTTTACTGGTGTAATATATTTATATTTTTGTCACTATAAGGTTGTTATTGAATGTGTTTTGAACCTGTGGTTACCTTCTGTTCTGTAATTTGTGGCTTCATTTCCCACCTGTGGAAGATATAAATGTATTATGTGACTTGAATTGAAGATGAGTGAAAGCCTGAGCTATGTTGTTGTTGTTGTCTAAAAACTTTACTAAAAGTTGCTGGCGTCTGTATTTCTTCAACTGATTCTGTTCGCAGCCACAAAGTTCAACCACTGTTACCATCAAGAAACTAATGCCTGTAGTACATTTCACTATTTATTCACTTGCATGATTTGTTTCTTTATTCTAGGATACGGCAGAATCATCAAAACCCAAGCACATCAGTAATGTTTGGTTGAAGAGCGCACAGATGCCAGTCGCTGACATTGATGTAGGTACTGCTATTTTGTGCCTTTGTGCAGCAGATCGCTCGGTCAACTCAACATTAGAATTATTGGACAGAAAATTCAGAATAATGCCGCAGTATCAGCAAATGGACAGAAAGCTTGGCAAATTTATTGCTATACAAAAACCAAATTATTACATTTTCCTTTTAATTGTTAGAGAGAGCAAAAGCAGTCCACTTTCGTTTAGAGCACTTGGAGACTGTATGCGGCAAGTCTGTAAGTTGATTGACAAGAACAGATACGAATATGTTGCTGTAGAAGCTTTTGATGACGAGGATGATCCACTTCTATTTGAAAAAGTCATAACTGTAATAAAGACAGGACTCGATACAAAGTATCAAAAAGAGTTGTGGTTATGTTATCCTGCAACAGTTTCAAGAGTACCCAACACAAGGCCAAGCAGTGAAACATAATGCCCTTTCATATATTATAGTTCTTTGTAATGATATTAAACAAGTGAATGTAAAATAAAAATGTAAGAATATTTTCATAAATAAATGTAATTGGTGTATATTTATAATTTTATGATATTTAAAGTGTCAATAATTTCAACCTATGACATTTCTGCATTCCATTAACTTTTACAACAAGATATTTTACAGAAATGAATAGGTGTCAGACTGACAGTTGTTGCTATGAACACTTCTCCTCCCATCCAGAAAGAGGAGTGTTCATAGCACCATCCATAAACATCAAAAGTAACCAGGATTACTGTCATCAATGTGTAACTACTGCAACCTACATCCATTTGAACCTGCCCCACACTTCACACCATTACCAAATTGGCGATTCCTTGATGCCTCAGGGTGTGTCATATGAACTGATACCTTCTTTTAATAAAGTTGTGCACTAAACTTTTCACCCAGTTTATTCAGTATCTCCTAAAGTTATTTTATCTGCTTTTTAGCATTCTTCTGTAGCACCAAATTTCAGAAGCTTCTATTCCTTTCTTGTCTGAACTGTTCATTGTTCACATTATATCTCTGTACAAGGCTAAGCACAGATACCTTCAGGAAAGGGTTCTTAACACTTGAGATTTATATAAAAGTAACAAGTTGCTCTTTTTCAGAAACACGTCTTGCTAAATCTAAGTTAAATACTTCTTAAAAAAAATTAAAACAATCTTGATCTGATATAAATGTTTATTAATATAGTGACTGGTTTCAGTCTATTTTTAAGACTGTCTTCAGACCATTCACCAATGGTGGCAGGTTGAGGTAGTGAACGGTATAATATAATAAAAATATATATAATAAAAAAAGTTAAGATATATGGAATTAATGAGATCAATTTTTTGGCGCTCGGACAAGCACAATAAGCTGGGCTATGCCTGTAAATGAGTTCATATTAGTTCTGCATGGACGAAATAATCTTCCTCTTACTATAGATTTATGCTTACCAATTAATAATACTACGTCCGATCGCTGTATCCACCTACAAAATCTTGACTGTGTCCATGATACGGTAATCAGATCTTCGTGATAACTGAAGTACACAAGTGGGCTTCTTCAATTCTTCTCTATTACAGTACTACTTCGATAATAACGCAATTTCTCACTAATGAAATATGAATGTATTATTAATTCTACACACATCAAAAGTACAGGCTTTTCACTTATTCTCATAACCAAAATTGCTACTGCCGATTATGCTCTAAAATAACATGTGTCCACCTTCGTTCATTAACAGAGTGTGAGTCCTTCCCCTTGCCAAGAAACAGGAAAATTATCTTATGTTTTTTAACATTTGAAAATCAAAAATACATGATGGTAGGCGCAGGCTCTATGCTGGGCTACCACTTCACCTTTTCTCTTTGCCTTTATTAAACGAAAACATAAAAGCAAGAAATGCAAAAGGTACGTCACAAATGCCCCCTTACTGTATACTGTCGTACTCCCCCCCTTCCACCCTCTCCCCACTGTATACTGTCAGAAATAAGTCTCTTTATTTAGGGAGACAATATACAGTAGCCATATTTATGTTGGGTCTCATAATTTGGTCATTTAGTGCACCTCAATGGAGTTTTAATACCCTTATGCTACTACAAGTATATCTACAAATTAGTACACATAAATACATTCACATATATTTATATTACATAATTGAATGTCCATGTTGTGCTTCCGTCTTAGTTTATTATTTATCCTTACATTCGTTAAGCTGTGTGGTGTGAACAGGAAAAATTTTAAATTTCTTAAATGGCCCTTTCAAGCTGGTTTAAAAATTGTTTTTCTCACTTGTTTTTGGTTCATTGGCAATTCTGAGAATGTGTCCTTTCGGCACATGCTATCTCATTGTTCGCTGTACGTATGGCCTCAAGCAGCTCATTGTTTACCGCGCCCATCACAGTGATGTCAGTGCCACATGAGCACCAGCACTGCCTGCACATCCACTGTAATGTCACTCCAGGCTTATAAAGTCGGGTGTTGTATATGCCATCCAGTCCGGAGACGGGTTACGACAGATTCAGCTCCAAAGCTCAACACCAATACCTCATCTCGCACCTGGACAAAGTTTTCTGCCAGCAAAATTGAAGGTAGGGGCCGCACTGCAGGACTCGGCATTATGGTTTGTTGTGCATTGCAGTTCGGCGGTCTTCACACATCATTTAGTGGTTATATGGATTTCCTCTGATTTCTCCGTCGCACATGCATCTCACCGCTGTATTCACTTGACTAGACTGTAGTGTCTACTCTTATCAAAGCTCAGCCATTATTTTCACTGTTATCAGGCCTTACTATTTTTGTATCACTTCATTCCATCTTACACAGTTATATATGTAAATCAGAAGGAATCTTGTATTTATTCTGACTGTTGACTGCGCCACTGATTTCTCTCACCAGCAGATGGCTCTTAATAGCTCCGCTTGTGCTCCCGCAGATGATATTATCATAGTTTGTTTGTTAACTATTTCATCCGTTAATCTTTGCTTACCTGTTTGATATCATGTTCTACACGTTTTAAAATTTCTCCTTCCTTGTCCCCCATTACTTTCTTAACTGCTTCCACATAAGTATGCTGTTTGCGTACGCATTTTCCGCGAACGTTGTGTTTTAATCTTTTTTATTCCCCTATACTGTTTCGTAAACTTGCACAATGTCTAAGTTGATTCTTTTATGCTCTAACTTAAGTAATCCTATCTCCACTGTGATTTTCTCTACATTTTCTGGTAAGTCATCACAGAAAGGATGTAGCTTCGCTACTTCTGATTGTACATTATCTAAGTTAACCTGTGTATTCTTTTACATTACATGTAAATTATTCTGAGTTTCTCTGATTCCGGATATTTCCTGTCCATACATGCGTGTTAATGTTTCAATTTTTTCTTCCACTATGCCTTTTAATTTCTCACTCATATCGTGACCTGAAGTTTGTTACTCATTCATTAATTTTCCTATCCACTTCCATGGAGATTTGCGAAATCTGCTATGTGAAATTCGTATCCAGATTATTGAGTTCTGTGCGCAAATTTTTTACCTCTCCTGAAATGTGTGTCATGTTTGTATTTACCTTCCCTATCTCGGACTTTACTGTGGTCATGTCTGCTTTCATATTATTCATATCTGTTTGTGTTGTTTCTAAACTTGACATTTTTTAATTTAATTTGTTCATGTCTGTAATCATTGCGTTCATGTCTGTTTGTACTCCCGTTAAGGCTTGCGTATCTTCCCTAGTCATTTCTGGCCTACACCTGTCAGTATCTGCATATGTGCTATGCGTACTACTTTCATTAAAAATATTCCTTTGCCTTGAAGTGTCATTAATTTCATCTACTGTAATCAACATATTGCTTATAATGAAATGTTCGATTCTGTCATGGTCGCCACTTTATAATATAATAAAAAATGTTATGATATGTAGAATTAATGAGATTAACTTTTTGGTGCTTGCACAAGCACTATAAGCTGGGTCATGCCTGTAAATGAGTTCATATTAGTTCTGGACAGATAAAGTAGTCTTTCTCCTGCTGTATATTTATACTTACCAGTTAATAATACTACATCCAATCACCGTATCCACCTACAAAATCTTGGTCGTGTCCATGATATGGTAATCAGATCCTTGCGATAACTCCAAAGTACACAGGTGGGCTTCTTCAATTCTTCTCTATTACACTACTACTTGAAATTATAACACACTTTCTCACTAACAAAATACGAATGTGTTATTTCTTCTACTCACATAAAAAATACAGACTTTTCACTTATTCTTATAATCAAAATGGCTACCACTGATTATGCTCTAAAATAACATGTGTCTACCTTTGTTCATTAGCAGAGAGTGAGTCCTTCCTCTTACCGAGGAACAGGAAAAACAACTTATGTTTTTTAACATTTGAAAATCAAAAATACATGACGGTAAGTGCAGGCTCTATGCTGGGCTGCCGCTTGACCTTTTCTCTTTGGCTTTAAAGAAAACGAAAATATAAAAGCAAAAAGTGCAAAAGGTACATCACAACGGTGCAGCTACTGTCTGTTGATACACAAAAGTCAACTGCTCTGTGCAAAACTGTGTTGGGCAGCTTCCCCTTTCATTTCTTTCTTCCAGTCCTGCAATTTTTCCCCTTTTCTTTCTTTTTCTCACATCTGTTTCCATTCCCCCATCACAAATTTTCATCTCCCTTAAAGTTCTGAATAACTTTTGTTTTCTCACCATATATTTTTAAATCTCTCCATTATCTGTTAAACATGTGGAGAGGAGAATCTTAAAAGAGGATTCACAACAAATTTTCACATCTCTCATAGAAAGCAGTCACCACCACATTCATACTAGGATATGAAAAGGTAGTTGAAACCTGAGGTAGAAAGTATGGATAGTTTCAACTATAAGTGTAATTTATGTCACAAAGATGAATTAGACTTTTCAGAAGGAGGAGTATTCATAGCAACAAGCAAAAACATTACTTGAATTCCAAAATTAATTCAACCATATGGATAAGAGTAACAAGGATCAATGTACGTAGATTAGTAGTTGAATGTGTATATTAACCACTATATTCAGATCCATTGGTCATAGAGTCATTCAAAGTTTGCCTAAACTTGAAGGAATGGTAACACCATGATTGTGTGAAGGACTTATTTCAATAGTGGTACACCTCAAGTTTAGTTCATTTTGAAACACTGAGACTTAAACATAACTCTGTGATTGAGATACCTGAAATGTTGAAATCCTTTACTTGTTGCATGGGATACCATTTCTTTCTGTGTGTATTGTTATTACAATTACATTTAACACCTTAAAAGATTACAAGGAACATCAATCTGTACCACTACTGAAATAATGCCTTATATACACTGAAGACTGAAGCACCAAAGAAACTGGTATAGGCATGCATATTCAAACACAGACATATCTAAACAAGCAGAATAGGGTGCTGTGGTCGGCAATGCCTGTATAAGACAACAAGTGTCTCGTGCAGTCGTTAGATTGGTTACTGCTGCTACAATGGCAGGTTATCAGGACTAAAGTGAGTTTTAACGTGGTGTTATAGTTGGCACACAGCATCTCCAAGGTAGCAATAAAGTGGAGATTTACCCATATGACCATTTCACAAGTGTACCGGGAATATCAGGAATCCAGTAACACATGAAATCTCCGACGTCGCTGCGGCCGGAAAAAGAACCTGCAAGAACGGGACCAACAACCACTGAAGAGAATTTTTCAACGTGGCATAAGTGCAAATTGCTGTAGATGTCATTGTTGGGCCATCAACAGGTGTCTGCATGCGAACTGTTCAACAAATCATCATCAATATGGGCTTTCAGGACCAAAGGCCCACTTGGGTATTGTTGATGACTACACAGCACAAAGATTTACACCTTGCCTGGGCCCGTCAACACCGACATTGGACTGTTGATGACTGGAAACGTGTTGCCTGTTCGAACAAATCTTGTTTCAGATTGTATTACGCACATAGACGTGTAGACAACCTCATAAATCCATGGACCCTGCATGTCTGCAGGGGATTTTTCAAGCTGGTAGAGCACTGTAATGGCTGGGGTCGTGTGCAGTTGAAGTGGTATGGGATGCCTGATATGTCTAGATATAACTCTTGACAGGTGACACGTACGTAAGCATCCTGTTTGATCACTTGCATCCATTGATGTCCATCGTGCATTCCGATAGACTTGGGCAGTTCCAGCAGGACAATGTGACACCCTACACATGCAGAATAGCTACAGAGTGGCTCCAGGAACTCATCTGATTTTAAAAACTTCCGCTGGTCACCAAATTCCCCAAGCATGAACATTATTGAGCATAATCTTGGATGCCTTGCAGCGTGCTGTTCAGAAGAGATCTCCACTCCCTCGTACTCTTACGGATTTTTTGACTGTCCTGCAGGATTCATGGTGTCGATCCCCTCCAGCATTACTTCAGACATTAGTTGAGTCCTGATACATTGTGTTGTGGCACTTCTGTATTAAGTCTAGTTTACACGATGACACTGGCTTGCACCACTCGTTGAGTGTGACAAGTTGTCCGCAAGTAGCTGTGTACGTGTCTGTAGACACAGCACCACCAGTGTACGCTTTAAGTTTCATCGTTTTGTGAGTGCTGTAGTCGTGTGTAAAATGAAAGTTTTGGCAGCTATAATAGTTGTGAAGGAGTTAATCTTGTTCACATGAAATAGTTGCACAAGACAAAAGATAAAAAATAAAGAATAAAGTGTTTGGCTCCGTGACTGCATAAAAAAAAAGATGTCAGCTCTGTTGCTCACTGACCTTTCTGAAAGATATTATACTGGAAGACTAAATTTATTTTAATCATTTGTACGACAATTTGTGAATGAGAAGCAATTCTGTGACTTTAAATGAATTAATATCGAGTAAAGAATTCAGACTTCCAGATTTCTGTAGCATGTTCTCTTGTCAACTGTTTTCCTTAAAAAAGAATTGGCCAACTCAAACCATGGGATTGTAGCCTTGTAGATGTGGGCTGTTCCTCAGCTAGACGTTTTACTTGCCTGTGTTTCTCTTAATTCATTTGTGCATGTGCTGCTATAATTTTAACTGAACGGACTTCGTTCTGCAGCTCAATTATTGTCTGTGAATCCATGTTCAGACAACTGCCTCGAACATCTAATTAAAAAACACCACGCAGAATTCACACTTTAGGTCTCCTGGCTATAAACAGACCATCTCTTTTCAAAAGTGTCAGAATTGAGAGTGGGATTAGCAACCATATTAATTTTACAGGAACAATGGTCAACAAAGGCAATATGATCATAAAGAAAAGTAGGAGAGTATCTGTGGGTGGTTGAACTAATGGAAATATACAGACAACGTACTTCAAACACTAACTGAAAACATTTGGTTCAGATCCAGAAAATGCAGAACAATTGTATTGCAATTAACTGTAGCGATCCAAGCTTCACAATCGCAAACAAATATTGATCCATTTGCAAACCGCATCATTGTAAAACTGTGTAATAGCTGCCATTTTCAAAACTGGTGCAAGTTAAGGCAATTACATGTATTGTATTAAGAATGTTAGTGTTCAAAATTATTATATACTTATGCACCATTTTGTTAAATGCCTTTTGGCTCATTACCACTTAGTTAACAAACTAATATTCTGGGTTCGGCAACAATAAATCACCCACTACGAGGTGCATTCAAGTTCTAAGGCCTCCGATTTTTTTTCTAATTAATTACTCACCCGAAATCGATGAAACTGGCGTTACTTCTCAACGTAATCGCCCTGCAGATGTACACATTTTTCACAATGCTGACGCCATGATTCCATGGCAGCAGCGAAGGCTTCTTTAGGAGTCTGTTTTGACCAATGGAAAATTGCTGAGGCGATAGCAGCACAGCTGGTGAATGTGTGGAAAACGCCAAAAGTCACTAGGAGCCAGGTCAGGTGAGTAGGGAGCATGAGGAATCACTTCAAAGTTGTTATCACGAAGAAACTGTTGCGTAACTTTAGCTCGATGTGCGGGTGCGTTGTCTTGGTGAAACAGCACACGCGCAGCCCTTCCCGGACGTTTTTGTTGCAGTGCAGGAAGGAATTTGTTCTTCAAAACATTTTCGTAGGATGCAGCTGTTACCGTAGTGCCCTTTGGAATGCAATGGGTAAGGATTACACCCTCGCTGTCCCAGAACATGGACACCATCATTTTTTCAGCACTGGCGGTTACCTGAAATTTTTTTGGTGGCGGTGAATCTGTGTGCTTCCCTTGAGCTGACTGGCGCTTTGTTTCTGGATTGAAAAATGGCATCCACGTCTCATCCATTGTCACAACCGACGAAAAGAAGTCCCATTCATGCTGTCGTTGCGCGTCAACATTGCTTGGCAACATGCCACACGGGCAGCCATGTGGTCGTCCGTCAGCATTCGTGGCACCCACCTGGATGACACTTTTCGCATTTGCAGGTCGTCATGCAGGATTGTGTGCACAGAACCCACAGAAATGCCAACTCTGGAGGCGATCTGTTCAACAGTCATTCGGCAATCCCCCAAAACAATTCTCTCCACTTTCTCGATCATGTCGTCAGACCGGCTTGTGCGAGCCCGAGGTTGTTTCGGTTTGTTGTCACACGATGTTTTGCCTTCATTAAACTGTCGCACCCATGAACGCACTTTTGACACATCCATAACTCCATCACCACATGTCTCCTTCAACTGTTAATGAATTTCAATTGGTTTCACACCATGCAAATTCAGAAGCCATTTTAAGTATTTAAAACAGTTCTCATTCTCACCGCTGCCAGTAAAATTCCATCTGCCGTACGGTGTTGCCATCTCTGGGATGTATTGACAATGAACGCGGCTTCATTTTAAAACAATGCGCATGTTTCTATCTCTTTCCAGTCCGTAGAAAAAAAATTGGAGGCCTTAGAACTTGAATGCACCTCGTACATTGTGGATATTTCAATGTTGGTAATATGATTATAACAAGCACATGTATAAAATAATACATTTTTCAGCAAAATTTATTTGTTTCATACTAAAGTAAATGCAATATGGAGAGAGTTAATATGAAACGTGCTGAATCCAATGTTCTGTTTTGCACTTATGCAATGTTTTTGGCATAATTATCTATCTTCTTGAAAACTGATTACACCATTAAACCCTTTGATGCCACAAATGACTTGACCATCTCCAATAAGAGAATGATAAAAGTGTTTGGCATCACTGGAATCAAGTGCAACATAGACTTCAGATCTTCAGGTTTAGGTCTAGGTACAAGGGTTGCCCAGAAATTAATGCACCACATTTTTTTCTCAGCCGAAAACAATGCTATGAATGCGAAATGTTACATATGTATTGTTTGAAGTCTTCTGAGTGAGCGTGCCAAGTTTCTGTCACTTCCGACAGGTAGCGTTGCTGCAGGACAGTTTCAAAATGGTGTCTGTAGGTGATGTACATCACAAGCAAAGTGCCGTCACTGAATTTGTCACTGCAGAGAAAGAAATTGTGCAGAATATTCACAAATTCTTGTGTATAGTCTGTGGAGTATCTGCTGTCAACAGAAGTACAGTTAGTCACTGGGCACAGAGGGTGAGGCCATTAGAAGGTGGTTCGGTGGAGTTCCACGATTTGCAGCAATTGGGATGACCATCCACAGCTGTCACACCTGACCTAGCCCCCTTGGACTTCCACTTGTTTGGGTCATTAAAGGATGCCATTCATTGAAGACATTTTGAAGACGATGAGAAGGTGACTCACCCAATGAAGCACTGGCTATGCCACCAGGATAAGGATTGGTACTGACAGGGCATACACATCTTTGTTTTGCGCTGGAGGAATCCCATAGAACCGGATGGAGATTATATGGAAAAATAAGATAAAACACCATTCTTTCGTGTATGTAATTCTCATTATGTTCAATAAAGAATTGTCAAAGAAAATGAATGCGGTGCATTACTTAATGGGTGATCCTCATAGATGACTTTCCCTTGAGACCATAGTGGTTCAAAAAGTCCATAAAAGTTTTTTCTTCTATAGATCCACAGGGACATAGGCATCATCATTATTGTCGGCTTTTATGTACAGCTTGAATGGATCTTGCTTTTTCAACATTATTTCATGTATTTGTAACCAATTAATTTTTTTTCTTGTGGTATCAACCTTATGATTCACAATGCGATTCTCCATTTTAGAACGTCCAACAAAATCGCTTGTCTCCATTAAAGTTGGATCAAGAGGATTTCTTTTTTTACAGGTTTCCATAACATTTAGGTACTAACTTGGTAGATAAATGCATTTGTGAATTTGTAAAGCTCATTCAACATCACTGAAATCCGCATCGTTTGGCAGAAATGTGTGCCCAGGTGTCAGTTATCTTAGAGAAACTGAAGTAAGAGATGGGCAAGTTTCCCTTATAGCCTCCAACATCAACGATATTTTGATTTTTTGGTTTTGGCCACTGCAAGATTCTACCCACAAAATGAACTCTGTAATGCTTTCTTCACATTGTTCTCAATATACTACTTGAGACATGAACCTGCTTCTTGGGCACCTTGAATAGTGGTAGCTTTGACCCAAATAAAGCAAAACCTTTTTCCTGTTGTACCAGAGTAAACTCTATATTTATACACCCATAACTGTCTTTTACAGAATGTACTGTTGGTTGGGATTCTTGGTAACAGCAAAGTCGTCTCAAGACCAGATGTGGTCAATTCAAGTCCTTCACCCTCTTTTGGTCCTTTGCATATTTTGTTTCATCTTAAGTGATTTTTATATTGTAAATGCAGTGCTTCTTTTTGTATTTTATCGTTCTCTGACTACGTTTTGTGTGGAGTGAATCGAAACTGTTTGCTTGCATTTTTATGTTGAAGTACTTGTAGAACATGGCTTTATACTTTGACATGCTTACTGGATTGTTATTTCTAACTTGTAGTGTTCACACGTAAGTCCCATTGTTAAGTGGGTTTCAAAATATTCCTTATGATTTAAATTTCAACAGAAATGTGATTTGTATCTGGGAGTTTTATTTTTTGGTTTATCGCTTACTGAATACACTCATTATCAACTTTATTATGACCACTTTTCCATATTCCTTTGCCAGAAATATTAGTAGAGGTAACCTTTAGTAGTGCTGTGTTTACTTTTTGAGAAGAAATGCAAAATGTCTGCACAAAAATATCACAACAAACCTCTGAACGGTTGAGAATTTACTTCTTTCAGACAGTGCATTTTTTCCATTTAATTGGCTCCTGGTGTATCATAGAAGTAAATAACAAAGTCTTAGCATCTTTTGTAGTTCATTGTCCTCCTTAAAATCTGTACATCATGTTTCATTGTTCACAGCATCTGGACATTTTTTACACATTTGCAGGCAAAGAATCCAAGTTCCATTGACAGCTTCAAAACATGCCTAGCACAGCAGTAATCTTCATTTCTGTTGCTTTTTAATTTCGTTGTTTTTGCATTTTGCTCAGGATACCTTTTTTAACCCTTTTTTGCCTATTCCATTTCTGGTATATACGCATTGTCACTGGGAACCATATTTCTATCTGTTGTTGTTGTTGTTGTTGTTGTTGTTGTTGTGGCCTTCAGTCCTGAGACTGGTTTGATGCAGCTCTCCATGCTACTCTATCCTCTGCTAGTTTCTTCATCTCCCAGTACCTACTGCAACCTACATCCTTCTGAATCTGCTTAGTGTATTCATCTCTTAGTCTCCCTCTACGATTTTTAAACTCCACACCACCCTCCAATACTAAACTAGTGATCCCTTGATGCCTCAGAACATGTTCTATCAACCGATCCCTTCTTCTAGTCAAGTTGTGCCATAAACTTCTCTTCTCCCCAATCCTATTCAATACTTCCAAATTAGTTATGTGATCTATCCATCTAATCTTCAGCATTCTTCTGTAGCACCACATTTCGAAAGCTTCTATTCTCTTCTTGTCCAAACTATTTATCGTCCATGTTTCACTTCCATACATGGCTACACTCCATACAAATACTTTCAGAAATGACTTCCTGACACTTAAACCTATACTCGATGTTAACAAATTTCTCTTCTTCAGAAATGCTTTCCTTGCCATTGCCAATCTACATTTTATATCCTCTCTACTTCGACCATCATCAGTTATTTTGCTCCCCAAATAGCAAAACTCCTTTACTACTTTAAGTGTCTCATTTCCTAATCTAATTCCCTCAGCATCACCCGACTTAATTAGACTACATTCCATTATTCTCGTTTTGCTTTTGTTGAAGTTCATCTTATATCCTCCTTTCAAGACACTATTTATTCCGTTCAATTGCTCTTCCAAGTCCTTTGCTGTCTCTGACAGAATTACAATGTCATTGGCGAACCTCAAAGTTTTTATTTCTTCTCCATGGATTTTAATACCTACTCCGAATTTTTCTTTTGTTTCCTTCACTGCTTGCTCAGTATAGAGATTGAATAACATCGGGGAGAGGCTACGACCCTGTCTCACTCCCTTCCCAACCACTGCTTCTCTTTCATGTCCTTCGCCTCTTATAACTGCCATCTGGTTTCTGTACAAATTGTAAATAGCCTTTTGCTCCCTGTATTTTACCCCTGCCACCTTCAGAATTTGAAAGAGTATTCCAGTCAACATTGTCAAAAGCTTTCTCTAAGTCTACAAATGCTAGAAAAGTAGGTTTGTCTTTCCTTAATCTTTCTTCTAAGATAAGTCGTAGGGTCAGTATTGCCTCACGTGTTCCGATATTTCTACGGAATCCCAACTGATCTTCCCTGAGGTCAGCTTCTACTAGTTTTTCCATTCGTCTGTAAAGAATTCGCGTTAGTATTTTGCAGCCGTGACTTATTAAACTGATAGTTTGGTAATTTTCACATCTGTCAACACCTGCTTTCTTTGGGATTGGAATTATTATATTCTTCTTGAAGTCTGAGGGTATTTCGCCTGTCTCATACATCTTGCTCACCAGATGGTAGAGTTTTGTCAGGACTGGCTCTCCCAAAGCTGTCAGTAGTTCTAATGGAATATTGTCTGCTCCCGGAGCTTTGTTTCGACTCAGGTCTTTCAGTGTTCTGTCAAACTCTTCACGCAGTATCATATCTCCCATTTCATCTTCATCCACATCCTCTACCATTTCCATAATATTATCCTCAAGTACATCGCCCTTGTATAGACCCTCTATGTACTCCTTCCACCTTTCTGCTTTCCCTTCTTTGCTTAGAACTGGGTTTCCATCTGAGCTCTTGATATTCATACAAGTGGTTCTCTTTTCTCCAAAGGTCTCTTTAATTTTCCTGTTGGCAGTATCTATCTTCCCCCTAGTGAGATAAGCCTCTACATCCTTACATTTGTCCTCTAGCCATCCCTGCTTAGCCATTTTGCACTTCCTGTTGATCTCATTTTTGAGACGTTTGTATTCCTTTTTTCCTGCTTCATTTACCGCATCTTTATATTTTCTCCTTTCATCAATTAAATTCAATATTTCTTCTATTACCCAAGGATTTCTATTAGCCCTCATCTTTTTACCCACTTGATCCTCTGCTGCCTTCACTACTTCATCCCTCAAAGCTACCCATCCTCTTCTACTGTATTTCTTTCCCCCATTCTTGCCAATTGTTCCCTTATGCTCTCCCTGAAAATCCGTACAACCTCTGGTTTAGTAAGTTTATCCAGGCCCCATCTCCTTAAATTCCCACCTTTTTGCAGTTTCTTCAGTTTTAATCTACAGTTCATAACCAATAGATTGTGGTCAGAGTCCACATCTGCCCCTGGAAATGTCTTACAATTTAAAACCTGGTTCCTAAATCTCTGTCTTACCATTATATAATCTATCTGAAACCTGTCAGTATCTCCAGGCTTCTTCCATGTATACAATCTTCTTTTATGATTCTTGAACCAAGTGTTAACTATGACTAAGTTGTGCTCTGTGCAAAATTCTACCAGGCGGCTTCCTGTTTCATTTCTTACTCCCAATCCATATTCACCTAATACGTTTTCTTCTCTCCCTTTTCCTACTGACGAATTCCAGTCACCCATGATTATTAAATTTTCGTCTCCCATCACTATCTGAATAATTTCTTTTATTTCTTCAATTTCTTCGTCATCTGCAGAGCTAGTAGGCATATAAACTTGTATTACTGTGGTAGGCGTGGGCTTCGTGTCTATCTTGGCCACAATAATGCGTTCACTATGCTGTTTGTAGTAGCTTACCCGCATTCCTATTTTCCTATTCGTTGTTGAACCTACTCCTGCATTACCCCTATTTGATTTTGTGTTTATAACCCTGTATTCACCTGACCAGAAGTCTTGTTCCTCCTGCCACCGAACTTCACTAATTCCCACTGTATCTAACTTTAACCTATCCATTTCCCTTTTTTAATTTTCTAACCTACCTGCCCGATTAAGGGATCTGACATTCCACGCTCTGATCCATAGAAAGCCAGTTTTCTTTCTCCTGATAACTACATCCTCTTGAGTAGTCCTCGCCCGGAGATCCAAATGGGGGACTATTTTACCTCCGGAATGTTTTACCCAAGAGGTTGCCATCATCATTTAACCATACAGTAAAGCTGCATGCCCTCGGGAAAAATTACGGCCGTAGTTTCCCCTTGCTTTCAGCCGTTCGCAGTACCAGCACAGCAAGGTCATTTTGGTTAGTGTTACAAGGCCAGATTCGTCAATCATCCAGACTGTTGTCCCTGCAACTACTGAAAAGACTGCTGCCCCTCTTCAGGAACCACACGTTTGTCTGGCCTCTCAACAGATTCCCCTCCGTTGTGCTTGCACCTACGGCACGGCTATCTGTATCGCTGAGGCACACAAGCCTCCCCACCAACGACAAGGTCCATGGTTCATGGGGGGCCAGCAGCCTCTGTCGGCCACAGATGTTGATGTCAGTGGTGCACAATGTTGTGCTGAAATGATGGCATGTGGAGTTTGCGGTACACGGGACTCGACTTACTGTCCATATACTACTGAAAAAATATATATAATTCCATATAATTTTACCAAAATCATAATAATGTAATAATGTCTGTATTTATATGTACTGCATTGTGCAAAGTTTTACTGATTAAGGTAAGGGGGGGAGGGGGGGGGAGGTGAATGGTAGTGACAGGCTGCGAGGCCCAGTGCTGACACTGTTAGCAGTTACAAAGAACTTTATTGACCTTGATTGATACAATGCATGGTGAAGCATGCATGTCTCTCTTCATTATTCGTTGCTGGGGCTGTTGTAAGGACGGCGGCTTCTGCCTGGTACTGCTGCTGAGCTGGTACCTTATGCTGCTGAGGCCAGCAGCCTCTGTCGGCCACAGATGTTGATGTCAGTGGTGCACAATGTTGTGCTGCAATGGTGGCATGTGGAGTTTGCTGTACACTGGACTTGACTTACTGTCCATCTACTTACCATTCAAAAGAGAAAATTAAACTTTTTGTTCATTTACTTAGTTCAAAATTTTTTAACAAATTGTGTGTAGACACAAAAAATATTTGTAAAAAAGACAGAGGAGGTCACAACAGAAAACAATACTAAATTTACTAGAGTTGACAAAAGGTCAATATTATTAAGAAACAGAGGCCACTGCAACATAGAAAAGAATAAAATGAAAGAAGATTGGAGGTTAATGTACTGTCTACAATGAGAGCAGTACAGCCAGAGCACAAGCTTGGATTAGGTTAGGACGGGGAAGGAAACTGGCCATAGTCTCTCAAAGAAACAACCATGGTATATGCCTTAGCTGATTAGAGAAATCATGGAAAATCAAAATCTGGATGGGCAGACAAGGATTTGACTTTCCTCCTCTTGAATGTGAGTCCAGTGTGCTAACTACTGCAGCACCTCGCTTGGTTAGAAAAGGATGGCTGTGGCAACAAGACATGGCCTTTAGGTGGTGGTGGTGGTGGTGGTGGTCGTTGTCGTCGTCGTGGTTTTGGTTGTGGTATTGGTGACAGCAATGCAAGAAAAATATTCATGACTGTCTTATTCTCAGAGCTTAGTCACTGGAGGTTAGAATATAGAATGGAAAACATAACTGCAAGCAGCCCACTCAGGCATAATGTAAATAATAGCAATACTGAAAATTAATTAATATCAAACAGGCACTGCATAGTTTTAAGGCATTCTAAAAATTCAGTGAACAAAATACTCTTGGAATAAATTTCATTGTGTATTTTCCCAAAGCAGCAGATACATAGGGACTGATACAAAAATTGAAATACTTCGTAAAATATTTCTTGGTACAGTGTTTTTACATTTCTGTAATTGTAAGTCTAACTTTGAGGCTACTTTACTTACAGTAACATTTGCTGGAATAGGATATATAACACTAACCATTCATAATACTCTAAAATAAATGCACACAATGACACTAATAATTTAACATACCATCTTAATCACACTGCACACCATAAATAAACCTTTTGGCAATGATTAAATAAATAATGAAAGTAAGATAAACACAATTACATAAAATCAATGCTCACTTCATTGTGAGTAGCTATTCAACCATTGTAGATATGAATATGTATATGGTATAGTTGTAAAAAATTGATACCCTGAAGTGTAACAAAAAAATTACTAAGTTCATTATGCATTACATAACACTTGTTACTATTATGTAAGGTGAGATTATGTTGTCATTCCCTGCAACTGTAAACTGAATTGTGTTGGTTTAAAAACACAATGATATTGTATGGAATTTTTGTTACTGTAATAAATGATTATGTTGTGCAACAAGATAGTTAGTTTAACTAATTCTAAATAAGAACAACTAAACTGAAGAACAGTTATAAAAACGTGAAAGTTTTCATAGCACCACACTTTCACTGAAACTGATAAAATGATACCACCACAAATCTATAAAAATTAATGTACAAAATATATAAGTTACAGTTAGTTCTGATGTATTTGAAGGTCTTCTTTTACTTTTGCATTATAAATAATTGTCCATTCAACATGTATATATTACAATCTTGTAATTATTAAACATTTTAATTTAGGAAATCCTGAGCTTTAATATTGAAAGATCTTACAAAATTCTGTGATTCACTTCAAGTCATCATCTACTTCCATTACTTACTCTAATCCAAACACAGTTCATTACACTCAAACCACATTACAAGTAAAATTGTCATCATCATTTACTTTACATAATTTTCAGAAAAATACATACAAAAACATATGTTTCCTTATGACTAGAAAAGTAATAATATACAAATCATACTACTAATGTTCATTAAAATAAAAGATTGGCCAGCATGTTTTGATGAAATAGTTGGTTCTAAAATAAAAATTCTTTCTCATACCAAAACAGTAACTTAAAACTTTTTAGAGAACTACTAAATGAAACATGTGTTGTTAATTTCTTTCACTCTTAGACTTGTAACTACTGAGACAAGGATACACAGCAATCATTTTCACATCGGCAACAATAAAAATTTATAAGACTTGATTCTGATGTTGGACTCTACATGTGGCATTTGAAGAAGACATTAATTTTTAAAATAAAAATAACATTTTCTTTAAATTATACATAAAATACTTGGATTAAAGATAATAAATATTATAGAATTGGTGATAAGATTTGCAAAAACAGAGGTGTGCTGGGTCTTGGGCACTTGAATTACAGAAATCTGTTGCAGAATCTGAAGAGGTGGAGGAGGACAAACAAGAATGTGTAAGAAGATGATACAATACACACAAACAGTAGTAGTGGAATTTAACAAATGTATAAGCTTCTCTATTGCATTTTACTTTTCTTAATGTTAATGTGGAATTATGAACAACTTATTTTGCTGCCGTCTCATTTTACTTTTCTGCTGCAAAAGAAGAAACTCCAGTTTGCGAAGACCCAAGTTTCAGAACTTTCGTTTAAGTGGTGGCACCAGCTCAGTAATTTCAGTAAGTTTAACATTTTTATCTATTATTCGCTAGTGTATGGATAACCCCAGTCATTACAGTTTGTTTGGGTGAGAGCTGACGAAGGTCAGAGGTCAACACTGTTCAAATCAACTCCAGAGGATGAAGGTAAATCCACATCATCAGGGGGAATAAATTTTCCAATTGGCTGAATGGAAGCCTGAAAAAAAAAAAAAGCACTGAATAAATACAACACACAAAACACTAAATGGTAAAAAAGTAATTGTTGGATACATAAAACATATAAAATGTATGTAATGACGATGATGGAAATTCAAAGTTGGAAATAATATACGTAAGTGAAGATAGGCGATCATTCACTTGCAGGTAAATGGTAGTGACAAAGGGACATTTGAAGGTCATATAAGCTCATTAGCTTTCGAGTTTCAGCTCTTCTAGTTTTAGTATAGTATAGTACGCTACAATACAGCACAGTACACAAAACACACATACACACCACAAAATTCAAATGCTGTCTTTCAAGACAACTGTGACTGCTGTTGTACACCGATGGGGGGAGGATGAAAAAAATTGTAACACCAAGAAGAAGTTGTGCGTCATAATCAAAAGTTGCGAGATGTGTTCCTACATCTGAAAGATGATGTCCTTTCAGATTAGCATCAGTCACATAAGAGTGGTGCTAGTAGAATGTAAATCAGGGTTGCTATAAATACATGCTGTAGTCGTCATGAGCATTAGTTACCTTTGAGATTGTACATGGTGAGTTGTAGTTAGTCAAGAATACCTTTAAGGTAACAAAGACATCATTATCAACACCTCATTGAGTTTGAAGGAGATCATGTAACAAGGCTACAACAATCTGGATGTTTCTTCTACAATACTGGAGAAAGACTTGGCAGGAATGTAGCCACTGTACACAATTGCTGGCAGCAGTTGTAACAAGAATGTGTAGCCGCCAGAAGACTGGCTCTTGCCGGCCATGTGGCACTACTGAGAGGGAAGACCTTTACATTCAGCATATGTCTCTGGTGCATCGGACTGCATCTACTGCATCAATTTGAGCAGCATTACGCACCACAGTGACACAATGAACTGTTACAAATTAGTTACTTCAAGGCAGCTTTAAGCCATACACCCTGTAGTGTGCATTCCACTGATCCCAAATGGCCACCTTATGCAACTTCAGTGGTGTCCAGTGAGAGCTCACTGGAGGTCCACGTGGAGGTCTGTTGTGTTTTCTGATGGAAGCTGGTTCTGCCTAGCACCCAATGATTGCCATGTGTTGGTTAGGAGGAGGCCAAGTGAGGACCTGCAACCAATGTGTCTCCGTGCTAGACACCCTGGACCTACACCTGGAGTTACGATCTGGGGATGTGACTTCATATGACAGCAGCAGCACTCTCATGGTTATCCCACGTACCCTGACTGCAAATTTGTACATCAGTCTGGTGATTCAACCTTTGCACTGCCATTCATGAACAGCATTCCAGGGGATAACACTCGCCCACATACTGCTGTTGTAACCCAACCTACTCTACATTGTTGCAACATGTTGCTTTGGCCTGCTTGATGACCAGATTTGTCTCCAATCAAGCACATATGGGACATCATCAGACAATAACTCCAGCACTAACGGTCCCTGTACTGACTGACCAAGTGCAACAGACATGGAACTCCATCCCACACACAGACATCTGGCACCTGTACAACACAACGTATGCATGTTTGCATACTTCCATTCACAATTTTGGCAATTACATTGGTTATTAATGTACTAGTATTTCAAATTTGTAACGGTTTATCAAGCATTTACATTAACCTGTGATCTTGCGATATTAATAAATGAAATATGTTACCTAGCCAAATGGATTCCTGAAATTTCATTACTCTGCATTAATTATTTTTTGGCATTGAGAACTTTTTTTCCATCAGTGTATGATTTACAGAGCACTTAGGCTATGGAGGGAAGTGAGGGTGCAGGGAAGAGAGGGTATGTGGCAGCTATTACCAAAGTATTTGGGTGTGGGGATGGAGGAGACAGGTGCCATTCATTGGCTGTTCTATAGGAAACAACAAGAGTTTCCAAACAGATTTTGTGAAACGCTGTTTGTTGTTTTCATCCATAACAGGTAGATGTCTGCAGATAAAGGTACCCAGGTTGACGCCTTGTTTCCTGAGTTTCAGGAGGCATTGAATACAATTCCATACTGTTGCTTAGTGAACAAAGTAAGAGCTTATCAAATATTAAACCAGCTTTGTTACAGGATTCAAGACTTCCTAGCAGACAGAATACAACATGTGATTCTTAATGGAATGTAACTGGTAGAAGTAAATCAAGTTCTTGGGGCAGCATAAAGGAGTGTTATGAAGCTGGCACTCTTCACAATTTATATAAACAATCCAATGGATAACATTGTAAGCTCCTTGAGGCTGTTCACTGATGATGCTGTTGTCAACAGGGAAGTTGCAATATGATAAGACTACAGCAAAATGCAGGTAGGATTTGCAGTTTTGACAATGGATGGAGGAACTGGCAACCAATACTCAACATAAACAAACATAAAATGTTGCACATGAATGGGCAGAAAGGTTCACAGTTTTAATTACACTTTTGTCAATGTCTCAGTAACAACCATAAGACATGTAGTCCAGAACAATTAAAGCAGTACTTAGTTGTAGGAAAAACAGATGCAAGGCTGAGATTCACTGAAAGACTCTTAAAGAAATGTAATTTACTCACAAAACTTATTTACAAACATTCGTTTGACTGATAATTGTGTATTGCTTGCCCGTGTTGAACACTTACCATGTAAGATTAAAAGAAGAGAGAATGAGATCCAAAGAAGAGCAGGACATTTTGTAATGGGTTAATTTAATACATGTGAGGTGATCATACATGGAGGTGATCATTAAACTCCAGTGGCAGACATCATAAGAGAAGCACTGTACATTATGGAGAGATTTATTGTTGAAATTCTGAGCGTATATATTCCAGAAAGAGGTATGCCACATATTGATTCTCCCACAAACACTATATGATCAAAAGTACCTGGACATCTATTAGTGGACATTAATATAGGGTGTGTCCATCCTTCACTTCCATGATGACTTGAACTCCTCAGGATGCTTTCAAAAAATGGTTCAAATGGCTCTGAGCACTATGGGACTCAACTGCTGAGGTCATTAGTCCCCTAGAACTTAGAACTAGTTAAACCTAACTAACCTAAGGACATCACAAACATCCATGCCTGAGGCAGGATTCGAACCTGCGACCATAGCGGTCTTGCGGTTCCAGACTGCAGCGCCTTTAACCGCACGGCCACTTCGGCCGGCTCAGGATGCTTTCAATGAGGTGCCTGAATGTCTAACCGCACGGCCACTTCGGCCGGCTCAGGATGCTTTCAATGAGGTGCCTGAATGTCTAACCGCACGGCCACTTCGGCCGGCTCAGGATGCTTTCAATGAGGTGCCTGAATGTCTGTGGAGGAATGGCAGCCCATTGGTCATAGCAAAGTCCACAGTTTAGTTCACCTCAAAAGTGTTCCACTGTGTTCAGGTTTGGACTCGCAGGAAGCTCAGTCTATTTAATGGATGTTACTGTTTGTAAACCATTGCCTAACAGATGCTGTTTTCTGACAGCGTGCATTTTCTTGAGAGACCTATCTATCGTATTCCTTGCAGTTGTGGCATGTCATATATTGGTCAGACAATCAGGACCGTGGAAGACCGGTGTACTGAACATAAGTGTCACACACGCTTACAACAGCCGAGCAAATCCGCTATTGCAGAACATTGCCTTGACACCGGTCATCCTATGGAATACAACAACACGGAGATTCTGGCTTGCACGTCAAGCTTTGGGATAGTGTTATTAAGGAAGCTGTTGAAATCAGACTATCAAGCAACCTTATTAACAAAGATGGTGGATTTTCTTTAAATGCTGCTTGGAATCCGGCTCTGTCTCTCATCAAAAAACAGAGGGACAGAATTAGTGCTACCTCACCTGTTGATTAATAGTAACCATCGATATTTCTGATGTTGGTTATCTTTGGTTGTGTTGACACTTGTTCTGTGTGTGATGTCTTCCTTGTTTCTCCTCTATGAACCGAGGTATTAAATTTGCTTGTACATTTTTCCTTCCTTGCATTTGTGCCTTGAGAATGGCAGGGTGTGCTCCTATCGAAATATCGGCAGTGTTCGACGACGTCACCTGGCAGCAAACCCATAAGTTATTTGTGTATTTTCTTGTTGAAACACTTGTCTCTGAACTGTTCATCTACTGTTATGCAGTTCATAATGCTGCAAAATTCTGCATTTAGCGTTTTATTAAATGCACCTAGGGGACCACATCTTAAAAATGGTAACAACCCTCATACCTTAACACCACACACTGTACTTCACTGTTGACACTACACATGATGGTAGGTAATGTTCTACAGGCATTCACAAACCCAAACCCTTCTGTTACATTGCCATGGGTATAGGCATGCTTCTTCATTCCAAATCACTCATTTCTAGTAATCCACTGTCCAATGGAATCACTCTTTACATCATCTCAAGTATCACAACAGAAATGTGTGGCTTATGAGGAGATGCTCTTTTATTGAACTCCATTCTTTTTAACTCCCTACACACAGTCATTATGTTAGCTGAGCTGCCGGTAGCTCTTTGGAACTCACTAGTGATTCCTTCCAATGATTTCATCCCATTTTTTACAACCAGCCTCTACAATGCTTGACGGCCCCTGTCCCAAAGTAAATGAGGTCTGCATGGTCTTGTTTTAGTGTGCTTGTTCTTTCGCACTTCCACTTCGCAGTTGTATCACCAATAGTTTACTCAAACAGGGGAAAAATGTCCCTGATGGATTTGTTACTCAGGTGAAATCCAATGACTAGTCCATGTTTGAAGTTTTGCAGCTCTTGTGACTGGTGTATTTATGTCTGCTTCTCATGTCATCTAGTGGTCAATTTTGTATTACATAACAATGTCCAGATACTTTTGATCAGATAGTGTACATCTCGTGAAATGATCACAATAAGTAAAAAAGAGAAATTAGAACTCATACAGAGGTTTGAGTTCATGGCTAGCATGTAGACAGTGGATTAGTTGTCAGACGTGTAGAGAACACTGCACAGTAGCTGTGATACAGATGGTAGATGACATGGCTACTGACTCATATGGACCAAACTCTGATCATATATGACATGCTTGTGATAGTAATGCAGTGAGAGATTGCAGATGGGTGTATGGGACTGGTTGCTGTGGACTGGCAAGACAGCCAATCCACAGTGACGGCTAACCGAAAGGCACGCGTTTAATTACACGCAGGCTGGCATGAGGTCTGGAAAATGACAAGGAATTATAGTAGCCAAAAATAGTACATAGCTTCTGGAATACTTAACTTTAATGCATAATTGTAGAACATCGCTCTTGATGATACAGAAGTATAATAGCAATAATAACTGGTAATGGCGCCTTGCGAGGTCGTAGCAAATGACGTAGCTGAAGGCTATGCTAACTATCGTCTCGGCAAATGAGAGCGTAGTTGTCAGTGAACCATGGCTAGCAACGTCGGCTGTACAACTGGGCGAGTGCCAGGACGTCTCTCTAGACCTGCCGTGTGGTGGGGCTCGGTCTGCTATCACTGACAGTGGCGACAAGCGGGTCCGACGTATACTACCAGACCGCGGCCGATTTAAAAGCTACCACCTAGCAATTGTGGTGTCTGGCGGTAACACCACACTGGTTTTACATTTTTTTCCAGCCACATGCGTAGGCAGCAGAATGCCACTATGGAGGGGGAAGAAAAGAACCTTAGGGCACAACGAGAAGCTGGTGAATCCCTGGCAGAGTATATAGTGAAGTTTCTTAAGCCGTAGGTGATTTTGAGTGATGAAAGGAGAAATGGTCTATGGAAACACGGGAGTTTAATTGAGGAAAGAGCCATTACAAAGACAATCCTTGACAGCGTGGCATAAAAACTAGCACACATACTTCACATGAACATTGCAGGTGATGGCAAAGTTCAGTAGAGATGTAAAGACAAGGTCACTAACATAACCACCCCCGCCCCCACACACACACACACACACACACACACACACACACACACACACACACACACACACACACACACATCACCCACTTTCTACCCATGATTACCTGTGGACACGTTTGTTGTTGGCAGGCAGCTTCCTATTATGATATTTACAAGTAGGCAGTCTTCCACAATGATTTAACTGTTTTCATTTTTTTAGTCTCGCTGAAACAATGATTCTGGCACTTTAAGACAAATAAAACGATATAAGAGACATAGGCATTTCAAAGTCATAAAAAATTGAAATGTCAGGTGCTAATAACAAAAAGTGATGATTAACAAATTACATTTCAGAGCACAACTAAAGAAGCTCTACAACAGTTATAGCACATTTCTGTAACTTTTCAAAAGATTGCAATGCATTCTGTCAGAAGAAATAAAGATATTAGAGATGGAGAAACGAACAAAACAGCAATGAATAGGAATATGCAAGAACCTGTCAGCGAAGTTTCATTGTTGAATGTGGCCCTGAAACAGCACAGAAGCTATTTAACTGCACGAGACCATCTGTAGCTCTTGGCGAAGAAAGTGTATGGAGTTGGGCAGCAACATCACCTTTTTTCAATTTGCCCCTGTCATTGATACTACATCTCTGATGCAGTTGGCAGAAGGTAAAACACTGAGATAACCTGGTACAGATATAACTATTTTATTAGTCTTGTTAACTTATAGCACAATGTTGCCTCATACTAGTTGCTGGTAGAAAGAACATGGCAGTTGTTCCCTTTCTAACACACTCGTTGTCACAGTTCTGTGTAAGTTTTCTTTTTCTTTCGAAAGCTAAAAATCAAATTGAAAAGTCGATGAGATGACAAACTAGTGGAAATTTACACTGAAGCACCAAAGTAACTGGTATAGGCACACATACTCAAATACAAAGATATGCAAACAGGCAGAATACACTGCTGCAGTAGGCAATGCCTATATAAGACAACAAGTGTCTGGCACAGTTTTTAAATTGGTTACTGCTCCAACAGTGGCAGGTTATGAAGACCTAAGTGAGTTTGAATGTGGTGTTACAGTCAGCGTATGAGCGATGGGGCACAGCATCTCCTAGGTAGCAAAGAAGGGGGGATTTTCCCGTAAAAACATTTCATGAGCGCACCATGAATAACAGGAATCCAGTAAAACATCAAATCTCTGATATCACTGCAGCCAGAAAAAGATCCTGCAAGAACGGGACCAACAACAACTGAAGAGAATGACTCAACATCACAGAAATGCAACCCTTCTGCAAATTGCTGCAGATTTCAATGCTGGGCCATCAACAAGTGTCAGTGCGTGAACAATTCAATGAAACATCATTGATATGGGCTTTCAGAGCTAAAGGTTCACTTTTGTACCCTTGACGACTGCACAACACAAAGTTTTATACCTTGCCTGGGTTCATCAACATCAACATTGGACTGTTGATGACTGGAAACATGTTGCCTGCTCGGACGAGTCTCGTTTCAAATTATATCGAGTGGATGGGTGTGAATGGGTCCATGCACCCTGCATATCAGCAGGGGACTGTTCAAGCTGGTGGAGGCTCTGTATTGGTGGGGGGCATGTGCAATGGGAGTGATATGAGACCCCTGATATGTCTAGATAAGACTCTGACAGGTAGCATGTACACTCTTTGACATAAAACTTGACCGGCGGCCGGCCGCTTCAGAGGCTAAGTCCGCGCCGATCGCGACATGGGACAAAAAAACTGGCCAGCTCGCTAATTCTCTAAGTCCGGTTATCTGCACAATCTGGCAACACTGTAGACTGCGGCACTTCCTGGAGGAAAACTTGTCCCATGATAGAGAAACTCTAGGCTGATTACGCCTGTGGTCTAGCGGTAGCGTGCGTTGTTTCTGTTCATAATGTCAGTGGATCGAGAGCAGCTGGCATAAAATATTTTTATAGCCTCTTCTGTCTGAATGCTGAAGACGTGAATGTAATGGTAGCACAGATTCAATCTATTTCGCTTTGTGACACACCGATATCAAAATTTTATCCAGTAACGATTTTGCGGCAGATTTCCTGCAGACTGTCCTCCTCTGGACGCCGTATGCGGCAAAGCTCCGGGATCCATTTGTTGCTGGCTACTGGCAGCGGCCGTGGCGACAGCAGCGGCGCTGCACTCCCCCGTTCTTTATCGAAAGCGCCTGCTACCGCTCATCGCTTTTGATGATTTAAAACGCTTTATTATTAGATGTTGCTCCACAGAAAATTTCTACAATTTCCATTCACGCTCAAAAGCAACGGAGACAGACGCCCTGATTAGTAGGCGGGTATTATATTACATTAATCGGCAAGAGCTGAGTATGGCCCGAAATTAATTTTATAGACTGGGACGAAATGAAACCACCTCACTACATTCGATGAATTTATAAATGCTTCATACCTCGTTTCTTTTCCTTTCAAACTCAATTATTTGTGCAACTTTTGGTCAATCTTTGGATGTTTTCGTCAAGCCAGAGTGAGCGTCTGTGGTGTAAAGTGTATTACAGTTCTTGTTTCATTCCTTATGGTAAGTCTATGCGATAAACTGTGTGAATACCTTGCAATGCATGCTCTGTAGCAGTGCAGGAACACTGCACATTTGGAGTTCATGAAGTATTTATTGTTGATCGGAAGTGATAGTTAAGGTCATCAGATTTAAACCAGAAAAATTTGTCGTTTTGAAGGTTTCAGAGAACGGAAAGGAATTGCTAACGCCGGTGTTAGAAAACGTCTACAGTTAAATGCTATTGCAAAAATTTAGAAGAAGGGAACTATATTAATGAACATGTGCACTTCATAAACAACCTTCTGACATGTTAGACCTATATGACAAACAAAGCTCAAATTTATATCGTTGACAGTCGGTTTGAATCTTTTCAGGGTCTATTTTACAGTGAAGCACCTTGGAATTTGCAATGCAGAAATCCATGATATTAACTTAATTTACTAAGTCGAAATCGGAGGAAGATTGATGTTTAAAGGCATTCTTCAGATTTCGCATAAGAAATTTTTACTAGCAGTTTGCAACTCCATTAATTAAAATGGAAAATAAAACGTTGTAGTCAGCGGCTTCTACCGTGATTCGAACTGCTATGTCTTATAGTACAAGCACTGCAACGCACAAGGGAACCTCTGAGCTAACGACACACTGGCTGCCAGAGGCGGGCTATAGTCACTGCGATGTTGCCTGAGCCTCAAAACGCAACCTTAAACACACGAACAGAGGAGGTGGAGATTACTGTTTTAACGCCCCGTCGACAACGATGTCATTAGAGACGGAGCACAAGCTCGGATTAGGGAAGGAAATCGGCCGTGCCCTTCCTAAGGAACCATCCCGGCATTTGCCTGAAGCGATTTAGGGAAATCACTGAAAACCTAAATCAGGATGGCCGGGCGCGGGATTGCACCGTCGTCCTCCCGAATGCACACAAAAACAGGTGTTACTTATGTGAAGAATGCCGTTCTTGGAGTCCAGAAATTAAATATACTTTCTAATTGTGTCATCTTGCAGTGGATTATATCGTACGAGTCTTCGATGTGGAAAACGAATGTCAAGTGAATTTAGCCAGGTAACGCCGACCTACACCCGGAAGTAAATGCACTATCAGAGTGTTGACAAATACTTGCTACGACGCTGCCATTTCTAGGCTCTCTGACGAGGCAGCTCTTCAGCGAAATGCTTGCCGTGATTCTCCGATACGGTTCTTCAGAGTGGAGACGCGCGCGCACGTTTGGTTTTTATGCGGCGTTCTCCCCTGATGGTTTCTGACGTCGCCTTATGGGCTATGTATACATATGA